>NC_092379.1:1021163-1621163 GCF_030028105.1 Mobula birostris | reverse complement strand
TGTGTTGCTTGTTTCTTTAATAAAACTTTCTTAGTTCTAGTAATCCAGACTCCAACTGAGTGATCCATTTCTGCTGGTTTGGCAACCCAGTTACGGGGTACGTAACAATACATTTAAAGCAGAGGTTGATAAATTCTTGAATGTTCAGGGCATGAAGGGATATAGGGAGAAGGCAGGGCTGAGTGAGAAAACGGATCATCCATGATGAAATGGCAGAGCAGAGTCGATGGGTCAAATGGCCTAATTCTGCTCCTATATCTGATGGTCTTATGGTCTAAGAGCAGGGTGAGCTATCACCCAGTGACACTCACATCTACCGTGACAAAGTGCTTCAAGAGGTTGGTCATGGTCGGAATCAACTCCTGCCTAAGCAAGGATCTGAGCCCACTGCAATTTTCCCATTGCCGCAATCGGTCTACAGCAGATACAATCTCACTGGCTCTCCACCCAGCCTTGGATCACCTGGACAACAACACCTACGTCAGGCTGCTGTTTATTGATTACAGCTCAGCATTCAACACAATCACACTGTCAGTTCTAATTAACAAGCTTCAAGACCTGGGCCTCTGTAACTCCCTCTATAACGGGACCCTTGACTTCCTCATCAGGAGACCAAGCTGAAGCGGAAGCATCAGCAACCTCATGTTGAGCAGTGGGGCAACGAGGCACGTCCACTGTTGTGAGACGAGGAAGCAAATGTGGAAGAGAGTTTGTGTTGACTTAACAAACCCTTAGTGGTAAAGATGGACTGTGCATTGGAGAAAGGTCCACTGATTCTCAGGACTTAGATTCAGCTTCCTAATTAGGCAAACACCAATTTGCATGGATTCAGAAGAACAAAATACTCCAGACGCCGGGAATCTGAGATTAAGACAGAAAATAGAGACACTCAGCAGGCCAGGCAGCATCTGTGGAGAGAGAAACAGTTAACGTTTCAGGTCAGGAACATTACTTCAGTTTGATGAACTTTCAGTAATTCCATCATTTTTATTGGGACAGGTTCAGTATCACTGAGAGGGCTGGTGAAAATTGCACCTTTTATTTGTGATAGAGCCAAAACAGGAAAATTAAGACTTCTTTCATCGGATAAGATCCACCGGATCACTGTTCCTGTTGGTAAGTTTTAGCTGCAGCTCGTTACTGAAGACACAAGCTCTGCCCATGTTTATTACATCGAAAGGCTACAGAAGATAACAAATGGACTAGATAGGCCGAAGGGCCTGTTTCTGTGCTGTACTTTTCTATGACTCTAAACATTCTTCAGTATCTTGCACAAACACTCAAACGTGTATTTAGCAATCCCAATCCTTCTTCTAATTTCAACATCAGCCCTACCTTCAGATGTTATCGTGTTCCCTAAGTAATTGAAAGTCCAGGTTTGCCTAATTGTTCCGTGTTTGTTTAGCAAAACAGAAAATAAAAGAGAGTGCAATTCAGGAGACAAAGTGCAAGGGCCATTTCAAGGTAGATTGAGAGATGTCGTTAATGTCCCGTTTAGGAGGTCTGGTGAAGAATATTAAAACAATGGGATAGAAGCCGTCCTTGAGCCTGGAGGTGAGGAAAGGAAAAGAGAGAAAATAACTAGAGTTAACAGGACTCTGAAAACTGCACAAGGAGAACGGTGTGGTCTCTATCACCACTCTGTTGTGGTCTGAGCAGAGAAACACCGTTTTTATACAGAATTGTCTGGTAGATACAGATATTGATCGTTTGGTAAACTGTGTATGTCTGAGTTCCTCACTTGCAAGATCAATCACCATTCACAATACCCGCGTTAAGAGTCAATAGAAACTACAAGCTGACAACCCATGATACTTGACGGCACACACAAAATGCTGAGGGGACTCAGCAGGTCAGAAAGCATCTACGGAAAAGCATAAACAGAAGACACTTCAGGCTGACATCCTTCTTCAGGACTGACGACACTTTGAAGTTCTGTAAAGTAATTATCCCTTTGTTGGTGCGTGTGTTTTGCATCCTTCTGTTAAATTCTTATCTCATCTACAGTAAGCCAAAATGTCTCCAGGACTCTACCATGCAATGAGAAGCTGTGCTCTTCAAAAGTGTGTCTGTACTCTGGCTGCAATCTGTCCTTGTTTGGACATTCTAGAGTCATAGAAAAGTACAACACAGAACCAGACCCTTCAGCCCATCTAGTCAATGCCAAAACCATTTAAACTGCTTGCTCCCATCGAGCTGCACTGGGACTACAGCTCTCCGTACCCTTACTATCAATGTAGCTATCCAAACTTCTCTTAAACGTTGAATTCAAGTGCGCATGCACCACTTGTGCTGGCAGCTCACTCCATACTCTCACCGCCCTTCGAGAGAAGAAATTTTCCCTCCTGCTTCCCTCAAACTTTTCACCTTTTACCCTTAACCCAGGACCTTCAGTTGTAGTCCCACCCAGCCACAGTGGAAACAGCCTGCTTGCATTGACCCTATGTCAACCCTTACTTTGCTGGCACTTCCACAGGTTGGTCCTGTCACAATGGCGGGCATTGGGAGCAAGGGTGGACCCAAATGCAAGACACATCTTGTGAGGTTACTTAGATTTAGCTTATTGTTCGACACCAGGAGAGCAAGGCAGGAGCAGGAAATAGCGAACTGGACAAGGACTCAGGACTACGACTAGGCTGGGACCAAGGGTCTGGGCTTGGACTCGGAATCGGCTCCCAGAACTAGAGGAGACATGAAGATACTAGGGTATGGACTCAAAGCCAGAGACTGGGCAAGGACCCAGTACCTGGGTCTTGCCTCGGGCTCGGACCCCAGAACCAGGCATGGACATGACATGGGCTAGGGAGAGGAGGAACATGGGAACACAGAGCCTCGGTCTCGGGGAGCAGGTACATGGAACCATGGACACATACACAGAACACAGAGTCGGGACCCCTCCTTGGGTTCAGGATAGGGCCGGGACTCGCACACAGAACAGAGAGTGAGGACCCCTCCTTGGTACAGGACATAGGGCCAGGACTCATGACCCTCCGCGGGGCAACGGCAAGATGGCCTGACTTACCCCACGGAGGCGAGGACAAGACAAGACAGAACATGACCCCCCGCGGGGCAACGACAAGACGGCCTGACCTACCCCACGGAGGCAAGGACAAGACACGACAAGACATGACCCCCCATGGGGCAACGGCAAGACAGCCTGACTTACCCCACAGAGGCAAGCACAAGGCAAGACATGACTCCCCACGGGGCAACGGCAAGACGGCCTGACTTACCCCACGGAGGCGAGGACAAGACAAGACCAACACGAATGAACACCAGACAGTACCTATCTAGCTCCGGTGATGCAACTAGACCGAAGTGCAGGCGGGGGCTGCAGACGAGGGCTAGAGGCGAGAGGGGCAGAGAAGGGATTCAGACGAGAGGGTAGGACAGGAATCACAGACCGCCAGGGCCAGGACTTGACTTGGTGCTTGAATGCCGCCAGGGCCAGGACGGAGCTTGAATGCTGCCAGGGCCAGGACCTGACTTGGTGCTTGAATGCCGCCAGGACCAGGACTTGACTTGGTGCTTGAATGCCGCCAGGGCCAGGACTTGACTTGGTGCTTGAATGCCGCCAGGGACAGGACTTGACTTGGTGCTTGAATGCTGCCAGGGCCAGGATTCGACTTGGTACTTGAATGCCACCGGAGCCAGGACGTGGTGCTTGGAACCTCCGGGTAGAGCCGAGCTCTCGACTCGGCCTGGGAACAGTAGACAGCGGTTCTTGATTCCCTCTGGCGGGTTAACTGGCATACCCACCTTGATGAGGAAACTTTGCAGCCTCGCTTTGGCGAGGTAACTGGACAGGGTTGCTCCAGTGAGGAAAGGCGAATTACCGGCACTCGCTTTGGGCGGAGACAAGGCTTGCTCCGGCCAGATGACATTGGCACACTGTACCTTTGATGACTTTGCAGACGCTCCCGCACCGAACGGCTGAAAGCCGGAGACTATAAACTACCGGTTCAGCCGAGTGTTAATTGCCCCTAATCACCAAAGTCGAGGGACACGGGAAAACAGGGAATTAACGGTTCAGATCGTAACATAAACAAGGTAAATGTAAAGGGACCCTGATCCAGACCATGACAGGGAGGCATCTTAGACTCTGTCGGCAGTGGGCAGTGCAGGAACAGGAGGAGAAGGAGAGAAGGGGGCGTTTTTTATGATGGATGGGGCTGCTTAACAACTCTGCAATTTCTGGATTCTTGAGTAATTGCAGAATCAGACCCAGGTTTGACATCACTGACATATGTTGTGAAATGTATTCTTTTGCAGCAGCTTTACATTGCAATATATAGAAAATTTAAATTAATTCAGTAGTGCAAAAAGAGACCAAAAATCATGAGGCAGTGTTCACGGGTTCATTGTCTGTTCAGAAATCTGATGGTGAAGGGGAGGAAGCTAAACTGTTGTGTGAGTACCTTCAGGCTTTTGTACCTCCTCCTCCATGGTATTAATGAGAAGAGGGCATATCCTGGGTGATGGGCTTCCTTCATGAAGGAAGCTGCCTTCTTGAGGTCGCTCATCACCTAGGACAGGTCCATCTTCTGGAGAAGTTCTGGATGCTGGGGAGGCTAACGCCCATTTAAGAGTTTACAGCCCTCCGCAGCTCTCTCCAATCCAGTGCAGTGACTCCCACCCCCCATACCAGACAGTGACGGCAACCAGTTAGACAGCTCTGTAGAAATCTGCTGGAGTCTTTGGTGACACACCAAATCTCCTCAAACTCCTAATGAAATACAGCCGCCGTCGTGCCTTCGTTGTATTTGTATCAGCCCATTGCATCTAGGATAGGTCTTCAGGATAGATGCTGAGTGGTACTGACGCAGGTTAGAAACACATTTGCCGAAGCAATTTTATAAATTCAACAGGCACGACTTTCAGCAAAATTGACTGCTCTGAAATACTAAAGCAATCACACTACAACACATAGAAGCTCTTAAAGTAATTGGTACTGTGAAGGAGGTGAGAGATTACAGGAACCGGAATGTCACAATCACTCTGAATCATTTTCTGAACAAGGGGGATAACTTCACTCATCCCATCACCGAACTGTTCCCACAACCTATGGACTCACTGTCAAGGGCTCCTCATTTCATGTTCTCGATGTTTATTATTTACTTATTTATTGTTGTTTCCTTTTCTCCCTTTCTTTTTGCATTTGCACAAATTGTTGTCATTTGCACACTGGTCGTCTGGCCTGTTGGTGTGGTCTTTCGTTGATTCTGTTATGGTTATTAGACATATCGAGTATGCCCACAAGAAAATGAATCTCTGGGTTGTATATATGGAGACTTATATGTACTTTGGTAATAAATTTACTTTGACTTTTGAACTCGATTTTATCCTCTGCAGTTCAAATGGAATCAGAGCCACGTTAATGATTTCTAATTAATTTCCCTCACTAGAGGGTATAGGAACAATGGGCCAGTTATCAATATTTTATCTAAGTTCAGAGCCTGCAGCCTCTGAATACATACATTTGTCATTTATTATACAACGACCTACAAATTAGACAGACAAGCCAGAAAGGCAGGAGTAAGCAGCCACTGCCCTCGGGAAAAAGGGGATCAGTGTATAAAATGCTTTGTGGTCAAAGAGGAGAGCATTAGAATGAATTAGGCATGGAAGGGCCACAGTACAGGATCAGAAAAAGCCACAGAGTTGTAAACTCAGCCAGCTCCACCATGGGCCCATCGTAAGACCAAAAGGCCATACAATATAGGAGCAGAATTAGGCCATTTGGCCCATCTAGTCTGCTCTGTCATTTCATCAGGGCTGATTCAATTTTCCTCTCAGCCCCACTCCTGCCTTCTCCTCGTCTCTTTTCATACTCAGACCAATCAAGAATCTGTCAACATCTGCATTAAATATACATGAAGACTGCCTGTGACAATGAAATCCACAGATTCACCACTCTCTGGCTAAAGAAATTCCTCCTCATCTCCGTTCTAAAAGGACACCCCTCTATTCTGAGGCTGTGTCTTTTGGTCTTAGACTCTCCCACCGTAGGAAACATCCTCTCCACATCCACTCTATCAAGGCCTTTCACTATTCGATAGGTTTCAATGAGGTCACCCCTCATTCCCACCAGTGCCTTTACTTCCTGAGAAAACTAAAGAAATTTGGCCTGTCCCCTAAAACCCTCACTAATTTTTATAGATACACCATAGAAAGCATTCTTCTAGGGTGCATCACAACCTGGTATGGAAGTTGTCCTGTCCAAGACCGGAAGAAACTGCAGAAGATCGTGAACACAGCGCAGCACATCACACAAACCAACCTTGCGTCCTTGGACTCACTTTACACCGCACGCTGTCGGAGCAGTGCTGCCAGGATAATCAAGGACACGACCCACCCAGCCAACACACTTTTCGTCCCTCTTCCCTCCAGGAGAAGGCTCAGGAGCTTGAAGACTCGTACGGCCAGATTTGGGAACAGCTTCTTTCCAACTGTGATAAGACTGCTAAACGGATCCTGACCCGGATCTGGGCCGTACCCTCCAAATATCCGGACCTGCCTCTCAGTTATTTTGCACTACCTTACTTTCCCTTTTCTATTTAAGATTTATAATTTAAATTTTTAATATTTACTATTGATTTGTACTCCAGGGAGCGCAAAGTGCAGAATCAAATATCGCTGTGATGATTGTACATTCTAGTAGCAATTGTTTGGCGACAATAAAGTATAAAGTAAAGCAAAGTAAAGTAATTCCAGTGAATATGGGCCCAGAGCCATCAAATGTTCTTCATGTGACAAGCTGTTCAATCCTGGAATCATTTTCCTGAACCTCTTTGAACCCTCTCCAATGTCAGCACATTCTTTCTTAGATAAGGGGCCCAAAACTGCTCACAATTCTCCAACTGAGGCCTCCCCAGTGCTTTATAAAGTCTCAACATTACATCCTTGCTTTTATATTCTAGTCCTCTTGAAATGAATGATAACGTTGCATTTGCCTTCCTCAACCACTGACTCAACCTGCAAATTAGCCTTCAGGGAATCCTGCACAAGGGTTCTCCAAGCCCCTTTGTGCCTCAGTCTTTTGTATTTTCTCTCCCATTTAGAAAATAGTCAACCCTTTAATTTCTTCTACCAAAGAGCTTGACCATACACTTCCTGATACTGTATTCCATCTGCTAACTCCTTGCCCATTCTCCTAATCTGACTAAGACCTCTATAGCCTCTCTACTTCCTCAAAACTACCTGCCCCTCTACCTATCTTCATATCATGTGCAAACTTTGCAACAAAGCCATCAATCCAACATCCAAATTATTAACATAAAACATAAAAAGAATCGGTCCCGACACAGACCCCTGTAGAACACCACTAGTTTCTGGCAGCCAACCAGAAAAGTCTCCCTTTATTCCCACTCTTTGCCTCCTACCAATCAGCCACTGCTTTATCCATGCTAGAATCTTTCCTGTAATACCATGTGCTCATGGCTGGTTAAGTAGCCTTACGTGTGGCACCTTGTCAAAGGTCTTCTGAAAATCCAAGTACACAGCATCAACCGATTCACCATTGTCTATCCTGTTTGTTTTTTCTCCAAAGAATTCCAACAGATTTGTCAGGCAAGATTTTCCCTTGAGGAAACCATATTGACTACAGCCTATTTTATCATGTAACCCCAAGGTACCCCAAGATCTCATTCTTAATAATCAACTCCAACATCTTCCCAGCCACTGAGGTCAGACACACTGGCCTATACTTTCCTTTCTTCTGCCTCCCTCTCTACTTGAAGAGTGGAGTGACATTTGCAATTTTTCAGTCTTCCAGAACTATTCCAGTATCTAGTGATTCCTGAAAGATCATTATTAATGCCTCCACGATCTCTTCACCCACCTCTCTCAGAACTCTGTGGTGTACAATATGTGGTCCTGATGACTTATCCAGGACTTCAGAAAAGGCCGAGTTCACTCAACCTGTTTTCATAAGGCATGCTCCCCAATCCAGGCAACATCCTTGTAAATCTCCTCTGCACCCTTTCTATGGTTTCCACGTCCTTCCTGTAGTGAGGCGAACAGAACTGAGCACAGTACTCCAAGTGGGGTCTGACCAGGGTCCTATATAGCTGCAACATTACCTCTCGGCTCCTAAACTCAATCCCATGATGATGAAGGCCAATGCACCGACGACACTGGTGCCAAGCTGTATGGGTCCTAATGCCCTTCCCTTGGACAACATTGGTGTTGTGGAGGGGGGAGACTTGCAGCATGGGCAACTGCCGGTCTTCCATACAACCTTGCCTAGGCCTGCGCCCTGGAGAGCGAAGACTTTCCAGGCACAGATCCATGGTCTCGCAAGAATGCACCGTACGCCTTCTTAACCACAGAGTCAACCTGCGTCGCAGCTTTGAGTGTCCTGTGGACTTGGACCCCAAGATCCCTCTGTTCAGAGACGCATTTTTAAATTCAATCTACAATCTACGTTCAGGTCTGAAGATTGGTTGGTGTTGAAATTAGAATCTGCTATATTCTGTAACCCCAGAATACACCCTAACATTCTTAATATCACCATCAAGTAGGAGGTACAAGAGCCTGAAGACGCACGTTCAATGTTTTAGGGACCGCTTCTTCTCCTCTGCCATCAGATTTCTCAATGGACAACAAAACAACCCATGAACACTACCTCACTATACTTGCTTTCTTTTTTCATTACATTTATTGCATATATATATATATATATATATATCTTATTGTAATTTATAGCTATATAGTTTTTATGCATTGCTATGTACTCTGCTGCTGCCAGTAGGTTAACTGGTCATTGAAAAGTGTCCCATGATTAGGCTAGGATTAAACTGGGGCTTACTGCTTCACGCTGTATTTCAATAAACAAACAATAAATAAATAATAAACTTTATTCTAATTAAGCATTAATTAATGTCATTAATCAATGAGAGCGTAGTTAATTAAAATCAGCATTTGTCATTTTCCATTCCTCAATTTCTCAACCATTGTCGCAACTTCTCATTCCCATTGGCTATTTTGCATTGTGATTACCAATCACAATGTGCCAGAAATACCAATCATATTCAGCAGAGAATGACTTGGCCTGAAGGTAATCGGTAAAGCAGACAGAGGCAAGATGAGAAGGCTCTCTTGGATCCGGTAAGCACTGACTGAAAGGAGGCGGTGGGCGAGTGAAAGTAAATTCAATAGCAAATTCCAAATGAGAATCAGAGATGAGAGGAAGACAGGTATGTTTGCAGAGGGATGGGACTGCTTGGGTAGATCTATGAAACATTCAACATTTTAGCATTGGTTTCTTCACCTCCATCAGATTTCTGAAGAAACCATGAATCCATGAACACGACCTTGCTAGTCCTCTTTTAGATTTGTTGATATACTTAAATTGTAATGTATTAATTTGTTCTTCTGCCACAAAAAAAGATTTCACAACTTATGTCAGTGGTAATAAAGCCAATTCTGATTCACACTCTGACTACTTTTCAGACTCATTCCTTGAGCAACTCAGGTAAAACCCTTGACCAGCGTTCGAATTTCTCAACACCCGCTGCATAGACACTATTGCGTAATATTTGCCAGAAGACCCAATTGCGAACGCAACGTAAACATACACAGCCATTTAATCGTCAAAAAGCTCTTCTGTGATTCAAATACCATCCAGATCTATCAACAGATTCCTTTATCCAAGAGCACATGTACAAATTCTACCACATTCTACCTTCTCCTTGTAGAACCTTGAGCTCGCACTCCCGTTTGTGAGGTTGCAATTCCGTTTCAGTGGCTGAAGAATGAAAATCCATAGCAGTGCTGAACTGTTGGGGAAGATGGACAGGTGCAAATCCTTCCCGGGTTACAAATCCCTCACTTACGGAAACGCAAGAGATTCTGCAGGGGGAACGGGAGCACCCGGGGGAAACGTACATAGTTACATCGAAAGCCTGCAAACTCCACCCAGAGAGCACCAGAGGTATTGGTATTGGCTTATGATTGTCACGTGTACGGAGATACACTGAAAAGCTTGTCTTGCGTACTGTTCACACAGACCAGATCATTACACTGTGCACTGAGGTAGGACAAGGCAAAACAATGACAGTGCAGAATGAAGTGTAAAAACTACTGAAAAGTGCAGTGCAGGTAAACAATAAAATATAGAACATAGAATAGTACAGCACAGCACAGGCCCTTCAGCCCACAATGTTGTGCCGACCCTCAAACCCTGCCTCCCATATAAGCCCTCACCTTAAATTCCTCCATATACCTGTGTAGTAGTCTCTTAAACTTCACCAGTGTATCTGCCTCCACCACTGACTCAGGCAGTGCATTCCACGCACCAACCACTCTCTGAGTAAAAAACCTTCCTCTAATATCCCCCTTGAACTCCCCACCCCTTACCTTAAAGCCATGTCCTCTTGTATTGAGCAGTGGTGCCCTGGGGAAGAGGCGCTGGCTATCCACTCTATCTATTCCTCTTATTATCTTGTACACCTCTATCATGTCTCCTCTCATCCTCCTTCTCTCCAAAGAGTAAAGCCCTAGCTTTAGTCTTTACCTTAAAATGCAAGATCATAACGAGGTAGATTGTGAGGCCAAGAGTCCATCTTATCGTACAAGGATCCATTCAAGAGTCTGATAACAGCAGGGTAGAAGCAGTGCTTGGAACTGGTGGGACGTGCGTTCAGGCTTGTGTATCTGCGGTCCAATGGGGGAGAGAGGAAGAGAGAATGACGAGGGTGTGTGGTCGGGATCGAATTCTGGTCTATGAAGCAGTGAGGCAATGGATTTACCAGCTGTATCATAGTGCCGTACGAAACAACTGAATAAATTGCCCCCTCCCGTTCCCCTTGTCTCCTCCATCCCTGTTTTCCACCGTCCTCCCCATCAGATTTCTCACCTCTCAGATCCCCTTCTATCAGATCCCTCCCCAATCAGATCCTCTCCTATAAGATCCTCTCCTATCAGATCTTCCTCAATCAGATCCTTTCTTATCAGAACCTCTCCTATCAGATCCTCTCCTATCAGATCCTCCCCAATCAGATTCTTCCCCAATCAGATCCTCCCCAATCAGATCCCTCCCCAATCAGATCCTCTCCTATCAGATTCTTCCCCAATCAGATCCTCCTCAATCAGATCTTCCCCTACCAGATTCTTCCCCAATCAGATCCTCCTCTATCAGATCCTCCTCAATCAGATCCTCCCCTGTCAGATTTCTCACCTCTTAGATCCTCCTCTACCAGATCCTCCCCTACCAGATTCTCCCCAATCAGATCCTCACCTATCAGATCCTCCCCTACCAGATCCTCTCCAATCAGATCCTCACCTACCAGATCCTCCTCAATCAGAGTTCTCACCTCTTAGATCCTCCCATACCAGATCCTCCCCTACCAGATCCTCCCCAATCAGATCCTCACCTATCAGATCCTCCCCTACCACATCCTCCCCAATCAGATCCTCCCCTACCAGATCCTCCCCAATCTGATCCTCACCTATCAGATCCTCCCCTACCAGATCCTCCCCAATCAGATCCTCACCTATCAGATCCTCCCCTACCACATCCTCCCCAATCAGATCCTCCCCTACCAGATCCCTCCTCAATCAGATCCTCCCCTATCGGATCCTCCCTTATTAGATTCCTTCTTCTTTATCCCTTTACCTGTTCCACCTACATATCACATCCCAGTTTCTGTCATTATCACCCTCCCCAACACACCTACCTTCGGCCTCACCTGGCCTCACCTGTCACCTGCCAGCCTGTACTCCTCCCCCTCCACACACCTTCTTATTCTGTTCCTTTCCAGTCCTGATAACGGAACTTGACCCAAAATGTCAGCTGGAAATTTCCTTCCATAGACACTGCCTGACCAGCACTTTGTGTGTGTGTGGGTGTGTTGTGCTGTTGTTGTTTAATAAGTTGTAAGGCTACTTATCCAGCTTTTAGTTTTGAACAATTTGTTTCCTAGGAACTGCAAACTTCTACATTCCCTTATAATTCACTCCTACTTATTGAATTCAAACCTGCACTGATCCACTCCAACACGGACATCTCTCTTCATGGGACACACATCAAAGTTGCTGGTGAACGCAGCAGGCCAGGCAGCATCTCTAGGAAGAGGTACAGTCGTCGTTTTGGGCCGAGACCCTTCGTTGGGGAGAAAAAGGAGAGAGAGAGAGAAAAATTTCCCTCTGTCCCTCTGACTATACCCCTTGCCCATCCTCTGGGTTCCCCCCCACCCCGCTTGTCTTTCTCCCCAGACCTCCTGTCCCATGATCCTCTCATATCCCCTTTGCCAATCACCTGTCCAGCTCTTGGCTCCATCCCTCCCCCCCCATCTTCTCCTATCATTTTGGATCTCCCCCTCCCCCTTTCAAATCTCTTACTAGCTCTTCGTTCAGTTAGTCCTGACGAAGGGTCTCGGCCCAAAACATCAACTGTACCTCTTCCTAGAGATGCTGCCTGGCCTGCTGCGTTCACCAGCAACTTTGATGTGTGTTGCTTGAATTTCCAGCATCTGCAGAATTCCTCGTGTTTGCGTTTCTCCTCATGGGAATTTGGTCCTCTGGCTCACTACTGCCACCTGCCGACTGCTTCCTGAACACTCGATTTGATCAATGGCTGCAGCAGTTTGAGAATGAATCAGAAGGGCTGTTGGGGAAGTAATCCGCTGCTGTGAACCTGAAGGAGTTAATTGGATCTCAGGGTTCAAAAAGAGCCAGCAATTCAGTTTCATTTCCTGTCAGGAGAATTCTCCTGTAACTGAACAGAGACGTGGGGTAAACAGATTATTGCTTAGCAAGAAATCAGTATAAGTGTAGAACAACCCCCTGGTGACAGAATTTCCTCCGCCACCAGCCACAGCTGCACCGCCCCAGCTTGTCAAAGATTACACATTCTTTCACTCTGTCGACTCTCAAAGAGGTAACGAGTGTTTACAGTAAGTATGGGTCTTCTCGTTCTCCCCCACAGTGAGCCAGAGTTCACTGCGCATCAGAATCCCACGCGGAACAGGATGTGGGGAGCTATCACCGCAGTGGTAAAGCCGGGGGGTTTAAAACTGAAACCCAGAAACACAATGTTCTCCCTCCTTAACATAAACAACCTGCAGGCTCAGGATTTCCGCACATCATCCATGTTCTAGAACACTACAGGCCCTTCAGCCCATCATGTTGTGCAGTAATGATGAAATGGTGGAGCAGACTCAATGGGCCAAATGGCCTAGTTCTGCTCCTATATCTTACGGTAATACACAGCCTAAATATTGCTTAACTTAAAGAAGGAAAATCTCACATTTCTGTAATCACTTTCAAAAAGCATTTAATCAGCTACAAACATCAAATCAAGTGGAGTTTATTGTCCTGTGCACAAGTACGGTTACAGTTCCCAGAAGACCGATGACTGGAATTTCCAAGGCAGATGAGCTCACATGCAAAGCAAAATGAAAAGCTTGTGTAAGGGGGTGTTACTGTGTAGGCTAATTAAAATGGCTTCTTTGTTATGTTATACTTGGGAATGCTTCTTTGTTATGTTAAACACTGAGAAAATCTTTCCCGCTAGCAGTTTGTTGAATCACGTTACTGATAAGAAGATGTTATGAACCAATTGGGATAGTTGTTATGTTTTTGGTGTATTTGAATATACTGTATGCACCGGTCTCTCTCTCTCCATCCCGTCCTTACACACTTCTCCCGGAGGAAGGTTCCTGCGTTTGAAAAGGTCTCTCTCTCTCTCTCTCCATCTCACTGAGAGCTGCTAGAGGATTGTGCTGGAATCCTGTGTCTTGGGTAGGGTTTAATCGACCGGAAGAAGCTGCAGAAGATCATGAGCACAGCGCAGCACATCACACAAACCAATCTTCCGTCCGTGGACTCACTTTACACCGTACGCTGTCGGAGCAGTGCTGCCAGGATAATCAAGGACACGACCCTCCCAGCCAACACACTTTTCGTCCCTCTTCCCTTCGGGAGAAGGCTCAGGAGCTTGAAGACTCATACGGCCAGATTTGGGAACAGCTTCCTTCCAACTGTGATAAGACTGCTGAATGGATCCTGACCCGGATCTGGGCCGTACCCTCCAAATATCCGGACCTGTCTCTTGGTTTTTTTGCACTACCTTACTTTCCATTTCTATATTTCCTATTTATGATTTATAATTTAAATTTTTAATATTTACTATCGATTTGTAATCCAGGGAGCGGGAAGCACTGAATCAAATATCGCTATGATGATTGTGCGTTCTAGTATCAATTGTTTGGCGACAATAAGGTATGAAGTAAAGAAAGTACGTAGTGGATTGGACTCTGTGGTTTACGTTACGATGTGTTTCTGGTCTCTGGTTGCTCCTTTTTTTTTGTTGAGATTTTGGGCATTTTTAATCAGACCAGCCTGCAGATTGATAATGACACTGAGCTGAACTGAATATGCCTGTACTCTTTCAATTTTGTCTTTAATATTCTGTGTTATCACTTATTTTGTTTCTGCTTGTGCGATTTAGGGGTTTTTTTTTGCACGTGGATGGGCAGTGTCGATGTTTTTCTGTGAATGGGTTCCATGATGTTTCTTCGTTTCGCGGCTGTCTGTGGGGAAGATGAATCTCAGGGTTGTATACTGCACACATACTTTGATAACAAATGTACTTTAAATCTTCAGATTATAAATTATATAAGACTTGGAGAGTGCAAAACATGACATCTGTTCAAAAGCAAAACACAGTCAGCAGCAAGTACATCAGATCAGATCAGATTCATTTATTTATCACACGTTTATCAAAACATACAGTGAAATGTGTCATTTGCGTTAAGAAGCAACACAAGCTAAAGATGTGGTGGAGCAACCCACAAGTCTTTGCACACATCACGGCACCAGCAGAGCACGCAAATGCTCGGCAAAGCAACACCACGGTAGTGAAAGAGGTGGTCTGCAGTGTCCCGATGCCGGGGTCCGGTTAGAGTTGTGCGGCTCAGATCAAGAACCTGATGGCTGCAGGAAGGTAGCTGTCCCTGAACCTGGTGGTGTGGGACTTCAGGCTTCTGTACCTCCTGCCTGGCCACTGCAGTAAGAGGAGGGCATGATCTGCATAGTGGGGATCCTTAACAACAGGCGCAGCTTTCCTGAGGCACACCTTCTATTGGTGCTCTCACTGGTGGGCATGGCTGTGCCTACGATGGACCCAGCTGTATCCACTGCCCTCTGCGGCCTCCTGCGTTCCCGTGCATAGCAGGCCTTGAGGCAGCAAGGTAGGTACTTTCAGCACTCCATTTGTAGAGGTTTGGGTATCTGGTGACTTGCCAAATCTCCTTAAGCTTCTAAGTTCAAGTTCAGTTTCTTGTCACTCAGCCATACATATGTATACCAAAGCAAGATGCACAACACAGCACATATAACCCATACACAACTGTGCACTTGCATACCTCCAAACGAGACAATCATCCTCCAGTCCAAGATGCACAACACAGCACATATAACGAACACACAACTGTATACTTGTATACCCAAAGTGCACAACACAGCACATATGACTCACACACAACCATACACATGTAAACCTCCAAACCGAACGTTTCTCCAGACCAAGGAGCACAACACAATACATACAACTCACACATAATACATAAAGTAATATCACCACAAACAAATTAACAAATAATAGAGTGCATTTATGACACAAGTTGAAAAGCAAACAGTACAACGCCACTGGCACTTCATATGTGGTGAGACCTGGGTGGTGACAGGGAGTTCTGTACCTCACAGCCTGGGGGAAGAAGCTGTTTCCTAACAGCTCTTGTCTTAATGCTACAGTACCTCCTGCCTGATGGTAGGGGTTAGAGAGATTCATGGACGGCTGGGAGGGATAATTGACAATGCCAAGGGCCCTGTGTACACAGCATTCCTGATACATATCTCCAATGGGTGGAAGAGAGACCCCGATGACCCTCTCAACAGCCCTCACAATCCTTTGTCAGGAATTGCAGTCAGATGCCTCACGATTTCTGAACCAGACAGTGATGCAGCTGGGCAGGACAAACTTGATGGTAAAAAAATGTTTAGAATGGAGGGGGTGGTGTTCGTCCAAGGAGCTTTTTAATCGTTTTGCTGACGTTGAGCATCAGTTTGTAATCATGGTGCCTCTCAAGCAGGTGTTCTATCTCACTCCTGTGCCCTGACTCATCACCACCCATGATCCAGCCTACAACACTGGTAATGGCATGCAGTCCGTAGGTGGTGTTGGGCCTCTGCTCGTCCACACAGGTGTGGGTTTAAAGAGAGTAAATCAGACAGCTAAGCAGAAGGCTAAGGTGTAACTGTGCGAGTAGATCAGTGGGATAAAGTGGGGGGGGGAGATAAGAGAATTGAAAGTGGGAGGGGGAGGGGGAGGGGGAGATCCAAAATGATAGGAGAAGACAGGAGGGGGAGGGATGGAGCCAAGAGCTGGACAGGTGATAAGCAAAAGGGATATGAGAGGATCATGGGACAGGAGGTCTGGGGAAAAGGAAAAGGGGGAGGTGGGAAAAAACCCAGAGGATGGGCAAGGGGTATAGTCAGAGGGACAGAGGAAAAAAAAGGAGTGAGAGAAAGAATGTGTGTATATAAATAAATAACGGATGGGGTACAAGGGGGAGGTGGGGCATTAGCGGAAGTTAGAGAAGTCAATGTTCATGCCATCAGGTTGGAGGCTACCCAGACAGAATATAAGGTGTTGTTCCTCCAGCCTGAGTGTGGCTTCATCTTTACAGTAGAGGAGGCCGTGGATAGACATGTCAAAATGGGAATGGGATGTGGAATTAAAATGTGTGCATATCAGAATGGGAATGGGATTTATATCCCCCTCGTACCCCATCATTTATTTATTTATATACACACATTCTTTTTCCATCCCAACTGGCACACCACCAGTGTCGCCGTGCTTCTGTCACCAACGTACATGTCTTTGGAATGTGGGAAACCAGAGCAGAGCACGTCTTGGGAGTGTGGCAAATAGGAACACACAGAGTTATGGGCAGAAGGTACAAATTGTTTGCAGGCAGCTGTGAGAAATGAACCCTGATCGGTAATCTCTTGGCACTGTAAAGGAGGGGGGAACATCTTGTGTTTAGATGAAATGGGGAATCGCTCTTTCAGGAGAAGAGAGGGGGGGAGCATTTCTTGTGATGAGATGACACATTGTGGAGTGAGTCATTCCAGTCTCTTGACACGATTTTCTTGTCTCTCCCACCCACTGCTCACCACGCAATTCACTGAGGCATCCACTGTTTTGTAAACTCCAGACAAAGTGGGAAACGTGATGAACAAAGACCATACTGAAGTAGTACAGCAATACCAAACTCTCATAGTTTTACAGATGATTGTAGAATATATCTGAAAATGCCGTGTGTCTTGAGAACTACTGAAGCACAGAAAAATAAATCTCACTGCTTTGTGTGCAGAAGCACCCTGCGTAGAGACAGGCTATTCTGCCCATTGTGTCTGACCTATCCCTGTGAAGAAGATGACTATGCTCTCACTACACGCAACCCTCTGATGAAGTCTGTGCATGGAAAGAGCTGCTGACATTTCAGCGTTAGGACTGAGAGGAGATAGGCAGTACTAAAGCAGGTATAAAGAGAATTATACTGGCCTTCTCTGCTCTCCCCTCTTGGTGCTGACACAGGGCTTTGACCTGAAAACTGGCAGTTCATTTCATTCCACACATGCTGATCGGCTTGCTGACTTCCTGCAGCAGATTGCTCCATATTGCTCCATATTCCAAATTTCTCCCCTCTCTCCTTTTTCATTACACATTCTGGTTCCGCTCATACTTTATCTCTTCTCCTCACCTGCCTATCACCTTTCCCTGGTGCCCTCCTCTTCCTCTTTCTCCCATGGTCCACGCTCATCTCCTATCAAATTGTTTCTTCAGCCTCTTGCCCTTTCCACCAATCACCTCCCAGCTTCTCACTTCAACCCCTCCCTCGCCAGGTCACACCAATCACCTCCCAGCTTCAACCCCTCCCTCACCAGGTGTCACTAATCACCTCCCAGCTTCTCACTTCAACCTCTCCCTCAACAGGTCTCACCAATCACCTCCCAGCTTCAACCCCTCCCTCACCAGGTCTCACCAATCACCTCCCAGCTTCAACCCCTCCCTCACCAGGTCTCACCAATCACCTGCCATCTTGTACTCCTCCCCCTCCCCACCTTCTTATTCTGGCATCTTCCCCCTTCCATTCCAGTTTCAGCCCAAAACGTTGACTATTTATTCATTTCTATAGATAGTTTCTCCAGCATTCTGTGTGTGTTGATCTGGATTTCCAGTATCTGCAGAATCTCTTGTGTTTGTGACTCTCTTGCACCCCCGCTTTAGACCTGTTACAGCCCCATAAGTACATCACAGCTCTGTTACAGCCCGTTAATCCATTTCAGCTCTGTTCCAGCCCTGTTATAGCCCAATGAATCAATTTCAACTCTGTTCTAGGCCTGTTATGCCCCCATGAATCCATTACAGTTCTGTTACAGCCTTGTGAAACTATTACAGCTCTTTTACAGCCCTATGAATCAATTTCAGCTCTGTTCCAGCCCTGTTATAGCCTATGAATCAACTTCAGCTTTGTTCTAGGCCTGTTATGCCCCCATGAATCCATAACAGCTCTGTTACAGCTTTGTGAAACCATTACAGCTCTGTTCCAGCCCTGTTACAGCCCCATGAATCCATTACAGCTCTGTTACAGCCCCATGAATCCATTACCTCTCTGTTACAGTCCCATGAAACTAATACAGCTCTGTTCCAGCCCTGTTACAGCCCCATGAATCCATTACAACTCTGTTACAGCCCCATGAATCCATTACCTCTCTGTTACAGTCCCATGAAACTAATACAGCTCTGTTCCAACCCTGTTATAGCCTATGGATCAATTTCAGCTCTGTTCCAGGCCTGTTACGCCTCCTATGAATCCATTACAGCTCTGTTACACCTTGTGAAACCATTACAGCTCTGTTCCAGCCCTGTTACAGCCCCATGAATCCATTACAGCTCTATTCCAGCCCTGTTATAGCCCAATGAATCAATTACAGCTCTATTCCAGCCCTGTTATAGCCCAATGAATCAATTACAGCTCTGTTCCAGCCCTGTTACACCCCCATGAACTCAAGTGCAGTCTACCCAGAGGTTTATAAAGCTGTAACATTACCTCATGCATCTTGAACTCAAGGCTAACACACCATACAACTTCCTAACAACCCTATCAACTTGTGCTGCAGCTTTGTTCTTCAGACCTATTCCAGTCCTGTGAATCAATTCCAGATCCATTACAGTTTTGTTCCAGGTCTGTAAATCAGTTCCAGTTCCATTACTGTTCTGTTCTAGCTTTGTGAATCAATTCCAAATTACAGTTCTTTTGCAGGCCTGTGAATCAATCCCAGCTCCACTGCAGTTCTGTTCCAGGCCTGTGAATCAAATCCAGCCCCATTACTGTTCTATTCTAGTTTTGTGAACCAATTTCAGTTCCATTACCATTCTGTTCCAGCCCTGAGAATCAATTCTAGGCCCATTACAGTCCTATTCCAGTCTTGAGAATCAATTCCAGTTCCATTACTGTCCTATCCCAGTCCCATTACCAATCTCTTCCAGTCCTGTGAATCAATTCCAGCTCCTCTGCAGTTCTGTTCCAGTCCTGTGAATCAATTCCAGCCCCATTACTCTTCTGTTCCAGGCCTGTGAATCAATTCCAGCCCCATTACTGTTCTGTTCCAGGCCTGTGAATCAATTCCAGTTCCATTACTCTTCTGTTCCAGCCCTGTGAATCAATTCCAGGTCCATTACAGTCCTGTTGCAGTCCGGTGAACATATTCCAGTCCCATTACTATTCTCTACCAGTCCTGTGTTAGCCCTGTTGCAGCCTGTGAATCAAGTCGAGTGTTGTTGGCCCTGTTACTCACCCTGCAAGTTAAAGCAATGCCACATTGTTGAAAATCATACCTTCACGATCTTTCCACTCCTTCTATTGCCCTCACTCGACCCATCCCTCAGAAGAATGGTCTCTGATAGTGCGTCAACAACCGTAGGCTGTTTGACCATGCAGGCAATCAAAATGAAAGAGGAAAATCCCTTCTTCTCCTTTTTCCTCTCCCCCCAAACCTTTTTTATTCTGGTGTCTCCGTCTCATTTTTTTCAGTCCTGAAGAAGAGTCTCCACCAGAAACTGTTTATTCATTTCCAGAGGTGCTGCTTGAATTGCTCAGTTCTTCCAGCATCTTTTGTCTCGCTGGCTCCGGTTTTACAGCGTCTGCAGAATCTTTTGTGTTTAGGAAAATCCCTTGCCCAACATTTACAACCCAAGCCTCCAGCAGGTGACCCCAGCTGGTGATAAGAGACAATGATCTTCCACAATTCTTCGCCATCCTATCCTTAGCTGTGTTGGATCTGGTAAAATTGATCCAGAGGTTCTTCAGAAGTCAAGAATAAGGTGTAAATCTTGTAATTATAGGTACTGGTGTCAACTGACTCTACTGTAAGGGAGGGAGAGAAAGTGAAGGAGAACAAAACGACAGAAAAGACAAAGAATCAAAAAAGTTGTGGTCATCTTATATGAAAAGCTTGCTCTTCAGAGAGAAAGGCACACTCCACTGATAAGAGATAGCCTATGAAATAGGTCCAAGTGAATTGCTGTGTACATCCATCTATTGATGCTTCTGGACACATCGTCAGTGATGTTCCTGGAATCATCGGGTGTTTCGGGTCTTTCAACATCATACACCCTCCTCCAGGTGACCCAGCCGGGGCTGATCAGACCCCAGCTTGTGTCCAGATGGCTAGCTACTTATGACTCCATGGCTCCCCTCTTTTGAGCCACAGCCATCTTGAGGCCCTCTCTGCCGCATCGGTGACAGTGCGGATGGCTCTCCTCTTCCTCTCTCCCTCGATGCCCAAATGAAATGACACCTGCTGCAAAAAAACCTTAGAAACTTCCAGAAAAATATAGAATCATCTATACCACAATTACTATCACACACTGAACAATTTTTATATAAAAAGACAAGAGGGTACCTATAATACTGAATTATACATTTTTGCTCAGAGGGGAATAATCCATAATTATTCCATTTTCTGCTATTTTCCCTTATTTTCCACCCTCTTTATTTCAATTTATTTGAGTCACTACATGAGGTCCCCTCAAAGCTGATCTAGGAGCTTCCACCTGGACATAAAAGAGAGCAAATTGACAGAAGTGAAAGCAGCACCCAGCATTAGGTATGCCCACCACCCAGGCCATGCCCTCTTCTCACCGCTGGCATCGGGAAGGAGGTACAGGGACCTCAGGGCTCCCATCACCAGGTTCAGAAACAGTTATTACCCCTCAGCCAATAGGCTCCTGAGAACATGGAGAACTTCACTCACCCCAACACTGAGCACATGTCTGTGGAGGCCAAGTCATTGGGTGTATTTAAGGCAGAGGTTGATAGGTTCTTGATTAATCAGGGAGTCAAAGCTAATGGGGAGGAAGCAGGAGATTGGGGTTGAGAGGAATAATAAGTCAGCCAGGATGGTGCAGATTCATTGTACTGGATAGTCTAATTCTAGTCCTCTGTCTTATTCAGACTCTGGATCTGGCCAGTATTTGAACCGTGCAGTAGAAGAATACGTATGATTCATTGCTCTACTCTCTCAACACTCATGAATGCATGGCTCAAACACCATCTATAAATTCGACAACGACACAACTGCTGGAGGCAGAGTCTCAGATGGTGACGAGGAATCCTACAAGAATTAGATAGACCAGCTGGTTCAGTGGCGTCACAACAAAAACCTTGCACGCAATGTCAAAATCACCAAGGAATCGATCGTGGAAGAGGGGAAACCCTCAGTCCACCTTAACCTTTGGATATTTCTGATCAGTTGAACTCCACAACCCTTGGGGAAGGTGGGGGGATGGTAGAAAATTCCAGATATCCACCACCCTGTACAAAAAGAACTTTCTATGTTCCTCAAGGTTAATCTCAAAGCCTTGTCCCCTCATTTGAGATTCTTCCACAGGCAAAAACAAAAGATAACTCTAAGCAGAAGGTTAGAGAAAGGGCAACATAGATAAATCTGAGCTGTTTTTAAATATCCCAGAATATCTGGACGACATGGTGGTGTTGCGGTAGCTCAACACTTTACTGCGCCAATTAGGATTCAATTCCCACCACCACTTGTAATTTGTGTTATTTATTTATTTAGAGGTACAGCATGGAAATAGGCCTATGCCACCCCATTCCACCCATGTGAACAATTAACCTACTAATCCGTACGTTTTTGGAATGTGGGAGGAAACCAGAGCACCCAGAGGAAACCCATGCAGTGACAGGGAGAACGTACTTACAGGCAGAGACAGGAAATGAACACGTATCACTGACACTGGAATGGTGTTACATTAACACTACGCTATTGTACTGCCCTGTAAGTAGTTTGTACGTTCTCCAGGTGACCAAGGAGCCTTTCTCCCATATTACAAAGGCGTATTGGCTAAGATTATAAACACAAGAGATTCTGCAGATGCTGGAAAATCCAGAGCAACAGACACAAAATACTGGAGGAACTCAGCAGCTCAGGCAGCATCTATGGAAATTGATAAACAGTCGAAGTTTTGGCTGCAACCCTTCATCATGACTGGAAGGGAAGAAGGTAAGGTGTCTTTGTCCTTCCTTTCCAGTCCTGATGAAGGGTCTTGGCCTGAATGTCGACTGTTTATTCCCCTCCATAGATGCTGCCTGACCTGCTGAGCTCCTCTGGCATTTTGTGTAGGTAAGGGTAAGTATGTTGTGGGCCTGCTATGTTCGCACCAGAAGCATGGTAACCCCCAGAACATCCTAGGATTGTGTTGGTCATTGAGACAAATGATGCTTCGAAGTACATGTGACAAATAAAGGTAATCTTCAATCTAATCTATCTCTAGAATTTTGTTCACTATTTCTGAGGGTGAAGACTACTCAGATTCAATGCCCATGGGCTCACTGTAGTAGCTCACAGTGCCACCTGGTGGTCTGGTGCTCAGTTTGCATTTGACTTGTCAACTAACCTGTTGGGGAGAGGCCTGAGTTAGTCCAGGAAGATCAGTTGAATCATCTGTTCCAATTGGCAACAGAGAACACTAACAAAATATCCCCAGACAGATTTATTGATTGCTGCAACTTTAAGAAGGCTTCTTTCAAAATAAATGTAACTTAATTGATAACAGAACAAACAGTGCACAAATTATCCGCTTGATAAAATCTTTCATATTTAAGATTTATTGCCAACTTTAAACATATCTCCAGACTCGGAATCTTGGTTAAGTTCCGCTTTAGTTAAACCCCTTTATGGCCCTACCATATCTGGGAAGCTATAATGAAGGGAAAACCTTTGGCAACCCCATAAAACTCGACAGAGCAACCTCAGACGCCTTATTACCCAAAACTCAAAGTTCGAAGTAAATTTATTATCAAAGTACATAATATCACCATATATAGATTAGATTAGATTAGATTCAACTTTATTATCATTGTGCCGAGTACAGATACAAAGCCAATGAAATACATTCAGCATCTGACCAGAAATGCAAAGAATAGTGTTATTTACAAAATAACTGCGAATAAAAAAAGTGCTACAGCACACAAATATAAAAGTACTGAGACAGTACAATATGGGTGCAATACTGCTTAGTGCTGTGATGTGAGGTTCAGCAGGGTCACAGCCTCAGGGAAGAAGCTCTTCCTGTGCCTGCTGGTGCGGGAGCGGAGGTTCCTGTAGTGCCTACCGGATGGGAGGAGAGTAAAAAGTCCATGGTTAGGGTGAGATGCATCCTTGATAATGCTTTTCACCCTGCCCAGGCAGCGTTTATGGTAGATGTTCTCAATGGTGGGCAATTGGGTGCCGATAATCCGCTGGGCAGTTTTCACCACACGCTGGAGTGCTTTGCGGTCTGATACGGGACAATTGCCATACCACACTGAGATGCAGTTGGTGAGTATGCTCTCAATGGTACAGCGGTAAAAGTCCGTCAGTATCCTGGGACGGAGGTGAGCTTTCTTCATGCTCCGCAGGAAATAAAGGTGCTGTTGCACCTTTTCGATCAGGATGGAGGAGTTCAGGGACCAGGTGAGATCCTCGGAAATACGGGCACCAAGGAATTTGAAGCTTGATACACGCTCCACTACAGTTCCGTTGATGTAGATGGGGACGTGAGTGTGACTCCTGGGATGCCTGAAGTCCACAATGATCTCCTTGGTCTTCTGGCTGTTAAGGGCCAGATATACTCTGAGATTCATTCTCCCACAGGCATTCACAGGAAATGCAAGGAAACACAATACACACGGTCGCGTAGCGGTTAACACAAGGCTGTAACAGCTCAGGCTGTCGGAGTTTAGAGTTAATTTCCAACGCTGTCTGTATGTTCTCCCCAAGAAAGGCATAGGTTTCCTCAAGACTCTCCAGTTTTCTCCCACATTCCAGACATACTGCTTAGTAGGTTAATTGGTCATTGCAAGTTGTCCTGTGATTAAACAGGGGGGTTGCTGGGCAGTGTGGTTCATAGAGACCGAAGAGCCTGTTTCATGCTGTTCCTCAATAGATAAATAAGTACAACAGAGTCAATGAAAAACTCCCACAATCAAAGACAGACACACAACCAACGTGTAAAAAACAACTAATTATACAAATACAAAACAACCCACAAAATAATAATGACAAATAAATAAATAATAAATATCAAGAACACGGGTTGGAGACATCTTGAAGGTGAGTCCATAGCTTGTGGGAACAGTTCAGTTCAGTAAAGTTGAGTGAAGTTATCCCCTCTGGTTCAAGAGCTTGTTGTTTGAGGGGGTGATAACTGTTCCTGAACCTGGTGGTGTGGCTCCTGAGGCTCCTGTACCTCCTTCCCGATGGAATCAGAGTTGAGGTTATCCTCTCTGGTTCAAGACCTTGTTGTTTGAGGGGTAACAACAGTTCCTGAACCTGGTGGTGTGGGACCTGAGACTCCCTGAACCTCCTTCCTGGTGTGAGAAGAGAGGATGGCCTGGGTGATGATGGATGCTGCTTTCCTGCGACAGTGTTTCAAGTAGATGTGCTCAATGAGGACAGCTTTACCTGTGATGGGCTGGGCTGGGCTGTATCCACTACTTTTGGAAGACTTTTCCAAGGGTAACAAGGGCAATGGTGTTTCCATTACCAAGCCGTTATGCTTCCAGTCAGGAAACTCTTACATCTATAGAAGTTTGTGAACATTTTAGGTGACATGTCGAATCTATGCATGGACCCAGTGCAGATCGTCAGAAGTGATAACAAGGAGGAATTTAAAGTTGCTGACCCTCTCCACCTTTGATTCCACAGCCCCCCCCCACCCCCCCAACCCCAGTGAGGACTGGCTCATAGCCCTCTGCTTTTCTCTTCCTGAGGTCAATAATCAGCTCCCTGGTCTTGCTGACATTGAGTGAGAGGTGGTTGCTGTGGCACCACTTAACCAAGTTTTCAACCAGAATGAGGATGAAGAGTCCATTTTACTGTATGGGATACTGATCAGGCAGGGCGCTCTGCCCTAGGTGATGAGGCACCGGGACCACCCTTATCCAGATAAGTAGTGAGTATTGCCACTACACTCCCGAGAGCAGAGAGCAGAAGAATGTTATCACAGGAAAGCGGGTACTTACTGAAGGAGATCGCGTCTCTGGCCCCTCTTATTGCCATAATATTGGCATGGCTAGTGTAGGTAAGATTCTGAGAAATGGTGACGATAGAGTTTTGACCTGAGCTGATACTTTAGCTGTGGGTTTGCTCAGCCACATCTATTGGCTTCCACACACAGTGGCCTGCATTGCCGTTTTACAGATGAGCGTCCTGTTCCCTGGCATGGTTGCAGCCGCCTCTGGCAACTCTCCTGAGGACTGGTCCACTCCACCTGACGGCAAGAGCTGCTTCAGTGATGGACAGGGGTACAAACCGTGATCAAATGCAGTCTGTTGCTTGGCACATGTCCTGAATTAAACCACAATGCCTGTGCAGTCTGTCCCATTTCTATTACTCACATTAATATGTGTAAACTTACAGAGTCAGAGCAATACATAGACCATAAAACCATAAGACAAAGGAGCAGAAGTCGACCATTCGGCCCATCAAGTCTGCTCCGCCATTTTATCATGAGCTGATCCATTCTCCCATTTAGTCCCACTCCCCCGCCTTCTCACCATAACCTTTGATGCCCTGGCTACTCAGATACCTATCAATCTCTGCCTTAAATACACCCAATGACTTGGCCTCCACTGCCGCCCGTGGCAACAAATTCCATAGATTCACCACCCTCTGACTAAAAAAATTCTTTTGCATTTCTGTTCTGAATGGGCACCCTTCAGTCCTTAAGTCATGCCCTCTCGTACTAGACTTCCCCATCATGGGAAACAACTTTGCCACATCGACTCTGTCCATGCCTTTCAACATTCGAAATGTTTCTATGAGGTCCCCCCTCATTCTTCTAAACTCCAAGGAATACAGTCCAAGAGCGGACAAACGTTCCTCATATGTTAACCCTCTCATTCCCAATACAGCACAGATACAGACCTTTCAGCCCAGCCAGTCCATTCTGACCAGCTGCCCATCCAGCTAGCTTCCTGTATTCAACCTATATCCCTGTAAGAGGCTTGCCCCCCCCCCTGCACGTCCTATCTAAATGCTTCTCAGATGATACAATTGAACCTTCTTCCTCTGGCAGCTCATTCCAAGTACTTGCCACCATCTGTGTGAAAAAAATTGCCCTTCACATCCCTTTTAACTCTTTCCCATCTCACCCCCTATATACGATCTCTTGCTCTAGACTCCTTACCCTGGGGGGGGGAAACTGTTACCATCCACCTGATCTATGCTCCTCAGAACTTTAAACATTTCTGCAACTCCCCTACCTAACTTAGGCCCTCAACTCCTGACAACATGCTTGTAAATCTCTCTCTGCTCCGTCCAGTTTAACTACATCCTTCCTGTAACAGGGTGACCAACACTTTCTGCAGTACCACAAGGGCAGCCGCTCCAATGGCTTGTCTAACCTACTGTCTCAACTCCTATACTCAGTGCCCTGACTGATGAAGGCCAATGTGCTAAATGCCTTTTCCACTACCCTGGCTACATGTGACACCACCTTCTATGCAATATGAGAACAATCTACTCCTGGACACTTCTGTTCTATCACACCCCCTAATGCCCGCCCATACACAGTATAACTCATAGACTGGTTTAACTTCCCAAAGTGCATCACCTCACATTAATCTGTATTGAAAACCATTTGCCACTCTTCATCCCACTTCCCTAATGGGTCAAGACCCCCCCCCCCCCCCCGCCACCACCCCGTAATCTACAATTGTCTTCTTTACTCTCAGTAACTTTGACGAACTTCTATAGATGTGTGGTGGAGAGTTTATTGACTGGCTGCATCACAGCCTGGTATGGAAACACCAATGTCCTTGAATGGAAAATCCTGCAAAAAGTAGTGAATATGGCCCTGTCCACAACTAGTAAAATTTACTAGTAACTAGTAAAAATCTTGCACTCAACGTCAGTAAGACCAAAAAGCTGATGGTGGACTTCTGGAAGGGTAAGACAAAGGAACATGAACCAATCCTCATAGAGGGATTGGAAATGGTGAGAGGGAGAAATTTCAAGTTCCTGGGTGTCAACATCTCTGAGGATCTAACCTGGTCCCAACATATTGATGCAGCTTTAAAGAGGGCAAGACAGTGGCTATATTTCATTAGCAGTTTGAGGAGACTCAAAAACATCTCCAGAGGTACTGTGGAGAGCATTCTAGCAGGCTGCATCACCGTCGGATATGGGGTGGGGGGTGGGGGGAGGGGTCTACAGCACAGGATGGAAAGAAGCTACAGAAAGTCGTAAAATTAGTCAGCTCCATCGTGGGTACTAACCTCCGTGGTATCCAAGACATCTTCAAGCAGCAGTGCCTCAGACAGGTGGTGCCCATTATTAAGAACCCCTATCACCCAGGACATAGAACATTCAACACAGAACATAGAAAACCTACAGCACAATACAGGCCCTTTGACCCACAATGCTGTGCCAAACATGTACTTACTTCAGAAATTACCTAGGCTTACCCATAGCCCTCTAATTTTCTAAGCTCCATGTAGCCATCCAGGAGTCTCTTAAAAGACCCTATCTTATCTGCCTCCACCAGCGTTGCCGGCAGCCCATTCCATGCACTCACCACTCTCTGCGTAAAAAACTTACCCCTGACATCTCCTCTGTACCTACTTCCAAGCACCTTAAATCTGTGCCCTCTCACGTTAGCCATTTGAGCCCTGGGAAAAAGCCTCTGACTACCCACACGATCAATGCCTCTCATCATCTTATACACCTCTATCAGGTCACCTCTCATCCTCCATCGCTCCAAGGAGAAAAGGCCGAGTTCACTCAACCTATTCTCATAAGGCATGCTCGCCAATCCAGGCAACAAATCCAGACATGCCCTCTTCTCATTGTTACCATCAGGAAGGAGGTACAGAAGTCTGAAGGAACATACTCCGCGATTCAGGAACAGCTTTTTTCCCCTCTACCATCCAATTCCTAAATGGACATTGAACCCACAAACACCAACTAACTTTTTTATATATTATTTCTGTGTTTGTACTATTTTTAATTTAACTATTTAATGTGAATATATATACTTACTGTAATTGATGCTACTATATTATCATGTATTGCATTGTACTGCTGCTGCTGCTGAGTTAACAGATTTCACAACATATACCAATGATATTAAATCTGATTCTGATTCTGAATATACAAATGCCTTACAGACAGTGGTAGAATTGGACCTGGGTCACTGACGCTGTAAAAGCATTACACTAACCGCTACGCTATAGAGATTAATAAAACAGCAATGAGGCCACATCTGAAACACCATGTGCAGTTTTGCTTGCCTGTCAGGAAATGATGTGACTGCAATTGAGAGGGTGCAGAGGAGACTCATCCGGGTTAAATGCATGAATAATGAGAGACAGGAGAGGCTAGGTTTGGATTTGTTTGGAGTGGACAAACTTGGGAAAGAGTTTACAGAAGTATGGAGATAGAATAGACCATTTTCCTCCATAGCAAAACCAGGGGTTTTTAGGATGAGTAGGAGGTTTAAACAGGACATGAGGAATGATTTTTTTCACCCAGGGTTTGTTGGAATTTGGAATGCACTTCCTGAACAGGTGTTGGGGACAAGTATCTATACAAAGTACAGCAGTTGAATTGCCAAGAAATAGAAGGCTATAGACCACGTACTGGTAGATAACATTGGTATAGATACACTCAGTGGCCACTTTATTAGGTACAAGGTTGGAATCCAGTGCAGTCTTCTACTCCTGTAACCCATCCACTGCAAGGTTTGATACACTGTGGATTCAGAGATGCTCTTCTGCACACCACTGCTGCAACGGTTAGTTATTTGAATTACAATCACCATCTTGTCAGCTTGAACCAGTCTGGCCATTCTTCTCTGAGCTCTCTCATTAACAAGGCATTTTCCCCCCGCAGATCTGCCACATGCTGGATGTTTTTTGTTTCTTGCCCCATTCTCTGTGAACCCTAGAGTAGAGGTTCCTAACCTGAGTTCCATGGACCTTTGTCTAATGGCTTTGGTCCATGACATAAAAAAGGCTGGGAAACCCTGCTCTAGAGACTGTTGTGTGTGAAGCTCCCAGGAGATCAGCAGGTTGAGATATTCTACCACCAATAATATTTCCATAGTCAAGATTTGAGATTGCTTGTCCATAACCAGATCAACCATGATCTTATTGAATGGTGGAGCAAGCTTAACGGGCCAGACGGCCGACTCCTGCTCCTATTTCTTATGTTAGACCACAAGAAATAGGAGAATTAGGCCATCTGGCCCATCAGGTGTGCTCCGCCATTCAACCATGGCCGATCCTTTTTCCTTCTCTTCCTTATGTTCTTATGTTTAATGTAATTTCCAGTACACAAGCATAAAGGAGATCAAAATCACATTTCCTCCCCATTCTGATATTTGGTCTGAACAACAACTGAACCTCATGACCATGTCTGCATGCTTTTATGCATTGAGTTGCTGCCACGATTGGCTCAGTAGAACATTAGAAAGTTTTTTTGTTAAGAACAGGCCATTCAGCCCAACAAAGCTTGCCAAATTCCTATTCAGTGTGTTGAAATAATTATCGAGTTTAGATTTGAAAGCCTCTAAGACACTACTCTCAGCTAGGTAGTTTGTTCCATGGGTCCACAACCCACTGTGTAAAGAAATGGTTCCCGACATTAGTCTGGAATCTCCCCTTAATCCTCACTGATGGATTAAATGTGAAGTAGCAGCTGGCATCCACCTTATACCCTTAATGATTTTGAACGATTTCATCATGTCTCCTCTCATTCTATATCTACTTAGCTAAAAAGACTAATTCTTTGAATCTTTCTTCATAGCTCATACCCTGCAGACCTGGAATGAGTCTAGTTGCCCTTCTCTGAACTCCCTCCAGGGCTTTCACATCCCTCACACAATACGGAGACCAAAATTGTACACAGTATTCAAGATGTGACCTCACAAGCACATTATACAGCTCAAGGAGAACACCTCTAGACTTGAACTTCAAAGAGTGTGCATGATATAACCCAATGTTCTATTAGCTTCCTAATCACTTCTGTACATTGTCTAGATGTTGATAGTGATGAGTCTACCAGGACACCCAAATCCTTCTCATACAGAGCCCTTTTCAACTCAATACCTCCTATTGTATATTTATATCTATCATTTCTACTTCCTGTATGTAATACTTTACATTTACTTACATTAAATTTCATCAGCCATTTATCCACCCACAATTGGATTTTGTTTGGATCAAACTATATTGACATTCAACAGTGGTATCATCAGCCCGCCCCATAATTTTGTGTTAACAAATAAACTAGTAAAGTTTGCAGATATGTGCTTATCCAAATCATTAATGTAAATTAGAAACAGCAGCAGCCCCAAAAACTGATCCCTGTGGAACCCCACTTTTACTATCTTCTAGGTGTGAAAATGATTCTCTCACCATAACTCATTTTCTGTTTTTGAGCCAATTCTGTGCCCATTCGCACACCCTCCTGTAATTTGATTATTGACCTCTCATTAGATACCTTGTCAAAAACATTCTGGAAGTCGAAGTAAATGACATCATAAATTTTATTGCCCCTTCAGAGAACTCCTGCATATCACTATTACATGATTTCCACTTCCTGAACCCATGTTGGCTTTCTGCGAACATGCCTGTTCTTATCAGCTGCTTTTCCGTCTCATTCTTTATTATTGTTCCCATTATCTTGCCTACAATACACATTAAGCTTACTGGTCTATAGTTACCAGGGTCAGCACGGTCACCCTTCTTGTATACTGGGATGACATTAGCCCATTTCTAGTCCTTCTGGATTTTACCAGTCTTCACTGACTTTTAAAAAATACATGTTAGGGGTTTGTATATATATATATATATAATCACAGAACTCTAAGTATCCTTAAGACATATGCTGCCCGACCCTGGAGATTTATTAACTTTTAGCGTTTTAGCAGGACCTCACTTTCCAAGATCTCCGTATCACTTAAAATAACCTTATTTTTCTCTACACTTACTGGCATATTGGTAACATCTTTGCAGGTGAAAACTTTAACACACTCAACTTCTTCAACTTTTCTTTTACTGCTGAAGAATTCAAAAAAAATCTCCAGGGGTCAATCTCAGCATTATCAGCAATATCCTTCTCAAACAAGAGGAAAATCTGCAGATGCTGGAAATCCAAGCAGCACACACAAAATGCTGGAGGAACACAGCAGGCCAGGCATCATTGGGGAAAAAAAAAAGTACAGTCAACATTTCAGCCCAAAAGCCTTTGGCAGAACTGCTTCTCAACCTGGCCCTTGACGATAGCTCTCATTTTCCATTATGTCCTACAGTTAACAGGATATTTGCATTAGCAAGCAGGTATACAAGTGTACCTAAAGAAGTGGTTACCAACCATAGGAATTTGATCATCAGCATGTCCAAAGTGCTGTATAACCACGACTCAATAAGATGTCTCATTCATTCTAGAGAGTATTAGTGTATTTTACTCATTTCTGTGGGACAATTCTCAGGTAACCTCCAGGAAATTACCTTGTAGAACTGCCCCGGAGCTCAGAATCATGTGTAGTCAGAATCTGGTGTTACGTCTCATACGTGCTTGCAGTTACCTTTTTTTTTTAAAAAGAAATGAGCAGACAAGTTTTTAAAAAGTGGATAGATTTTCTTTTAATAAAAACCATACAGATTGGCCACTGAAGGAAGGTGCAACAGGTAAGCAGCAACAGAGGCAGGTTAGCAACTTTCAAACGCATCTGTTCACCCCACAACTCTCTTCCCCATTACATTATGGCAGGGTCAGTAATCACACATCCCCCAGGAGAACCTCAACACAAGAAGAAAAAAAAGTCAATTTCCTGACAAAATTGTGGGGGTTTTTTTTGGCATGTTAGTGATGGAGAGACTGCTTGTTCCTGGTCCAACAACCAGCAACAAGTTCCCCACCCTATCCCTCCTGACCTACAAGCTCCATGCTTTGGCACACTCTAGACACCAGAAGGGATGCTTCTACTAACACTATATGGCAAGAGGAAGCATGGTCTTCCATAATGACTATGTCAATTGGCCAAACTTATTTAATGCTACCAAGATCAAGAATTGCAAATAGGTTCGTTGGATTATGGCACCATCACTATTGATGCAAACAGAATTATCTTCATCCTCAAGAAATTGATGCCAAAAGAATGGCTTCCTCACAGATTTCTCCTCACTCTAAATGGGGAACTATTGGCAGAACTCCAAATGATTCCAGATTCCAGTGCAGCTAGGAAAGAATTAGTTTTGTGCTGAATGGATCCTTGTTGAACACAAACTAGTTTCAACAGTAACAACATAACATCCTTCTTTTTTATAAAATGAAATTAGTTCTCAAAGAGGCCAATTTGGGGATCAAAAGCCGTTGCTCTCATTCAACTTTTTCCAAATGATCCTGCTTTTGTGTGATGGAACTGGCAAAAAAAATTTAACAGGATGAAATATGGATCATTTCAGCAAAATCATAAATAATGTTCCTACATTAGAACTAAACTAGAAACCTTCAAGAGAATCATGATAAATGAAAGCAGTTAGGTTAAGATAAAAAGTGTTCAAAAGCCTCTTTACTATCTCTGTCCCATTAAATATGAAGCACATAAATACAAACTTGACTTTTCCAAGGTTGCAGTTATTGGCAGATTAACCAGGTTTCAAATACACTGCTTTAAACTTGTCCATCAAGGAATCCAATTCAAGAAAGATGATGGTTCCTCGAGTTACAGCTTCACCACAAGTGGGTAAATAATACAGATATTCATGCAGGTGAAATGGGTCTTAAACTAGTAAGCTTCAAATGGCATTTTGATGCTTGTACATTCCACAAAATAAAGGACAAACCTTGAACCTGTCCTCCCTTTAACCCACAAATGAACTCTGAACCTGCACAGCAATTTCAGCAACCTTATTTTGTGTCTCATGTCTTTCAGGTAGACATTCAATCTAGAATATTCAATAGGTCAGGCAGTATCTGCAAAGGAAGTTAAACTTTCAGGTAATCCAATCTGAGGTGTTAGCCCCTGCTCCTCTCTCCAAACATGCAGCCTGACTTATTGAATAGTTTGTTTTTGTCTCAAATTCCCATCATCTGCAGCTTTTATTTTTATTTCCCCAAAGAAGAGGACACAATTTGGTCAGAGAATCCCAAAGCTTCTTTTGCACTCTAATTTTCCTCAATCCTCCATTCACAAGCAGAGAGCAGGAAAGGCAGAGAGAGCAGAGGATGGGAACCGGAGAGGGGAAGTGCAGGAAAACCATGGACAGGGCACTCTACATCTGTGGAGATAACAGGAGGGACTAACTGCTGACCACATCTCTACCTCTCCATTTTTAAAGCCCTTTAGTCTCTCATCTTCAACGTTACTTCTGCAGAACCTCCAATTCCTAGAATAGAACAACCTCTGCTTTTGGAAGCCAGGAGTTAGTGGAAGGAAGTAGATTTCGGAACAGTCAAATTCACCTGCCCTTGCAGAGTCAGCAACATCTCCGAACAAGCCATACTGATGGAAATCTTAGTAACTATAAAAAGCTAACATGCAGAAAAATATATTTTTCACCCACAATGCCCACCCCCTAAGCAAAGGATTATTTATCCAACTACAACAGCCAAGCAGCGCCACCAGGATCCTCTGCTCTCTTCAAAGGACTGACGGTGAGGTGGATGTTCACGAGTACATGGTGAGCTGCAGCCACTAGAACAGAGAGGAGAAAAATGTTAACATAGTTGTCCCTTTGCTGTACTAACTCCTCTCTCACAGGAGCTTCTCAAAATAAAACCAACCAATGACAAATCGCTAACCTGTAATATTAACTACGTGTCGCTCTGCAGATGCTGAATGACTTATTGAATGTTGACCCATCTTTTACAAGGAATTTTCTCCTCCAAGGGGTTATATACTCAATGGCCACTTTATTACGTACTGCCTGTACCTAATGAAGTGGACACTGGGTGCATGTTCCTGGTCTTCTGCTGCTGTAGCCCATCCACTTTAAGGGTCAACATGTTGCGCATTCAGAGATGCTCTTCAGCACACCACTGTTGTAATGCGTGGTTATTTGAGTTACTGTTACCTTCCTGTCAGCTTGAACCAGTCTGCCCGTTCTCCTGTGACCCCTCTTATTAAGAAGGCATTTTCACCCACATAACTGCCACACCATTCTCTGTAATCTCGAGAGACCATTATATGCAAAGATCCCAGGAGATCAGCAGTTTCTGAGATACTCAAACCACCCCAGCTGGCACCAACAATTATTCCATGGTCAAAGTCACTGAGATCACATTTCTTCCCATGTTTGGTCTGAACAACTGAACTTCTCCTGACCATGTCTACATGTGTTTATGCATAGAGTTGCTGCCACATAATTGGCTGATTAGATATTTGCATGAGTGAAGTGTGCAGGTGTACCCCAGTGTAAGTATACAGTGTAATTAGAACTGACCAACTGTGGATTCAGAGAGCAATACAGTGCAGAAATGGTCATTCTGGCCCAGAGTCCACACTGACCACCCATTTACACTAATCCAACATTGATCCCATTTATCGTTCATCCAACATTCCAATTAACTCCATCACGCTAAAGAAATTTCAAGCAACCAACTACTCCAATCTACACACCTTTAAGATGTAGGAGAAAACCCACACTGTCATAAGGAGATATTCCACAGCAGGATCAAACTCGAGGCTGCTATTTTCACCTGAATACCTAATTTTTTTTTATAAACAGATTCAAAGGGCCAAATGGCCCACTGATGTGTCAGTTCAACAAACATACTAACTGTGCTCCACCAAACAGGATTCTATCAGTTATATTAACAGAGACAATCCACTTACCCAAATTCAAAGTGTGATTTAGATAAACATTTCCCTCAACTCACACTAAAGTTACATTACTTTTGTTTGTGTCATGTTTGTTATTCCTCTCCACACCTTGTGGCATATTAGGTGACAACCTTGCCGTTTCTTTAGGATTTTGTCTGATTTATTTTATTTATTTAAATTTACTTATTTATATATAAACGAGGCCGAGTTGCTAGCTCGATGCTCGACCCAACACGGATGGAAAGCATGCAAGGGGCTGGCCGGATTCAGACCCAGGACCACTCACCTCGAAGTCCGGTGTGGATGCCACTACGCCACTGACCAGCACATTGTGTCAAGGGCGCATGTACAATTAATTTAAGTTTACGTAATTTGTGTTATGTTTGTAATGTACTGACTCTGAACTAAAACCCAAGTTGAAAACCCCCTCAGAAATTCAAAGATTTGACTTCAGTTAAATTTCAGACAGAATTTCAAACCAGCCATGCATCACGAGCCTGTTGGTTTACCTCAGTCACATCAATGCCCCAGTCCCAGTGCAACATCTCCTCTAACAACCACATGCCTAGCGACAGGGAATAGGCACGAACTACCAGCCTTAGCCACACCCAGGGAAGGAAACAAACTCAAGCCTCTGAATGGGCGTGATGCAGCAGAGATTCAAATGTCACAACAGCACGAGCTTCAGGTGAAGCCCTGGCTTTGCTGGTCAGGTGTCTGCCTTCTCATCACTGATCAACCTCCACACAGTTACAGGTTATTCATTGGCAAGTTACAGGCTGATCTCCATGTCCAGCAAACTAAGGAGCTCTTGGTGTTTCAGAGTCAAGGATCACAACCAGAAAGTTATCAAACAGTCAAATCCAGCATAACCACGCAAGACCATAAGATATAAAAGCAGATTTAGGCCATTCAGCCCATCAAGTCTGCTCCACCATTCCATCATGGCTGGTTTATTTCCCTTCTCAACCCCATTCTGCTACCTTCTCACGTAACCTGTAACACCCTGACTAATCAAGAACCTTTTAACCTCTGTTTTAAATATACAATGACTTGGCTTCCACTGCCACCTGTGGCAATGAATTTCAAAGGTTCACCACACTCTGGTGAAAGAAATTCCTCTTCATCTCTTTTCTAAAGGGATGTCCTTCTATTGAGGTTGTGCCCTCTGATCCTAGACACCCCCCCACCCCCTGGCCTCACTATAGGAAACTCCCTCACCACATCCACTCTATCTAGGCCTTTCCATATTTGATGGGTTTCAATGAGATTTCACGCCCCCCCCCCATTCTTCTAAACTCCAATGAGTACAGGCCCAGAGCAACCAAACACTGCTCATACAGTAACATTTAAGTTCCCAGGTTCATTCCCATGAACCTCCTCAGGATCCTCTAAGGTCACATTATTTTTAGTTAAGGGGCCCAAAACTGCTCACAAAACTCCAAGTACAGTCTGGCCCATGCCTTACAAAACTTCAGCATTACATCTTTGCTCTTACAGTCTAATCCTTTGAAATAAATGCCAATATTCCATTTGCCTTTCTCACCACAGACTTAACCCAAGTGATCAATTAACTCTGCAAGTCCAAGTTCACTGGAAACAGTGAACCGAACCATTGACCTTTGCACTGATTGATCCAAATTCTCTCTGGCATAACCTGCACAATCGAGAGTGTCTGCATGGGGCAGCTCCTCAGGAGGATTTGTAAGGGGAGGGGGGGTACAAATGTCCACATCCAGAGTGAAACAGGTGCTGATGAGCAGAATCCACATCCAGCGATGGGGACAATTTGACCCTACCTCAACAATGTTAACTTTGATGGATCCAGTTTTGTCCTTGTCCAGCGCATTGAAGGATCCTGAAAGTGAAAAAGAAAACAAGTTTACAACCAGGAATTCAATCCGCTGTGTCACAGCCAGAGGGCTTGATGACCATTTACGTTGTGTATTTAATATTTGTATAATCTTGTATTTATGTTGGCTGATTAAGCATTCTTGCTTGTTTAAATAATTCATGATTGACATACAAATACATGTGTGAATTCCATATGTCATCGTGTCACCACGTGACACAGGCAAGCCTCACAAAGTAAACCCAAAGTTCAAATTAGTTTAATGTTTTGAAGTTACAAAATATAATAATTTACTCCTTCCTTGAATAGAGATGCAACCACTCCCTAATGTCACCCGCACCCACACCCCGCCCCCAACCATCTGGCTCCCTTGTTCTTGCATTCAACAACTACTCAAACTCCATTCATTACCGCAAGCCACAGAAAACCTCAAAAGTCTAAGCCAAACACATCTTGTGATAGTATGTAACACTTCTTCCTTCAGTCCCGCTCTGATCCTCTGTACCTTGTTTCTGGGTACATTAATGATTGCATCCTGCTCGCATACTGATGAGAAAGTTTCATGACTAATGCTGCTATTTTCCACCCTGTGTGGATTGGGAAGCATGCCTTATGAGAATTGATTGAGTGACTGCGGCCTTTTTCCCTTAGAGCGACGGAGGATGAGAGGTGACTTGATAGAGGCGTATAAGATGATGAGAGGTATTGATTGTGTGGATAGTCAAAGGCTTTTTCCCAGGGCTGAAATAGCCAGCACAAGAGGGCACAGTTTTAAGGTGCTTGGAAGTAGGTACAGAGGAGATGTCAGAGGCAGGTTTGTTTGTGTTTTTTTTTAAAATATACACGCAGAGAGGGTGCGACGGTGGTGGAGGTGGATACGATATGGTCTTTTAAGAGACTCCTGGACAGGTACATGAAGCTTAGAAAAATAGAGGGCTATGGGTAACCCTAGGTCATTTCTAAGGTAAGGACATGTTCGGCACAGCTTTGTGGGCCGAAGGGCCTGTATTGTGCTGTAGGTTTTCTATGTTTCTATATTCTCCTTCCCACCCCATCTCTAGATCCCCCTCCAATGTCATGGAGGTGCTCAGCACAGAATGGCCTCTTTGCCCCATCACGTCCAGTGCTATATGTATTATGCACAGTTTCCTTGTGACCATAGACACAAGAGATGCTGGAAATCTTGAGCAACACACACAAAATACTGGAGGAACTCCAAGTCAGGCAGCATCTATGGAGGCCAATAAACAAGCATTTAGGGCCTGTTAGGGCATTTTTGGGGTTAGGACATAAGCAAATAACTTCAGCCACCTATTTTCAGATTTGAATATAGACTGTAGATTAAATTTAAAATGTAGCTCTGGACAATGGGATCCTAGAGCTGTGAAAACAGCAGTTGATTAAAAAAAATATAGAATGTTGATAAGCAATGCTTCCTTTGAATTACCGATAACGTTCACCCCTCCTTTGTACCCGATGATTAACACTGCCTGGAACGTGGGTGTGAAGGAGCGGCCTCTCCAGTGAATGATATCTGTAATCTGTCAGGTAGGGGACCGTGCACAATTCTGATTTGATGGAGACGGAGGTGAGAGTACGGAGGAACATCTAGAGGAACTTCTGAAATGCCCACTTCGCTGCCGCAGCTACTGTGTGGTAACCGGAATCTCCGGAGCAGAAGGCCCCGAATCCTCGGCTTTACTTGTTTCGGCAGCCGTGGCGAGGTCGAAGGCGCTTGGCAGAGGATGGCGCTCGGGAGGCTGTATGAGAGGGGCTGGTCGGAGGCTCGAAGTTTTTGGACAGATGGACTCAGTGTCGGCTGTGGTTGGTTGCTTCCAAGGCATTGGCAAGTTGACAGTGCCTGGAGGTTTATGGCAGGGGGCTTCTCCCTTTTGCCACCTGTTCATGTGGCAACAGGGCCAAAACCCTCCATCAGTACTGACTCCTTTCAGATAGGAGTTGGAATTGAACCCAGGCCACTGGCAATAACTGCTTTATGTGCAGCCATTATTCTCATATTTTATTATTATTACATGGACTGAGAAACAGTGAAAAGCCCTTCTTGTATTCCGTTCATACATATCAAATCATTGAGGCAGAACAAAGTAAAACAGCAATGCAGAATAGAATGCAACAGTTACAGAGAAAGTGCAGTGCAGGTAAACGACAAGGTGCGAGATCATGAGGTAGATTGCGAGGGCACAAAACCATCTCATCACACTCGGATGGAAGCTGTCTGGAGTCTGGTGGGTCCTGCTTTCAAGCTTTCGTATCTGTAACATGGAAATGGTCCAGTTTCCATGGTTTCTCATGGTCCCAGAACACATCCTCTACCGCAGGGCTTCCCGACCCTCTCATGCCATGTACTAACACCATTAAGCAAGGGGTCCATGGATGCCAGGGCTGGAATCCCTTCTTTACAGTGAAGTTCACCGACGCCTCCCCTTTCTGAGGAGGCTGAAAAGAGCCAGAGTATTCACATCAATTCTCAAACTTACCCAGGTGCACAGTTGAGAGCATGCTAACATGTTGCATGACTGTGTGGCACAGAAACTGCATTGCCGGGGGCAGGGGGCTCTCCAACAGACAGTTAAAGCTGCCAATACACATCATGAAGGGTTTCACCCACCCTGATCAGGGACTGTTTCTCCCACTCCCATCAGGGAGGCTATCCATCAGGACCACAAGATCAAAAAGTTACTTTCTCCCCAAGCAGCAAGGCTGATCAACACCTCCACCCATTAACTCATCCCTCCACCAGTACTTTATCATTTCCTGCCAGAGACTTCAGTGCCTAGTGTCACTTTATGGACAGACAATGTATACAAGCTAATCTCATTTATTTAGATTTATTGTTTTTAAATTGGTGTTTTTTTTGGTGCTGCATCAGATCTGGAGTGACAATCATTTTCCTCTCCTTTACACTTGTATACTGACGAATGACAATAAACAAACTTGAATCTTCAAACCAGGCGCTCTACTCTATGTCAGAGCCGTTTTGTACCTTTACATCGAACTCCCTCCCCCATTCTTATCTGGGTCCTCACCGAAGGCATTAAAAACAGCAACACAACCCCCATTACTTACTGAGCATGGCGTCCAATCGGACTAGGCAGGCGATGTAGTTATCAAAGTCCATGTCTCCAGATTCGTTGGCATACCGGCGGTACAGCAGTCGGTACAGTTCATCGTTCAGAGGGTATCCTGCCAGGGAAAGAAAAGAGACTTAACGAAAAGGTCCCTGGCCTGCCCCCAACCCTGGACCCATCACTGCAGAGCTTCAACCTGCCGTTTACTGAGTAAACTCTAAGGTATATAATATAAATGTATATAAGCTAGGGTGCCAAAGACATTTGCACAGTACTGTAGCAATTTTATGCATTGCACTGTACTGTTGCCACACAAAAAAGACAAATTTCATGACAGAATGTGAGTGATGATAAACCTGATTCTGATCTGGGTCTCTATCGTGGACTGAGAGTGGGAAGGGGACAGGGAGAGGGTAATCATGGTTGGGAAAAGGGAAAGGGAGAGGGGAGGGAGTGGGAAGCACCAGAGAGACATTCTGTAATGATCAATAAACCAACTGTTTAGAATCAATAATCTTGCCTGGTGTCTCAGGGCTGGGTGTGTCTGCACTCACGCCACCCACTGCCCCTGGCACTCCTTCTCTGCCACCTGTCCCCCACCACTCCACCCTCACCATTTGCTCTTTGGACTGTGGGCAAAAACCTGAAGACACAGAAAAAGCACATGCATTCCACAGGGAAAACATACAGAGTCTCTTTACAGAACAAACTCAGAACTCCAAAACACCCCAAGCTGTAATAGCTTTGCACTAACTGCTACACTACCTTGGCTCCCCAACTAATGGAACATTAGTCCCAAGGGCAAGTCCCAGTCCCCCTCGGAGGAAGCTGCACAAACAGCTCCAGGCTGGCTCTCCACTGCAGACGAAGCAACAGCACTCAGCAGAACATACCAGACCACAGGCTACCATTTTGAAGTAGGATGCAGGAAGCTATCCAAGCCAATGGCAGACCTCAATCAAAATCTAGTTGCAAAATGAAGTAGTACACCTATCACTAGCTGTCATATTCTTGCCCAACCCTCACAGTAACCATTCATTTTTGATGAACACAGGAGAAGAACGCTGAGGCTGTCTACAAGAAGGGTCAGGGCCGTCTCTATTTCCTGAGGAGACTGACGTCCTTTAACATCTGCCGGACAATGCTCAGGATGTTCTACAAGTCTGTGGTGGCCAGTGCTATCATGTTTGCTGTTGTGTGCTGGGGCAGCAGGCTGAGGGTAGCAGACACCAACAGAATCAACAAACTCATTCGTAAGGCCAGTGTTGTGGGGATGGAACTGGACTCTCTGATGGTGGTGTCTGAAAAGAGGATGCTGTCCAAGTTGCATGCCATCTTGGACAATGTCTCCTGTCCACTACATAATGTACTGGTTGGGCACAGGAGTACATTCAGCCAGAGACTCAGTCCACCGAGATGCAACACAGAGCGTCATAGGAAGTCATTCCTGCCTGTGGCCATCAAACCTTACAACTCCTCCCTTGGAGGGTCAGACACCCTGAGCCAATAGGCTGGTCCTGGACTTACTTCCTGGCATATTTAACATATTACTATTTAACTATTTATAATGTTATTACTATTTAATTATTTATGGTGCAACTGTAACAAAAACCAATTTCCCCCAGGATCAATAAAGTATGACTATGACTATGAGACTGCAGGTGCTGGAACCTGGAATTTTAAAATAGCTGCTGGAAGAGCTCAGTCAGTGTCTGTGGTGGCAAACAGAGGACATGTCTTGGGTCAAGACTCATCTGAACTCCATCTTTGGTGGTTGTGGTGACATCACGTTTCCTCCACTGAGGATATATTCAAAAGGTGATAGCTCAAGAACGTAGCATGCATCATTAAAGACCCCACTATCTGGGACATTCCATCGTCACATTATTACCATGGTGGGGGGGGGGGGGGGGACAACACACACCAATTTTAGGAACATCTTTCCCTGCACCATCAGATTGCTGAATGGTCCATGAACACTACCTCACTATTCCTCGTTCTATTTCATTGTGTAACTTATAGCAATGTCTGTGTCTCGCACTGCACTACCGACACAAAACAACAGATTTTACAAACTCTGGTGATAATAAACTCTATTCTGATTCCAAGGAGCGAAAGAAACACAAGTCCTTTCCTTTCTTCTGGACAGACTACTGCAGTTTACAATCGTTGGCCTGTTGGAAGGGATGAGGAAGTAGTTTAGCATAATTTTCACAAAGTGGTTTGGATAAACACATGAAAAAAACTTGGCGAGAGAGATTACTTCCAGGGGCATAAAAGGCCACTTCCTGTGGTGGTAACCTACAGCTGAATAATGGTTGATATTCCCTCCAAGCACCAGATGGCACACTAGAGCAGGCTTGATCTAGTGTTGCCATGAATAGAAAATCAAAGTATTACTGAATTAGGGAGAAATTCCAAAAGTGTAGGAATGTATTGACATTGAGCCCAAGATCTCCTCAGATGTGAAGTAGCAAGGACTGGGATTAGAAACTTTGAACTTTGGAACGCTGTGTACACAAATTATAAAAAATATGTATATATCATCACATACTACCCTGAGATTCTTTTTTAAAATAGGCATTCACAGTAGAACAGAGAAGTTCAATAGAATCAATGAAAAACTCCACACAAATACCAACAATCAATGCGCAAAAGACAACAAACTGCACAAGTAAATTTAAAAACAAGTAAGTACATAGTACTGAGAATCCAAGTTGTAGGGTCCTTGAACCTGCGTATGTTGTGGAACCCATCAGAATTGAGATGAGTGAAGTTATCCACACTGGCTCAGGAGCCTGATGGCTGATGGGTATTAACTGCTCCTGGACCTGCTGGTGCCTGTACCTCCTTCCTAGTGGCAGCGACAAGGGGAATCCTGGGGGTCTCTGATGATGGATGCCATCATCCTGTGGCACTGCTCCATGCACGTGTCCAATGGTGGGGAGGCCTTTGCCTCTGATGGACTGCGCTGTGTCCACCACTTTTTGTAGGATTTTCCGATCATGGGCATTGCTGTTTCCATAACAGGACATGATCTGGGAACAAATCTAGGCCTTTTACTTTCATCCAACACTATCCATTCAATCTGTTGCATAGTCCCTAACTCCAGGTGGTTGTCTCTCTTGCACCATTGAACCCGTGGATCCTGAGCCGTTTCCCTTTGATTCTGTTCAACAGAAAGGCTCAGGGGACAAACCTGCAGCACATTACAGGCCCTTCGGCCCACAATGCTGTGCCAACCATGTATTCTGAGGTTTCCATAACCTGATCGCTAGTGATGAGAACCACCCCCCCTCCCCCAGGGACAAATAGTTCCAAGATCAGGACTTTGTCAGTAAGACAAAAGAGCTAATTGTGGACTTCAGGAAGGGCAAGATGAAGGAGCAATCCTTCAGAGGGATCAGAAGTGGAGAGAATGAGCAGTTTCAAGTTCCTGGGTGTCAAGATCTCTGGGGATCTAACCTGGTCCCAACATCTCGATGAAGTTATAAAGAAGGCAAGATAGCAGCTATACTTTATTAGGAGTTTGAAGAGATTTGGCATGTCAACAAATACACTCAAAAACTTCTGACCTGCTGCATCACTGTCTGGTATGGAGGGGCTACTGCACAGGACCAAAAGAAGCTGCAGAAGGTTGTAAATCTAGTCAGCTCCATCTTGGGTACTAGCCTACAAAGTACCCAGGACATCTTTAGGGAGCGGTGTCTCAGAAAGGCAGCGTTCATTATGAGAACCTCCAGCACCCAGGACATGCCCTTTTCTCACTGTTACCATCAGGCAGGAGATACAGGAGCCTGAAGGCACACACTCAGCAATTCAGGAACAGCTCCTTCCCCTCTGCCACGCGATTCCTAAATAGACATTGAAGCTTTGGACACTATCCTTACCTTTTTAAAAATATACAGAATTTCTGTTTTTGCACATTTTTTAAAATCTATTCATGTAATTGATTTACCTGTTTATTATTAGGTTTTATTTTATTTATTATTATTTTTTCTCTCTCTGCTCGGTTATGTATTGCATTGAACTGCTGCTGGTAAGTTAACAAATTTCACATCATATGCCGGTGATAATAAACCTGATTCTGATTCCCAATCTGGAGTCCAGTGATCCCTTACTTAAGGGCACTGGTCCATGGCATAAAGGATGGGAACTCCTGATCTAGAGGTTCTTTTGTTCCTTTAAAGATTTCCAGCAAGTGAACACCCTACCACAGACCCAACCGTTTTTATTTTATTCTACACAGAATGTAAGCCGTTCCAGTTTGAGGATAAGTTGTCTGGAAGGAACATTTTCAGTAACACAAGAGATTCTGCAGATGCTGGAAATCATGAGCGAAACAAAGTGGTGAAGGAACTCAGCAGATCAGGCAACATCTATGGAGGAAATCAGCACTCAACATATCAGGCTAAGACCCTTCATCAGGACCAACTCCTCACGAAGGGTCTCAGCCCAAAACATCGACTGTTTATTCCCCTCCACAGATACTGTAATCGGGTGGTAGGGCAGAGACATGTCTCTACCAAAGGAGGTGCAAGCTGCTCCTTCCTTCCACTATCTGCAGGTCACCCTTGGGCAACATGCACACCTGCTTAGCCCCTCCACCCAGCCCCCTCCCTGGATCAGGGTCACGTGAGGCCATAGGAGCAGGTGGTGGATGTTCATATGAGCAGCCGGTGCAGATCACAAGTCCTGGTTATGTGACCACTGACACCAGGCAGACAATCTCTGAAGAGTATTGATAATGACTGGGGTCACCTGTCTTGTAAAGACACTGCCCAGAAGGCAGCAATGGCAAACCACTTCTGTAGAAAAATTTGCCAAGAACAATCCTGGTCATACAACATAGCACGTAACGATGTCATATGACACAACATGCAATGATGATCCTGTATATAATATTAGCCTGTATTCCATGTCTTCTTTGAGCTTTTCCTGACCAAGGAATTCCACTGCACCAGCTGTTTAATCAGAGCAAAGTAATTGGAATCAAATCTTGTTTGTCAGACAGCATAACAGTGTCGTGGCACAGTCATTGCTCGTGACTGTGTGTGGAATTTGCCCAAGTTCCTGACATTTCCTTCCACATCCCAATAACGTACAGGTCATTAGTTAACCAGACACCCTAAACTGCACCTAGTGTGAAGCCCAGAGGGACAATCGGAAGGGTTTGATGGGAATGTTAGAACAATAACATGATGTACAGGTTGTTAGTTAACCAGACACCCTAAACTTCATCCAGTGTGAAGCCAAGAGGGAGAATCTGAAGGGTTTGATGGGAATGTTCAAACAATAAGGTAGAGATTTATCTCCACCCCACCACTAAAAAATGTTAGAACAATAAATACAAGGATGCACCACATTATAGAGGGAGTGTTGGGGAAAAAAAAGACACCAGAAAACGAACGACCACCTGCCCCCCCACAAGGGACTTACCAACCTAATGGTTCACCATTTCACCTTACCTGCAGCTTCGAATGCCCCTGGCAGCTCCTGGCTGTTAATGGTCCCAGAGCAGTCAGCATCAAACTGCTTATAGACTGCCTGTAGTGCGAGAATCAGCAGTTATGCCCAAATCCACACAACGTCAGCCCCTCACCACCACCCAAATATAGATCGGAGCAGGACAACGCAAGCTCCACAAGGCTGTACAGTTATCAAGGTACACATCTGAGAAAGTGCCATCTTTTATTGCTGGCACCATCACCTCCCCCAAGAACAAGCAACACCACTACCATTTTTAAACCCAGGGCAGCTACAGTCCCAAGCTGCCTGGTTAACGATCTTGAAAACGCAACCTCATACCCTTAGACCACAAGACATGGCAGCAGAATTTGAGTATTCAGCCCATCAAGTCTACTCAGCCATTTAACCATGACTGATTTATTATCCCACTCAACCCCATTCTCCAGTGGGCTCCCCATGACCTTTGACACCCTTACTAATCAAGAATCTATCAAACTCCGCTTTAAATATACCCAATGAGTTGGCCTCCAGAGACACCAGTGGCAATGAATTCCGCAGATTCACCTCCCTCTGGCTAAAGAAATTCCTCCTCATCTCTGTTCTAAACGGATGTTCCTCATCCTGGGGCTGTGCCCTTTCATCCTCAACTCACACACTATAGAAAGTACCCACTCCACATCCACTACCTACACCTTTCAAAATTCAATAGGTTTAATAAGATCCCCACTTCATTCTTCTAAAGTCCAGCAGATACAGGCCCTGAGCCATCAAACATGCCTCGTGAGTTAACCCTTTCATTCCCAGAATCATTCTGTGAACCTCCTCTGGATCCTCTCCAGTGCCAGCACACCTTTTTAGACAAGGGTCCCAAAACTGCTCACAATACCACAAATGCCTTATAAAGCCTCAGCATTACATCCCTGCTTTTATATCCTCGTCCTCTTGAAATTAATGCTGACGTTACATTTGCCTTCCTCACCACCAAGTCAAACTGTAAATTAACCTCTAGAGACTCCTGCACAAGGACTCCCAAGGCCCTTTTGCACCTCTGGTTTCTGAATTTTCCTCCCCCTTTAGAAATTAGTCTTCACTTTTATTCCTTCTACCAAAGCGCATGACCACACACTTCCCTACACTACACTCCGTCTGCCACTTCAGTGCCCATTCTCCCAATTTGTACAAGTCCTTCTGTAGGCTCCTTGCTTCCCCAAGACTACCTACCCCTCCACTTCTCTTCATATCATCCACAAACGTGGCCACAAGGCCATCAATTCTGTTATTCAAATCAACATAGTCAGTAAAAATAAACAGTCCCAGCACCAGCACATGCATGAGAAGAGTTTGGGTTAACAGAGTCTCAGAAACCCTCCTCAAAGTAACTAGGGCACGTTCTGCTCAGGGGAATGAGTCTTACACATCTAGTGACTCCACGTAACTTGACATTACACACGGTCAGGACAGACATTCTACATACCTGCCATTTCTTAATCTTTTCCCAAAGGTACTTAAATTCTTCGAAGCCCAGTCTCCCAGTGCTGTCAGCCTGAAGCAGGTCAGTTAAGGCAACGTAACCTACCAAGACATTCAATGCACAGACTCTATACAAAAAGAATAGAAATAGTTCTGCTAGACACTGCTGAACCAAGTCCAATTCTGGGGTTTCAGTGCTTCCAAACTGCAACCATAGATGCAGGAAACTCCAAAAAGCAAATCCTCCCTGTTGCAACTGATTCATTTTAGCCTACACTGTTCTCAAACATTCTTGAATAATGGAGAACGGCATCACTGAAGACACCATGGTTACCAATCAGATAAACCAATCACTGTCAAGTCTAGTTGACCCCTGACCAAGAATTTGGTTCAAACACAACAAATCACATGGAGTTATGGCAAGTTCGCCGATGACAACACTGACACTGGCTGAATCAAGTCAGCATAGAGGAGGGAGATTGAAAATCTGGCTGAGTGGTTGCCATAACAACAACCTCTTACTCAATGTCAGTAAGACCAAGGAGCTGATAGACTTCAAGAGGTGGAAACCAGAGCCAGTCCTCATCTGGGGATCAGAGGTGGAGAGGATCAACAACTTTAAATCCCTCAGTGTTATCATTTCAGAGGACCTGTCCTGGGCCCAGTATGCAAGTACAATTACAAAGACAAAGACAGCATGGCAGAACTTCTTTCTTAAGAAGTATGCATAGATTCAGAATGACACACTTCTATAGATCTGTGGTGGACAGGGCATTGACCGGTTGCATCACAGCCGGCTATTGAAATACCAACAGCCTTGAATGGAAAAATTGTACAAAAAGTAGTGGATATGGGCCAGTCTACCACGGGTAAAGCCGTCCCCACCACGCAGTGCGGCACACACCTATACAGGGCATTGTTGCAGAAAAGCAGCATCCATCACTGGGGATCTCACCATCCAGGTCACGCCCTCTTCAGCCATCGGACAGGAGGTACAGGATCCATGCCACCAGGTTCAGGAACAGTTACTACCCCTCAACAATCTGGACGCTCTTGGCCCGAAACATCAACACTTTATTCCTTTCCATAGATGCTGCCTGACCTGACCAGTATTTTTTTTTAATATTTAGAGATACAGCATGGAACAGTCTCTTCAGTCCAATGAGCTGCACTGCCCAACAACCCACCCATTTAACACTTGCCTAATACAGTGACCAATTAACCCTTGGACTGCGAGAGGAAGCCTACGCAGCCACAGAGAGAACGTACAAACTCCTTGAAGAAGGTGCTGAAATTGAACTCCAGTCACCAACGCACCAAGCTATAACAGTGTCACATGAGCTACTGTGCTGCCCCAGTTTGTGTGTTGCTCTGGATTTCCAGCATCTGCAGAATCTCCTGTGTTCCTGGGAGAACGGAAATGGTTTAACAGAGCAAGCCCATGCGTAGGCAGTAAAAAATGTAATGCGGACTCTCACACCAGCAACCAATCCTTCACCCCGTGTTCAATTTAGGAAATTAGGTTTTAGGAAATTTATTTTCCTGCACTACAGACCAGGGAATTAAAGAAGTGATTTCCCAAGTGTGGGTCAGCCTGTCAAGACCATTGTGCCAGAAGCAGAAAAGGCATCAGTCAACGTCCTTGAGCTGAGAGGGCAGAGGTGCCTTTACTGAAAGGATACATCCATCACAGCCACCATACTGCGGCAGGACTCCAGGCTGAAACCATCAGTCTTCAGGTCAGCATCTGCGGCAGAGAAGAAACGGGTTAACTGGCAAATCACATCCAGATGAGCACTTCCATGAGGAACTTGGCAGGCACCTCATGGTACTGGAAAACAACCACTGTTTCTGCATCACCTTCCAACTTCTTCGTCAGTCACACAGGCATTAATCCTGCCAAGTTTAGATCTGTACTAACCCCATTCTTCAGCGCTGTTCAGCATCTCTGACTAGCATTGTTCTCAGAATTAAAGAGTTACTATTACTCTAGAAATAAGGAAAGCCCCACAATAACCAAATAACAAACAGCAGTGCTCATTTTCAATAATGGAATACACCCCAAATCATTTCTCAAAGCAGAAAACTAGCTTTTTAAATTTATACTTACATTTTAAAAATTATTTTTGGCCCAATTACACCCTTGTGATCAATTAACTTGCTAATCCGTAGATTTTGCAATGTGCAGAGAAACCCACACGGTCACAGGGAGAACATACAAACTCCTTGCAGAATGTGGCAGAATTGAACCGCTACCCTATCGGTCCGACCTAATATGAAAGACATCTTGTTGTCTCCCCAGCCGCAGCATTGCTTGTAGGTTGATGTTATATTGTTTAGAAATTAATCTAAAGGTATCAGTAAGACTTTATGAAAAAAATGTTATGAGTTTATTAGACACTAAACTTGATGCTAAAGCTTTACACATGTTATATACCAATAGTACTTACTTGTTGGATTCCCATAATATTTATCTGCAGGAAACTTAGCCAAGTTCTTACTCATCTGTGCCCAATTATTGTGTGGATGGAACAATGTGGCATTGCACTGCATTTTGTTATTTTTTTCCAGTTTCACTCCTTATTCACTGTTGTGCCATTGAGTCTGCAAATAAACCCCCAAGGAGCTGGAGGCTATTCCCTGACTCTCATGTCATTTTTGAATGGAGTCTGGCTGACTGTCTAGTTGATGTTACATCTCAGCCCGTACCAGCACATTGTCCTAATTAACATACATCAACCGTTTGACCACCAATGCCTTTTGCAATGCTCTGAATGAAGTGATGACAAGAGGCTGTCCATGTACGGTCACTTTTCGAACAAACTATGATGTCCTGATAGAGGCACATAAGATGATGAGGCATTGATCGTGTGGATAACCAGAGGCTTTTCCCCCCCAAGACCTGAAATGGTATGTCAGGGGTGGGTGTTTCCACATAAAGAGTGGTGGGTGCGTGGAATGCACTGCCTGCGGTGGAGGAAGTGGATACAATAGAGTCTTTTAAGAGCTTCTTAGGTAGGTACATAGTGCTTAGAGAAACAGAAGGCTCTAATTCTAGGATAATTCTAGGCAGTTTCTAGAGTAGTTTACATAGTCAGCACAACATTGTGGGCTGAAGGGCCTGTAATGTGCTGTAGATTCCAATGTTCTATACCTGGTCTCTCTGGACAAACACCGCAGCTAATGAAGAAAATCAAAATCCACCTACAAGTGGCGACTAGCTAGTGCTAGACGAGAGTGCTACACACACTAAGGTGCAAAGAGATCCCTTGTTTGCATAGAGCTTGGAGCAAATAGCAAACATGGTGTAATTAACAGAACAAGTGAAAAATAGCACAATGTTGTAAAGATCGTAGTACAAAAAAGTACAACAGCAGTACAGTAACAGAGAGGAGTGTTACGAGAAGAACTTGCATCGAACAGAACAAATGGCTTTTTCTACTGAAGGGGGATGAGATGAGAACTAGAGGTCATGGGTTAAGGGTGAAAGGTGAATTATGAACATGAGAGGGAGCTTCTTCACTCAGAGGGTGGTGAAAGTGTGGAACAAGATGCTAGCACAAGTGGTTCAATTTCAATTTTTGAGAAATTTGGATAGGTACGTGGATGGAAGGGGTATAGAGGACTATGGTTCAAGTGCAGGCCAAAAGGGATGAAGCAGAATCATAACTCAGCACAGACTAGATGGGCCAAAGGGCCTGTTTCTATGTTGTCGTGTTCCATGACCAAAACCAACTGAGAGGTCACCAATTTAAGTATCTAAATAAACCCATCTGTGAATGCAACACTATAAACTGCGAGGATAATAGCCAAGATTCTTTGACCAAATTCCCATCTGAAACTTGAGGGACTATAACCGAGCAAAACAAAATGCACTTCAAACTCAGCTTCATACAATATCACAACTATGAGACTCCTGGACATGGAATATTAACAATATACTCACGTCTGCATACTATTTTGTTGAGAATATTCATCAGCTCTGTTGGACTAACTTCCATGTCCTACAAAATAAAAAGATAACTTAGTTTACAATTTTTGGCATCAATTCCAAGGGAGTATTCAACCACTGACTACGTTACAAAAAGCGTACAGAGAAATTTAACTCAATCGCCTCCTTCTAGCCATCTGAACTTAGGAGAAATCACCATTTAACAGGAAAAGCATATCAGACTAGTTTTATTAAGGCTGATTGCAGACAGATCCTACTTCTGAACCTTGATGAGTCACAAGGAACTTTAGACCCTGGTATACAACTTTGAAACTTCTCTCGTCACCAGGCACCAACTTACAGTGTGGGACGCTACTTAGCAGCACACTTAAGTTGAAGTCAGTGTCAGCACCCTCTCCCATCTCACGGAAGATCTCACCTGGACTGTACACACCGGCTGTGTGGCAAATAAAAAAGCACAACAGCGTCTCTTCCACCTCAGGTGACTGAAGTTCAGCATGAGCCCCCAAATCCTTAAGACCTTCTACAGGAGCACCATTGAGAGTATCCTGACTGGCTGTATCACCGCCTGGTACGGGAACTGCATCAACCTTGTTCGTTGGGCACTGCAGAGAGTGGTACAGACAGCCCAGCCCATCTGTGGATGTGAACTTCCCTCCATTGAGGATATTTATAGCAGCAGGTGGAGAAAGGCAGCCTGGAAGATCATCGGGGACACCAATCACCCCAACCATAAACTGTTTCAGCTGCTTCCAAATGGTACCACAACATTAAAGCCAGGACCAACAGGCTACAGGACAACTTCTTTCTACAAGCCACTAGACTTATAAATTCACATGTTTGTACATTGCAAAGGAGTCGTAAAGCAAAGATTTTTACTCCCTGTGGGACAGATGCAAGATTTAAATAAATTCAAATTATCCACTTTGTAAGAGGCAGAGTATCTTCTAAAGTTTAGAATCTAAATGTTGAAAGGCAATATTGATATTCCGAAGCCCCACACATTACGAAAATTAACACAAGAGCTTCTGCAGATGCTTGAAGACTAGAGAAACGCAAACAACATCTATGGAGGGAAATAAACAGATGATGTTTAAGGCTAAAATATTAACAATCAGGCACAGTTGGGACTTGGGAAAGCTGTTGGGTTGGGTTCTGTTGGGAGAGGACAAGGACACGGACATGGGAGAAGACAACACATTCCAATTGCAAGACCATACTCAAGGATATACTTGCAACTGAGAGAGAAGGACAAAGGTTCACCAGATGGATTGCGGGGATGAGGGGGTTAAACATACCAATGTTTGTATCTGCCGATAAAGAACAAAAAGCAATAGCACTGAAATGTGCCAAGTCCATATGGGATTGCATATGGTGGCTGGACCCGGTACATTGTTCAAGATACCTGATTTCACGGGTTCACACTGCCTAAACAAGGCAGCCAGCCATTCAGGACAGCAGGACTTGAGTCCTTCACACAGGGGTTACGAGGTTCTGTTGGTGAAACTATCGCCAGATTTTACAGATGTAGGAAACAGCAGATGTGTTTACGGCTGTTAAGTGGACCCAAGGTCAGAGCCACACGACGTCAAGCTGCACAGCAGATTTTACAGGATGTACGACTGGCACTCAGTGAACTAGATACTGTACCTTATATATGTAATATGGATTACATACAGTACCTTCCCTACATTCCTATACAGTGATCTGGTACTGAGGGCAGACAGTGGATTACACACCTTCCCCACCTTTCTACCATAAATCACCATATAGAATCTATAGACAGCTGTACAGCACAAACAGGCCCTTTGGCCCACAGGCACTATGCCAACCATTGAGCAGCCATATGGAGATGGAGTGTTAGAGTCATGCAAATTAAAAGCTGGCCCTTTGGCCCACCTCATCCATGCTAACCATGATGCTCAACTCATTTACCTGGGTTTGGTCCCTATCCCTCTCACACTTCCTATCCATGTACTTATTTCAGACGTTATTATTTCCCAAGCCTTAAACATTTCCTCTGGCAGCTCACTCCATACCTGTGTGTGAAAACTTGCCCCTTTTAAATTACAAATTCCATGCAACTCCTGCCGTCTTCACAGCCCCCAGCACCTGCCCGTGCTGCCACAGAGAGTGAATGCTGCAAGTTTGGATTGGTACATTGATGGTAGGGGTATAAAGGGCTATGGTCCCTATGCTGGTCAACCGGAGTAAGCAGTTTACATGGATTGGCACAGACTAGATGGGCAGAAGAGCCTGTTTCTGTGCTGTACTTTTCTATAACTCTAGAAGACGCACAATGATTATCTTTACTGCCAATTGAAGCCTTCATCCACCTCTGTCAAAAATGGCAAGACTGGGCTTTCTTCTCAAAACCATGCTGACTTTCATAAATCATTTCCTACCTTTCCAAAAACACAAATCCTGACCCATCAAGTTTTCTCCAGTACTTTTCCTACAACTGACACAAGGCCCATTGACCTGGAGTTACCTGCTTATCTCTGATGTTCTTTCTTAAATGAAGGAATGATATTAATCATACTCCAGCCTTCCGGTAACTCCACCATGGGCATTCAAAACAAAATTTATCAGACAAGTTTGCAATATCAAGACTCAGGTATCCACACTTTCCAGATAACCAGAACAAGTTAATGTGGGACAAGCCTTCACAGTTGATAAGTTTATAATAGACAGTGGTCACACGGATTCTTAATACTTACATCTCCCGCCAAGCTTTTGAAAATCTGCCGGAACTTTCTTTCCTCTTCATTCTCGTAGGCCTCCACTTGGGAAATATGGCGGGGTTGCTCAGCCTACAAAGTAAGAGTTAACAGGTCAGCAGAAGTCCAGGGAGTCTAAAAGATAGTGCTATTACAATATGTGATAACGATCTTGTGTTAAATTAGTTTGAGGCAAGTAACCTCTTATTTACCATCAATACTCAAGTGTGCCTTCGTTCTTAAATACAGAGTGGATGAAATTCGATCGGAGACACAGATCCATGAAATTGGTTGGATTGCCAATTCTGATCATATATTTTTGAATGCTATCACACAAGCACTTCCCATTAAAAAGGGTTCACCCTATAGAACTAATCAATCCCGCTCACCACTTCCAATCTCACGGTGCTCGCTCATGCAACACCTGCCTTTTACCCCTTCCCATGATACAAGGACCAGCAATCATGAGGTGAAGCAGCAATTAACTTGAACTTGTACTGTTTTAACCTTTTCCCTGTGACCGCCCTACATTAGAGAAACCAAACACAGATGACATTCACATCGAAGGCCACCCATGTTCAACCTGCCAGCCTGATTTCGGGCTTCTTTCTGCCTGACACCTTAATTTACACAATCCCACTGACTTGTCTACAGCCTCTTGCTTTGACACAATGCAAGTCTGAGCAATACCCAAAGTTCAAAATTCAAAGTAACATTTAATACCAGAGTACATACATGGTCACCATGTACAACCCCAAGATTCTTTTTCTCCAGGTATTTACTGGAAATAACTTGCAGATAGAATTATTTGATGTTGTGTACTTGGATCTTGAGAAGGCCTTTGACAAGGTGCCACACGAGGTTGCTGAACAAGTTATGAACCCATGGTATTACAGGAAAATTACTAGCATGGATAGAGCATTGGCTGATTGGCTAGAGGCAAGGAGTGGGAATAAAAGGAGCCTCGTATGGTGTTCTAAAGGTGTCTGCATTGGGACTGTTCCTTTTTACATTATATGTCAATGATTTGGATGACAGAATTGATGGCTTTGTGGCCAAAGTTACAGACAATACGAAGATAGGTGGAGGGGCAGGTAGTTTTGGGAAGCAGAGAGGCTACAGAAGGACTTAGACAGATTAGGAAATTGGGCAAAGACGTGGCAAATTGAATATTGTGTCGGGAAATGTATGGTCAGGCACTTTGGCAGAATAAAGGGTAGACTATTTTCTAAATGGAGAGAAAATACAAAAATCTGAGGCAAAGAGGGACTTGGGAGTTCTTGTGCAGAATTCCCTAAAGGTTAACTTGCAGGTTGAGTCTGTGGTGAGGAAAGCAAATGAGGTAGTTATGGGGGACAAAGAAATGGCAGATGAACTTAATTTGTTATTACAAAGGAAAAAGTGTGAGGCAAATTCAAAGGTATTAAGGTGGATCCAACTGGACCAGATGGATTACATCCGAGTCCTGAAAGAGGTGGTTGAAGAGATAACAGATGCATTGGTCATTATCTTTGGATAATGGAATTGATGGCTTTGTGGCAAAGTTTGCGGATGATATGAAGCTAGGTGGAGGGGTAGGTAATGCTGAGGAAGCAATGCAATTACAGCAGAACTTAGACAAGTTGGAAGAATGGGCAAAAAGTGGCAGATGGTATACAGTGTTAGGAAATACATGATAACGCGTTTTGGCAAAAGGAACAATAGGGCAGACTATTATCTAAATAGGGAGAAAATTCAAACATCAGAGGTGCAAAGGTACTTGGGAGTCCTCGTACAAGACTCTCAGAAGGTTAATTCACAGGTTGAGTCTGAAGGAGACAGGCTGCACCACGGCCTGGTATGGGAAATGTACTTCTGTCAATTGCAGAACTCTGCAGAGAGTCGTGTGGACAGCCCAGTGCGTTTGTAGATCCCACGCTGAGCTCAGCAATTTCATCAACTTTACTTCAAACTTCCACCCAGCCCTGGAATTCACTTGATCCATCTCAGACACTTCTCTCCCCTTTCTCGATCTCTCGGTCTCCATCTCTGGAGACAGCCTGTCCACTGACATCTTCTACAAGCCCACTGACTCTCATAACTACCTCAACTATACCTCTTCCCACCCCACCACATGCAAAAATGCCATTCTCTATTCCTAGTTCCTCCACCTCCGCTGCATCTGCTCCCAGGATGAGGCTTTCCATTCCAGGGCATCTCAAATGTCCTCTTTCTTTAAGGATCGTGGTTTCCCTTCCGCCATCATCAATGCTGCCCTCACCCGCATCTCCTCCATTTCCCACACTTTGGCCCTCACTCCATCCTCCCGCCACCACAACAGGGACAGAGTTCCCCTTGTCCTCACCTACCACCTCACCAGCCTTCGGATCCAGCACGTTATCCTCCGCAACTTCTGCCACCTTCAACAGGACTCCACCACTAAGCACATCTTTCCCTCTCCACCCCTCTCTGCTTTCCACAGGAAACCGTCCCTCAGCGACTCCCTGATCCACACGTCCCTCCCCACGGATCTCCCACCCGGCACTTATCCCTGTAAGCATAAGTGCTACACCTGTCCCTACACCTCCTCTCTTGCCACCATTCAGGGCCCCAAACAGTCCTTGCAGGTGAGGCAACACTTCACTTGTGAGTCTGTTGGGGTCATCTATTGCATCCGGTGCGGCCTCCTCTACATCGGTGAAACCCGACGCAGATTGGGGGACTGTTTTGTCGAGCACCTCCGCTCCGTCCGTAACAGACAGGATCTCCCGGTTGCCACCCACTTCAACTCTGCTTCACATTCCCATTCGGATATGTCCGTACATGGTCTCCTCTACTGCCATGAGGTTAAACTTGGGTTGGAGGAGCAACACCTCATATACCATCTAGGTAGTCTCCAGCCCCTTGGTATGAACATAGAATTCTCCAACTTCTGGTAATTCTCTCCCCCTCCCTTCCCCTATCCCTATTTCACTCTGCCCCCTCCCCCAGCTGCCTATCACCTCCCTCATGGTTCCGCCTCCTTCTACTATCCATTGTGTTTTCCCCTATTCCTTCTTCACCTTTCCTGCCTATCACCTCCCTGCCTCCCCTCCCCCACCCCTTTATCTTTCCCCTTACTGGTTTTTCACCTGGAACCTACCAGCCTTCTCCTTCCCACCCTCCCCCCACCTTCTTTATAGGACCTCTGCCCCTTCCCCCTACAGTCCTGACGAAGGGTTCCAGCCCGAAACGTTGACTGATCGTTTCCACGGATGCTGCCCGACCTGCTGAGTTCCTCCAGCGTGTTCTGAGTGTAGATGTGAACTTCTCACTATTCAGAACATTTACAAAGACAGGTATGTATTAAAAAAATCCCGAAGGATCATTGGGGACCCGAGTCACAGGAACCACAAACTGTTCCAGCTGCTACCATCTGGGAAACATTACCACTGGCTCCGAGACAGCTTCTTCCACCAGACCATCAGACTGATTAATTCATGCTGATACAACTGTATTTCTATGTTGTATTGACTGACCTGTTGTACATACCATTTATTACAAACTTCTATAAATTGCACATTGCGACAGAGACATAATCTAAAGGTTTTTACTTATGTACATAAAGGATGCAAGTAGTAAAATCAATTCAATTCAAGTGCAATGTTTCCATTTATTTCAAGGGGAATAGAACATAAAAACAAGGAGATAATGCCGGCACTTTATAAGACACTAGTCAGGCCACACTTGGAATGTTGTCAACAGTTTTGGGCTCCTCACCTCACCTCAAAATGGATGTATTGTCATTGGAGAAAATCCAGAGGAGGTGCACAAGGATTGTTCCAGAAAAGAGGGGATTAACATACAATGAGCATTTGGCAGCTTCAGGCCTGTACTCACTGGAATTTAGAAAAAATGCAGGGGGATCTCAATTAAACCTACCAAATGTTGAAAGGACTAGATAAGATGGATGTGGAGAGGATGTTCCCTCTGGTGGGCGTCTCCAGAGGTAGAGGGCACAGCCTCAAAATTGAGTGGTGACCTATTAGTACAGAAGTAAGGAAGAATTATTTTAGCCAAAGAGTGGTGAATCTGTGGAATGCTCTGCCACAGACTGTGGTTGAAGCCAAGTCTATTGGTATATTTAAAGCAGAAGTTGATACATTACTGTTTGGTTGGGGCATCAAGGGAAATGGTAAGAGGGCAGGTGTATGAGATCTGGGATCAGACATGATGAAAAGACAGAGTGGACTTGATGAGCTGAATGGCCTAATTCTTCTCTTATGCCTTAAGACGTTAGCATTCGTATCGAGAGGACTACAAAAGCAAGGATGTAATATTGACGCTTCTTAATGCACAGGCAAGGCCCCGCTTGGAGTATTGTGAACAGTTTTATGCCCCTTATCTAAGAAAGGACTGGAGAGTGTTCAAAGGAGGGTCACAGAAATAATTTTGGATTGAAAGGCTTATCATACGAGGAGAGTTTAATGGTTCTGAGAATGCACTCACTGGTATTCAGTTGATTGGGGGGGGGGAAGAGAACCTCTTTGAAGCCTATCGAATGTTGAAAGCCCTCAGAGTGGATATGGAGAGGATGTTTCCTATGGTGGGGTAGTCTACGACCAGAGGACACGGCCTCAGAATAGAAAGAGGTCCATTTGGAACGGAGAGGAGGAGGAATTTCTTTAGAGAGTGGTGAACCTGCGGAATTTGTTGTCACAGGCAGCTGTGGAGACCAGGTCATTGAGTGAGTGTGTATATGACAGAGGTTGATAGACTGTTGATTAGTCAGGGTGTGAAGGGATACAAGGAGAAGGCTGGGGACTGGGGCCAAGAGGGAAAGGCATCTGCCATGATGGAATGGTGGAAAACCTCTGCCTCATGGATTGGAATTTTCAGTCATCTTTCCAATTAGTAAAACCCTTTTAGCACTGGAAAGGGTGACTAAAATTTATCTTGACCCAGAGCCTACAGGGAATGCTCATTTCTTTCTATTTCCCTAATTTAGCGAGCACCTCTTGAAATCTTTTCCTCCACAGTAGAGAGGAGTGAGCTGCAAGAACTGCGAGATCATGAGATACAGCCCTTTACCGCAGTTATTCACTGCAGTTCTAACAAACACAGACTTCAGTATTCCACAAATCTCCCCTTCCCCCACCCCAACATGATTCAAACCACAAGCATCTCATAGTGAAACAAGATCATTGACCCTCGCTATCCTCTGGTATCAGCCCAGGACAGAGTATTCCTCAGCACAACATAGAAACCAGCCTCCCCACTTTGGGACTTCTCACTGCCTCGGTAAAGCTGTCAACATAAAGACCCTTTGACCCCAGGCATTCGCTCTCTCCCTCTCCCCTCCCATCAGGCAGGAGATATGAGAGCTTGAAAGCATATACCACCAGGCTCAAGGACAGCTTCTATCCCATTGCTCCACCGGTCCTACAGGTACGGGGGGGTTCAGCTCAGGGCTAACAACCCTGACTGGTCAAATAAAACTGTTACAGAAACACCAAGGAAGAACCCTTCTACATCTGAATGCAATGGTAGTCCCGAGTCTCCACCCAGGACTTGCATGACTGACAGTGGTGAAAACCGAGAGGAAGCCCACGATGGAGGACCTTCATTGCTGCCCTAAACATCAGTGGCATAATGGGCAGTAAGTAAGCATTACACTTTCTCTGTGCTCTGCGTTCTGTTATTGTTTAACCTCATACTACCTCAATGCACCATTTGATGAAGTGATCTGTACAGATGGTTTGTAAAAGTTTTTCCATTGTACCCCAGTATAAAATGACAATTTACTGCTCATGGGCAAACAATGGGAAGACAAGCCAATACCTTCAGTCAGCATTACAACTCTCCACGACTCGGAATGGAAGGCACAAGTTAATTCCCTACTACCCACCCCAGACCACAGGAGATCTCTCTACATTTACAGCCTTTAGTACAGCCCAATGGCGGCACAGTCGTACAGCGGTTAGCATAATGCTTAATACAACACCTGTAAGATAATGGGTTCAATTCCCATTGCTGTCTTTAAGGAGTTGGTACATTCCCTCCATGACCACATGGGTTTCCCCCAACATTACAAAGATCAAAGGCTCATTTATTATCAAAGCACGTATCCATGTACAACTCTGAAATTTATCTTCTCCAGATAGATAAGAAACAAAGAAAGAACATGAAAGTTACTCAGAGAGAAACATCAAACCCACCCCACCCAAAAAAAAGAACAGCAACCCGACCAACCGATGCACAAGTTGGGGTTTATTTATTTAGACCCTTCTGGCCCTTTGAGCCTTGCCTCCCAGCAATGCCACAATTTAAACCTGGGCTAATCACTGGATAATTCACAGTGAACAGTTAACCTACCAACCAGTACAGAATGGGCCCCTTCGGCCCAGTAACCCCCGACTTAATCCTAGCCCAATCATGGGACAATTCACAATGACCAATCAACCCCCTACCAACCCACACATCTTTGGACTGCGGGAGGAAACCAGAGCACCCAGGGGAAACCCACGTGGTCATGAGGAGAACGTACAAACTCCTCATAGACAGCGGCGGCAGGAATTGACCCCAGCTCATCTGTACTCTAAAGCATTTCGCTAACCACTACACTGCTGTGCCCTCCTTGTGGGAATACTACATTGGAACCGGAAGCACCACGACACTTGCAGGCTGCCCCCAGCACATCCTCTATGCAGACGGCTCACTTCACTGTACGATTTGACGTACGTGATTAATACAGCAACTTGTAGTGTTGTTTGCTTCCAGCAAGTCATTGCTGTGCTTCTTTGTTTTGTGGCTGTCTGTAAGGAGATGAATTTCAAGGTTGCGTTTTCATAAACAACAGGAATTCTGCAGATGCTGGAAATTCAAGCAACACACATAAAAGTTGCTGGTGAATGCAGCAGGCCAGGCAGCATCTCTAGGAAGAGGTGCAGTCGACGTTTCAGGCCAAGACCCTTAGTCAGGACTAACTGACTGTACCTCTTCCTAGAGATGCTGCCTGGCCTGCTGCGTTCACCAGCAACTTTTGTGTGTGTTGCTTGCATTTTCATACATCCCCACACGTTTTGATAATAAATGTACATTGAACATGTCATAAATAAAGCTAATCATTAAGTTTGAACCCTCTAAGCTCAAACCTGGTACTAATCCTGATTGGCTTTAAACAGCAAGAAAAAAAAAATTAATCACATATACTTACTGGTCCAGCAGACATTTGGCTGTAGGATGATTGGCAGGTGGGAAGGAGGAGAGAAAGGAAGAAAAAGATTATGTAGTAAACTTTCAGGCATTGTACATTTCAAATATACATGTTAACCATGCACCCACACCATTCTGGGCTCAGTCTAAGCAACAACTATGCTGCGTACAGGCTTCCTCCTGTTAAAGTCACATTATGTACTAACCAATGTTCCCTCAAAATATTTTTTAATACACAAGTATTTTTTTAAAAATCTTTTAAAAGTTTAAATCATTTAAAAATACCAACTGTTGCTCTGAGCAGAAAATTTTTTTAAATGGTTTAAATAAGAAAATTCCAGTTGCACAGCAACGAAGGATATGTGCGCGGGAGCATTTCAGTTACTGCGCGGCTACACATCTACACTGCTTGGAGAGAACAGTGGTACTAAACAACGCTTCAAAAGGCACCAGCAACTGCACAACTGTTTCACTCAAGCCCCACAGTTTATCCAAGACCTTACAGGACTGGACTCTCACATTTACCATCACAGTATAGGTGAGAACCAATCCTCCCAGTTCCAGACTAGCCCGAGACAAAACCACAATGGATCCATCTAGGATATCCCAACACCTCACCACTGCAACAAGTAGTGAACCCAGCCCAATACATCTAGGGCACATCCTTCCCCACCACCAGTTGTATCTACAGGAAGCTCATCTTCAGGTAGGCAATATCTATCAAAGGATTCCTGCCGTTTGGGCCATGACACAACTACCATTGGGCGGAAGGTACAGAAGCCTGAAGTCACACACCATCAGATTCAAGGATAGCTACTTCCCATCAACCATTTGGTTCTTGAACCAACCTGCACAACCCTAATCGCTACCTCAGTGAAGCAACACTATAAACACTCCGAACTACAACGGACTTTGTGTCGTCGTCTTGTGTGTCTGATGCAGCTACTAGCAAGTTTTTCACTGCACCTGTGCATACATGTACTTGTGCAGATGACAATAAACTTGACCTTGAATTGTCAGAGATGGCAGAACAGGTTTATAAAAATAATTGAAAAACAAAATAGCAGGTACTGAAATCTGAAACTAAACAAGAAATGATAGAACTCAGCAGGTCAAGCAACGTCTGTGGAAAGAGAATCCATTTTGGGGAAGAGTCCTGACCCATAATGTTAACCAACTTCTTTTCCCTCAGGTGCTTTTTGACTGGCCGAGGTCTTCCAGCTTTTAACTTTCGTTTTTAAAATAACTTTAACATTAAAAGCAAAATAATTCAAATTTTTACAATCTTCTCACAGGAAAGGCAGCCTCGCATCACTTGCATACCAGCCCTTCCTGACATCAAGTTGGTAAGTGGACAAAAAGTGTACCCAGCCCATCTCTCCCACACATCCATGTTCCCCGTGGCGAGCTCGGCAGTGAGGGTATCATCCCACCATACTCTCAATACACAAGACCGCAAAAATAGGAGCAGAATTGGGCCATTTGGCCCATCTAGTCTGCTCCACCATTCAATCATAGTTGTTCCTTTTATGCCCTCCTTAGACCCACTTCCTGGCCTTCTGTTGATGCCACGTCCGATCAAGAATCTATCAATCAATCTCTGCCTTAAATACACCCAATGACCTGGCCTCCACAACTGCCTGTGGTAATAAACTCCACAAATTCACCACCCTTTGGCTAAAGAAGTTTCTCCGCATCTGTTTTAAATGGACCCCCCCCCCCATCCTGAAGCTGTGCCCTCTTGTCCTAGACTCCCCCACCATGGGAAACATCCTTTCCATATCTACGCTGTCTAAGCATTCAAAATGTTTTAATGAGATTCCCCCCGCCCCCATCCTTCTAAATTCTAGCGAGTACACACCAGGAGCCAAATGTTCTCATATGATAACCCTTTCATTCCCAAAATCATCCTTGTCAACCCCCTCTGGGCCCTCTCCAATGCCAGCACAATCTTTTCCTACATCATGCAGCTCTGCTTTTGAGCACCTCCATACAGAGAGCAGAAGTGCTGAACATCAAACCATTGATAACGCAGCAGACTCTGCAGAACCGATGCAGCACAGCATCACAGCCAATCAACCCGCAGAACCGAGGCAGCGCAACATCACGGCCAATCAACCTGCAGAACCGAGGCAGCGCAACATCACGGCCAATCAACCTGCAGAACCGAGGCAGCGCAACATCACAGCCAATCAACCCGCAGAACCGAGGCAGCGCAACATCACGGCCAATCAACCTGCAGAACCGAGGCAGCGCAGCGTCACGGCCAATCAACCCGCAGAACCGATGCAGCGCAACATCACGGCCAGACAAGCTGCTCGTCCAGAGTCTTGCTCAAACTCAACCTCCAGTGCTTTCCATGTGGAGTTCGCATGTTCTTGCCGTGGATTTGTTGATTTCCCCTAGCAGACCTGATTCTCCCCCACATCCCAAAGGCATTCAGATCGATAGGTTAATTAGCTGCTGCAAATTGCCCCCAGTGTGTAGGTGAGGGGTAGATTCTAGAGGGGGGAAATGGTAAGAATATAACAAAGGGGGAATTGGTGTAGAATCAGTGAAAATAGTTAGTGACAACTCAGTGAGACAAAGGGCCTGATCACATGCTGTTTTAACAATTAGACCACAAAACACAGGGGAATTAGGCCATTCAGCCCATCGATTCTGCTCTGCCATACCATCATGGCCAATTTATCATCCCTCTCAACCCCATTTCCCTGCATTCTCCCCAAAACCTTTGATTAATGACTAATCAAGAACCCATCAACCTCCACTTTAAGTATATCCAATGACTTGGCCTTCACAGCCAACTCTGGCACTGCCCTCTGGCTGAAGAAATTACTCTTCAATTACGTTCTAAATGATGTCCATATATTCTGAGGCTGTCCCCTCTGGTCCAAGACTTCTTCCCACTATAGGAAACATCCTTTACACATCTATTCTAATTGATAGGTTTCAATGAGATCCCTCCTCATTCTTCCAAACTCCAGCAAGTACAGGCTCAGAGCCAAACAATGCTCATAAAATTTAAAAAATAAATAAATCACAAAGGCTAGTTTGCAGATGAATCACCAAAGGTTGGTTTGTTGGTGCAGCAGGTAAGAGCTCTTCCTTCAGTTAGTCCTGACGAAGGGTCTCGGCCCCAAACGTCAACTGTACCTCTTCCTAGAGATGCTGCCTGGCCTGCTGCGTTCACCAGCAACTTTGATATTTAAGACAAGGTTGGAGAGATTTTTGCATAGTAGGGAATTGAGGGTTATGGGGAAAAAGGCAGGTAGGTGAAGATAGGCCAACAGCCATGATCTTATCGAATGGTGGAGCAGGCTAGACAGGCCACATGGCTGATTCCTGATCCTATTTCTTATGTAATCATAGAAAGTAGTTACCAATCTCAACCACAAGGCTGAAATTTTTCAGTCTATGTGCCTAACTACACAAAACGACTAATCCTCACATTTATGGACCTCACACTAAGAATGACTCAGTGATATTCGTTACACTCAATGGCCACTTTATCAGGAACTTCCTGTACCTAATGAAGTGGCCACTGTGTTTGTGGTCGTTGCTGCTGTAGCCCATCTACTTCAAGACTCCATGTGCTGTGAGTTCAGAGATGCTCTTCTGCACACCACTGTTGCAATGTGTGGTTATTTGAGTTACTGTTGCCTTCCTGTCAGCTTGAACCAGTCTGGCCATTCTCCTCTGACCTCTCTCATTACAAGGCATTTTACCCCTCACAGAACTGCATCTCACTAGATTTTTGTTTTCCTCCCAAGCCATTCTGCATAAATTCTAGAGACTTGTGCATGAAAATGGCCCGGATGAAAACGCAGATAGGTGGGTTTGTAAGTTTGTGGATGATACTAAGACTGGTGGAGTTGTAGATAGCGCAGAAGATAGCAAAGAATACAGCATGATATAGATCAGTTGCAAATGTGGGCAGAGAAACAGCAGATGAAATTTAACCCAGATAGATGCAAGGTGTTGCATCTCAGTAGGGCAAATGCAAGGAGAAAGTGCACTGTTGAGGGCAAGACCCTTAACAGTGTTGCAGAGTAGAGAGATTTTGGGATTCAGTTTCATAGCTCCTTGAAAGTGACTATACAGGTCAATAAAGGCAGCTTATGGAATGCTTCCTTTTATTAGTCAAGGTATTGTGTTCAAAAGTCTAGAGGTTATGTTGTAACTTTATAAAACTCTGGTGAGGCCACATCAGGAGCAATGCATACAGTTCTGGTCACCCCACTATAGGAAGGATATGAAGGCTTTGGAGAGGGTGCTGAGGAGGCTTACCAGGATGCTGCCTGGTTTAGAGGGCATGAGAGGCTGGATAAACTTTTTCCCCCCTCCCTCTGGAGTGCTACAGGCTGACTGAAGATCTGACAGAGGTTTACAAGATTATGAGAGGCCTAGATAGAGTGGACAAAGAGCATCCATTTCCCGAGGTTGAAATGTCTAATACCAGGGTGCACGCACTTAAGTGAGGGGGGTAGGTTCAAAGGGGATGTGAGTGGCAAGTTTTTTTTTAACTCAACGAGCAGTGGATGCCTGGAATGCACCGACTGGTATGGTGGAGACACTTAGATAGGCATATGAATACAAGGAAGGATATTGGAGAGATATGGGCATGGTGTAAGTCAGAAGAATCAGTGTTTGGGTGTTTCTTTGATTTGCTTTTCAGCTGGATCGACACAACATCGTGGGCCAGTAGATTCTGAAATACTCAGACCACCCCATCTGACACCAACAATCATTCCATGGTCAAAGTCACTTAGATCACTCCTCTCCTTTCTGATCTCCGGTCTGAACAACAACTGAACCCCTTGACCACGTCTGTATGCTTTTATGCATTGAGTTGCTGCCACACAATCAGTGATTAGATATTTGCATTAGCAAGGTGTACAGGTGTACCTAATAAAATGCCACTGGGTGTATAACTCAATAGGCAAGTGACAAAATGCTTTCATGTCAATGTTCATAGGTCAGCTGTCAGTGTTTTGTAACAATATAGTTCACCATCATTACACTGTTAAACAATCTCCCTTTTAATATCTGAACCGTGAGGGGTCAGATTGGTGTGATTGACTAAACTTTCTATATGCTACTAGTTGCAGTTCAGACCTTGTGCCCAGCATTTTCCAAAGGGAAATTCTCAGTGCACAAAGGGTGACCCTCTAATTAGGCATTTTGTAAATGAGTCTTAAAATAAAAAGGACCAAATCAGTTAAATTCAATAGAAAATTACATTAGTGGTGTTGGATCTGGTGATACAAATCCAGAGATTCTTCAGAAGTCAAAAATGAGGCAAAACTTGGCAATTACAGCCGTTTTATTAAGTGTTACAAGAACAAAGAAACCGTTGTGTTATCTCAAACTAGAGATAATCAAATTCCAGTAAAAACACTGCTTTTATAGGTAGAGAATTAATCTATAAAATAGACCAGATTCAAAGTCCCATAAAACCAAGAAGCTTCAGGAACATTCGGGATGAGTCAACGACAGTTATAGAAAATTTACTGAACAATTGCACACATATAGGTGATTATACAAAATAAATCCAGCACAGGAAAGTTAAACGACAATACAAACAAAAAAAGGTGATGAATCTGTGGAATTTGTTGCCACAGAAGGCTAGGGAGGCCAAGTCAATGAGTATATTTAAGGTAGAGGTTGATACCCTTGATTGGTCAGAGAATGAAGGGATACCGGGTAGGAAAGCAGAGGGAGAGAGAAAGGCAGGAGATTGGGGCTGAGCAAAATTGATCAGCCACGATGATATGGCGGAGCAGACTCGGTGGGTCAAATGGCCTAATTCTGCTCCTAAATCTAATGACCTTATAAATGACAATTCTGCACCCTGATCCAACAGTGGTTAAAATTTGCGCAACACTTTCTGAATACTTGAGACAATTTATTTGGTTTTAATTCATTTTGCAAATAATCTACTTTCACTCAACTCCAAAAACTTTCACGTTATATACTGCAAATACAATTGCTGCGCAAAATTAGTTTTACCCCCACGGAAAGGGAATCAAAAACCAGAGGGTATAGGGTTTTGGTGAGGAGGACAACTTCTTCACACAAAGACCAATGGGTGTGTGGAACGACTAGCGGAGAAAGAACAATGAGGACTTTTAAAAGTCATCTAGATGAGTACTTGAGAGGAATAGTTTCAAGGGCTGTGGGCCAAAATTAGGCAAATAGGACTAGCTTAGAGGGGCAAGTTGGGCCAAAGACCTTTTCCAATCCTGTATGACTCAATGACAAATTTTCCCCATGTTGATTGGGAGAGAATGTATTGAACCGATGACACAGAGTGTCAATTCCACTCACACCTCCTGCTTAGAAACACCCATGAAACATCTCAGAGATTGTTACACAGAGTCCAGTCTTATGGTCCGATTCGGAGCATCAAACAATCTGCTGGAGAAACTCCAGTGTGCTGAGCGACATCTGCCTGGAGACGAGGAGTTGGTAAGGATTGGAGTCAGTCATGGTTCACTGATACACCCTCTCACACAAGGCTTCATTGTGACCTTGGAACAGATTCTGCAATGCAGAACACTAGGAACTGCTGCACGGTGGAGACAAGATCCACCCTGGATGCAAGACAGCTGGCTGACAACCAGTGCAGACCAGGGAAAAACAGCCAGCTTTATCAAACTGGACGGTAAGATTGAAAAATGCTGCACAGAATTCCTCATGACAGTACTGTCAGGACTCGTTCTTCAAGTGTGGTGGAGCTAACCCAAGGGAAGGGCCCACACCACAAATACAATGTCAAAGTCACTCCTACTGGCATTCCACATGACGTATCGCCATCACCAAATGGGTTACTAATCAGTGTGCACACCCTCATATTTTGAAGGAACAAGAGTTTCAGGAATCTTTCAACAATAGGCACTCAAGGTGATCTTCCTGACTATCCCAGAATCTTCCAAATGAGTCAGCATCATCCCATCAGGGTATCTGCTGTACCACTTAGCCAAAGCAAATAATGTTATCATATCCCGATACTAGAAATGCATTCCCATTGAAATCAGGAACTGGATAAAGTGGGTGACAAGCAGAAAACACAACCGAACTTTTCCCCAAACGTGTGGAGTTTATACAGTACGTTCTCCTCAAGACTACACGGACTTCCTCCGGACACTGTGGTTTCCTCCCACATTCCAAAGATGGGCAGGTTAGGGTTAGTGAGTTGTGGACGTGCTATGCTGGTGCCAGAAGCACGGCAACACTTGCGGGCTGCTCCCCCCCCCCCCCAGCATACCCTCACTGACTTGAAATGTCAAATGCTGAAAAATAACACGCGGTATAGTGGTCAGCATAACACTATTACAGCACCAGTGACCTGGGTTCAATCCCTCCTACGGACTGCAAGGAGTCAGTAGCAGTCCTACAGACTCCCCGTTACCGTGTGGATCTCCGCTTGCTGCTCCACTTTCCTCCCTCGTTCTAAAGTGCAGGTTAGTTGGTGAATTGGTCACATGGTAACTGGGCAGTGTGGGCCTGGAAGGCCCCGTAACCGTGCTCTGGTTCTAGTTTTCTTTGTGTTTGTTTATTTATATCAATTTTGTTCCTTCTGCACCCAGGGAGACAACACCTCATGGAGCTGAGAGCTCACCAGTCTGAAGAGACCAGTCCCCCCACCCCCAGTGAAACGACACACCCAGTGGGCTACTGAGAAAACAGACCTGGCCTTGCATGAGGGGGCAGGGGCAAGGTGGCAACAACTGTTCATGGTAAAACAGCGCAGCCACGTTTTCATGTTAAAAATGTATACACTGTAGATCCCACAAACAGGAAGGCCATACCTTCCAAAATCCACAGTCTTGGACAAGCTCGAACTGAGAGATCGCTATTGATCAGGCAGTGCAATTGTGGCAACTTATTTCTGTTTTAAATACCTGGTCTAATTTCTCACCCAAATGAGAAACCACCACCCCCTCAGCAATTGCTGGAGGAACTCAGCAGGTCAGGCAGAATCCATGGAAGGAAATGAACGGTAGACATTTCAGGCCAGGACCCTTCATCAGGTAGCCTGACCTGCTGAGTTGCTCCAGCATTGTGCGCGCGCGTTGCCCAAGACTTCCAGCATCTGCAGAATCATCTTGACACTGAGCTCTGTACTGGGGTCCTCAGAACTGGAGTTGAACTAATACGTTCTCAGGAGCTGGAAAGTTATCCACAGAGCCAAAAATCAACAACACTCCCGCCCTTATTAACTGGGCCCCTGTACATCAGATGCCCCAATCACCTCAGGAGAACAGCAGCCAACGAAAGTAGCACAGGAATGATCCACATCTGATTCCAGAGGGTCACTGCACTGAATGTCGTCAAGACCCACTGCAGCTCCACAAGGCATTGCCAAACATCCCACCCTGCAAAAACTCATTTCAGGGAGGTAGCACCATCAATTTGTGGGAGACTCCCGGAACTTCTGGGAGAGGTGGGATATCTGCATTGCTCAATTCACAACAGGTTTCTCCTCTCAACTTTAACACACTGGGTACAGCACTGAGAGGCCATTCAGTCCAGCAACTCTACACTAGGGCAACTCTCCCCATAGTCCCCTCAGCTTCACTTCACCCCCACCCCACTTTATCTCACCCATCACCTCCCAGCTTCCCACTTCATCCTCCCTCTCCCCCCAACACCTTCACCCGGTCTCACTCATCACCTCCCAGTGTCTCACTTCATCCTCCCTCTCCCTCCAACACCTTCACCCGGTCTCACTCATCACCTCCCAGTGTCTCACTTCATCCTCCCTCTCCTCTCCCCCCCCCCACCCACCTTGTCTCATTAATCACCTTCCAACTTGTACTCCTCCCCCACCATTTCTCATTTCTTCTCCCTTCCTTTCCAGTCCTGAAGAGGGGTCTCAGCCCAAAACCTCGACTGTTTATTCCCCTCCATAGATGCTGCCTGACCTGTTGAGTTCCTCCAACTATTTTTATGGAGTCATTGACAAAATAGGCCTTCGAATCTCACCCATTATCAAACGCCCACTTAGACTAATATACAAATCCCATTTTACAAAACTTTCACAGTCTCATCAACTCCATCAGATTCCACCACCTACCTAAACCCCTGGACCAATTGAACTGCCAACCCATGCCTTTGGACCTTGGGAAGACACAGACGCAGTCACAGGGAGAACATGCAAACTCCACATAGACAGCAGCTGAGGACCGGGATGGAAGCTGATGTTTGAGACAAAACCGTGTACAGAGGCCGTCTCTGGGCCACCCTTGCAAATATGTCTACAGCTTCCTTCTGAACACAGCTGAACCCATTTCCACTGTTTCCTAGAAGTGTCCTGACTTCAGTTCCCGTGATTCTTAATTCCTGAAGGGTTTCAGCCCAAAACCTCGACTGATTATTCATTCTGCCTGACCTGCTGAGTTCCTCCAGCATTTTGTGTGTTGCCTTGATTCATTTATTAACCATCTAGACTCTATATTCTCTGGTTCATGGCACTCCTGCCAATGGAAACACTTACAATCTGTGTCCTCTGTGATTTTAAATATCCCCATCAGATCACCTCACAACAGCACCTTCCAAAAATGCACCCTGCTTCTCCGGTCTAAAAATCCCTTCCCAAGATTCATACAAGTAAATTTCTTCTGCACCTTCTCCAAAGATTTTATGTCCCAACCAGTTTGGGACAACTGTGGCTGAGCCAGTGCTCTGGAGGGTGAGTTGTAACCAACCAGCCCTTAAACATAGAACGTAGACCCCTATCACGCAGTGCAGGCCCTTCGGCCCACAATGTTGTACTGGTCCTTTACCTAATCAAAAATCAACCTAACCTGTTCCTCCCACATAGCCCTCAATTTTTCTATCATCCATGTGCCCATCTAACAATCTCTAATAAATGTCCTTAATGCATCTTCCTCCACCAATACACACATCTATCAGTCTGTGAAAGAACACTAACTCCAATAACCCTCTATACTTCCCTCCTTAATATTACAGTACCCACAAAACTTTAAGCACTTTCTCACCTGCCCTCCCACCTCCAACAAGCAGTAGGTAGAACTTTGGTTCTCTGTTCAGACCCTTCTATATTGCCCCTTGCCACCAACATGTAACAGCTCATTACTCAACAAGAGAAGTTCAGCTGCCATTTGTACCTCCTTTAAAGAAGATTGTGCAAGTTCAAGACACTGTCAAATTTAGTGTCATCTTCACACTGTGCCCAGTGCACCCTATATCTAATGAAGTGGCCACTGATTGTCTTTCTGTGGACTTCTCCTGCTGTAGTCCATCCACGTCAAGGTTCGACATGTTGTGCATTCAGAGATGCTCTTCTGCACACCACTGTTGTAACACAGTTATTTGAGTTCCTGTCAGCTTGAACTAGTCTGGTCATTCTCCTCTGACCCCTCTCATTAACAAGGCCTTTATGCCCAAAGAACTGCAACTCATTGGATTTATTTTTGATTTTTCTCACCATTCTCTGTAAACACCAGAGACTGTTATGCATGAAAATCCCAGGAGATCAGCAGTTCCTGAGATACTCAAACCACCCCATCTGGCATCAACAATCATTCCACAGTCAAAGTCACTTAGATCACATCTTTTCCCCATTCTGATGTTTGGTCTGAACAACAGCTGAACCTCATGACAGTGTCTACATGCTTTTATGCATTGAGTTGCTGCCACATGATTGGCTGAGATATTTGCATTAACCAGCATTACCTAAAAGCAGGTGGCCACTGAATGTATCATGAAAAGCATTGACCATCACACAAACATCTGGGGGCCTCTCACTGCCTCAGATTACTTAATTATCCCCTCACATTCCACTCCCTTCTGTCTTGGCAGCAAGCCTGTTTTGTGGTACTATACCAAAAATGCTTTTCGTTATCTCATTGTCAAAAAAAACCTATGAAAACCTCAAGCAAACCAGTGCATTCCCAACCACCTGTGGGAGCTTGCTGTGTCCAGCTGGCTAGAGGCGTACTTCCTCCACCCAGGCCAATGAAACGCTACACGTACACAAGATTTCAGAGGGAACCACCCTGAATCACAGCGTACAATTTGCATTTGCTTGTTTAAGGACACTTGGCACAGGAAAGTTGTACAAAGATAACTTCCACGAAAGAAAGGCTCGGTCCAGGAGGAAAAAAAATCAAAAGGTAATTTCACTATAACTCAGTATTCAGAAATAGCTGGAGAGTAGATGAAGATTAATATTGCCAATTAGATTGTAGCTTGATTGACTTTACACAGTGAAGTCCAGATACAATTTTAGTTGAACGAGGAACGGTTTGACTCAGAATTGATAGTTACTTCACACACAGGGTGGGTCCAAGTCCTGGCTGAGAAATAGAGTAGGCCGACAAAAATAAAAATCTGCGGCCGACTTTAAACTTCAATTCCAGAATGGAATCCATGGAAATTTCACTTGGAAGCCAGTGATAAGCCAAATGGGGCTCTATGCAGAATTAATAGCTTGTTTAAACAATGGCTCTGCGCAAATCCGCGATACCCAGTCGGTGAACCACGCCCGCAGAAACTGAATGAAATGCGGATCCGGCAAATGACAAGATCCCGCAGGCGATACCGTATATTAAAAACACATTTCCTGCCAACTCAATAACTGCAAACTTTCTGATAATATATTTAATTTTTCACTATGTATTTTTTTTTTTAAAAATCACATCCCGGGAGGGAATAACACGACCGACCGAGTACTGGAGACTAAGAATGGGCTGGGCTCTTGAGCGAACACAGCCGCAATGGGCCGAATGGTCCCATTTAACTACACCACCCACCCCACCCCACCGCACCGCTTATGATTCCAAGTCCAGAGCAATACGATAAAGCAAATTCCGAAGTGGGAGGGAGTCTCACCCAATCACACCGGCCAGGCCTTGCAGGAGTTGAGTGGCCATACCGGAGTTGCCAATAGCGCCGCTCAGAAAATGGAACATGGTGAAGCTGAAGGGTTTAGCGACTGGGAAGAGCAGCTGGAAGAGAGAAAGAGAGACACACAAGGTTAATTTCATGGGAACTGCATCAATTTCAGCTCAAAGCTACTGAATACAATGTTTCCGCTATTACATACAATGTTTATCGTCGTTCCAAAAATGTTCCCTCCCCCAAGTTCAATAACTCAAATACTCATCATAAATACAAGAGAAACACAGCAGAAAAAAAAGTCCTTACCAACTTAAAGACCGAGCTGGATATAAATGGCGTAGTTCTGCCACCGATATTTGCTTAGAAGCTGTCAGTCCGGTTCCCTGTCCCCACCCATTGACGATCACGCACAACCACCCCTGGGTCCTAACGCCCCTTCCGTTTCTGGTTGCTAAGCAAGTTTTGGTCGATAGGCTGTCGATTTTTTTTCAGGAAACCATATAGAAGGTGTAAGCAGAAAAGATTCTGCAGGTGCTGGAAATCCAGAGCAACGCGCACACACAGTGCTGGAGGAACTCAGCAGGTCAGGCAGTATCCATGGAAAGGAATGAACAGCTGACGTTTCGGGCCGAGACTCTTCATCTTTCTTCTCCAGACCTTACTCCACCCTCCAAACCACCTAGTTTCACCCATCACCCGTCAGTTTGTACTCTTTCCCGCACACACACCCCACCTTTTTATTCTGGGATCATCCCCCTTCCGGTTCAGTCCCGATGAAGGGTCTCGTCCCTATGGATAATAGGATTTCCCTGTGGTGAGTGAGTTAGTGTTCTGTACTGGATTTCCTGTGTACTACTGAAAGGCAAGTTTCATTTTGAGATTGTGTTTCATGAAGGTATATCATCCACTGGCATGAATCATAAATATGTAGGTTCATTTGCTTTGACTCATCAGCCCATTTAGACAACGCTGAACTATTTAAACTGCCTACTCCCATAGATTGACGCCGGGACTATTGCTTTTCATACCCCTCCCATCCACGTACCTGTCCAAACCTCTCTGAAACGTTGAAATCGAGCTTACATGCACCAGTTGTGCTGGCAGTTCATTCCGCACTCGCACAACCCTCTGAGTCAATAAGTTTCCCCTCATGTTCCCCTTAAACCTTTAATCTTCCACCTTTAACCCCTGACCTCTGGTTGTAGTCCCACCCAGCCTCAGTGGGAAGAGCCTGCTTGCATTTGGCCTATCTACGCATCTCATAATTTTGTATATATCTGTCAAATCTCCCCTCCATCTTGTACGATCAAAGGAATAAAGTCCTAACCTATTCAATCTTTTCCTGCAGCTCAGGCCCTCCAGATCCAGCAATGCTCTTGTAAATTTTCTCTGTACTCTTTCGAACTTATTTACATCTTTCCTGCAGGTAAGTGACTAAAACTACACACACATTACTCCAAATTGGGCCTCTCCAGCACCTTGTACAACTTCAACATAATGTCCCATCTCCTATACTCAGTGTTTTGATTTATGCAGGCCAATGTGTCAAAAACTTGCTTTACGACCCTGGCTACCTGTGATGTCATTTTCAACAAATTATGTGCCTGTGTTCCCAGATCCCTTTGTTCTGCCACACTCGGCAGTTCCCTAGCGTTCACTGTGTAAGACCTACCCTGGCTGGTCCTACCAAAGTGCAAGACCTCACACTTGTCTGCATCAAATTCCATCTGCTATTTTTTTAGCCAGTTTTTCCAGCTGGTCCAGATCCTGTAACAACCTTTGATAGTCTTCCTCGCTGTCCATTACACCCCCAGTCTCGGAGTCATCTGCAGATTTGCTGATCCAGTTGACCATATTATCAGCCAGATGACAAACATCAATGGATCTTGCACTAATCCTTGCTGCACACCACTAGTCACAGGCCTCCAGTCAGAGAGGCAGCCATCTACAACCACCCTCTGGCTTCTTCCACAAAGCCAATGTCTAGTCATAGTCATAGTCATACTTTATTGATCCCGGGGGAAATTGGTTTTCATTACAGTTGCACCATAAATAATAAATAGTAATAGAAATAGTAATAGTAATACTACTATTAGTAAATAGTAATGGTCATGGAAATAATAAATGGTAATAGAATAGTAATAGAAAATAGTAATAAATAGTTAATAGTAATATGTAAATTATGCCAGTAAATTATGAAATGTCCAGGACCAGCCTATTGGCTCAGGGTGTCTGACCCTCCAAGGGAGGAGTTGTAAAGTTTGATGGCTACAGGCAGGAATGACTTCCTATGACGCTCTGTGCTGCATCTCGGTGGAATGAGTCTCTGGTTGAATGTACTCCTGTGCCCAACCAGTCCATTGTGTAGTGGATGGGAGACATTAACCAAGATGGCATGCAACTTAGACAGCATCCTCTTTTCAGACACCACCGTCAGAGAGTCCAGTTCCATCCCTACAATATTACTGGCCTTACGAACGAGTTTGTTGATTCTGTTGGTGTCTACTACCCTCAGCCTGCTGCCCCAGCACACAACAGCAAACATCAGCAAACATGATAGCACTGGCCACCACAGACTTGTAGAACATCTTCAGCATCGTCTGGCAGATGTTAAAGGACCTCAGTCTCCTCAGGAAATAGAGACGGCTCTGACCCTTCTTGTAGACAGCCTCAGTGTTCTTTGACCAGTCCAGTTTATTGTCAATTTGTATCCCCAGGTATTTGTAATCCTCCACCATGTCCACACTGACCCCATGGTTGGAAACAGGGGTCTAATCCAGTTTACTACCTCATCTTGGATGCCAAGCAACTGAACTTTCTTGACCAGCCTCCCATGCAGGACCTTGTTAAGTGCCTTACTAAAGTCCACGTAGGCAACACCCATTGCCTTGACTTCATCAGCTTTCCTGGCAATTTCCTCAAAAAGCTCTATGAGATTGGTTAGACATGACCTAACACACACGAAGCCACGTTGACTATCCTTAATCAGTCGACATCTATCCAAATACTTATATATCTGGTCCCTTAAAATACCTTCCAATAGCTTTCTCACAACTGATGTCAGGCTCGCTGGCCTGTATTTTCTTGGTTTATTTTTACAGCCTTTCTTAAACAGTGGAACAACATTAGCTATCCTCCAATCCTCCAGCACCTCACCTGTCTAAGGATGATTTAAATATCTCTGGTGGGGCCCCAGCAATTTCTGCACTTGCCTCCCACTTGGGAGCACAAACATTCATTTGTGGTGTGTCGTGTCGTATGACATGAGCGATCATGATCTATGACCATGATTGTTTTGGCAAATTTTTCTGCAGAAGTGGTTTAGCTTTTCCTTCTTCTGGGCAGTGTCTTTACAAGATGGGTGACCCCCTCCCAGCCATTATCAATATTCTTCAATAGCATCAGTGGTCTTGAGGTCTGCACCGGCTGCTCAAACAACAATCTGCCACCTGCTCCCATGGCTTCACGTGACCCTAATCAGGGTGTTGGCGTGTGGCCAAGTGGTTAAGGCGTTCGTCTAGTGATTTGAAGATCGCTAGTTCAAGCCGCAGCCGAGGCAACGTGTTGTGTCCTTGAGCAAGGCACTTAACCACGCATTGCTCTGCGACAACATTGGTGCCAAGCTGTATGGGTCCTAATGCCCTTCCCTTGGACAAATATCAGTGGCGTGGAGAGGGGAGACTTGCAGCATGGGCAACTGCTGGTCTTCCATACAACCTTGCCCAGGCCTGCGTCCTGGAAACCTTCCAAGGCGCAAATCCATGGTCTCATGAGACTAATGGACGCCTATAATCAGGGGGCTAAGCAGGTGGATATTGGTGCCCAAGGCTGACCTACAGGCTAGCGGAGGGAACGAATGCACCTCCTCTGGTACAGACAGACCTTCACCTCGCCTTGAAACTAGTGAAAACATTGGAAGTAGTTCTCAACACTGATTACGTTTTTCTCCACGAGTTTTTCAATGTACCTCAGTATAACTGATTACAACTTTGTGTGAGTGAGTGCACTGAAATATGTTCTTGGTTGAAAGTCTAGATGCTACAGGCCAGCTCTCCCGTCAATACTGTTCTCCAGTGTTCACTCTCCTGAAAATAAACTGAATTACTTTCGTCTGCAGCTGATCCAGTGTGAGGAGATGAGGAGAATAGGGTTCAGTTCCCGCCAGTGCCTGTAAGGAGTTTGTACGTTCTACCCGTGACCGTGTGGGTTCCCTCTGGGTCACCTCATTTCCTCCCAGAGTTCGAAAGCATACTGGTCTGCAGGTTAATTGGTCATTGTAAACCGTCCTGTGATTAGGTTAGGACTGCACTGGGGTTTGCTGGGCTTCCTGGTGCTCCAGCTGCCTCCCACATTCCAAAGACATCCGGGTTGGGGAGTCGTGAACGTGCTATGTGGTCTTGACAAAGGGTCTCAGCCTGAAACATCGACTGTTTACTCTCTTTTGTACATGGATGCTGCCTGGCCTGCTGATTTCCTCCAGCATTTTGTGTTTGTTGCTCTGGATTTCCAGCATCTGTAGATTTCCTCTTGTTCATTTCATTTCATTTTTAAATCTTTTTATTAATTATTATTAAAAATTGACAACAAAAAATACATTAAAATAATCAAGTCAATATATCAATATGAATAATAAGAGTCAAACTATTAACCAAGCTAAACAATAATAATTTTAAAAAATGTTAAAGCTATTTTTTTTAAAAAAGAAAGAAGGAAAAAAGAACCCCTACTAACTAAAACAAAAAAAAGAAAAAAAAACCCATTTGGAGCACAATTTGCTCTAAATAGGTTTTTTTCCCCTCCTTCTTCTCTTGTTTATGCTATATCGGCAACAGAAGCATGGCAACACTTGCCCAATCCTCATTGGTTTGATCTGATACAAACAACACATTTCACTGTCTGTTTCAATGTAGATGTGACAAGTAAAGTTAATCTTCATAAATAACGCTAATCTTAATAACTCCTTTCCCACATTTCTTTTAAACTCAGTGGGACCCTCCAGTAAATTCCTGACCCACAGTATTCATGCAAGTACTAACCCACTAGTGTGGCGCGTGACCAAGTGGTTAGGGCATTGGGCTCACGATCTGAAGGTCGTGGGTTCGAGTCTCAGCCAGGGCAGTGTGTTGTGTCTTTGAGCAAGGCACTTAACCACACACTACTCCAGTCCACCCAGCTGAAAATGGGTACTGGCAAATGCTGGGGGTTAACCTCACGATAGACTGGCGTCCTATCCGGGGGGGGGGGGGGGGCGGGGAGGGGAGTCTGGCACTCTCAGTCACTTCACGCCACAGAAACCGGCATAAGCACTGGCCTGATGGGCCACAAAGGCTCAGGACAGACTTTGACTTTTGACTAACCCATTAACAATACACTGCTTTCGAACTTTGGATGGAATTCGTAGCAGGATAGTTGCTCATTTTTGTGCACCATTTCAGGGCATAATTTCTGCACAAGGAACAGGGTCTAAGTAATCCTTTCTACGTATAGAGAGAGCTCAGGGAATGAAAGTTGGTTTGCTCTGGTATGGAAGGATGGGCACAACAGCCTCATCTCATGCCCTTCTGTGATTACACAACATTTGTATATAATGGGCTGGGGAGGAGCCCTTTATTTGCAATGAGTTACCTCTGTGGTATGAGCCAGTGAACAAGCACACCTGTACAGTGATTACACGTTGTGGAGCCTTGTCCGGGTTCTCAGAGTGACTGCCCTGTTGAATTTCACAAATCCAGATTGTTCTCCTCACGTAAAGAGCTTCTAATTCCATTCTGATGCAGCTACCAGATTGGTCGCACAACCAGAAATTTAATTTTCTCAGATCTGGTGTTACATGAGGTGTGTACTGCACAGAAACTGGTCGTGTCAGAAATTTAATTTTCTCAGATCTGGTGTTACATGAGGTGTGTACTGCACAGAAACTGGTTGTGTCAGTCTCCCCCAGTATGCCCCCCTCTCTCTGCCTGTCTCCCAGTGCATCTCCCAGTCTGTCTCCCCCAGTATGCCCCATGCCCTCTTCCTCTCCCAGTGCATCTCCCAATCTCTCTCAAACTCCCCCAGTATGCCCCCACGCCCTCTCCCTCTCCCAGTGCATCTCTCAGTATGCCACCCTCTCTCTCCTTCTCCCAGAGTACATCTCCATCTCTCTCAAACTCCTTCAGAATGCCACCCTCTCTCTCTCCCCCTCTCCCAAAGTACATCGCCATCTCTCTCAAACTCCCCCAGTATGCCCCCCACTCTCTCCGTCTCCCAGAGTACATCTCCCAGTCTGTCTCCCCCAATATGCCCCATGCCCTCTTCCTCTCCTAGAGCATCTCCCAATCTCTCTCAAACTCCCCCAGTATGTCCCCACGCCCTCTCCCTCTCCCAGTGCATCTCCATCTCTCTCAAACTCTCCCAGTATGTCCCCACGCCCTCTCCCTCTCCCAGTGCATCTCCCAGTCTGTCTCCCCCAGTATGCCACCCTCTCTCTCCTTCTCCCAGTACATCTCCATCTCTCTCAAACTCCTTCAGAATGCCACCCTCTCTCTCTCTCTCTCCCTGTCACAGAGTACATCGCCATCTCTCTCAAACTCCCCTAGTATGCCCCGCACTTTCTCCGTCTCCCAGGGCATCTCCCAATCTCTCTCAAACTCCCCCAGTATGGCTGCCCTCTCTCTGTCCCTCTTGCTACGTATCTCTCCTCAACCCCACTATACTTCTCTGTCTCCTTCTCTCCGTCTACCTCCCTCTCTCTCTCTGCCCCCCGTGCAACTGTTCCTGCTTTTCGCTCCATCCACTCTTGTTCTCTTTCTATGTATCGCTCTCCCTCTCTTCCAGCTCCCTGTGTTTCAACAGTTTCAGCAACAACAGCATTTATCATGCAAGTTACACAACAGAAAGAGGCCATTCAGCCCATTACCTTCTGCCAGCCATCCATCAGAGCCACTCTCTATTTCCACTCTCAACCCCTTCTGTGCATTTTTTTCTTCACTGTATTTTTATCTGATTTCATTTCGCGAGCCACAAACAGCCCTGTCCCTACCACATCTACAGTCAGTGCAGGCCAGATTCCAAATTACACATTATATTTAAATATTTTATCATCTTATTCTTAATTCCCGTTCCCTCAAGTGGTTAAACATCAAACTGAAGCTAGTTTAATATCATTGATACGTCGTGAAATTCAATCACAAATAAGAAAAAATCTGCAGATGCTGGAGATCCGAGTAACACACACAAAACGCTGGAGGAACTCAGCAGGCCAGGCAGCATCTATGGAAAAGAGTACAATCGACATTTCGGGCCGAATCCTTTCAGCAGGAATGCCAAAGGGTTTCTCCCCGAAATGTCGACTGTACTCTTTTCCTAGATGCTGCCCGGCCTGCTGAATTCCTCCAGCATTTTGTGTGTATATGACGTGAAATTTGTTGTTTTGCAGCAGCACGTTGCAAAATATAATAATACTGTAAATTACAATAGGAAAATATATATATGTGGATTACCATTAATTGGGACACATGGGACCAGCACATTTTGGCCCAATTAAGTGGCTGCCTCAATTAGCTGAAGTTTCATGGAAAAGGTTAAAAAGGTTTAAAAAAAAGACAACCTAATTGCTGGGGAAAAGCTCCGTTCAATGCAGTTTGGCATTTCCACTGCATCCTGAATAATGAACTATGTGACTGGCAGACCACAGTTTGTGCAGCTTCAGAGCTGTGTGTCAGACAGGGCTACATGCAGCAATGGGTCCCCACGGGCTCCCCTCCTGTTTACCCGCTATTCTTCAGACTTTAGGTACAACGCTGAGTCACGTCATCTGCAGACAAGGCCCTGGTGGAGGACTTTGTCAGATGGTGTAAGCTGAATCATCTGCAGCTGTACATCAGTAAGACGAAGGAATGGTGATGGACTTTAGGAAGACTGAGCCTGCACTGCTCCCTGTTACTATTGATGGTGAGGACCTACGAGTACCCGGGGGTGCACCTGGATGACAGACTTGAGTGGAGCGCCAACACAGAGGCTGTGTACAAGAAGGACCAGAATCGCCTCTACTTCCTGAGGAGACTGAGGTCCTTTGGAGTATGCAGGCCTCTCCTTCATATGTTCTACCAGTCTGTTGTCACCAGTACAATCTTCTATGTGGTGGTGTGTTAGGGCAATGGCATCAACACGGGTGATACCAACGGGCTCAATAAACTGCTTAGAAAGTCTGGCTCTGTTATAGGAGTCAAACTGGATACACTGGGGGCTGTAATAGAACAAAGGACCCCGCGGAAAATCCTGGCAATTCTGAACCATGTTTCTCATCCTCAGCATGCCACCTTGGCTGAACAGAGGAGCACTTTTTGTAATAGACTAGGACAACTGTGCTGCTCCAAAGAGCGCTATATGAGGTCATTCTTACCCTCAGCCATTAGGCTCTATAATGAGTCAACCTGTAGCCAGGGAAGTGATGACCCCCTCCTGTTTGACCTGTTTGAGGTAACTTATTGTTTTATTCTTTCTTACTTCTTTCCTAATATTTGTATATCTGTGCAGTTATAATGCCACTGTGACACTGTAATTTCCTTTGGGATCAATAATCTATCTATCTACTGTTTAACCAAGTAACAAATTATGTATTTAAATGAAATACAGAACAAATTGGATTACTACCAATGGTACTACAGTACTATAAAACTGTATTAGTTCCTTGTAACATTCAAGATGATTGTTGACACCTTTAAATTCTTCATAATTCCTAACTTGAAGTAGTGAAATCATTTTATTATCCTTCCTGTCTGTTTTTGGCACCTCTAAGCCGGAATGTTTGAAACCACAGTGAATGAAACTGTTTTGAATTGCCTTACTGTTTATTTCTTTCCAACTATCAGTGATAAAAATCATGTGTTTTTGAACACAAACACCTGTAAATGAGGCTATTTAAAAACAGTATGCTCTAAGTACATTGTTGATTGTCCATTTGGAAATCTGATGGCAGAGGGGAAGGAGCTGTTCCTGCATCGTTGAGTGTGTGTCTTCAGGCTCCTGTACCTCCTCCCTGATGGTAGCAATAAGAAGAGGGATTGTCCTGGGTGATGGAGGTGGTCAGAATGGTCAATTTCTCCACCAACTCCACTTTCCATTCTGTTTCAACTGTATTTTTATCAAAATTTTCCCCAATTTTCCCTTTTTGAAAAAAGAGAGTTCTGGACTCTCTATCAAAAGTTTTCTCCGGTGCCTCCATATCCTTCCTATATTCAGGAAACCAGAATTGAGCACAATGCATCAGTTGAGGTCCAATGCTTTACGAAGGTTCATCATGAATTCCCAGCTTTTGTGCTTTGATCCTCGTTGATAAAGGCCAAACACCTCGGCACTTTTAACTACTTTCTCAATTGCCTGCCCGTCAATTACCTTTCCAGGCTTTCTGTTCCTGTATCCCATTGAGAACAAAATCCATATTCCATTCTTTGCAATGTTATTAATTACAGTAATTAATTTATTATTATAGTTTTTTTGTATTTGTACTAATTGTCTTCTTATGTACACTGGTAGTTGTGTGTGGGTTTTCATTGATTCTATTGTGTTTTTTCATACTTATTGTGAATGCCCGCAAGAAAATGAATCTCATCAGTGTGCATGGTGACACATATGTACTGATAATAAATTTGAACTTTGGTATTGCCTCTCCTCATTCTTCAGATTGAAATGTCTCACCCCACATCTCTCCTTATTGAACTTCATCTGATACATACCTGCCCGTCCTACCATCCTGCTCCTGTCCTACTGTGATTTCTCACCATTCTCCTCACAGTTCACAATACCACACAGTTTTGGCCATCTGCACCTTGAGAAATCGTGCCACAAAGTCAAGGTTATTGAAGTCAAGGACAAAATTGCAACCAACGGGGTGAGTATCAGTGCATTAGGGATGTAGAATCAAAAGGGGTAGCAAATACAGGGCTCAAAGTGTTATATCTCAATGCACAGAGTATAAGAAATAAGCTGTATGACTTTGTTGCACTTTTACCGATTGCCAGGTATGATGTTGTAACCATCACTGAATCGTTGCTGTATTTGGGAGCTGAATGTCCAAGGTTAGACGTTGTATCAGAGGAATAGGAAGGTAGGCAGAGGGGGTGGCGTGGCCAAGCTGGTAAAGAATGTCATCCAATCAGTAGGAAGATGTGACATGGACGATGTTGAATCCTTGTGAGTAGAGTAAAGAAACTGTAAGGATAAAAGGACCCTGATGGCTGTTATATACAGGCCTCCCAACAGCAGCTGGGATATGGACCACAGATTACCAGGGGAAATAGAAAAGGCATGTCAAAAAGGCAATGTTATGATTGTCATGGGAAATTTCAATACGCAGGTTGATTGGGAAAATCAGGTCGGTAATGGACCTCAAGAGAGTGAATTTGTTGAATGCCTATGAGATAGCTTTTTAGAGCAGTTTGTCATTGAGCCTACTAAGGGATCAGCTATACTGGATTGGGTGTTATGTAATGAACTGGAGGTGATTAGGGAGCTTAAGGTAAAGGAACCCTTAGGAGACAGTGATCACAATATGATGGAGCTTAACTTGAAATCTGATAGCGAGAAAGTAATGTCTGACATAGCAGTATTTCAGTGGAGTAAAGGAAATTAGAGTGGTATGAGGGAAGAGTTGGCCAAAGTAAATTGGAAGAAGATGCTGGCAGGGATGACAGCAGAGCAGTAATGGCTTGAGTTTCTGGGATAAATGAGGAAGGCACAGAATAGATATATTTCAAAACCAAATAAATACTCAAATAGCAAAATAGTACAACCGTGGCTGACAAAGGAAGTCAAAGCTAGTATAAAAGCAAAAGAAAGGGCATACAACAAAGCAAAAATTATTGAGAAGATAAAGGATTGGGAAGCTTTTAAAACCTTACAGACAGCAACTAAAATTATTAAGAGGGAATAGATGAAATATGAAAGCAAGCTAGCAAACAATATCAAAGTGGAGTGTAAAAGCTTTTGCAGACGTGTAAAAAATAACAGATGAGAGTGGATATAGGACCGCTAGAAAATGAGGTCGGAGAAATAATAACAGGAGACATGGAGATGACAGGTGAACTAGATGGATGTCTTGCATCACTCTTCACTGTTAAAGACATTAGCAGTGTGCCAGATGTTGTAGGGTGTGAAAGAAGAGAAGTGAGTGCAGCTGCTATTGCAGGGGAGAAGGTGCTCAAAAAGCTGAATGACACAAGGGTACATAAGTCTCCTGGACCAGATGAACTGCACCCTAGGGTTCTGAAGGAGGTAGCAGTAGAGACTGTGGAGGCATTAGTAAAGATCCTTCAAAAGTCATTGGACTTTGGCATGGTGCCAGAGGACTAGAAAATTCCAAATGTCACTCCACTCTTTAAGAAAGGAGGAAGGTAGCAGAAAGGAAATTATAGACCAGTTAGCCTGACCTCAGTGGTTGGGAAGATGTTGGAGTCAATTGTTAAGGATGAAGTTATGGAGTACTGTGCTTGGTTACACAGGACAAGGTAGGACAAATTCAGCTTGGTGTCTTTAAGGGAAAATCTTGCCCGACGAGCCTGTTGAAATTCTTTGAGGAGATTACGAGTAGGATAGATAAAGGGGATGCAGTGGATCTTGTTTATTTGGACTTTCGGAAGGCCTTTAACAAGGTGCTACACATGAGGCTGGTTATCCAAGTTAAGAGCCCATGGTATTACAGGAAATTTACAGGCATGGTAGAGCATTGGCTGATTGGTAGGAAACAGTGAGTGGGAATAAAAGGAGCCTTTTCTGGTTGGCTGCCAGTGACTAGTGGTGTTCCGCTTCTTTTTATGCTGTATATCAATGATTTAGATGATGGAATGGATGGCTTTGTTGCCAAGGTTACAGATGATACTAAGAAGGGCATAGTATTGAGGGAACAGCTAGGCTTCAGAAGGACTTGGAAAGATTAGGAGAATGGGCAAGAAAGTGGCAAATGAAACACAATGTTGGAAAATGTGTGATAATGCACTTTGGTAGTAGAAACAATTGTTTAGGCTCTTTTCTAAATGGGGAGAAAATCCAAAAATCTGAGATGCAAAGGGACTTGGGAGTCCTTGTGCAGAACTCCCGGAAGGTTAACTTGCAGGTAGAGTTGGTGGTGAGGAAGGCAAATGCAATGTGAGCATTCATTTCAAGAGGACAAGAATACAAGAGCAGGGATGTGATGCTGAGGCTTTATACGGCACCTTGAGTATTGTGAACAGTTTTGGGCTCTTCGTCGAAGAAAAGGTGAGCTGGCATTGGAGAGGGTTCAGAGGAGGTTCACAAGGATGATAATGGGAATGAAAGTGTTATCAGATGAGGAACGTTTGATGGCTCTGAGTCTGTACTCATTGGAATTTAGAAGGACGGGTGGGTGCAATCTCATTGAAACCTTTCAGATGTTGAAAGACCTAGACAGAGTAGATGTGGAAAGGATGTTTCCCATGGTGGGGACTCTGGGACAAGAGGGCACAGCCTCCAGATTGATGCGTATATTTGAGGCAGAGCTTGATAGGTTTTTGATTGGACGTGGCATCAAAGGTTACGGGGCGAAGGCTGCTGAGTGGGGCTGAGGAGAAGGAAAAAGGATCAGCCATGATTGAATGGCAGGGCAGACCTGATGGACCAGATGGCCAAATTCTGCTCCTATGTCTTATGTCGATACAGTTTGGCCTCTGTTGTGTATTTAATATTTCAGTATTATTTGAGTACTATTGTAAACACATTGTAAACTGAGCCAATAGGCTGGTCCTGGACTTATTTCCTGGCATAATTTACATATTACTATTAACTATTTATGGTTTTATTACTATTTATTATTTATGGTGCAACTGTAATGAAAACCAATTTCCCCTGGAATCAATAAAGTATGACTATGACTATGATTATATTGTTTGGTTAAGCTTTCCTGATTATTTAAATAATTCATTAAGAGTTATATCTATAAATACATAAGTTGCATACTTCATGATGCTGTCACACAATAAGTACTCACCTCAACTTATTTAAGGTAAACATGAACTAAGAGTCATATCCCTTGGGCTCCCGTCTTTTTCTTTCAAATAGTTTTTGTATTTTGTATTTTCCCAACACCAAAACCATGGGAACGTGAATATTCATCTTCCTGCAATCAGAGAAACAACCTTTCATCAACAATCCTTTGGTTGATAGGTTCTTGGTTAGTCATGGTGTCAAAGGTTACAGGGTGAAGGCAACAGAAAGGGGTTGAGTGGGATAATAAATCAGATTCAATGGACTGAATGGCTAATTCTGCTCCTCTACCTTATGGTATTTGTTGTCACTTACTTATCGGTGCTTTAAATGTCACATTTCTGCTGTTTGCTTCCACTTTGCTGATAAGCCTGTTATGTTGCACCTTATCAAAAGCTTCCTTGGTGTTCATATAAGCTTCATTAACCATATACCCTCTGCAACCCTTCTAACTCATCAGAAAGTTCTGTAAAATTGGTTATATATCATATGCCCTTAATAAATCTAGGGCTGGTTTGAATAAACTAATCTATTTCACTCCAGGTAACCATTAAAATGTCTCAGATCAATGTTTCTTGAAACTGACAGGCCTGTATTTTCTGACCTTATCTTTAATCCCCTCTTTATTAATAGGAAGATTAGTGTACAGATTTTCCCCGCTATCCGAGGGTAGAGCGTTCCTATGAAACTGTTCGTAAGCCGAAATGGCAAAGAAGCAATTACCATTAATTTTTATGGGAAAAATTTTTGAGCGTTCCCAGACCCAAAAAAAACCTACCAAATCACACCAAGTAGCACATAAAACCTAAAATAACACTAACATATAGTAAAAGCAGGAATGATATGATAATACACAGTCTATATAAAGTAGAAATACTTTTCTGCAATCATTGCAGCACTGTCAAGCGTAGCGAAAATCTCATGGAAGCGCTTTTGGCGGAAGCACTCTCTCCAGTAACCTTTAAGCTATGAAGCTGCCGTCGCCTCAAAAACCGATCAAACCACCCATGACTACACTTAAATTCCACTTTCACAAAAATGTCTTTCACTTATATCGGAAAAATCTTTGCGTGTTCCCAGATCTGAAAAATAACCTACCAAATCATACCAAATAACACATAAAAATACACAGCAGTTTTCTATCATACAGATCTTCGTAAGCACTCAGACCATCTTGCAAATATGCCCTAAACCTACGTGCTCTTTCAAAATTAAAGTCATACTTTTCTGCAATCATTGCAGCACTGTCAATCGCCGCAAAAATCACACACAAGTGCTTCACGTTCAGTTCTAGGACGACTTCACTTTCGAGCTGTTCGCTACTGCGTTCAGTTTCATTTCGTATCCTTTCCTCTTGCCATTGCGTCAGCTCTTCATCTGTCAGTTCTTGGTCATGGGATACCAAAACCTCTTCAACATCATCTTCGTCAACTTCCACAAACCCTGTCTCCTTAGCCAAAGTCACTATTGCCATATTTATTGTTGTTGAAGCCTTTAAAATCATTCACTGCTTCGGGACACAGTTTCCTCTGAATGCCATTTCTCATCAAGACTGTTAGCCTATCGAGAGCATCTCCAAGGTTGGCGATTGCCAATTTTATATTGTAGTCTTTCCAGATCTCTCGCAAAGACGCTTTGGGGTTGCCCTCTCTGTCAATGGTACTTACAATAAAACGCATCACATTTTGCATATAGTAAGCCTTGTGGCTATTAGGCCTTGGATGCATGGCTGAGCAACGATGTGGTATTCGCGGTAAGAACGCAACATGAATGTTATCGTCATACTCGGTAATGCCAGGCAGATGAGCAGCACAATTATCAACAATCACAAGATACCTATTATCGAGGTTAGGTTCTCTACAGTATTTTTCAACAAAAGGACTAACGTATCCACTCATGTACTCAGAAAAAATCACTTGGGGATTCCAACCGTTTGGCTGTGAACAGAACACAACAGGAGGTGTATTATTATCGACGCCTTTAAGTGCCCTTGGATTTTCTGAATGGTGCACTAGTAGAGGCTTAAGGACAGCATCACCAGTGGCGTTAATAATAGGCATTAGGGTAAACCTGTCCTTCGATGCCTTGTGTCCCTTAGCCTGCTTTTCTTCTTTCAAAATAAATGTCTTCCTCGGCAATTTTTTTCAATAAGTTGCAGTTTCGTCACAGTTAAACACTTGCTTATACGAATAATCACCTTCTGTAATTATTTTCTTCAGTTCTGATGGGAACCTTTCAGCAGCTTCAGTATCAGCCGAAGCACTCTCTCCAGTAAACGTTAAACTATGAAGCTGCCCTCGCCTCAGAAACCAATCAAACCACCCATGACTACCTTTAAATTCCACTTTCGCAATACTTTCATCACCATCGGCCGGTGCTTTCTGTTTCAGCTTATTAAAAAGACTGACTGATTTCTCCTTAATTATAAGAAAACTTAACGGAACACCACGTTTTGTACACCCATCAATCCACTCAAGCAATAGACTTTCCATTTTATCCACTACTGGATGCTGACTAAGAGAGACCACTTTGCTACGAGCAGAACCAATAGTAACTTCGGCAGCTTTCAAGCTTCTTTCTCTCTGTGTGTAAATAGTACGAATGGTGGACGCAGGCAAGTTCAACGTGCAGACAATGTCCTTACTTTGTTGATCACGTTCAAAACGCTTAATCACGTCCAGTTTTACGCTAAGCGTAACACCCTTACAAGCTCTCTTAGGCTTTTCGGATACCTTAGAACTCATCTTGCTAACGGATGAACAAAATAAATTGAGATAAAGCACAGATGCTCACAGACACATGTTTAAGCTATGGCGATCAGAATGCAGTTCCAGGGGAGGAGCTTGGCTGCTCGGGGCGCGCGCTGCCTTTTCTTGTAACAGTGAAAACACCTTCTGTTAGCAAAAACAGGTACCTAATGTAGGTCTTTCATAACAGTGAGCTGTCGCAAAGCGAACGTTCGGAAAACGGGGGCCACCTGTAGATGTATGGTTGCTGATTGGCGTAGACTCATTGGGTTGAAGGACATGTTTTTGTGCCCTGTGACTCTTTTCAGTACTCTTCAATTCTCAATCAGATGCCAAGTAGTCATTTAGTCCCATAACACAGCCAACAGCGTCCATATTCAAGTTCCCATTTTGTCCTTAATGGATTCCATTTCATTTCATTTTTAAATCTTTTTATTATGGATTCCAATCTTCCAAATACAAAGTTGAGTACATTGTCAACATGCCCCAGTACATGTTACATACCCCATAACGGGTTATAGAACCAGCCGAAACCAAACACACCTGGCCATCTGGTTTTGGTGTTAACTAATTCTACTTTTATTAGTAACTACACAATACAGTAATATATAACCAGATAAATCAGACAGGTTAGCAAAGTTCATGCATATATAAGTGTGGAAATATATAAAAGCCAAGCTTCTTCAAGCTTAGGAGGTAAATGAATACAGTCTTACGCTGATGGGTAAATGAAATCAGTTCAGTTGATAGTATTGAGTTGAATAATGCTGGGGGGAGAGAGAGAGAGGGAGAGCAGGGTGTTTAGTTCTTCGGGTAAGCCGATGCCATCGATCCTCCGTTGTCCTCCGAAGTCCTTTAGAATTCCCCGAATGTGACCACAAAAAAGGAAACCATCTTCTGTGGTTAAGTTATCAACCCAGGCAAAGGTTGGTCACACTCATAACTTCCCACCGGTCACCCTTTTCCACACTGCGAGAGCCACTGATCGATTCTGCTGATCGATCCTCCAAAAATCTTTCTGTGGGCGCAACAAATCTCATCCAGTGTCTAAAACCATGTGTGTGTCTAACAAGCAGCTGACCCTGTATTTATCTCAGCATGCTGAGCACCAGCTGTCCGTCACATAACGCCACCCTTGGTCACCATGACGACTCACAAGCTGCTCCTCTCTCTCCCTCTCTCTCCCTCCCTCCATGGCAACCCAGAAGCTGACAACAGTAGTCAGTGTCCTAGTAAAAGTATAAACACGAGCTAAAAGGCAGATTCTGTCTCTCTCTCTGTCTCTCAGCAGAAATCCAAAAGTTAGTCTCAGTTCTCTATTGTGCCTTAAAGTGACAGTCCACAGCATAGCAAAAGGGAACCCTAGGGGTACATAACAATGTGTACACAGGAACAATGAAAAACTTACTTGCAAAGTTCCAAGTACATTTTATGTTACAGTGTATATACTATATACAACCTTGAGATGTGTGTCTTTACAGGCAGACACAAAACAAAGAACCCAATAGAACCCCTTCAGCACATTTACAAGAAACACTGTCACGGGAAAGCAGCATCTATCAGCAATGGCCCCCACCATGTAGAACATGCTGTCTTCTCACTGCTGCCATGTGGAAGGTGGTACAGGAGCAATGGAGCCCACACCACCAGGTTCAGGAACACTTATTACCCCTCAACCATCAGTCTCCTGAACCAAAGGGGATAACTTCACTCAATTTCATACAGCCCACCACTGAACTGTCCCCATAACCTATGTACTCACTTTCAAAGATGCTTCATCTCAGTTCTCTATACTTATTGCTTACATTTATTTTTTATTATTTCTTTCTTTTTGTATTTGCAGTTTGTCTTTTGCACAATGGTTGAATGCCCAAGTCGGTGCAGTATTTCATTGATTCTATTATGGTTATTATTCTATTATGGATTTATTGAGTATGCTCACATGAAAGTGAATCTCAGGGTTGTATATAATGACATATATACTTTGATAATAAATTTACTAAAAATACTTTTTTAAAAAAGAGTGTCAAACACTCAATGTGCAAAAACTAAACAAATCATGCAAACAATGCAAGTAAGATCAACAGTCAAAGTAAATTTTATTATCAAAGTCACCATATACAACCCTGAGATTCATTTTCCTGCGGGCATACTCACCATGTCTACAGAGTAATAACTATAATATAATCAATGAAAGAGCAACTGAAGTACAGAAGACAACAAACTGTCAAATGCAAATATACAAAGTATTCACACCCCCCCCCCACCTTGCAAGTTTTCATATTTTATTGCTTTACAACTTTGAATCACAGTGGATTTAATTTGGATTTTTTGGCACTGATCAACAGAAAGGACTCGAGTGATCACATGACTCCATCAACTGAAGTGATAACCCTTCAACAGAAATCCCTGATGAATCAAGACCTCAAAATGTACCTCTGCTATTTTATAATGCTTAATCTAGTCCATTAGTGTGTCCAACTATAAGTGCTCTTAAGTGTGTTGGTTAGTGAGGAAGTACAAGCTGCCAGATGGGATGAGTGACCTGCCGTGATGGTGTTCACAGCTGATGAGATCCATATTTGTGCTTCAGACAACATCACTACAAATAGCTTATTCTGGCTGTTACCACATTGCTGCCTTTGGGAGCCAGCAGTGTGCAAATTGGTTTCCTACATTCTGTCATAAACTATACCAGGACTATTTAATTTGCTTTGTGACATCTGAGATTGTGACTGGCCCTTTGCAATATATCAAACCTTTTCTGTTCCAACCCGAATCCTTATTACCCTCAACACATCAGGCTCCTGAACCAGAGTGGATAACTTCACTCACCCCAACTCTGAACTGATTCCACACATCAGTCTCCTGAACTAGGGTGGATAACTCAAACAACAGGAATTCTGCAGATGCTGGAAATTCAAGCAACACACATCAAAGTTGCTGGTGAATGCAGCAGGCCAGGCAGCATCTCTAGGAAGAGGTACAGTCGACGTTTCGGGCCCAGACCCTTCGTCAGGACAAACTGAAGGAAGAGTTAGTAAGAGATTTGAAAGTAAGAGGGTGGATAACTTTCTCCTTTACTAAAATGTTGATTGTCAGCGACGTGGAGATGTTTTATTTCCACACAGATTGTGGTCTTTCAGTTAGGAAGTCAAGGATCCAGTTGCAGTTGCAAAAACAACCTCTCAGAGCAACTCATCACCATAGATGTGAGTACTGTTGGATTTTCATCCTTAAGGCAACTCATCCTGTTCTTCTTGGGCACTGCTATAATTGTTGCTCTTTTGAAGCAGGTGGGAACTTCTGATTGTTGCAATGAGAGATTGAAGATGTCTTTGAACATCCCCGCCAGTTGGTTGGCACATGTTTTCAGAGCCCTGCCAGGTACTCCTTCAGGGCCTGTTGCCTTGCAGGAATTCACCCTCCTGAAAGACAGCCTGACGTTGTCCTCTAAGACAGAGATCACAGCGTCACCAGATGCTGCAGGGATCTTCATAGCTGTGGTTTTATTCTCCCTTTCAAAGCGAGCATTAAAGGCGTTGAGTTTGTCTAGTGGTGAAGCATCACTGCTATTCATGATGTTAGGCTATGTTTTGTAGGACGTAATGGCCTGCAAACCCTGTCAGAGTTGACATACATCCAATCCTACCTCCAACCTCATTCTGAATTGTTCCTTTACTCTTGAGTTAGCCCTCCGTAAGTCATACTTGGCTTTCTTCTATCATCCTGGATCACTAAAGCTGAATGCCACATATCTGGCCTTCAGCAGACTATGCAAGTCCATGGCTTTTGATTCAGGTATGTACAGTAGGTTCTCATAGGCACACACTCATCCACACAGGTTTTAATGAAGTCAGTGACAGCTGTGACATGCTCATCCAGACTGGAAGATGACTCCCTGAATCCATTCCAGTCCACTGATTCAAAGCAGTTCTCTCTCTCTCTCTCTCTCTCTCTTTCTTTCACTCTCTTTCTCTCTCCCTCTCTTTCCTTGACTCTAATCTCCAACTCTCAGCACTAGTTACGACCTAGCCTTAGAGAAGATTCCCTCTTGCAGAAAGAAATTTCCCCTTTTTATTGCTTCAACATCTCTTCAAGCATCTAACTTTAAAGCTTTTACCCCAGTCCTTTTCCATCCCTTAGTGTTACAACCTTCTGTTCTACCTTATCTCTTGCAGTGTTCTGCTTGGACACGTAACTTAGAAACAGAGACAACAGGTCTGTAAGGAGGAAAAGATTCTTCGCCAGTATCTCGTCTCAAGGATGTTTGTCCATGCACATCTTCAGGCTATAGACTAGAATTCACACTAACAGTTCTCAAAATAGATTCCTCTGTACTTTATCAAAACTTTCTCACATTCTAGATTAACACCATTTTGTCTTACCAACTTCCATTTGGTGTTACACATTTTAGTATACCATGGAGGAATCAAATTTAACTCTTTCCTTACAATGGTGCTTTCTCTGTGACTATTACACTTCTTTCTTTAATCTGTTACCTGTTAAAACATAAATATTGTCTGCTATTACAATAATTAGTACAGTTGACCGAAAACAAACTTTAGCAACTAACAGAGACCATGGAAGGTGGGGCCCACAGAGGTAAATGAAAGTGGGTCATGAGCAGAAACAGGTTGAGAACTGCTGTATTAGAATCAGAATCAGGTTTATTATCACTGGCATGTGTCGTGAAATTCATTAACTTAGCAGCAGTAGTTCAATGCAATACATAATATAGAAGAAAGAAATAATAAATCAATCAATCAATTACAGCGTAAATATATTGAATAGATTAAAATCGTGCAAAAACAGAAATATATATTTAACAAGTGAGGTAGTGTTCATAGTTCAATGTTCATTTAGGAATCGGATGACAGAGGGGAAGAAGCTGTTCCTGAATCGCTGAGTGTGTGCCTTCAGACTTCTGTACCTCCTACCTGATGGTAACAGTGAGAAAAGAGCATGTCCTGGGTGCTGGAGGTCTTTAATAATGGACGCTGCCAATGAAGACATTGGTAACATTATCTTCCCGATCTTCAGTGAAAAGTTCATATTCACTCACCCATACTCCAGCATCAAACTCCCACAAACACAATCATACTGTCAATGGCAGTACTACACCCAGTTATTAATCAGAAAACTTTTCCAATACATTTACTGACAAATGGAGTTTTTGTTCACTGACATACAAAACAGGCAGTGTTTACTTACACGAGCCTAGATTTTCACCAACTTCATAAGCACAAGATACCATCAGTATTGTTCTGGGGAGGATGAGTGAGAGACCCTGGATAGCATGTTTGAGTAAATTCAAATTTTAAAGTGCAGGTGACGTAAATTTAACACCTGGTCAGTGAATGTTTGAAATAGTTGATATTTCATATGTGGGTCCTGATGTCAGATCTGGGAAAAGGAGACAGGCAAGTTAGTTATTAGGAGAGAAAGTGAATGAGTGATTATCTGTGACAGAGTGAGTCCAAAGGGCTTAATGGGAGCAGTTATGCACACCGCAGCTAGAGTTTGTATCTCTGTCTGTGAAACGCATTGTACTTGTTTATATTGGGCATGTGCTTCAAATTCTGGGACATGAACTACGAAGCCAACAATGACTCGTTGAAACCAGAATGAGACTCACTACCGTTCCAAATGCAGACCTAATTTTATTTTCAATCCTGGACAATTAAATGAGTCTGTTGTCTGAGTTACTTCATTGGTGGCATCCGTTAGTCTTGCGAGACCATGGATCTGTGCTTGGACAGTCTTGCTTCAGTCTGTGTTGGAGCAGCGTCTGTTGTGGCTGTAGAGGCCCACACGGGAGTGACAGTCTCGGCTGTAGCGACTGCACTTGAAGGCGCTGTCCTCCAGTGTTGTCTTGGTGCTGTTTTTCCGACGAGTGCGCTTTTCTTCAGCAGCAAGCCTCAGCTTCTCTTCTCCTCTTTTTAGACCTCTGCGTAGTTCCAGCCTCCAGTGAGAGCAATCGCTTGCAATGTCCTCCCACCTCTCGACTCTGAATTACTTAGTCATAGTACATTGGTTTCTTCAACCCAAACATAGAGCTGCAGCCAATTTGAGAACCAAATTAGATCAGCTATGATTTTTTTGAATGGCGGAGCAGTCTGGTGGGGCAGATGGCCAAACCTCACTCTAGTCCTTGTGTTCTTATTGAATGGTGGAGCAGGCTCGATGGGCCAAATGGTCTTCTCCTGCTCCTAATCCTTTTGTTTATATTTTGAGAGAACAATTGAATGTTTCAATACAAGTACAGGTGACTCCTCCCCACCACCCCTCCTCTGTAGTGTTGTTTCAGAAAATTGTTGTTGTGTAGTGTTGGTTCCTGACATTTTATACTTACCTAGCAGTTCCCTGTTCGTATCCAAAGTGTTTCCCATTTTGACTTTGTAAGACATTAGTCAAACTGCATTGTGTGCAGTTTTGGGCCCTGTTTCTAAGCAAGTATGTGCTAACCCTCTAGAAATTCCAGAGGAGGTTCGTTATATACTTTATTGTATTCCAAGAAGCGCAAAGTGCAGAATCAAATATCGCTGTGATGATTGTATGCTCTAGTATCAATTGTTTGGTGACAATAAAGTATAAAGTATAATAAGAATGGTTCCACCAATAAATTAACCTCAGAATGGCTCTGGGTCTGTACTCTCCTCTACAATCACTGAGCACCGGTGCCCCACAAGGCTGTGTACTCAGCCCCCTGCTGTACTCACTGTACACCCATGATTGTGTAGCCAAGTTTCCACCAAGCTCAGTATATAAGTTTGCTGATGACACCACAATTGTAGGCCGTATCTCGGGTAACGATGAGTTTGAGTACAGAGAGGAAATTAAGAACCTGGTGGCATGGTGCAAAGACAATAACCTATCCCTCAATATCAGCGAGATGAAGGAATTGGTTGTTGACTTCAGAAGGAATAGCGGACCACACGACCCAATTTACATCGGTGGTGCGCAAGTGGAACAGGTCAAAAGCTTTAAGTTCCTTGGGGTCAATATTACAAATGACCTGACTTGGTCCAACCAAGCAGAGTCCACTGCCAAGAAGGCCCACCAGCACCTTTACTTCCTGAGAAAACTAAAGAAATTTGGCCTGTCCCCTAAAACCCTCACTAATTTTTATAGGTGCACCTTAGAAAGCATTCTTCTAGGGTGCATCACAACCTGGTATGGAAGTTGTCCTGTCCAAGACCGAAAGAAGCTGCAGAAGATCGTGAACACGGCGCAGCACATCACACAAACCAATCTTCCGTCCTTGGATTCACTTTACACCGCACGCTGTCGGAGCAATGCTGCCAGGATAATCAAGGACACGACCCACCCAGCCAACACACTTTTCGTCCCTCTTCCCTCCGAGAGAAGGCTCAGGAGCTTGAAGACTCATATGGCCAAAATTGGGAACAGCTTCTTTCCAACTGTGATAAGACTGCTGAACAGATCCTGACCCGGATCTGGGCCGTACCCTCCAAATATCCGGACCTGCCTCTCGGTTTTTTTGCACTACCTTACTTTCCATTTTTCTATTTTCTATTTGTGATTTAGAATTTAAATTTTTAATATCTACTATCGATTTGTAATCCAGGGAGCGGGAAGCGCAGAATCAAATATCGCTGTGATGATTGTATGTTCTAGTATCAATTGTTTGGTGACAATAAAGTATCAAGTATAATAAGAATGGTCCCACCAATAAATTAACCTCAGAATGGCTCTGGGTCTGTACTCAGAAGAGTTCAGGAGGGACCTCACTGAAAGCTGCTGAATACTGAAAGAGATGGGCAGAGTGGATGTAGAGAAAATGTTTCCTTGGTAGGAGGGTCCTGAATCTAAGGACACAGCCTCAGAATAAATAGACAATAGGTGCAGGAGTAGGCCATTTGGCCTTTTGAGCCAGCACCACCATTCAAAGTGATCATGGCCAGTTTAAAGAACAGCGGTGAGGAGGAATTTCTTCAGCCAGAGAATGGTGAGTCTGGGGAACACACACAAAATGCTGGAGGAACTCAGCAGGTCAGGAAGCGTATATGGAAAAAAGTACAGTCACCGTCCAAAATGTTGACTGTTTATCCCTCTCCACAGATGCCATACCTCCAGCAGTTTGTGTGTGTCGCTCGGATTTCTAGCACCTGCTAATTTTCTCATTAGTGAATCTGGGGAATGTGTTGACACAGTGGCAAAGTCATTGGATGTATTTAAGGCAAGGATAGATAAATTCATAAACGCAAGAGGTTCTGCGGATGCTGGAAAGCTTGAGCAACACACACAAAATGCTGGAGGTGTAGCATCTATGGACAGGAATACTGCGTGGAATACACTGCCTGAGTCAGTGGTGGAGGCAGATACACTAGTGAAGTTTAAGAGACTACTAGACAGGTATATGGAGGAATTTAGGGTGGGAGCTTATATGGGAGGCAGGGTCTGAGGGTTGGCACAACATTGTCAGCCGAAGGGCCTGTACTGCGCTGTACTATTCTATGTATATGTATAATAAACCCTTGACATTGGTCGATATTTTGGAGTAAATGGCCTAATCCTGTCCTGTGTTTTATAGTCACATTCTCTAATGGATTGAACGGCCTATTTCTGCCCCTGTACATTAACGGGCCGGCTGAAAGGGCGGGGATTTCCGTGTGATTGCCATCTTTGCCTAATGACCTTGCGTGGCCGTGCGCCGGCCCCGAGTCTGCGCAGTAGCCTCTCTGCCGGTCCCGCCGGGGAGTCACAAACGGACGGGGGGGGGGTTGCGCGCTGACGTCACAGCTACAGTGAGCGGCGGCTTCAGGTGCGAGTGTAAACAAGATGGCGGCGAGGAAGTGGCGGGGCTGGAGCCGGGCCTGTCTCTGCGCGTTCGCGGCGTTGTCATTGTTCGGGTTAGAGGCCGCTGGGGCTCTGTCGGAGCCGGGCAAATGGACCCTCAACATAGCGGGGGTAGGTAGTAGCTTTGGCCCTAGAGACGAGTGTGGCCGGCTTGTTCACGTGAGCCGCGGAGGGAGTGGGGAGGGGATTGAGGTCTGAAGGGGTGTCATGAGGAAGTTATCACTGGGAAGGTCTGTGGAAAGATGTATGTATACTGCATACATCTATTGATAATAAATGTACTTTGAATCTTTCAATGGAGCTCTGGGCTGAGGGACCCAGCGCTCTCTGACTGGAGCAGCAGACTGCTGGAGACACAAAGCAGGTCGAGCAGCACCTGTGAGGATGGTGAAGCGCAAAAGAATGGTCGAAAGCCGGCATCAGCAGAGTTTCTCCAGCAGATTGCCAGTTGCTCCAGGTTCTAACACCTGGAATCGCCGGGTCTGTCAGAAAGAGGGAAGTTAGTCCCATCTACCAAACAAAAGTTTGGACACAGCACACCAACCAACACCTTTTGATTCTCAAATCTACCTGCGGCATGTACTACAGAAGAAATTACTTGGATTGTGTTCTATCACTCCTTCGGATGCATTACATCATATATATTGTATATATAAATGACTATAACAGGCAGTTTCTGCACAGTACGTTCATCATCTTCATTATGTGCTGTGTTGTAAGACGTGGCGATCATGGTCTTCCATCTGTTTTTAATCTGAGAAGTTCTAATAAGATCTTCAAAACTTTTACTAGCCCATCCCTTCCATCTGTGTGGCTATGCATAGCTCAAGTACCATCTACAAATTTGCTGACAATACAATCATTGTTGGTAGAATCTCAGGTAGTGACGAGAGGGCATACAGGAGTGAGATATGCCAACTAGTGGAATGGTGCTGCAGCAACAACCTGGCACTCAATATCAGTAAGATGAAAGAGCTGTTTGTAGACTTCAGGAAGGGTAAGACAAAGGAACGCATTCCAATCCTCAGAGGGATCAGAAGTGGAGAGAGTGAGCAGCTTCAAGTTCCTGGGTGTCAGGATCTCTGAGGATCTAACCTGGTCCCAACATATTGATGCAGTTATAAAGAAGGCAAGACAGCGGCTATACTTTATTAGGAGTTTGAAGTGATTTGGCATGTCAGCAAATCCAATCGAAAGTGTCTATAGATGTGCTGTGGAGAGCATTCTGACAGGCTGCATCACTGTCTGGTATGGAGGGGCTACTGCACAGCACCGAAAGAAGCTGCAGAAGGCTGTAAATCTAGTCAGCTCCATCTTGGGCACTAGCCTACAAAGTACCCAGGACATCTTTAAGGAGCAGTGTCTCAGAAAGCAGCGTCCATTATTAAAGACTTGGCGCACCCAGGGCATGCCCTTTTCTCACTGTTACCATCAGGTAGGAGATACAGAAGCCTGAAGGCACACACTCAGCAATTCAGGAACAGCTTCTTCCCCTCTGCCATTTGATTCCTAAATGGACATTGAAAAGGATTCAATGTACAGTATTTGTTTTTGCACATTTTAAAATAATCTTTCAATATACGTAATTGATTTACTTGTTTATTTATTATTATGTTTTTTTTTCTCTCTCTCTCTCTGCTAGATTATGTATTGCATTGAACTGCTGCTGCTAAATTAACAAATTTCACGTCACATGCTGGTGATAATAAACCTGATTCTGAATTTTTCCTGTTACAAGATGTTTGAGCTTCTCTTTCCTCAGTACATGTCTTTTTCCTGATTGATGGTATCAGCTCTCTTCTTATTCCAGCTTTTCGCAACACTTCCTCATTTGTTACCCTGTCCTTCCACGATATGTTCATCATTTTTCTCAAAAAACACATTTCTGCAGCTTTGCGTCTTCCCTCATTTTGCTCTGGTATTGTCCAAAATTCGCTTCCATATGTTAGTGTGGAATGAATGTAGCACTGCAACACTCTGAGTTTCATACCTGTAGAAATTATGTTATGTCCACAGACAGCAAATCATCTAACTTGCTCTCTGGATGTTCATTTGGGGACTCTTGGCATTATGCCAGAACCAAAAGAAGTTATCTTTAACACTGGACAACAAACTTTTTCAAAAGTGTTGCTTCCTCAGAAATTTTATTTGTTTATGATAGACCACTTGAAACTGAACACAAATATAATTTCAGACTAGTATCACATAGGAATTTGGCGAAATAAGAAATTAACTTTTATTGAATAGATATAGGTCTTTATTCTTTGGAGCGTAGAAGGTTGAGGGGGGACTTGATAGAGGTGTTTAAAATTATGGGGGGGGGATTGATAGAGTTGACGTGGATAGGCTTTTTTCCATTGAGAATGCGGGAGATTCAACCAAGAGGACATGAGGTGAGAGTTAAAGGGCAAAAGTTTAGGGGTAACATGAGGGGGAACTTTTTTACTCAAGAGAGTGGAGCTGTGTGGAATGAGCTTCCAAAGAAGTGGTTGAGGCAGGTTCGATGTTGTCGTTTAAAGTTAAGTTGGGTAGATATGTGGACAGGAAAGGAATGGAGGGTTATGGGCTGAGTGCAGGAGGGTGGGACTAGGTGAGAGTAAGCGTTCGGCACAGACTAGGAGGGCCGAGATGGCCTGTGTCCATGCTGTAATTGTTATATGGTGATATGTTATATGGTTATAATGCACTTCTCAATAGTTCAACTCAGCTAAAAATGTTTAGTTGATAATTTTCATTTATAACTCAGTATTTGAGGCTTATCATTTGTGTCCAGTAATAATCAGCCAGCATTGTTGGATACCAGTTGCCTTGATGCTGTTTCTCCATCACTGCAATGTCCTGGTGAAATCTTTCACCGTGCTCGTCACTGACAGTGCCAAGGTTTGCAGGGGAGAAGCCTAAATGGGAGTGGAGTGCAGAAAGTGAATCTTTAGTGACATGTTGCACTTCATGATTTTGTATGCGTGAAGCACGTTGTCAACCAGCTGCAAGTAGTTTGGTGCTCTGTCGTTGCTAAGAAAATTTTCAACAACATTCTTGAATACCTTGTGTGCGATTTTTCTCTGGTCTCACTAGAAGTTCTTCAAATTGCCTGTCATTGATGACCTGTTTGATTTGTGAACCAACAGAAATGCCTTCCTTAATCTTGGCATCAGTTATTCTGACTAGAATTATAAATTGAAATAACAAATATAGGCGATTTCAAAAAAAAAGAGGGTGCGTGATAGAAAAATTTCATGATTTTCAGGATAATCAGCCCAAAATCCATAAGATACACCTAAAAGTATTCATGAAGCAAAATATTTGTTGCCGATGCAATTGATCTCTGACTAAAATATACCCAAAAGCTCTGATGCCAAAGCTCTCGTGGCGTGGAGTTCAAAAGGCACACAACTCTCCGAGAAGAAATTTCTCCTTATCTGGATCATGAATACCCATCCTCTTTCTCTGTGAACAAGCTCCTGTGAGATTAAACTGCTTCTCAGCATTTAGTGTTCAGCCCCCTCACAATCTCATGTTTCAATAAGATCAAAGTTGACTTTATTCTCAAATGCATGCACAGATGCAATAAAAAACTGCACTTGCAGCAACGTTAGAAGCACATAGCATTGTGAAGATGCTATGGCAAAGAAGCACAAAACTCAATCAGGGCTTCCGTTTATAATCTTAACACCCGAAAGTCTGCAGATGCTGGAAATCCAGACCAACTCGCACAAAATGCTGGAGAGACTCAGCAGGTCAGGCAGCATCTATGGAAAAGAATATACAGTTGATATTTTGGGCCAAGAACCACGGGAAGGGGAGAGACGGCAGAATTTAAAAGGTGGGTGGAGGGGAAGGAGGATAACTAGAAGGTGGTAGGTGAAGCCAGGTGAGTGGGGAAGGTAGATGGCTGGAGAGGGAGGAATCTGATAGGAGAGGAGAGTGGACAATGGGAGTAAGGAGGAGGGGACCCAGGTGGAGCAGGAGGCCAGAGTGGGGAATTTTTTACTGGAAGGAAAAAGTGAGATTCATGCCATCAGGCTGGAGCCTACCCAGACAGAATATAAGGTGTTGCTCCTCCACCCTGAGGGCAGCCTCATCTTGGCACAAGAGGAGGCCATAGATCGACATATAATTTATTACCTTTGAAAGCATTATTAGGACTTCAGTGTGCAACATAAGGGTGGGTCGGAATCGGACATGATTATGTGACCAACCCCATCCACCTCAGTGTTTAAATATTTGCTAATAAGATGTGAGACCCCATCATAGGAAGTCATTCCTGCCTGTGGCCATCAAACTTTACAACTTCTCCCTTGGAGGGTCAGACACCCTGAGCCAATAGGCTGGTCCTGGACTTATTTCCTGGCATAATTTACATAGTACTATTTAATTATTTATGGTTTTAATACTATTTGATTATTTATGGTGCAACTGCAACGAAAACCAATTTCCCTCGGGATCAATAAAGTATGACTATGACTATCTAAAGGATGGTCTTGGAAAAGTTACCAATACTATTTTAACAGGCTACCAGTTATACCAAGATGTAAGAAGATATCTCTAGGCAAAAATAACATTCTCTTGTTTTGACCTGTTTACAGAATCAATCTCAGACAAGATTTCCATTTCGAAAGACGTTGTTCAATCATTCTTACATTAAGCTGAAATGTGAGTAGCTGGAGGTTTCACACTACCTCGTTATTGAGAGTGGAATTGTTTGGGGTTCATTTGTTTAATCATTGGTGATAGCTGAAACTAAGCTGCTGCTATTGAGAATGGTGAACAGGAAGATAATTTGCATTGGCCTTTTGTATCTCTAACCATTGTTTACAGAACTCGAGCCTTATGGCAGTACACAGGACTTACTGTCTCGCTGGGGTTTCATACAGTTAATTAAAGTGTTTAATTTTTTAAAAAGTAATATCTTAGTAAAACTCTGATTTCTAGAAGGGAGTTACCTTGCTCAGAATACTCTAGCATTCATTTCAAGTGCAAAAGCATCTTCTTCCTTCATTAACATGCTTGGTTTAAGTAATCATGCCTCTGTTAGCTTGTCATTAATTTGACTGAGCCACTGAACACTACAGAACCGTTCCCATTGCTTATTTTATCAATTTCTTGTTGAGATGTGTTTAGAACCTAGCCTATTGTACCCTGCTGCTTTCTCTGAAGCTTATTTCACAGCTGTTTGAAGGTGCAGACATGTGCCTTGGCTTGCCTCCTGCTCTTTAACTGCCATTAATAACAAGATCAGGAGAGTGATACGCCTTTTCCATGTTGAACTCCCTGATGTTATTCAATAGACAATAGGTGCAGGAGTAGGCCATTCGGCCCTTCGAGCCAGCACCGCCATTCACTGTGATCATGGCTGATCATCCACAATCAGTATCCAGTTCCTGCCTTATCCCCATAAACTTTGATTCCACTATCTTTAAGAGCACTATCTATCTCTTTTTTGAAAGCATCTAGAGACTTGGCCTCCACATCCTTCTGGGCAGAGCATTCCATATATCCACCACTCTCTGGATGAAAAAATTTTTCCTCAACTCCGTTCTAAATGGCCTACCCCTAATTCTTAAACTGTGGCCTCTGGTTCTGGACTCACCCAGCAGCGGGAACATTATTCCTACCTGCAGCGTGTCCAATCCCTTAATAATCTTATATGTTTCAATAAGATACCCCCTCAACCTTCTAAATTCCAGAGTATACAAGCCCAGTCGCTCCAACCTTTTGACATATGACAGTCCCGCCATCCCGGGAATTAACCTTGTGAACCTATGCTGCACTCCATCAATAGCAAGAATGTCCTTCCTCAAATTTGGAGACCAAAACTGCGCACAGTACTCCAGGTGTGGTCTCACCAGGGCCCTGTACAGCTGCAGAAGGACCTCTTTGCTCTAATACTCAATTCCCCTTGGTATGAAGGCCAGCATGCCATTAGCTTTTTTCACTGCCTGCTGTACTTGCATGCTTGCTTTCAGTGACTGATGTACAAGAACACCTAGATCTCGTTGTGCTTCCCCTTTTCCTAACTTGACTCCATTTAGATAATAAGCTGCCTTCCTGTTCTTACCACCAAAGTGGATAACCTCACATTTATCCACATTAAACTGCATCTGCCATGCATCTGCCCACTCACCCAGTCGGTCCAAGTCACCTTGCATTCTCATAACATCCTCCTCACGTTTCACTCTGCCTCCTAGTTTTGTGTCATCGGTAAATTTGCTAATGTTACTTTTCCTTAATTATCAGTTGCTGGTTCGAATCTGGGTAGCAGGGTGGAGTTGCGTCTCTACCAAAAGCATTCCTTCCCTCTGCTAGCCTGCAGGTCACCCTTGGGCAAGGAGTGGCACCTGCTTAGCCCCCGGATCTGCATCACGTGAAGCCATGGGAGCGAGTGGAGGTTGGTTGTGTGAGCAGCTGGTGCAAATCACGTCCTGGTTATGCGACTACCAAGGCCAGGCAGGCAGTCTCTGAAGAGTATTGATAACGGCTGGGGACTCCTATCTTGTAAAGACACTGCCCAGAAGAAAGCAATGGCAAGCCACTTCTGTAGAAAAATCTGCCAAGAACAATCATGGTCGTGGAAAGACCATGATTGGCCACATCATACTTCCGGCATATAATGACGACGCTGAGTTTGAATCAGTGTCTGTCTGTCCTATCTTGCAGGGTAACATAGTCCTGAGGTGCTCCCTTTCATTGGTACTGTGAATGGTAGCTCTGATTCAATATTTCACTATCGGAGCCACCTGGAAGTAACTAACAGTTGCTGTCCTCTCGCTTCTCAGGGACAAAAGTGAGCTGCGACACTCCAGTCAACCTGAGCATCGCATGGTATTTGAGGAGTTCCCGCTGTTATGACGAATTCATGTCAGTGAACGTAAGTGATGTTTGACTGTGATTTAAAACAAGATTGTCAACTGTGTTGGATTTCGTGATGTTGAGATCCCAAAAGGTTCTTCGGAAGTCAAGACTGAGTCATAAAACTTGTTGTGTTTATTAAGTGTTAAAAATGAAGAATGAACAAAGACAAAAGAAAGATCCAAGCTCAAAGAAATTGTGATAAAACTAGCTCAGACTAGGCAGATCACAAGACATGCCTGTGATACAAATATCCTATGAAATGGCCAGATTCAGTGATGTTACACTCGCTGCAGAGAAAAAAGTACCAAGTCAGTTATACTACAATTATCTGCACAGGTAAGTATATCAAAATACAAGCAAGCATAAGAAATGTTGAACTACCAGAAAATAACAGTTTTACACTGTGATCCAACAACTATTTTCTGATGGGCAGTAAAGGTTTTTTAAAGTGAAAATATTGAAAGGCTATAGCATTTCAAGTCATTGAAATGCAACCTGCACATATCATATTAACCTTTTCACTTCAGTACTGTATTTGTGACCTGTATCTGTGGTCTTGCAGTTTAGAAGGAAACTTATTTCTATCAAATCAAATCAAGTTTAATTATCATTCAAACCATTCAGGACCGCAAAGGTAGTAATCTCGGGATTACTGCCTGTGCCACGCGACAGTGAGAGTAGGAATGCGATGAGATGGAGGATAAATGCGTGGCTGAGGGATTGGAGCAAGGGGCAGGGATTCAAGTTTTTGGATCATTGGGACCTCTTTTGGCGCAGGCGTGACCTGTACAAAAAGGACGGGTTGCACTTGAATCCTAGGGGGACCAATATCCTGGCAGGGAGATTACTGGGGGCTACTGAGGTGACTTTAAACTAGAATGGTTGGGGGGTGGGAATCAAATTAAAGAGGCTAGGCATGAGGAGGTTAGTTCACTACAGGGGGATGGGAACCAGTGCAGAGAGACAGAGGGGTGTAAAGTGAGGGTAGAAACAAAAAGTACTATGGAGAAAAATAAAAGTGGCAGGCCGACAAATACAGGGCAAGCATTAAAAAGGGCCACTTTTCAGCATAATTGTATAAGGGCTAAGAGAGTTGTAAAAGAGCGCCTGAAGGCTTTGTGTGTCAATGCAAGGAGCATTCGTAATAAGGTGGATGAATTGAAAGTGCAGATTGTTATTAATGATTATGATATAGTTGGGATCACAGAGACATGGCTCCAGGGTGACCAGGGATGGGAGCTCAATGTTCAGGGATATTCAATATTCAGGAGGGATAGACATGAAGGGAGGGGAGGTGGGGTGGCTTTGCTGGTTAAAGAAGAGATTAACGCAATAGAAAGGAAGGACATAAGCCGGGAAGATGTGGAATCGATATGGGTAGAGCTGCGTAACACTAAGGGGCAGAAGACGCTGGTGGGAGTTGTGTACAGGCCACCTAACAGTAGTAGTGAGGTCGGAGATGATATTAAACAGGAAATTAGAATTGTGTGCAATAAAGGAACAGCAGTTATAATGGGTGACTTCAATCTACATGTAGATTGGGTGAACCAAATTGGTAAAGGTGCTGAGGAAGAGGATTTCTTGGAATGTATGTGGGATGGTTTTTTGAACCAACATGTCGAGGAACCAACTAGGGAGCAGGCTATTCTGGACTGGGTTTTGAGCAATGAGGAAGGGTTAATTAGCAATCGTGTCGTGAGAGGCCCCTTGGGTAAGTGTGACCATAATATGGTGGAATTCTACATTAAGATGGAGAGTGACATGGTTAATTCAGAAACAAAGGTTCTGAACTTAAAGAGGGGTAACTTTGAAGGTATGAGACGTGAATTAGCTAAGATAGACTGGCAAATGACACTTAAAGGATTGACGGTGGATATGCAATGGCAAGCATTTAAAAGTTGCATGGATGAACTACAACAATTGTTCATCCCAGTTTGGCAAAAGAATAAATCAAGGAAGGTAGTGCACCCGTGGCTGACAAGAGAAATTAGGGATAGTATCAATTCCAAAGAAGAAGCATACAAATTAGAGAAAGTGGATCACCTGAGGGCTGGGAGAAATTCAGAGTTCAGCAGAGGAGGACAAAGGGCTTAATTAGGAAGGGTAAAAAAGATTATGAGAGAAAACTGGCAGGAAACATAAAAACGGACTGTAAAAGCTTTTATAGATATGTAAAAAGGAAAAAACTGGTAAAGACAAATGTAGGTCCCCTGCAGACAGAAACAGGTGAATTGATTATGGGGAGCAAGGACATGGCAGACCAATTGAATAATTTCTTTGGTTCTGTCTTCACTAAGGAGGACATAAATAATCTTCCAGAAATAGTAGGGGACAGAGGGTCCAGTGAGATGGAGGAACTGAGCGAAATACATGTTAGTAGGGAAGTGGTGTTAGGTAAATTGAAGGCAGATAAATCCCCAGGGCCAGATGGTCTGCATCCCAGGGTGCTTAAGGAAGTAGCCCAAGAAATAGTGGATGCATTAGTGATAATTTTTCAAAACTCGTTAGATTCTGGACTAGTTCCTGAGGATTGGAGGGTGGCTAATGTAACTCCACTTTTTAAAAAAGGAGGGAGAGAGAAACCGGGGAATTATAGACCGGTTAGCCTAACGTCGGTGGTGGGGAAACTGCTGGAGTTAGTTATCAAGGATGTGATAACAGCACATTTGGAAAGCGGTGAAATCATCGGACAAAGTCAGCATGGATTTGTGAAAGGAAAATCATGTCTGACGAATCTCATAGAATTTTTTGAGGATGTAACTAGTAGAGTGGATAGGGGAGAACCAGTGGATGTGGTATATTTGGATTATCAGAAGGCTTTTGACAAGGTCCCACACAGGAGATTAGTGTGCAAAATTAAAGTACACGGTATTGGGGGTAAGGTATTGGTGTGGGTGGAGAGTTGGTTAGCAGACAGGAAGCAAAGAGTGGGAATAAACGGGACCTTTTCAGAATGGCAGGCGGTGACTAGTGGGGTACCGCAAGGCTCAGTGCTGGGACCCCAGTTGTTTACAATATATATTAATGACTTGGATGAGGGAATTAAATGCAGCATCTCCAAGTTTGCGGATGACACGAAGCTGGGCGGCAGTGTTAGCTATGAGGAGGATGCTAAAGAGGATGCAGGGTGACTTGGATAGGTTGGGTGAGTGGGCAAATTCATGGCAGATGCAAGTTAATGTGGATAAATGTGAAGTTATCCACTTTGGTGGCAAAAATAGGAAAACAGATTATTATCTGAATGGTGGCCGATTAGGAAAAGGGGAGGTGCAACGAGACCTGGGTGTCATTATACACCAGTCATTGAAAGTGGGCATGCAGGTACAGCAGACGGTGAAAAAGGCGAATGGTATGCTGGCATTTATAGCGAGAGGATTCGAGTACAGGAGCAGGGAGGTACTACTGCAGTTGTACAAGGCCTTGGTGAGACCACACCTGGAGTATTGTGTGCAGTTTTGGTCCCCTAATCTGAGGAAAGACATCCTTGCCATAGAGGGAGTACAACGAAGGTTCACCAGATTGATTCCTGGGATGGCAGGACTTTCACATGAAGAAAGACTGGATGAACTGGGCTTATTGGAATTTAGAAGATTGAGGGGGGATCTGATTGAAACGTATAAGATCCTAAAGGGATTGGACAGGCTAGATGCAGGAAGATTGTTCCCGATGTTGGGGAAGTCCAGAATGAGGGGCCACAGTTTGAGGATAGAGGGGAAGCCTTTTAGGACTGAGATTAGGAAAAACTTCTTCACACAGAGAGTGGTGAATCTGTGGAATTCTCTGCCACAGGAAACAGTTGAGGCCAGTTCATTGGCTATATTTAAGAGGGAGTTAGATATGGCCCTTGTGGCTACGGGGGTCAGGGGGTATGGAGGGAAGGCTGGGGCGGGTTTCTGAGTTGGATGATCAGCCATGATCATAATAAATGGCGATGCAGGCTCGAAGGGCTGAATGGCCTACTCCTGCACCTATTTTCTATGTTTCTAGATACAGCTGAACAAGCCAGTGTTCCTTTGGGGCCAATGTGCAAAACATCAAAATAGCAAACAAACATTTAAAAATAGTGAGTAACATTATTCAAAATATTGAGCAAAGAAGCATATTCACTTGAGGAAAAAAAAGCATATGTAGTCAAAGACCCCAAGCAGTTGATGGTGCAGTCTCCTGGCAGTGTACAGACGCATGCCATCCAGCCTGTCATTCCAGCACTCGAACATGGGAGGAGAGCACCGACAGGTGAGGTCATCCCCAGCCGAGCTCGACCATGCTGTGGTGCTTCCGCGTCTCGCACCTGGTCTGCAGCAGAATGCAAGCCCGAGGCTTAAGGGCTAGTTCTCGCTACAAGTGAAGCTATGCGGTTCGATGTAATTAATACATATTATTAATGGGTGAAATGTTTTGTCCATCTTTCCAAGATTTGCCCCTTCCCTTTTCCATGTTGAACTCCCTGATGTTACTTCTAAGTACTCCAGTTGAAAGTTTGAATCAGTGTCTTGTTTGTCCTGTCTTACAGCTAGTCCAGAGTAATCTGACTCCGAGATGCTCCTTTTCACTTCTGCTGTGAAATTGAGGCTTTTCTTTGAATATAACTTTAAAAGTTCCATTGGAGCTACAATATGTTGAAGATCATCAGCCAATATTTATTCTAAAATCGATTTATTCCTTTATTTACATAACGTTTAAGTAAAGATGCGAATGTTCTCTAACCATTAATTTGACTGAGCCATTGTCCACTGCGAAATCAGTTCCTATTGCTATTGAGTAAAAGTTATAATCTAGTGGACTGTACTATGCTTTTTTTAAACCTTATTTAATTTCATTTTTTTCTTTGAATGTCCAGTTATGTGGACACCTATTGCACTGGCTTCTGCAAAAAGGCACTTTCTAACATTTTCACGGGAAAGAAAAGCTATAACCACAGAAACAGAAAAACAATTCAGCAGCTTCTCAATAATAATGAAATAATTAAAACTATTTCCATTTTTTGTTAACACTGACTAATGCAGCAATGACTGCATATAATGGGTCAATAACCCTGATGTAAAAGTGCTTTCCACGGGCAGTGGAATGTATATTTATCAGCATCACAAACATAACCTTTAAGGTAAGTATACAAATTGAAGTTTCATTTGCCAAGCTGCTTTTTATCCCAAAGCGGCAGACGGTGTTTTCTTAATGCTGCAGAGTGCCACTTTGTGGTTAGAAGTACATAATGCCGAATGACATAAACCTTTGTATTTTAGGGAATGGATGGACAGTATTTTTCCAGCATTCCATTTTAAGTAAGCAACTAACAAAAACAGGAGATTCTGCAGATGCTGGAAATCCAAGGGAACATACACAAAATGCTGGAGGAACTCAGCAAGTCAGGCAGCATCTACAGAGAAGCATAAAGAGTCGTTTTCAGGCTGAGACCCTTAATCAGGACTCTGTCTAAAACACTGACTGTTTTTCCCTCACCTTAAAAAAAAAATCACAAGTTCTGCCTGGGTGGGGGGGGGGGTGGGAGAGGTTGTGCAAACTCACCAACTTGAAATGATCTGTCTCAGCAAATGTGAAATTAATTCAGTTTCAAAGTGAAATTGCCCCATCACTGAACTGTTCTCACGGCCTCTGGGCTCACTTTCAAGAACTCTTTGTCTTAATTTCTGAATATTTCTTTTTTTTTCTCTTTTTTTCTGAATTTGCTTAGTTTGTTATCTTTTGCTCATTGGTTGTCCACCCTGTTGGTGGGGTCTTTCATTGATTCTATTATGGTGATTGGATTTATTGAATTGAATTGGCGATTACTTGCATCCTTTATATTCATGAGGAGTAAAAATCTTACGTTACGTCTCCGTATGCCCACAAGAAAATGAATCTTAGAGTTGTAAATGGTGACGTGCATGTACTTTGATAATAAATTTACTTCCAACTTTGAGCCATATGAAAACTAAAAAGGAGAAAAATTGTACAATTTTATTGATTATTGGGATCTGAGTGGGGCCAGAAATATTTTTTTGTTTTGCATGTTTTTTTTAAGCTTAGTCCTAATGTATTACTTTGGTACTCTGTAATAATCCATGTGTTTTCCTGCAGGATGACATGGCAGCAAAATATTTTGGCTCTTTAAATGAGCAGGAGAAAGGTGGAAGTGGTAATTACATACTGCACCAGTACAACTCCATTGAGTGTCAAAAGAACAAAACTTTTAGACAGGTGAGTAATATTATCAATAGTGTGTTAATATTTGATATGCTGTGCAAATTCACCCCTAGCCCCTTGCCCAGAAATGTGCCATTTCTCATCTGGTATTTGATTGAAGCTGTATACATGCAAAATGATTATTCTGTCCTCAACAAAACCTCCGCACTCACCACGGTCAAATAATGGTCAGAGGAATACCCTTGTGAACCACTTCAGCATTGATTTAAATGATCTTGGCTCAGTTCAAGCAGCACATTGTTTGTGCTGGCACCCAGGTGCAGTGCTATATTACAGCGCTTCAGGGAAGAGGTTAGGATGGGCATGAGTGTACTACATACAATAGGTTACAAGCCATTGACATTGGAACTGATAAGCAAGATGAGTTGCCCGCTCAACTCATTGTTCTCTCATTGCTTTACAAAAAAAATTTCCATTCTGGCATCATTTATTTCCCTCCTGTTGTCTTTCCTTGTGCCCACCCTCAAGTAAAGGCCAGATACATACAGTTTGTAGTGTGAAGGGTTAGCTTACTTGCCAGACGAAAGCCATTTCTACCGTGCCAGTTGTCGATTGGCATGTTCAAAGGATATAGCAACTCGTTCCCATTGGTTGGCTTTCACGCCGTGACACCAGCCTGTGGTTCCGGGCACCCCAGGGGTTTGAGAATAGCTGATGTGAAAGACTGTCTGTTTTGATGCGGTTTCACTTCAGGCTGAGGTTACAACCAGTGCTGAAGGACATTTGGGAAGGTGTGCTGCAGGTATAGGAGGGCCCACACACTCAATTAGCTAAGTACCTGGTTGTTGAATGTTTAGGTTTGTAGTTGTGTAACTTAGGCAGACGTAATGAGGTACCTGTTGAGTTTGAAGTGTTACTGAATGTTTAGTGTCGTAGTTTTTGCAACTTAGGGTGACTTAGATGAGTACTTGTGTGACTTAGATGTTAGTTTAAATTTTTGACTGTTAATCTGTAAATAAAAGGTTAATGTCATTACTCTTAGTTAGCGTCTTCTGTCCCACTTAATGAATCAGCAAACCTGCTTCTCCATAACAACCTTCTCCTACTTTTGTTTAATATTGATGGTAGTAGATTATTCAGCTTTCATTTCTATTGGTGATAGTGTACTTAGTCTCTAGCCTTCTGGTGTCAATGTCAAAGTGTTGGGATCTCTGTGCCTGGGAGCTATGCTTAGTTTTGACAGTGGGGGAGTATTCACTCATTGTAAATGTTTACTGTAGATTGAAGCTGTCTTTTGTGACAGCTGCACTGCCATAGTTTAAACAAACTAAGCAGATTTCTTAATCTACTTCAGTATTACATGTATTATACTCTATCTGTGATATTTATATGTATGTATATATAGTATGTGCATATATGTGTGTGTATATAAAATATACACACACATGTTCATACCCTATGTATATACTCACATTTTATACAACTCTGAGTGCATACTTCTGTTTGAATTCTTTTGCAGCTGCAAGTAAATCACTATGACCAACCAGAACCATTGAAAAAAGCGACACCAGTAAGATATTTTAATATGTTACTAATGAACCCTTTGCTATAATATTGTAGTTAGAATCAGGTTTACTGTCACCGACAAAAAAAATTGCGGCTGTAATATAGTGCAATAGAAACATAGAAACATAGAAAATAGGTGCAGGAGTAGGCCATTCGGCCCTTCGAGCCTGCACCGCCATTTATTATGATCATGGCTGATCATCCAACTCAGAACACCGCCCCAGCCTTCCCTCCATACCCCCTGACCCCCGTAGCCACAAGGGCCATATCTAACTCCCTCTTAAATATAGCCAATAAACTGGCCTCAACTGTTTCCTGTGGCAGAGAATTCCACAGATTCACCACTCTCTGTGTGAAGAAGTTTTTCCTAATCTCAGTCCTAAAAGGCTTCCCCTCTATCCTCAAACTATGACCCCTCGTTCTGGACTTCCCCAACATCGGGAACAATCTTCCTGCATCTAGCCTGTCCAATCCCTTTAGGATCTTATACGTTTCAATCAGATCCCCCCTCAATCTTCTAAATTCCAACGAGTACAAGCCCAGTTCATCCATTCTTTCTTCATGTGAAAGTCCTGCCATCCCAGGAATCAATCTGGTGAACCTTCTCTGTACTCCCTCTATGGCAAGGATGTCTTTCCTCAGATTAGGGGACTAAAACTGCACACAATACTCCAGGTGCGGTCTCACCAAGGCCTTGTACAACTGCAGTAGTACCTCCCTGCTCCTGTACTCAAATCCTCTCGCTATAAATGCCAGCATACCATTCGCCTTTTTCACCGCCTGCTGTACCTGCATGCCCACTTTCAATGACTGGTGTATAATGACACCCAGGTCACGTTGCACCTCCCCTTTTCCTAATCGGCCACCATTCAGATAATAATCTGTTTTCCTACTTTTGCCACCAAAGTGGATAACTTCACATTTATCCACATTAAATTGCATCTGCCATGAATTTGCCCACTCACCCAACCTATCCAAGTCACCCTGCATCCTCTTAGCATCCTCCTCACAGCTAACACTGCCACCCAGCTTCGTGTCATCCGCAAACTTGGAGATGCTGCATTTAATTCCCTCATCCAAGTCATTAATATATATTGTAAACAACTGGGGTCCCAGCACTGAGCCTTGCGGTACCCCACTAGTCACCGCCTGCCATTCTGAAAAGGTCCCGTTTATTCCCACTCTTTGCTTCCTGTCTGCTAACCAACTCTCCACCCACACCAATACCTTACCCCCAATACCGTGTGCTTTAAGTTTGCACACTAATCTCCTGTGTGGGACCTTGTCAAAAGCCTTCTGAAAATCCAAATATACCACATCCACTGGTTCTCCCCTATCCACTCTACTAGTTACATCCTCAAAAAATTCTATGAGATTCGTCAGACATGATTTTCCTTTCACAAATCCATGCTGACTTTGTCTGATCATTTCACCGCTTTCCAAATGTGCTGTTATCACATCCTTGATAACTGACTCCAGCAGTTTCCCCACCACCGACGTTAGGCTAACCGGTCTATAATTCCCCGGTTTCTCTCTCCCTCCTTTTTTAAAAAGTGGAGTTACATTAGCCACCCTCCAATCCTCAGGAACTAGTCCAGAATCTAACGAGTTTTGAAAAATTATCACTAATGCATCCACTATTTCTTGGGCTACTTCCTTAAGCACCCTGGGATGCAGACCATCTGGCCCTGGGGATTTATCTGCCTTCAATCCCTTCAATTTACCTAATATATGTATATATAAAAAAACACACTCAGTAAAGGAACTTGGCAGATCAGGCAGAATCTATGGAAATAAATAAACAGTCATTGTTTTGGGCCTGACCATTCTTCGGGAAGGACTCTGGTGGAGAATCCCACCCAGAAACGTAGACTTTTTCTTCATTCTTCATAGATGCCGCCTGATCTGAGTTCCTCCATCATTTTGTCTGTTGTTATGAATTTTCAGATTCTGCAGAATCTCGTGTTTGCATAAAAAATGCTATGTTACAATAAGAAATATATATTTTTTAAAAGTAACACAAAAAGAGAACATTATTTTTTTGAATCAAAAACAAGAGAAAATCTGCAGGTGCTGGGAATCCAAGCAACCCACTCAAAATGCTGGAGGAACTCGGCAGACCAGGCAGCATCTATGAAAAAGAGTACAGTTGACGTTTTGGGCCGGGACCCTTTGGCAGGATTGGAGAAAAAAAGCTGAGGAATAGATTTAAAAGATGGGGGAGGGGAGAGAGAAACACAAGGTGATAGGTAAAATTGGGAGGGGAGGGGGAAGGGATGAAACAAAGAGCTGGGAAGTTGATTGGTGAAAGAGATACAGGGCTGGAGAAGGGGGAAACAATAAGAGAAGACAAGACCATGGGAGAAAGAAAAGTGGGGAGGAGCACCAGAGGAAGGCAATAGGCAGGCAAGGAGATAAGGTGAGAGAGGCAAAAGGGGTTGGGGAATGGTGAAGGTGGGCGGGGGAGTGCGGAGCATTACTGGAAGTTCGAGAAATCGATGTTCATACCATTGGTTTGGAGGCTACCCAGATGGAATACAAGATGTTCTTCCTCCAGCTAGAATGTGGCCTCATTGTGACAGTAGAAGAGGATATGCCATGGTTTGACATATGGGAATGGGAAGTGGAATTAAAATGGGTGGCCACTGGGAGATACCACTTCTGGCAAACTGCAGTTTGTGATCTGCAAAGCGGTCTCCTAATCTGTGTCAGGTCTCGCCGAAATACAGGAGGCCACACCAGAAGCACTGGACACAAGATGTGACCCCAACAGACTTACGAGTGAAGTGTCGCCTCACCTGAAAGGACTGTTTGTGGCACTGAATGATCATGAAGGAGGAGGTGTGGGGGCAAGTGTAGCACTTGTTCTGCTTGCAAGGATAAGTGCCAGGAGGGTAATCAGTGGGAAGGAACAAATAGACAAGGGAATCACGTAGGGAGAGATCCCTGCAGAAAGTGGTGGGGGGGGGGGTGCACGTGGTAGTGAAATGTGTGCTTGGTGGTGGACCCTGCTGGAGATGGTGGAAGTTCCACAGAATTACGTGCTGGACGCAGAGGCTGGTGGGGTGGTAGGTGAGGACAAGGGAAACCCTATCCCTGGTAGTGTGGTGGGAGGATGGGGTAAGAGCCGACGTGCACGAAATGGAAGAGGTGGTTGAGGGTGGCATTGATGGTGGAGGAAGGGAAGCCCCTTTCTTTGAAAAAGCAGGATATCTCCTTCGTTCTGGAATGAAAAGCCTCATCCTGCGGGCAGATGCAGTGGAGACGGAAGAATTGAGAGAAGGGGATGGGTTTTTTTTTTACAAATAACACGACAGGAAGAGGTATAGTCCAAGTAGCTGTGAGAGACCGTTATAGACATCAGTCGATAAGCTATCTCCAGAAATAAGAGACAGAGAGAGCGAGAAAAGGGAGGGAAATGTCAGGAATGGACCAGGTAAATTTGAGGACAGAGTGAAAGTTGGAGTCAAAGTTGATGAGTTCCGCTTGCGTGCGATGAAGTTGGCAAGTTCTGCCTGGGTGTGATGCAGTCGTCAATGTAGCGTAGGAAAAGGGGAGGACGGACATCAGTGTAGGCTTGGAGCATAGACTGTTCGACATAGCCAACAGCAGGCAGGCATAGCTGGGACCTATGCGAGTGCCCATGGCTACACCTTTTGTTTGAAGGAAGTAGGAGGAACCAAAGGAGAAATAATTAAGAGTAAGAACAAGTTCCACTAGACGGAGGAGAGTGGAGGTGGAGGGGAACTAGTTGGTCTGGTGTGTAGAAAGAGACAAAGAGCTTTGAGGCCTTCCTGGTGGGGGATGGAGGTGTATAGGGACTGGACATCCGTAGTGAAAGTAAAATGATGGAGACCAGGGGACTTAAAATCATTGAAAAGATCCAGAGCATGTGAAGTGTTACGGATGCAGGTAGGAAGGGACTGAAGTATCTTATATTCTTTTATGTAGTTCTGAAAATCGCTGTTGTTTAATGGGATATCAGTATCCTTTTATGGATTACCTGCAAGAGCCTGTGAGATGCTGAGCTAGATGTCCGTTACTGTATGTAAGGAGTTTGTAGGTTCTCCCCATAACTGCACAGATTTCCTCCAGGTGCCCCAGTTTCCTCCCATTTTCCAAAGACATACTGGTTGGTGGGTTAATTGGTCATTGCTAACTGTCCATGATTAGGCTAGAATTACATCAGGAGATGGCTGGGCAGCGTAGCTCAAAGGGCGAGAAGGGTTTGTTTCATACTTTGTCGCTTATATAAAAAAATGTCAATGCCAACAAACCTTTTTAGACACTATGATCATTGTGAATGTCTCAAAGTTGTATGTGTCCAACTGAAATGAGTGACTTTATTTTACTCGCTGTGCTAGTTGACATCAATATCGACCAGAAATCGAACCAAGGTCTCTGCTTTAAAAGGCTGAAGAATTTGTGTTTGTGCGAGGTGACATTTTGTGTGTAGTGATTTTCCAGTAAATATTGTTGTAAATGACTCTTTACAGGACATTGAAGCCCAACCTGAGCCTAATCCTAAGCCAGTATCTAAAAGAAATACAGGCAATGAGAAGGTATGACTTGTAATCATAATGTATTAGACATTGTCATTATAATGCATTACAAAACACAGACTAGAACAGATACTACATGGAGAGTTCTTCTGGGATACATTTTCTGAGACAATCTACCTATCACTTCCAGGTTTTGAGCAGTTGTTTTTTTAAAAAAAAAAGCCATCATGGATATTTAAGATATTATTTTGGTAAAATCATTTTTAATGAAGAATCTTTAAGCAAATTATTTTCAGTGCATTGACCACCAGTACAAATTTATTAGTCCTATTTTCAATAACTTTAAAAATGACAAAGGTGGTTGAGGTTTTATTTTTGAAAAGGTTCAAATACCTTTTGGGGGGAATGAGTTAGACTTGCAGGAGAGAGTCAGAATCTTAACAAATCACTTTCATTCTCTGCTGACTGTTTTAACATTTGTTGATGTTATACAATATATTTACCTCAATGTTTTGAATGTCCATTTTGAACTGATTGTGTGATTTGAGTATTTTTGGTGCAGCCTTAAGATGCCTGTGATGACCATAAGAAGGTCACAGAAATACAAAAAGTTGTTCTGAGCATCAGGACTTTGGTCCATAGAAGATCCTCTGATGCACCATTTCACGAAATAGGGAAAATATTTAAATGAGGCAAATCATATGTAGAACTGTGAGGATTGTATCAGGCTTGCATTCCGTGTTGGAAGCTAACCTCCTGTGAAGAATGGTTTACCACTGGGCGCTGAGGAGTTGACCCAATCTGGAGGAAGTTCAGACTTCTTGCCCTATCTCTTTATCCTTTCTTTCCTTTCATCTCTATGGCTGATGGGTGATTGATATCATATTTATTACTATATCATATACTATATATATTTATTACTATATCATTTTGCCTCTCTTGTGTCCTTGTCACTGTCTGAAACCCTTTTTCTCCTCCGATGTCTTGAGTTAGTTGGAATTGACACTTCTCTGTGTCTCCTTCTAGGACCTGGGAGCTATTTGGTCATTGAATTGCAGATCCACTGTCATAGACCATTGTAGTACTCAGTGGTTCCTCAAAATATTCAAGGAAAGATTTGGCATGCCATTTCCTGTAAGGGTGGTTGAGATGAGAAATCTTCAAGGTGCGCTACGGCCTTTCAGGCTGTCAAGAAAAATTAGCATATTGTAGCAAACAAAAATCTGTTTTTTTTCCAGAAAGAAAACAGGAAGCCTGTGAATGAAAATGGAAAAATAAATAAGACCACCAGAGTAAATAAAGATCCGGTATGTTTCCTTTTCTTCTTCCTTGTTTTTAAGTCTTTGGTAAGCCAGTCATTACCTGATGTGAAATTTAAACAGACACGTAGTAAATCCTTTAATGGGCATGCAGCATCTGTGGAGAGAGAACCTTTTTTCTTCAACCAGTTCGTTCATAAAAAATATATATGAATAGATAATAGAAAAGGATGTAGGACTAATCCCGTGGCATCCCACTTGTAAGAGTCTGCCAACCTCACCACTTTAATGCCACATTGTTTGTCCTGTCCTTTCACTGTTCGTTCTGCTAATGTCAGTATTTGCCTTCAATCTCACAGACCATTATATTGTGCCTTAGTTTCAATCTTTTAAAATTTCAGAAAAACGTTACTATTAATGCTGTTCTCCCTCATTAAACCCCACTTCTCCATGTACCAAGAAAAACACTTTCTGCTTTTTGCAGGGATCGCTCCCTACATGACTGCTTCATCCATTTGTTCCTCCCCACTGGTCTCCCTCCTGGCACTTGTCCTTGCAAGTGGAATGAGTGCTACACTGGTCCCTTTACCTCCTCCCTCACCACTGTTCAGAGCCCCAAACAGTCCTCCCAGGTGAGGTGTCATTCACCTGTGAATCTACTGGGGCCATATGCTGTGTCCAGTGCTCCCGTTGTGGCCTCCTGTATATCAGTGAGACCCAACGTAGATTGGGAGACTGCTTCTTCAAGCACCTATGCTCTTTCCGCCAGAAGAAGTGGAATCTCCTAGTGGTCACCCATTTTAATTCCACTTCCCATTCCCATCCCAGTATGTTAATCTGTGCCTCCAACCTGGTGGCATGAATATAGATTTCTCAAACTTTTGGTAATGCCCAACCTGTGCCCCCCCCTTCACCATTCCCCATCCACTTTTCCCTCTCTCACCTTATCTTCTTGCCTGCTCATCGCCTCCCTCTGGTGCTCCTTCCCTCTTTTTTTCCTCCATGACCTTCTGTTCTCTCAGATCAGATTCCCCCTTCTCCAGCCCTTCTTCATATAACCATAACCATATAACAATTACAGCACGGAAACAGGCCATCTCGGCCCTTCTAGTCCGTGCCAAACTCCTACTCTCACCTAGTCCCACTGACCTGCACTGGGTCCATAACCCTCCATTCCCTTCCTGTCCAAATTAACTTTAAACGACAACATCGAACCTGCCTCAACCACTTCTGCTGGAAGCTCATTCCACACAGCTACCACTCTCTGAGTAAAGAAGTTCCCCCTCATGTTACCCCTAAGCTTTTGCCCTTTAACTCTCAACTGATGTCCTCTTGTTTGAATCTTCCCCCACTCTCAATGGAAAAAGCCTATCCACGTCAACTCTATCAATCCCCCTCATAATTTTAAATACCTCTATCAAGTCCCCTCTCAACCTTCTACACTCCAAAGAATAAAGACCCAATTTGTTCAACCTTTCTCTGTAACTTAGGAGATGAAACCCAGGCAACATTTTAGTAAACCTCCTCTGTACTCTCTCAATTTTATTGACACCTTTCCTATAATTCGGTGACCAAAACTGTACACAATACTCCAAACTTGGCCTTACCAATGCCTTATACAATTTCAACATTACATCCCAACTCCTATACTCAATGCTCTGATTAATAAAGGCCAGCATACCAAAAGCTTTCTTCACCACCCTATCCACATGAGATTCCACCTTCAGGGAACTATGCACCATTATTCCTAGATCCCTCTGTCCTATAGCATTCTTCAATGCCCTACCATTTACCATGTATGTCCTATTTTGATTAGTCCTAACAAAATGTAGCACCTCACATTTTTCAGCATTAAACTCCATCTGCCATCTTTCAGCCCACTCTTCTAACTGGCCTAAATCTCTCTGCAAGCTTTGAAAACCTACTTTATTATCCACAATGCCACCTATCTTAGTATCATCTGCATACTTACTAATCCAATTTACCACCCCATCATCCAGATCATTAGTATATATGACAAACAACATTGGACCCAGTACAGATCCCTGAGGCACACCGCTACACACCGTCCTCCAATCTGACACACAGTTATCCACCACTACTCTCTGGCGTCTCCCATCCAGCCACTGCTGGATCCATGTTACTACTTCGATATTAATGCCTAACGATTGAACCTTCCTAACCAATCTTCCGTGTGGAACCTTGTCAAAGGCCTTACTGAAGTCCATACAGACAACATTCACCACTTTACCCTCGTCAACTTTCCTAGTAACCTCATCAAAAAATTCAATAAGATTTGTCAAACATGACCTTCCACACACAAATCCATGTTGACTGTTCCTAATCAGACCCTGTCTATCCAGATAATTATATATACCATCTCTAAGAATACTTTCCATCAATTTACCCACCACTGACGTCAAACTCACAGGCCAATAATTGCTAGGTTTACTCTGAGAACCCTTTTTAAACAATGAAACAACATGAGCAATACGCCAATCCTCCGGCACCATTCCTGTTTCTAATGACATTTGAAATATTTCTGTCAGAGCCCCTGCTATTTCCACACTAACTTCCCTCAAGGTCCTAGGGAATATCTTGTCCGGACCCGGAGACTTATCCACTTTTATATTCCTTAAAAGCGCCAGTACTTCCTCTTCTTTAATCATCATACTTTCCATAACCACCCTTCTTGTTTCCTTTACCTTACACAATTCAATATTGGGTTGGCGGTGGATATGCAATGGCAAGCATTTAAAGATCGCATGGATGAACTACAGCAATTGTTCATCCTAGTTTGGCAAAAGAATAAATCAAGGAAGATAGTGCACCCGTGGCTGACAAGGGAAATTAGGGATAGTATCAATTCCAAAGAAGAAGCATACAAATTAGCCAGAAAAGATGGCTCACCTGAGGACTGGGAGAAATTCAGAGTTCAGCAGAAGAGGACAAAGGGCTTAATTAGGAAGGGGAAAAAAGATTATGAGAGAAAACTGGCAGGGAACATAAAAACTGACTGTAAAAGCTTTTATAGACATGTGAAAAGAAAAAGATTGGTTAAGACAAATGTAGGTCCCCTACAGACAGAAACAGGTGAATTGATTATGGGGAGCAAGGACATGGCAGACCAATTGAATAATTACTTTGGTTCTGTCTTTACTAAGGAGGACATAAATTATCTTCCGGAAATAGTAGGGGACAGAGGGTCCAGTGAGATGGAGGAACTGAGGGAAATACATGTTAGTGAAGTGGTATTAAGTAAATTGAAGGGATTAAAGGCAGATAAGTCCCCAGGGCCAGATGGTCTGCATCCCAGGGTGCTTAAGGAAGTAGCCCAAGAAATAGTGGATGCATTAGTGATAATTTTTCAAAACTCTTTAGATTCTGGACTAGTTCCTGAGGATTGGAGGGTGGCTAATGTAACCCCACTTTTTAAAAAAGGAGGGAGAGAGAAACCAGAGAATTATAGACTGGTTAGCCTAGCGTCGGTGGTGGGGAAACTGCTAGAGTCAGTTATCAAAGATGTGATAACAGCACATTTGGAAAGCGGTGAAATCATCGGACAAAGTCAGCATGGATTTGTGAAAGGAAAATCATGTCTGACGAATCTCAGAATTTTTTGAGGATGTAACTAGTAGAGTGGATAGGGGAGAACCAGTGGATGTGGTATATTTGGATTTTCAAAAGGCTTTTGACAAGGTCCCACACAGGAGATTAGTGTGCAAACTTAAAGCACACGGTATTGGAGGTAAGGTATTGATGTGGATAGAGAATTGGTTGGCAGACAGGAAGCAAAGAGTGGGAATAAACGGGACCTTTTCAGATTGGCAGGCAGTGACTAGTGGGGTACTGCAAGACTCAGTGCTGGGACCCCAGTTGTTTACAATATATTAATGACTTGGATGAGGGAACTAAATGCAGCATCTCCAAGCTTGCGGATGACACGAAGCTGGGTGGCAGTGTTAGCTGTGAGGAGGATGCTAAGAGGATGCAGGGTGACTTGGATAGGTTAGGTCAGCGGGCAAATTCATGGCAGATGCAATTTAATGTGGATAAATGTGAAGTTATCCTTTTTGGTGGCAAAAATAGGAAAACAAATTATTATCTGAATGGTGGCCGATTAGGAAAAAAGGGAGGTGCAACGAGACCTGGGTGTCATTATACACCAGTCATTGAAAGTGGGCATGCAGGTACAGCAGTCAGTGAAAAGAAGGCTAATGGTATGCTGGCATTTATAGCAAGAGGATTCGAGTACAGGAGCAGGGAGGTACTACTGCAGTTGTACAATGCCTTGGTGAGACCACACCTGGAGTATTGTGTTCAGTTTTGGTCCCCTAATCTGAGGAAAGACATCCTTGCCATAGAGAGAGTACAAAGAAGGTTCACCAGATTGATTCCTGGGATGGCAGGACTTTCATATGATGAAAGACTAGATCAACTAGGCTTATACTCGTTGGAATTTAGAAGATTGAGGGGGGGATCTGATTGAAACGTATAAAATCCTAAAGGGATTGGACAGGCTAGATGCAGGAAGATTGTTCCCGATGTTGGGGAAGTCCAGAACGAGGGGTCACAGTTTGAGGATAAAGGGGAAGCCTTTTAGGACTGAGATTAGGAAAAACTTCTTCACACAGAGAGTGGTGAATCTGTGGAATTCTCTGCCACAGGAAACAGTTGAGGCCAGTTCATTGGCTATATTTAAGAGGGAGTTAGATATGGCCCTTGTGGCTAAAGGGATCAGGGGGTATGGAGGGAAGGCTGGTACAGGGTTCTGAGTTGGATGATCAGCCATGATCATACTGAATGGCAGTGCAGGCTCGAAGGGCCGAATGACCTACTCCTGCACCTATTTTCTATGTTTCTATGTTTAATATCCTTCTCCTTAGTGAATACCGAAGAAAAGAAATTGTTCAAAATCTCCCCCATCTCTTTTGGCTCCGCACATAGCCATCAACTCTGATTCTCTAAGGGACCAATTTTATCCCTCACTATCCTTTTGCCATTTATATAACTGTAGAAACCCTTTGGAGATATTTTCACCTTACTTGCTAAAGCTGCCTCATATCTTAGTTTTTCTAATTTCTTTCTTAAGATTCTTTTTGCATTCTTTATAGTCCTCAAGCACCTCATTAACTCCAAGCTGCCTATATTTATTGTAAATCCCTCTCTTTTTCCGAACCAAGTTTCGTATATCACTTGAAAACCATGGCTCTCTCAAACTTTTAACCTTTCCTTTCAACCTAACAGGAACATAAAGATCCTGTACCCTCAAAATTTCACCTTTAAATGACCTCCATTTCTCTATTACATCCTTCCCATAAAACAAACTGTCCCAATCCACTCCTTCTAAATCCTTTCGCATCTCCTCAAAGTTAGCCTTTCTCCAATCAAAAATCTCAACCCTGGGTCCAGTCCTATCCTTCTCCATAATTATATTAAAACTAATATTGATTTCACCAATCAACTTCCCAGCTCTTTGTTTTGTCCCTTCCCCCTCCCAGTTTTACCTATCACCTTGTGTTTCTCTCTCCCCTCCCCCCCATCTTTTAAATCTTCTCTGCTTTTTTTTTTCCTCCAGTCCTACTGAAGGGTCCCGGTCTGAAACACCAACTGTACTCTTTTTCTTTGATGCTGCCTGGCTTGCTGAGTTCTTCCTCCAGCATTCTGTATGTGTTCCCCAAAACCCTGTTTCTTTCTCCTCCTTCACCAACTCCATCTGTCCATTACCCACACACCCTTGCCCCCACTGTTTCCACCTGCCCTTCCCATCTCCCTTACTTGATTCTGTGCTTCACTCTCCTCTCTTTTCAGATTCCATAATCTGAAACTCTGTCACCCCCACCTGTTACCAGCTTTGTCTTTATTTGCGCTGTTTCCTTCTCCATCTGGCTATCGCACTTCCTCATCAGGATCCACCAATCGTTTGCTAACTCTTGCTCCACCTCTTCCAGAGTTGAAATTTATTATCGAAGTATGTATATCATAAACTGTAAGATTCATCTTCTTGCAGGCATTCACAAAACAAGGAAACACAATAAAATTCATTTTAAAAAGCACACACAACAGGACCACCAGAAATCCAATGTGCAAATGAGGACAAGTTGCACAAATAGTGAAGAAAAAGTAAATGAAACCACATGGAACATGAACTGCAGAGTCCCCAAAAGTGAGTCTACACCTGCGAAGGACATTTAATGCTGAAGCAAGTTCAGGAGTCTGATGGCTCCTTAACCTGGCAGAGTGAGACCCAAGATTTCTCCATCTCCCACCCAACAGTGGTAGCGAGAAGAAAGAGAGTCTGGTTAAACACACACAGATGTTGCTGTCCACCTGTTTGTTTTTCTGTTCTTGTCCTGGACACTTTAATACGCACAGAGTCATGGAGCTGACCACGACTCTTTCCACTATCAGGACTCGACGCAGTGCCGAATCACCCAGGAGCTTATAAAAGCACCAAATCATTCCGCCAATTCAAAAGTACTTCCTTAAAAGTGAAATTACAGGCTATAGACTGCAGCAATTGCAGTTCAGAAGTATATCTACCAGTGTTGTTTTGTGAGCTGTCTGCAAAACATTACCTTTGGCTATCTCCTCTCTCTATCCTTTGGTCTGTCCATAATGTCAACCCTTCCTTTCACCACCCCCACAAATGCTGCCTCCAACATTTTGCCAGTTGCTTCAGATTCCAGCATCTGCACTGCTTTCCCTTTTGTGACTCATTTTCACTTTTGCTTTACAGGCAAGATTCCATAATGTTGGTTAAGTTAGTGAGCATATTAAACAGATGAATACTAAAATTGTAAAACATTTTCAGGCAGCAAATTAGTGTTAAATTCCTTTCTGTTGACAGGTTTTAAAGGATTCGGTAGCAAAGACCTGGGAAGATGCACCATACCTTTTCATCGTTGAGGTCAAAAAGCCAGTGGTTAACTCTCCTGAAAACAGAAATTGGAATCTAATTTGTAGGTTCTCAGTACAACAGTAAAGTAATACACTTCATCCTTATTTCCATTAAGGCAGCAGTGGGCTACAGTTGGCAGCAATTGTGTGCAAGTTCATAACCTCAAAAGTCTCTTGTAACCAACAGCCGAAGTAGTGGCTAGACCTCATTGTTTTTCCTTTTATGGAGCTAAAAACTGGCAAAGCAAAATAGGACATAATTGTCTGTTTTATTTGCTCATAGTGGTTTGGATTAGATCAGGTGGTGAATGAGGCAAAATGTGATGTAATATTAAGACGATGACAAGTTTTCAATGCCATTCTCTCTAGACTACTTTTAATTACTCTAAAAGGCATTGGTCAGACACAGCTATGCTCACACTCTACCAGAATTGGCCACTGCAGCCACCTGAGGACCCACCAAAAGACAACCCTTAGGAGAACATCATACTCAACTCGAGTGATCGTGCTACATCTATAGAGTATTTTGAGCAGATCTCAGCCCATTATCTAAGAAAGGATGTGCTGGCATTGGAGAGGTTCCAGAGGAGGTTTATGAGAATCATCTCTGGAATGACGGGGTTTAACATATGAAGAGCATTTGATGGCTCTGAGCCTGTACTCACTGGTTAAAGAAGAATGGGGATGGGGGGGGTGGAGTTTCATTGGAAACCTATTGAATCTTAAAAGGCCTAGGTAGAACGAATGTTGGGAGGATGTTTCCTATAGTGGGGGAGTCTAGGACCAGAGGGCACAGCCTCAGGACATCCCTTTAGAAGGGAAATGAGGAATTTCTTTAGCCAGAGGGTGGTGAATCTGTGGAATTCGTTGCTACAGATGGCTGTGGAGGCCAAGTCATTGGTATAGTTAAAGAGTTGGTTGATGGGTTCATGATCGATAAAGTATGACTATGAATATGACTATGATTAGTACGAGCATCAAGGGTTATGGGGAGAATGCAGGAGAATGGGATTGAGAGGGATAATAAATCAGCCAATGATGGAATAGCAGTGCACACTCGGTGGTTTGAATGGCCTAATTCTGCTCCTATGTCTTATGGTCTGACACTTATAAAGTGAAAGCTTTTGCTTATGGATGACCCTTGGGTGGCACGACAACGTAGAGGTTAGTGCATCACTGTACGGTCTAGCTGCTATTTCGGGGTTCAATTTCTGCCACTGTCTGTAAGGAGTTTGTGTGTTCACCCTGTGACTGCGTGAGTTTCTTCTGGTGCTCCAGTTTCCTCCCATGTTCCAAAGATGTACCGGCTGAGGTTATTGAGTTGTGGATATCCTGTATTGGTGCTAGTGGTATAGTGGCATCAACACTGGACATCAAGGCAAATAGTTTTGAGTTCGAATCCAGGCAGCTGCTTGCATGTTTTCCATCCATGCTGGGTTGAGAGTCGGGCTAGCAACTCGGTCTCGTTTTTTAAGAAAAAGTCAAGTGCTGTGGAAACAGCAAAATGCCACCCAATGCGCTACAAGGTATGAAAAGAAACAATAGTGTTGGCACTGGATGGGAAGTGTGGTGACACTTGCAGGTTGTGCCCAGCACATCCTGACGGATTTGATTTGATGTAAGTGACACATTTCTTCATGCAGAATTAGCAGCAGCAGTGCTATCCTTAATTCTTCTTGTTGATATAGTTACTGGGTATGGGGTGATGTGCTGCCTTGGCTAATACATAAAAGTTCGCAGCACAAGTAATGCAAGTGTCATGCCACCTCAGGATCTGATAACCGTTCACTCGTTTGTATCCGGTCGCAGTTTATCTACAAGTTCTTTCAGCATATATCATAGCTTGGCTTGCGTATTGATTGCTGTCCTATGTCTCTTTGCAGTAGAAGTGGAAATGGTAGGACCCTATGGATACATTTCTGCCTCACAATGGCCCCTAATGATTGTAAGTAGTACAAGGCTCGTGGTTAACACTAATGATTGTAAGTTGTATAAAGCTTGTGGTTAACAAAGTTGAAAGTAAAATTTATTAACAAAGTATAGATATGTCACCACATAGAACCCCGAGATACTTTTTCCTGCGGGCATACTTAGCAAATCTACAGAACAGTAACTGTAAACAAGATCAATGAACAACAAACTATGCAAATGCAAATATAAATAAATAGCAATAAATAATGAGTATGAAATAACAAGATAAAGAGTCCTTAAAGTGAGACCATTGGTTGTGGGAACACCGGAAATAGAGTGACTGTAGTTATCCCCTTTTGTTCAAGAGCCTGATGGTTGAGGGGTAGTAACTGTTCCTGAACCTGGTGGTATGAGTCTTGAAGCACTTGTTCCTTCTACTTGATGGCAGCAATGAGGAAAGAACATGGTCTAGGTGGTGCGGATCTCTGATGATGGATACTAATGATTGTACAAAGTTCATGGTGAACAGTTTTCTATTTTAATGATCTTGAAAGCAGATTCCATCTGTTTATCTCTGTGAACTCAATGAAAATTGAATTGGAAAATTCACTAAACTGAACAGCTTGTGGAAGATCCACATGCAAGAATTTAATCTGTTACATATTTGCGAATATTCAGTGAGCAAAGTCAGACATTCTTTTTACAATCAAAATTTATTTTCCACCCAGTTTTCATTGTGAAAGAACAACCTTCAAAACCAGCCCCCAGATGATCCTCACTATACGCTGATCAATCCTGGGATACATCTGTGTCACTTCTCCAGAACCATTATGTCCTTGATTTTCCAAAGTACTTCTACTTCCTCTTAATTGTCTAGACTCCACAATACTGGAGAAGGGAATTCCAAGGATTCAACACTCTTCTGAGAAGTTCATACACGCCTCAGTTTTTAAATAGCTTTTTCCTAACCTTGTATCTGTGCCCCCTCATTTGAGGTCCACCAAACTCTGGAAAAAGTTGATCAGTATCCTGACAGCCCCCTCAGGATATCCTGGTTGCAGTAAGATAATCCTATTCTTCAACTTTTAATGATAGACATCTTAGGAACTTTTGGACTGCCTCCAATGTCAGTATATCCTTAAAAGAGCCAAAACCCATACACATATTTAAGTTGCAGCCTCGCCAGAAACCTGTTCCATTGTAACACTTGTACTGAAAATTCCCTACTGTTATCAAGGCCAATGTTCCATTTGCCTTCCTAACCACTTACTACACCTATCCGCTAATGCTTTATAATGTGTACACAAAAATACTTCGATGCCTCTGTACTTAACCCATCTGCAATCTTTCTCCCTCTAGATCAGGGTTTTCTTTTTATGCCATGGACAAGTACCATAAAACAAGAGGTCCATAGGTCCCAGGTTGGGAACCTCTGATTTAGATGAATCCTGTCACTGAAGTATATCAGTCATGGATACCCACTTTAAACTCTATATACAAAGTTTTCATCCACACCTTCAAACTATTTATCTCTTGCTGCAGAGTCCAAACAGCCTCTAAATAACATCGTTGTATTTTATTTACAGGACTGTATAGCTTCATATTTATCCATGTCATATAGCATCTGCCACACTTTTGGCCAAGCATGCGATTTGTTGATATCATTCGACACCTCTTTGCACCTTCCTCACAATTCACGGTGCCACCCAGCACATTAACACACTCTCCCTCTTCCACTGTCTGACTCAATGGATCATGCTGATGGAAATCCTTGACTGTATATGGAAATTATACAAGCAGTTTTCTATCTGCTCAGTACCCACAAGCAGCAAGGAAATGACAGAGATCTTGTTTGTTTTCCAAGGCAAATTTTTATTCAGCTGAGAACGATGATTTGCAAGCTGTGTGTGTAAAATAGAGGCCATGAATACAAGATGACCACTTATAAGTACAATAAGGAATTCAAAAGAAATTCTTTCCCAGGGTGACGGGATTATGCAATTGCTATTTGCAAAGCTGAGGCGAACCATGTTCATCTCCAAAAATAACAAGATTGAGAAGAAAGGAATAGATGAATATTTACTAGGAAGATTTTAAAGTTGGTTATGGTTCATACAGAACATAAAGCACAGTGGCCCTCCATAAGTTACAGATAACATATGAACCACAGGATCAATTATTTATACGTAATGCAATGCACACTGAAGCACAGTCACAAATGTTTTGCTTTTCCACTGATATGTTTTGGTGCAGCCTCTGTTGTAGACGCAGTGTTAATTGTCCTAAGTATTTAATAGGTGCATTGGCAGAATTATTCAGTCTGACTGGCTGCCTTTCTTTCTGCAGTTTTACATGGTGATGTGTATCATTTACGTGCTCTACAGTCTGGTTTGGCTGCTCCTTTTAGCCTGCTACTGGAAGGATTTGCTCCGGATTCAGTTCTGGATTGGAGGAGTCATCCTGCTCGGAATGTTGGAAAAAGCAGTCTTCTATGCGGAATACCAAAGCATCTCACGTCAGGGTGTATCAGGTACGTGTTGTATGAACAGACCTGTGTAGTCTTGTTGAATTTTGGTAGGATTCAGAAATAGAGTTGGATGGATTTTAAGCAGCCAGGCCTCCTGCTCATGCTTTGACTACCAGATGGTGGGTGTTAGGTGAGGGGAAGATTAGATTTGACTATAACTATGGAACATCTGTGGCTTTTGGCACAATGTCAATTCTCATAAAGACCTCTGTAATCCCCATTATATCCCAACTTCCTGACTGAAATTGTAGTGGCCAAAGAAAGAGGAATGAGGTGACCAGCCATCCTTGGGTGCTTTGAATTCTAGAAGCTAAATGAATTGAGTCCTGTTTCAGTAGACAAGTTAGAAGATTATTGGTTGAACCAACTGTTCCAGGGAATTTGTTGGTGGTGTATCCATTATTCAAGTCCATAATGACACAGAAGCAAAGGATGTACAAAACACTTCTAAATGTACCTTTGTGTCTAGGCCCTCCTCATTCCTTTATTAATACTATATTTTAAACAAAATTTCTATAATACTCAGGACCAGAGGGCACTGCCTCAGAATAGAGGGATGTCCATTTAGAACGGAGATGAGCAGGAATTTCTTTAGCCAGAGGGTGGTGAATCTGTAGAATTTGTTGCCAAGGTGGCTGTGGAGGCCAGGTCATTGGGTATATTTAAGGCAGAGTTTGATAGATTCTTGATTAGTTAGGGCCTGAAATGTTACAGAGAGAAGGCAGGAGAATGAGGTTGAGAGGGAAATAGGTCAGCCGTGATGAAATGGCAGAGCAGACTTGGTGGGCCAAATGGCTTAATTCTGCTCCCATGTCTTATAGTCATATGGTGGGAGAGAGCTGTTTTATAAGTACTGTGCTCTTCAGCTACAAATTAAATGTTGCTTTTTCTTTGCAGTTCACGGGGCAGTGGTCTTTGCAGAGTTGCTGTCAGCTGTGAAGCGTACTCTTGCTCGGATCCTGGTCATTATCGCTGCACTTGGTTATGGAATTGTCAAGTAAGATATTTTCCGTGTCAATTCAGTTCCTTTTAGTTTGCCTTAAATGTATAGTGCAAAACAAAACCTAGGGACAGCTGTGGGTACAACTGCCTCATAACTCCAGCAATTCAGGTGTGGTGCTGTTTGTATGGAGTTTGCATGGTGACTGCCTCAGTTTGGCCTGGGTTTGGGCCTCCTCCCACATCCCAAGTACCACTAGGTGGTAAAGTTAAATTACCTTTGGTATAGATGGGTCTTAGTAGAATCACGGAGAAGTTGATAGACATGGGAGAGAATAGGTGACTCTGGGATTGGACTGAGGTTCAGAATAGACTCAGTGGCCATTTGGCTATCTCTATGCCACAAGGAAATGTGAGTCTGTAACACTAAGACTTTTGATCTCTATTTTTGTCAATTTGTTGTCTTTCAGGGCAAGAGAGGTGCTATAGACTTAAAACATACAGAAACAGATCCTTTGGCCAGATCCATCCATGTCCACCATGTCATCTATGTGAGCCAGTCCCATTTCCCATCATTTGGCCCATATCCCTTCAATCCTTTCCCATTCATATATCTGTTGAAATGTTTCTTAAATTGTAATTGTTCCTGCAAGAGCCTGTTCAATATCCTCACCACCTTCTGTAGAAAAACTTGTCCCCTGGCCCCTCAAGTCCCCTTTAAATCGTTCCTCTTTAAATTCTAATTTCATAATCTTCCTCCCCCACAGTATTCCCTCTAACTTGTCATGACCAGTGTGCACAAAAACCTGCTGTGCAATTTTTTGCCCAGTGATAACAAATGTATGCACTGAATAATTTCTTCAACAAATCATTGCAAGCTGCACGTAATAATAATAAGCACAGCCCGTATCAGAAACTGGAAAAAGAAATGTGATTATGTACGATCATGAAATTATACTTAACATGCCACCGAAGTAAAGTGACAATCTTTTGAGCGCAGTTTAAATTCCTTTGTGTACATGTGCACACCTTAACGGAAACATTGCCCCCCCCTCACCCTGTCAATAAAAACTGTGACCTTTCACCGTATCTGTGCCCCACATGGTTTTATGAAACATTCATCCTTCAGTGATAAAATTGGCTTTAGTACCTTGTGACTGGAAATGATAGGGGTGGAAAATCAAGTAGGTTTCCCAGTTTGGGAAGCTTTCAATAACTGCTTAGAGGCCTTGACCCTCTGACTCACAACGTTGCAGGTTTAAGGCCAGAGACTGAAGAGCACAATCTAATCTGACAGGTCACTGTCATACTGAAGATGCCCAGTGCTGTTGGTATTTAACTGAAGACATTAAACCAAATGCCGATCAGATGTCTGACCTGTTCAGTAAAAGTGAAACATTTTGAATAAAGTTTCACCTCAGTCAGCATCAGTAAGAAGAATTCTGCTGGAAAATCTCAACTGGCCAAGCAGGATTTTAGTGGTGTGGTGCTGGTGAACCACAGTGACGTTCTGCTGGCTACGTACAGTACTTGTATATTATAGTACAGTAAATATACTTGCTTTGAATTACTCTCACTGTAATCTACAGCATGTAATTTCCCTTAAAGCCATGCACGTCTAAATTAGCTTAATAAACTACAGATTTCACCATCTTCTGAAAGACTCAGTGGACCAAGCAGATGTGGAACCTTTAAGCCGATGAATGTTCATCGCCATGGCTGGAAGTGAGACGGTGGGGGGGGGGGCTGGGGGGAAATGACTCCAAGCTGGGTCGAAACACAGAGGGAAGAGTCCCTTCTACCCAGTATTTTGTTGGCAAATGTGTAGTTGCTGGAGAACAAAACTGAGGACCTGAGGGCAAGATTGCTGTATTGGAGAGAAATGAAACATCGTTGTGTTCTATGTTTTGACCGAGATGTGGCTTACTCCCAGCACGCCAGATACAGCACTCAGGTCCAAAGGCTTCTGGATTCACAGGATAGACCAAACTGCTGATTGGCAAAAGGCAAAAGGTTCATGATAAACTCTCGGTGGTGCTCCAATGCGGCAGTTTGTCAAGCTCATGACACCTAATGGTCAAACACCATCCATTCTATTTACCTAGGAAGTTCTCCATCATTCTGACCGCAGTTTATGTACCGCTAGCAGTCGACTATAATCAAGCACTCGCAATACTGCATGATGCCGTCTCCAAACAAGAAACAATCCATCCCAAAGCATTTCAAATCATAGTCGGGGAATTCAACCAGACTTGTTTAAAGAAAACCCTGCCAATTACCATCTGTATATAACCTGGAGCCCCAGTGGTCCCAACACACTAGACCACTGTTTTAGGAAGCTAAGGAATGCCAACTGTTCCTTTCCAGGACTGCATTATGGTAAATCGGATCACTTGGCTGTCCTCCTACCTGCATATGGACAATACAGGCAGAGGCTAATGAGCAAATCTTCAGAGATTGGGACAACAAAGAGGTAGTTGCAGGAGGCAGAGGAGTGGCTACAGGATTGCTTTGAGTTGGTGGGCTGGGCAATGTTCAAGGACTCATCTGTAGATCTGAATGAATATGCCATGGTTGCAATGGACTTTATTAAAACAGTTGTAGATGATTGTGTCCCCACAAAATCATTCAGAGGCTTCCCCAACCAGAAGCCCAGGATAAACCATGAGATCTGCATTCTGCTGAGTGCCTGGTCAGAGGCATTCAAGTCTAGTGACCAAGAAGTTACATGAGGTCCAGGTACGATCTCCAGAATCGCACAGGCGAAGTGGCAATTCGGGACTAAATTTGAACCAATGGAGGATGCTCGACAGCTGTGGCAGGGCTTGAATACTATCACCCCTTGTAAAGTAAAATCAAGCAACATAAGCAGCAACAGGGCTTCACTTCCAGATGAGCTCAATACCTTCTGTGCTCAATTTGACTATCAAAACATGGAGGAACCATCACGAACTCCCAAAAGTTCTGTAATTTCAGTCTCTGAGGCCAACATGCAAGCAGCCTTCAGGAGGGTGAGCCCATGAAAAGCATCTGGACCAGGCAAAGTAGCTGGCCACGTACTAAAGACTATGCAGATCAACTGGCTGGAGTGTTCACTGAGATGTTTAACCTCTCACTTCAGCAGTCTGAGGTATCCCCCCGCATCAAGCAGACCTGTACCGATGCCTAAGAAGCACCTGGTAACCAGCCTCAGAGTATCGTCCACTAGTACTTACATCCGCAGTGATGAAATGTTTCGAGAAATTGGTACTGAAGCATTTTAACTCCTGCCTGAGAAGCAAGTTGGATCTGCTCCAATATGCCTATTGGAGCAATAGCTCCACAGAAGATGCCATCTCATTAGCTCTTCACTCAACCCTGGAGTATCTGGACAGCAAAGCTGCATACATCAGGTTGCTCCTTATCATATACAGCTCAGCATTTGATACCATCATCCCCTCAAAACTAATCAATAAACTTCAAGACTTTAGCCTCAATACCTCCTTGTGCAGTTGGATCCTCGATTTCTTCACTTGCAGAGTCCAGTCTTTTCGGATTGGTAACAACATCACCTTCACAATCTCCATCAGCACAGGGCTGTGTGCTTTGCACTTATGACTCTGGCTAAGCACGTCTCCGATGCCATACTCAAATTTTCTGATGATACCACTGTCGTAGCTAAATCAAGGGTGATGACGATGCAGCACATAGGAGGGAGATTGAAAATCTGTGCCACAACAACAACCTCTTAATGTCAACAAGACTAAGGAGCTGATTATTGACTTCAGGAGGAGGAAACCAGACCAGGGGTCGATGAGCCAGTCTTCATGGGGGGGAGTGGGGTGGAATCAGAGGTGGAGAGGGTCAGCATCTTTAAATTCCTCAGTATTATCATTTTGAAAGACCTGGGTCCAGCACGTAAGTACAATTACGAAGAAAGCACGGTAGCACCTCTGCTTCCTTAGGAGTTTGCAAAGATTGGGCATGATATCTAAAACTTCGACAAATTTCTGTAGATATATGGTGGAGAGTATATTGACTGATTACATCACAGCCTGATATGGAAACACCAATGTCCTTGAAAAGAAAATCGTACAAAAAGTAGTGGATAAGGCCTAGTCCATTATGGGTAAATCCCTCCCCACCATAAGTCACATCTACACAGCGTTGTTGCGGGAAAGCAGCATCCATCATCAGGAGTCCCCACCACCCAGGTCATACTCTCTTCCAGTGAGAAGAAAGTATAAAAGCCTCAGGACTCACACCACCAGGTTCAAGAACAAACATCAGGCTCTTAAACCATAACTTCATTACTAAACTGTTTCCACAATCTATGGACTCAGTTCAAGGACTCTTCATCTCATGTTCTTGAAATTTATTGCTTATTTATTTATTGTTGTTATTATTATTGTTATTTCTTCCCTTTTGTATCTGCACATTTGTCTTTTTCATGCTGGTTGAACACCCAAGTTGGTACGGACTTTCATTGATTCTCTTATGGTTATTCTATTATGGATTTATTGAAAATGAATCTCATGTTTGTATATAGTGACATGTATGAGGCTTGATAATAAATTTACTTTGAACTTTGTGGATCTGTGGGAGGAAAGAGATCATCGACATTCTGAGTCATAATTAATTTTGAACCAAAGTATTTACGGTTCCTTTCCTTCCACAATGCTGCTTGAGTCGCTGAATTCTTCCAGCAAGTTCGTTGTTGGTCCGGATTCCAGCATTCTGCAGTCTCCTCTCTCTCAGTAAGAAACCTGTCATCCGGTCATTACCTTGTTGCTAATTGTGGAATTTTTGTGGATTACTTTACCGGTATATTTTATTTTACACAGGAACTTTGAGTTTATTTTGGATCTTTTTTGGATGTAGTGCTGTTTTGCACATGGTGAAAAACATAAATATTCCTCCAGCAGCCTCCTGCTGCTTATTGATTTTTGTTTATTTTATTGTTTTTATTTATCGAGTAAGCCCTTCGAGCATGCCCACTACCCTCCTACCCCCAGCAACCCCAATTAACCCTAACCTAATTGTGGGACAATTTACAATGATCAATTATCCTACTTTGGACTGTGGGAAGAAACCGGAGCACCTTGGGTAACCCTAGCATTCCACGGAGAGGATGTATAGACACTGGAATTGAGCTCCGGAACTCCCTGAGCTGTAATAGTGTCGTGCTAACCGTTATGCTACCTTGGCGCCCATCTTAAGTCTGGGCTTGTGCAGGGAAAATAAAGAAACAATGTGTTCCCAAGTTCTGACATCTTTCTGTCTCTTAGAGAAAGATAACCTGCATTCAGCTTCTCTCAGACACTGAATTAATTTGTGCACTTTCTGGCTAATTAAATATAATTTCCCATTTAAACAGGCCTCGGTTAGGAGCCACTTCAAATCAAGTCGTTGGCATCGGCCTGCTGTACTTGCTGTTTTCATCAGTAGAGGGCGTCCTGAGAGTAACTGTGGTAAGAAATTATCGAGATAAACTGACTGGAATTTTTAATAGGCATTGGGAAGAGGACAGTAATTATAATTGTGTGTGTGTGTGTGTGTGTGAGTACTTGTTAGTTAAGACTTTTTGTTTGACTAAGATTTTTAAATTAAACTTCACTCATTTTGTAATCCATTTCTCTAATTTGCATAAATTTGAATTCACACAGCTGTGCCTGCATAACCCGAAGCAGGCAATTCCTTCCACCCATAAATCAATATTTCTCTAATTTGACTATGTTGGTTCAATTCAACACTTCATACAATATTGCAATTTCAGGATAGCATATCATAAGAAAGTCAACAGTTTTGTCAAAATATTTTGGTCAAGCCGTAGTGTGATTATTAACTGCCCACAGTGAATGGGAGTATGCAGTCTCATTTTATCTACCAGGAAGAATACTGGATCATTTATAAGCTATCTAATCCCAGTACATCCCAATAGGTTCCCCTTCTCTGTTCTGCTTTCTCCTCATGCAGCTACAATTTGAAAGGTTATCTGCCACATCTAGAATCGAACAACAACGGAGATCCCAAGACCCACCCAGAGAACTGAATATTAATGAAAGCACAGTACTGTTCCTTTTGGCTAACTGTATAGTAACCTAAACTAACTTTGTCCTTCTTTAGGAGCAATCTTCGGCAGCCATGACCATCTGTGAGATTTCTCTTGCATTAATAGACTCCTGTATTGTTTGGTGGATATCCTTTTGTTTTCACCTCCCCTCCCTGAATTCCTTTCATTTAACTGGAGAATTTTGAGAAGTTTCTTGTTTGCTCTGAATCATTTACGGTTCACAATATAGTTTGTATGGCTCGTGATGAAATTTCTCCAACATTTTATCATGCAAAGTTAGATGCTCTAAATTCTGTCTGCTTAAAAATGAACTACCATTTGGGTTTGAAATTTTCAGCCAAGTTTAGGTGGAACAGATAGGAATCTTATACAGGATAGTAAACTATTAACTGGAAGTAGGGATGTACTAGGGTGCTGCCTGGATTGGAGAGCAGGTCTTAGGAGGAAAGGATAAGCAAGTTAGGGTTTTTCTCTTTGGAGCAAAGGAGGGTGGGAGGTGATTTGATAGAGGTGTACAAGATGATAAGAGGCATGGATGCAGTGGATAGCCAAATACTTTTTCTCCCAGGGCTGAAATGGCAAATACAAAGGGGCATAACTTTAAGGTCTTGGCATCTTGCTGAAAAATGTTTTTATTATTCATGAGAAAATACTGCATTTATTAAGCACCTTCAATCAGACAAAACCTGTCTTGCTCTGAGCTACATTGACAAGCCAAGTTTAAAAAAAAAATAGGGGGTGGATTTATATCCTTGTACAGCTTTGCACAATTCATACTTGGGAGCTTGGATAACAGGTCTGCCACCAGCTTTTAGCATGACATTTTGAAGCTGCCAGACTCGTAAAAGTTCTTCAGATTCACTTTGTGCTTTAGGAAGGATAACAGATCATTCTGGTCTGTGTAGTTTTAGACTTAACTGCTAACTATCCACTGATAAAGCCTCACAAGACAGAAGAGTCTTGAAGCAATTAGCGATGGATAATGTTAGCCTTGCCAATTATATTGCGTCCTATAAACAAATGAAGCATCTTGATGCATTAATGGGGTAATTGTGAGAAGCAGTTATGGAAGTGTGAGTAAGTGGCTGTGGTTAGAAAAGACCAATTTTCCATGCCACAGGCACATGGTCAAAGTTGACTTCTGGGAAAGCTGCAGCACAGGACTTGTTACCCCATCCATGAATTCTTGGTGTTTGCCATTGCTGAGAAACGTGAGTCTGTATTTGGATTTTCAATGCATTATATTTAATTCTAGGAAGAAGGGTGAAGGCAAATGTGCAGTACTTTCTTGAAAGTACAATTTATAAACTAGATCCTGTCTTTCTAGGTTTTTCAGACAGATGGACAGAAATAAGCAAAGCCATATACATCTGCCTCATTTGGGAATCTTAGTGATTGATTACACAGCATAGCCACCAATGTGTGGCCTTTAATAAGCTTTATTATGAGCATTCTATTAATAGCCAGTAATAATTAATTAAATGGTTTACTTCCAAACACAGCAAAGTGGATGACTGCTGGGACAGTTTCATCAAAGATCCTGGCATTTCTGAAAGCACTGCTTGAGTACAATGAAATAATGATATCTTGTTGATATCTAAATGGTTGCAATGAAATTCCTACTCAACGTGTGTGCTTTTGTATTGTATGTGATGCCATTCGGCTGCCTGCTCTTGTGTATTCTCTCCTGTCTTTCTGTCTCTTAGAATCAGGATGATGTAGTCCTGCTGGCTGCCATTCCTCTTGCTATACTCGATTCTTCACTCTGCTGGTGGATATCCTACTGACGCTTGACTAGTTTGTATTCACTGTGCATGGAAAAGCCTTAAACACCGTCACATATCATTTGCAAATTTCAAATGTGCTATGTTTAAATTGTTAAAAATATTTCTTTTGTAATGGGAAAGCCTGTCTGCACGATGACAGACCCAAACACAAAGTATGTTTTTTGGGCAGTTTTATGGGTTATTTCAAGCTCGTCCTCCTTAAAATCTTGTCAAGGCGCATCAGTTATTCAGTATTCTGTTAGAAAACTCACTTCCTTTTTTGTTTCTATCTTCCGGATACAACTGAAGTAGTACTCCATTGTAATTGTGGCAAGTCTCAGTAAATAAATATGATACTTCACAATACTCCATTCTGATCAGATTGAAAACCCAAGTTGCCCAACAATAGTGAGCTGCCAGACCACGGCAAAGTGTTAAAATAAAAGCTTTTAACCCTGCCTTTAATTCTGCCTTGTATTTGAACTCGGTGTTGGAAGTTTTATTCCTGATTCCAGTTTAGCGCAGTCAGATGCTTCTCAAGAATACAAGGATATTCCTTTAGAACAGATGAGGAGGACCCTCTTTAGCCAGAGGGTGGTAAATCTCTGGAATTCATACAGGTGGTGCTGAGCTACACATTACAGGGACATTAATCATAGAAACAGTCTCAAAATAAAAAATGACCTTTTAAAGCAACCTGATTTTGTCATGGTAGTCTAGTTCTTGCATCCCACATTGCATAAGCTGTTCGGAGATGGGCTCTGTGGTATTAAGATACTTTGAAAATGGAGAATGTTCTACTTCTGGGAATGAAAGAGTTACCGTATGTACGAGGAATGTTTGATGGCTCAGGGTCTGTAGTCGTTGAAATTTAGAAGGATGAGTGGGGAGCTCATTGAATCCTTTTGAATGTTGAAAGGCCTAGACGGTACACTCCAATGGTGGGGGAGTGTAGGATAAGAGGGCACAGCCTCAGGAGAGAGGGGCATCCATTTAAAACAGATGCGGAGAAATCTCTGTAGCCAAAGGGTGGTGAATTTGTGGAATTTGTTACCACATGCAGCTGGAGAGGCCAGGTCATTGGGTGAATTTAAGACAGAGATTAATAGATTCTTAATTGGACATGGCATCGAAAGATTACAGGGAGAAGGCCAGGGAATGGGGCTGAGGAGAGGGAAGAAAGCATCAGCCATGATTGATTGGCAGAGCAGACTCAATAAGCCAAATGGCCTAATCCTGCTCCATATCTTGTGGTATTAACTCCACATTCGTACAAATAAGTCTCAATCTGACTGTGGTGAAGAAGTTAGGTAATTCATCATAGACTCAAATGGTGTGTATAGGTATTTTGCGATATATCTCAACTTTTGGTTCACCATTTGATTAAGATAATATGGGAGAAGAAGTAGACCATATTTTTAAGCATGAATTGTATCTTGTAAATCTTGCTTCCCTTCACCTTTTTTTGGAGATGCTATGTAAAAACTGTCCCTTTGAACAAATTTTTGATTGCCTGTCTGTCGTAATATTGCTTTTTGACTCTTGCATCAGATGCTATTTTCTCTTTTGATGCACCTGGATTTCATGGGTGATTACATAGAAGCATAGAAACATAGAAAACCTACTGCACAATACTGGCCCTTCGGCCCACAAAATTGTGCTGAAAATGTCCTTATCTTTGAAATTACTAGGCTTACCCATAACCCTCTATTTTTCTGAACTCCATTTGCCTATCCAAAAGTCTCTTTAAAGACCCTATCGTATCCGCTTCCACCACCGTTGCTGGCAACCCATTCCACGGACTCACCACTCTCTGCGTAAAAAAATATCAGGGGTATCTCCTCTGTACCTACTCCCCAGCACCTTAAACCTTTGTCCTGTTGTGGCAACCATTTCAGCCCTGGGAAAAAGCCTCTGACTATCCACACAATCAATGCCTCTCATCATCTTATACACCTCTGTCAGGTCACCTCTCGTCCTCCGTCGCTCCAAGGAGAAAAGGCCGAGTTCACTCAACCTGTTTTCATAAGGTATGCTCCCCAATCTGGGCAACATCATTGTAAATCTCCTCTGCATCCTTTCTATGGCTTCCACATCCTTACTGTAGTGAGGCGACCAGAACTGAGCACAGTACTTCAAGTGGCTGCAACATTACCTCTTGGCTCCTAAGTTCAAGTCCACGATTAGTGAAGGCCAATAATTGATCGTCCTATGGACTCGGACCCCAAGATCCCTCTGATCCTCCACACTGTCAAGAGTCTTACCATTAATACCATATTCTGCCATCATATTTGACTTACCAAAATGAACCACCTCACACTTATCTGGGTTGAACTCCATATGCCACTTCTCAGCCCAGTTTTGTATCCTATCAATGTCCCGCTGTAACCTCTGACAGCCCTCCACACTATCCACAACACCTCCAACCTTTGTGTCATCAGCAAACTTATTAACCCACCCCTCCACTTCCTCATCCAGGTCATTTATAAAAATCACAAAGAGTAAGGGTCCCAGAACAGATTCCTGAGGCACACCACTGGTCACTGACCTCCATGCAGAATATGACCCGTCTACAACCACTCTTTGCCTTCTGTGGGCAAGCCAGTTCTGGATCCACAAAGCAATGTCCCCTTGGATCCGATGCCTCCTTACTTTCTCAATAAGCCTTGCATGGGGTACTTTATCAAATGCCTTGCTGAAATCCATATACACTACATCTACTGCTCTTCCTTCGTCAATGTGTTTAGTCACATCCTCAAAAAATTCAGTCAGGCTCGTAAGGCACGACCTGCCTTTGACAAAGCCATGCTGACTATTCTTAATCACATTATGCCTCTCCAAATGTTCATAAATCCTGCCTCTCAGTATCTTCTCCATCAACTTACCAACCACTGAAGTAAGACTGATTAGTTGTGTTTGTTTTAAAGCAGCTACTAAAGCCAAGACAGATGTGGAATATTATTAAGTAAATCAAGTATTAGTGACACTTCCCATTTAAGAATCAAATTTATACATCATCCAAGCAGTTGTCATGTGCCCCTCATCAGGTTCTCAATTTTTTTCCTCTAGGTTTAATCTTTACGAGAGTTTAGTCAAAGTATTGCTTGCTATTGTATGTAATGCCTATGGATTTTCTGATAAGTGCTCTCCATGTAATGGTGAGATGTCTGCATGTTTCAGAAATACTAATCTCATGTAAAGCTAATAACTGGAAATCATTTTCAAACAAATTGCTGCTATCATGATGAAATCATACATGATTTTCCTCCAAATCCATCTGTCTTTATGTCAATACCTGTATCTTTTAATATTTTCTTGTATTCTGTCAATCTAATTCTCTTAAATCTTGTAATTTGTAACAAAACTTGTTTGTTGTAAAGTGTAACCCAAAGGACTATTTGGTGGCCAAAATGATGTAGGCTTTACCCTCATGGTATGTTGCCTCCCAGGTACCAGGATAGTGTCCTCAGCAGTTTTAAGTGGGAAGGTGAACAACCAGAGGCCATGGTCATAGTTCAATGACATGGGTAGAATGAGTGACAGGGTTCTGTTCAGGCAGTTAAGTGGTAAGTTATAGGGCATGGCCACCAGGATTGTGATTTTAGGATTGCTACATGTACTAGTGAGGTCAGAACTAAGAAGGTTATCCAGTTTAATACATGGCTAAGAGTTTAGTGTAGGAGGGAGGGCATGAGACTTTTGGATCACTGAACTCTCTTCCAGGGAAGGTGGGACCTGTACAAAAGGGACAGTTTGCACCTGAACTGGAGAGGGACTAATATCCTAGTGGGAAGGTTTGTTCATGCTTTACGGTGGGTTCAAACTAGAGTTGCAGGGGGAATAGGAACTAGAGTGCCAGAACAGTAAGTGGAGAGGTTGTGGAGGCAGATGTTGGTAAGACCTCAGACAAAGTCAGGAATTAAAAGGTTAGCATGGTGCAACTAGTGTCCTAAGCTGTGTTTATTTCAATGCAAGAAGTGTCACAGGAAAGGCTTAAGAATTCAGGGCATGAACCAACAGCTGGAATAATGACATTGTAGCCATTAGTGACACTTGGTTGCAGGAAGGGCAGGACTGACAGCTTAATATTCCAGGGTTCCATTGCTTTAGGCATGATGGACAGGAGGGATTAAAAGGAGGAGGGGTAGCATTAAAATGTCACAGTAATGTTCTGTCAGGACAGGCTGGGAAATAACTAGTGAGGTGTTATGTGTGGAACTGAGAAATAAGAAAGGTATAACCACATTATTGGGGCTATTTCACAGATCAGCCAACACTCCTAAAAAGGATTTAGAGAAACAGATTTGTAAAGAGATTACAGACTGTTGCAAGAAACATTGTTATAGTGGGTGGTTTTAACTTTCCAGATTATTGATTAGGAAACCCATACTGTAAAAGGATTCAGTAGGATAGTGTTTGTCAAATACATTCAGGAACATTGAAATTCCAACAAGAGATTGCACGATACTGTATCTGCTACTAGGTAATGAGACAAGACATGTGACAGAAGTTTGTGTAGGGGAACACTTTGCATCCAGTGAGTACAATGCCATTAGTTTCAAAGTAACTAAGCAAAGAAATAGTTGTGGTCCTTGGGTTGAGATTCTAAATTGGAGAAAGGCTAATGTTGATGGTATCAGAAATGATTTGGCAAGTGTAGATTGGGACAGACTGTTTTCTGGCAGAGGTGTACTTGGAAAGTCAAAAGCCCTCAAAAATGAAATTTTGAGAGTACAAAGCTTTTATGTGCCTGTCAGAGTAAAAGGTAAAGATAACAAGTGTTGGTTTTCAAGCGATGTCGAGGCCCTGGTTAAGAGAAAAAAGCAGATGCATTGCAGGTATAGGCAAGTAGGAACAAATGAAGTGCTTATGGAGTATTACAAGAGAACACTTAAACATAGAAAAACATAGAAAGCCTACAGCACAATACAGGCCCTTCGGCTCACAGAGCTATGCTGAACATGCCCTTACTAGAACTACCTAGGCTTACCCATAGCCTTCTAGTTTTCTAAGCTCCATGTACCTATCCGGGAGTCTCTTAAAAGACTCTATCGTTTCTGCCTCCACCACCACTGCCAGCAGTCCATTCCATGCACTCACCACTCTCTGCATTAAAAAAAACCTTATCCCTGACACCTCCTCTGTACCTGCTTCTAGGCATCTTAAAACTATGCCCTCTTGTGCTTGCCATTTCAGCCCTGGGAAAAAGCTTCTGACTATCCACATGATCAATGCCTCTCATTATCTTGTATACCTCTATCAGGTCACTTCTCATCCTCTTTCACTCCAAGGAGAAAAGGCCAAGTTCACTCAACCTATTCTCATAAGGTATGCCCCCCCAATCCAGGAAACATCCTTGTAAATCTCCTCTGCACCCTTTCTATGGTTTCCACATCCTTCCTGTAGTGAGGCGACCAGAACTGAGCACAGTACTCCAAGTGAGGTCTGACCAGGGTCCTATATAGCTGCAACTCTTAAACTCAATCCCACGGTTGAAGAAGGCCAATGCACTGTATGCCTTCTTAGCCACGGAGTCAACCTGCATAGCAGCTTTGAGTGTCCTATGGACTCAGACCCCAAGATCCCTCTGATCCTTCACATTGCCAAGAGTCTTACCATTAATGCTATATTCCGCTGTCATACCAAAATGAACCACCTCACACTTATCTGGATTGAACTCCATCTGCCACTTCTCAGCCCACTTTTACATCCTATCAATGTCCCGCTCTAACCTCTGACAACCCTCCACACTATCCACAACACCCCCAACCTTTGTGCCATCAGCAGATTTACTAACCCATCCCTCCACTTCCTCATCCAGGTCATTTATAAAAATCACAGAGTAAGGGTCCCAGAACAGATTCCTGAGGCACACCACTGGTCACCGACCTCCATGTAGAATATGACCCATCTACAAACACTCTTTGCCTTCTGTGGGCAAGCCAGTTCTGGATCCACAAAGCAATGTCCCCTTGGATCCCATGTCTCCTTACCTTCTCAATAAGCCTTGCATGGGGTACCTTATCAAATGCCTTGCTGAAATCCATATACACTACATCTACGGTTCTACCTTCATCAGTGTGTTTAGTCATATCCTCAAAAAATTCAATCAGGCTCATAAGGCACAACCTCCCTTTGACAAAGTCATGCTGACTATTCCCAATCATATTATGCCTCTCCAAATGTTCATAAATCCTGCCTCTCAGGATCTTCTCCATCAACTTACCAGCCACTTAAAGGCTTAAAGGAGGCTAAAAGAAGGCATGAAGTTGCTCTAGCAGACAAGGTGAAGGAGAATCCAAAAGAATTCTGCAAGTATGTTAAGAGCAAAAGAATTGCTAGGAGACCAAAGTGGCAATCTGTTTGTAGCCAAAACAGATGGGGGAGATCTTAAATACACTCTTTGCATCTGTACTTACTCGGGAGAAAGATACAAAGTCTATAGAAGTGAGACAAAGCAACATCAGCTTCATGAACCCTCTACAGATTAGAGGTGGTGTTTGCTACACTGAGACAGATCAGGGTGGTTAAATCCCCAGGGCCTGACAAGGTGTTCCATCAGACTTTACGGGAGGCAAGAGCAGAAATTGCCAGGACCCTAGCAGAGATATTTAAAACATCCTTAGCAACAGGAAAGGTACCAGAGGATTGGAGGATAGCCGATGTGTTTTTTAAAAAAGCTCTAAACAGAAACCGGGAAACTATAGGCTGGTGAGTCTGACACCAGTTGTTGGTAAGTTATTGGAAGGTATTCTGAGGGACCAGATGTATAAGTGTTTAGATAGACTTGGACTGATTAAGCCTAGTCAGCATGGCTTTGTGCATGGGAGGTCATATCTAACCAATCTTAAAGAGTTTTGCGGAAGTTACCAGGAAAGTGGATGAAGGCAAAGCAGTGGATGTTGTCTACATAGACTCCAGCAAGGCATTTAACGAAGTCCCACATGGGAGGCTGGTCAAGAAGGTTCAGTCACTGGGTATTCAGGATATGAGGTAGTAAATTGAATTAGACATTGGCTTTGTGGGAGAAACCAGAGAGTGGTCATAGAGGGTTGCCTCTGAACAGGAGGCCTGTGACTAGTGGCGTGCCGCAGGGAGGGGTGCTGGGTCAGTTGTTGTTTGTAATCTATAATCAGTAATCTGGATAATAACGTGGTTAACTGGATCAGCAGACTTACAGATGACACCAATATTGGGGGTGTAGTGGACAGTGAGGAAAGCCATCGTGGTTTGCAAAGGGATCTACATCAGCTAGAAAAATGAGATGAAGATGGCAGATGGAATTAAAACAAGTGCAAGGTTTGCTCTTCGGTAGGTCTTACACAGTGAGCGTTAGGGCACTGAGGAGTGCGGTAGAACAAAGGGATCTAGGAATACAGGTCCATAATTCATTGTCAGTGGTGTCACAGGTAGATAAGGTCGTAAAGAAAACTTTTGGCACATTGCCTTTCATAAATCAATATATTGAGTACAGAAGTTGGGATGTGTATTGTGTGCAGTTTTGGACATCTACCTGCAGGAAAGATATGAATAAGGTTGAAAAAGTACAGAGAAAATTTACAAGGATTTGCTGGGTCTGGAGAACCTGAGTTATAAACAAAGAATGAATAGATTAGGACTGTATTCTTTAGAATGTAGAAGATTGAGAGATTTGATAGAAGTGTACAAAATTGAGGGGTTTCAACAGGGTAAATGCAAGCAGGCTTTTTCCACTGAGGTTGAGTGGATCTACAATCAGAGGTCATGGCTTAAAGGTGAGAAGTTTAAGGGGAATATGAGGGGAAACTTATTCACTCAGAGGTTCGTGAGTATGTGGAATGTGCTGCCAGCATGGGTGGTCCGTGCAAGCTCGATAGAGAAGTTTGGCTAGGTATGTTGATAGTAGGGATACCAAGGGCTATGGTCCTGGTGCAGGTCGATCAGAGTAGGCAATTTAAATGGTTGTCAGCATGGACTGGATGGGCCGAAGGGCCTGTTTGTGCAGTACTTCTGACTCGTCTCCTATTCTTAAAACTGGTCATCAGTAATCTTGTAGTGGACTTACCTCTCTCCATTTCCGATTCTAACTTCTGGTGTGAAAGTGGTGCTTTCTGCAGGGACTTTATATCACTAGCAAGGTTCACCAGCATTATCATACAGCACTTCCATTCCATTCCAACCATTAACTACCCATTTCTACCAGAGGCCAATTCATCAGGAGCAATTCAATGGGCAAATAACATTCTAGCTTGCACGTATTAGGGACATGGGAGGAATACAGAGCTACCCGGAGGATCTCATGTGGTCACAGGGAGAATACACAAACTCCACACAGACAGGACCAGAGGCAGTAGCTTTGCAGCTGTGTGGAATCCTCCTGATCCACTGGCAGGATAAACAGATGTATATATCAAATCAAATCGTTTAATTATCATTCGCCCATTCATGGATACAACTGAACGGGACAACGTTCCTCTGGGGCCAAGATGCAAACCATTCAAAATAGCGAGCAAAGAAGCATATTCACTCAAAAAAAAATGTGTATAGTCCCCAAGCCCCTGAGCGACAATGTCTGGCAATCAATGGTACAGTCTCCTTACATTGTACAGACACACACAATCTAGCCTGTCACTCCACACTTGAACACGGGAGGGCAGCACCAGGAGAGGCTAGAGGCCAGCTGAGCACTGACACTTCTGCATCTTTCTACCTGGTCTGCAGCAGCAGGTAAGCAGAGGCTTGAGGCCTAGTGCTCGCTTCAACTGAGGCTACACAGCTGCCATGTCATCTGTCCCTCCACCAGACAAGGGTGACAGGCCTGCAGCAACATACTGTACATTATCACTGTCCAACAGAGCCTTGAGATCGCAAGTGAAATGTCCGAGACAAATCTCTCACGGTTATACTGCACCAACTTCAATGGTTCCGGGTAGCAGGCAGCAACACGGTCTGCAGCCGGGTCAGCTCCTCTGACATCCCGGCAGGCTCCAATATTCCGACCAACCTTTCCTCCTTTCCTAGATTAACATCTACATCTGTGAGCCCCTAACTACAGTCAACTGTGATAGTGAGATCATGTCGTTCTTGCGCTTCACACCAGATTCCTAAACCAATGGTACTCTGATCCCAAATACAGTATTGATCACCAGGAGCACAAAGGAGAAATGTAACATTGCCACCATCTTGTAAGGTGAGAATTCCCAAAACGGAGAAGTAGACTGAAAATTTTGAGTCTCTTCACTGGGCTGAGCAGAAGCCAGGTGTAAATGAGGGAGGGTAAATATATCACATACCAAATTACCCATCTGTTCAAGCAGTCAAACAGCCACTGTTGAAGAGTTTGAGGGTACTGTGTTGGCTTCACCAGAAATTTCAGAACACACAGAACCAGGAAACTGCTTAAGGAGAGAAAAGTGAAGCTAAACCTCTGGGGCTCTCACGCAAATCCTCAGCAGATCGATTTTCCATTCTGTATTTTCCAGTTCTCTCTGCACCCCAATGTATACTTTTTTTACTACTTGCTATGTGTACTATGTTTGGTTAAAAGCTGATTATAATTTGGTATATTAACCTGTTCCTGTGTGCATGAGGGGCACCCTAGCCAGAGAATGTTAATTGCTTTTTGAAACAAGTCATTTCCTTGACCCCTTGCACATCTTCGTCAGTCTGTCTCAGACAATGAAGCAGCTGAAACTCCGAAGAACTCTGGTGAAAGTCTCGCTGTACCGGCACTTCACAAATACGTTAATATTTGCTGTTTTTGGTGAGTCCAGCATTGTTCAGTGGGGAATAAAAACAATGTTTATTGATGCGCATTAAATTTCAGCAATGCCTTATTTGTGTTTGCGGTTCCAGCATTCTTTCTCTTGCTGGCATCAGTCCAATGGTTGGTGTTAATTTTGGATCATGCTGTTTGTTATTTTAATTGAAAAGGTAAGATTTGTATTTAAGATGTAATAAGGATTCTGAAATGACGGTATCTGGCAGAGTGACCTTATTGCTGTCTTCTAGCTTAAAATTTGGAAGAGGTGAAAGCAAGCCAGGGGTTACCCTCCTGATCAAAATCCAGTAGCTCCAACTGGAATTATTGAACATTGACAATCTGTGCAGTGAAAGTCAAACCACAATGAATCATTCAAAACAGTGTGTGTTAAATGAGAGCTTTAAAATCCATAGAATAGCAGCTGCCTTAGATCAACTCCTTCCTGTCAAATGGTGCCACTGACTTCTTGCAATGGTTTCTTCAGACTTTACGTAAGGAACTTTCCTCGCACTGGGAAAAGTGACCATTCTTTTCACCAGAGATTTAGAAATCTTGACCAATGCTACTTTAGTTGGTACAGCATTTAATATCAGCAATTTAGGTTTTTACTGGCTAAACACATTGATGGAGGTAGGGACGTAGCTGTAGTGTATATGGATTTCAGCAAGGCATTTGATAAGGTACCCCATGCAAGGCTTATTGAGGAATTTAAGGAGGCATGGGATCCAAGGTGACATTGCGTTGTGGATCCAGAACTGGCTTGCCCACAGAAGGCAAAGAGTAGTTGTAGACAGGTCATATTCTGCATGGAGGTTGGTGACCAGTGGTGTGCCTCAGGGATCTGTTCTGGGACCCCTACTCTTTATGACTTTTATAAATGACCTGGCTGAGGAAGTGGAGGGATGGTTTAGTAAGTTTGCTGATGAGCAAAAAGTTGAGGATGTTACAGATTGTGTGGAGGGTTGTCAGAGGTTAGAGCAGGACATCGATAGGATGCAAAACTGGGCTGAGAAGTGGCAGATGGAGTTCAACCCAGATAAGTGTGAAGTGGTTCATTTTGGTAGATCAAATATGATGCAAGTTGACTGTGGTTAAGAAGGTATACAGTGCATTGGCCTTCATCAACCGTGGGATTGAGTTTAAGAGCCAAGAGGTAATGTTGCAGCTATATAGGACACTGAACGGACCCCACGTGGATTACTGTGCTTAATTCTGGTCGCCTCACTACAGGAAGGACGTGGAAACCATAGAAAGGGTGCAGAGGAGACTTACAAGGATGTTGCCTGGATTGGGGAGCATGCCTTGTGAGAATAGGTTGAGTGAACTCAGCCTTTTCTCCTTGGAGAGACGGAGGATGAGAGGTAACCTGATAGAGGTATACAAGATAATGAGAGGCATTGATCATGTGGATAGTCAGAGGCTTTTTCCCAGGGCTGAAATGGCAAGCACGAGAGGGCATAGTTTAAAGGTGCTTGGAAGCAGGTACAGAGGAGATGTCGGGTAAGTTTTTTGCGCAGAGTGGTGAGCGTGTGGAATGGGCTGGCAGCGGCAGTGGTGGTGGTGGATACGGTAGGGTCTTTTAAGGGACTCCTGGATAGGTACATGGAGCTTAGAAAAATAGAGGGCTATGGGTAAGCCTAGGTAGTTCTAAGGTAAGGACATGTTTGGCACAGCTTTGTGGGTTGAAGGGCCTGTATTGTGCTGTAGGTTTTCTATGTTTCTAATGGTTCTGTTTAACGAAGGTACGAGTCCTTAATACAGTAGCCACTTTATTCGGTAACGTATACATGTTCGTTAATGCAGATATCTAATTAGCTAATCACAGGCCAGCAACTCAATGCATAAAAGCATGCAGACATAGTCAAGAGGTTCAGTTGTTGTTTAGACCGAACATCAGAATAGGAAAGAAGTGTGATCCAAGTGACTTTAACCATGGAATAATTGTCGGTGCCAGGTGGGGTGGTTTGAGTATTGGGATTTTCATGCACAGCAGTCTCTAGAGTTTACAGAGAGTGGTCTGAAAAACAAAAAAAATCTAGTGAGCAGCAGTTCCATAGGTAAAAATGCCTTGTTATGAGAGAAGTCAGAAGAGAATGGCCAGGCTGGGTCAAGCAGTGACAGGAAGGCGACAGTAACTCAAACAGCCACACGTTGCAACAGGGGTGTTCAGAAGAGCATCTCTGAACGCACAACACATAGAACCTTGAAGTATTGGGCTGCAGCAGCAAAAGACCACAGCAGGTTTCTCTCCTGTGCCAAATAAAGTGGCCACTGCGTGCATCAGATCTCATGAATTAGGTATTGTGCAGTTTGTTCTTTTTTTCTCGTGTTGAAGAGGCACTTCAAGCATCAAGTAATCCCTCCTAGTTGGGAGCAGGGGAGTAGTTACTTTCCTAGCAATGAACACACCCTCATACTGTGTTGTCTCATGTTCTTGTATTAGTATACCCTTTGTGGCCAGGTTCACAGATCCATTATGGTTTTATTTAGGATAGTCACAGACATGTCACCCAGTCCCTTAGTTAATGTTTGGATCTGCCTTGACAATAGATGATTATTCTGTTCTAACTAGTTATTTATTTATTGAGATACAATGCTGAATAGACCCTTCCGGCCTTTTGAGCCCTACCATCTAGATTTATCCCCAGCCTACTAATAAAATGATTTGCAATGAGCAATTAACCTATTAACCGGTATGGCTTTGGGCTGTGGGAAGAAACCAGAGCACTCACAAGTAACCAATGCATTCCACAGGGAGGACGTACAGACTCCTTACAGATGATACCAGAATTGAACTCTGAACTCCAATGCCCCGAGCTGTAATAGCGTTGTGCTAAAGGCTACACTTCTGTGGATTATCCTTGGATTGGCCAGAGGTTAAAATGTACTTCACACTCCTTTGTTGGTGTTAACATCCTGATTGTTAACTGCCTCTGAGAGAAAGACTAGACTTCGGCCCTTGCAAGATCCCAGTGTCCTGAAGGGCAAGATAAGTTATTAGAAGGTTGGTTGTGGGTAGCCCGTATGACCACTTGATACGTGATTAAGGTAGTGCTTTGAAAGGTGAAGTTCAGAATTGGGGTAGGTGAAGGGACAGAGCATCTGCTTTTAATATTAACTTTCACTCCAAGGTTGATTTAGTGTTTTCAGTGTCAGTTTTTGATGTCTTATTGCAGAATGAATTTTCTTGACCAAAGTGTTTGTGTTTCTTCCTCAGCTTCAGTGATTTTTGTCATCTGGATGACCATGACATTCAGACTTGCAGCCTGTCAGTCGGTGAGTGAAAATTGCAATCTGATACTCTGTTTCTCCAATGCTTCCAATCATTTGGCAGAGGAAGGAACACCAAATCACTTATGCAAAGTAAATTTTTCTGTTGTGACACGCCCAAACAGCAGGAATTCAAACTGTTGCACCCAACTTCATAAAAGAATTTGTTTCTGAAAGGCTTGTATAAGCCATGACTGGTTATGTAATACTTCTGTTTTTCAGTCACGCTGTCCCTGGCCCCACCACCTCTCTCCTTACACATAGCTGAACTTAATTCTCTGGAAAATTTCAAGCTTGAGAGAGCTTATTTATGTGCTGGTCCCCTTTAGTTGATAAAGCTGTGGAATAGAGAAAATAGAACAGTACATTATAAGAACAGGTACTTCAGCCCACCATGATGCCAATCTAACGCCATCAGCCTGCACAGAGTTGGTATCTTTCTATTCCCTGTCTGTTCATGTGACTCTCAATGCTTCTTAAACATTGCATCATCTGCTTCTAAAGATTAAAAAAATTGGTGGTAATTGTCACACGTAAAATAAAAACATAATGAAATACATTGTTTGCATCACATCAAATCATACTGGACAGGCCACAAGTGTCCCCAAGCTCTGGCACCAGTATATCACTAACCCTAACTCAGTCTTTAGAATGTGGGAGGAAACCTGAGCACACGGTGGAAACATACGCAGTCACGGGATGGTACACACTCCTTACAGGCAGCGATAGGAATTGAACCACAATCGCTGATCTCTGTAAACTCCCTGGGCCTCCTGTCCCATGATCCTCTCATATCCCTTTTGCCAATCAACTGTCCAGCTCTTGGCTCCATCCCTCCCCCTCCTGTCTTCTCCTATCATTTCAGATCTCCCCCTCCCCTTCCCACTTTAAAATCTCTTACTACTCTTCTTTCAGTTAGTCCTGACGAAGTGCCGCGGCCTGAAACGTCAGCTGTACCTCTTCTTATAGATGCTGCCTGGCCTGCCGCGTTCACCAGCAACTTTGATGTGTGTTGCTTGAAATTCCTCGTGTTTGTGTAATTGATTTACTCGTTATTTTTTTTTCTCTCTGCTGGATTATGTATTGCATTGAACTGCTGCTGCTACATTAACAAATTTCACGTCACATGCTGGTGATAATAAACCTGATTCTGAATGATGTAGGAGCTTTAGTTCAAAACTATTTTAATATATAGCTCCTTGTGAAACACCATATGTCACAGACCTCCATCAGAAATGCCCCTCCACCACTACATTCTATCTTCTATGACTAAATCAGTTGTTTCCAGTTACTGTGGAACCCTGTGACATAAATCTTCTGGACCAGCCTACCATGTCAAATGCCTTACTGAAGTCCATGCCAAAAGCATCCACTGTCTTAACATCTTCACTTTCTTTATATAAAAAAAACTCAATCATATTCGTGAGATATGTCCTCCTGTGCACATCCATGCCGATTTCCCCTTAGTCCATGTTTTTCCAAATACAAGTAAATCACGTTTTCTGAGGTGTATGGGTTCAAACTCAAGTTTGGAGCTGAGTACATAAAAAGGGCATGAACACAACACCTTACACATCCTTTCCAAAACATTACAACCAGTGGTGTATTTCTGAAACGTAGGGTCACATGAAGCCATGGGAACAGGTGGTGGATGGTTGTATGGCCAGCTGGTGCATATCACAAGTCCTGGTTATGTGACCATTAATGCCAGGCAGACAATCTCGGAAAAGTATTGATAATGGCTGGAGTCACCTGTCTTGTAAAAACACTGCCCAGAAGAAGGCAATGGCAAACCACTTCTGTGGAAAACATTGCCAAGAACAATTATGGTCATAGACCATGATCTTCCACATCATATGACAGAGCACATAATGATGATGAGTCACTGAGGTTATCAGTCCACACGGCACATTTCAACAAGTAGTGTTGAAGTAATATTGGCAAGACAACACTGATATGGCTTCCATTCAAATTTAGCATGATATTTCACGTAAACTAAGAGATGCAGTAAGATAGTAGTTGTAACGAATCATTTCAGGGACAGCATCTTCAGTAGTGTTATACTCCTTCCATGTGTCAGACTGAGTTTTGTGCTCAAGTCTCACGTCCCGTGTGGAAAGTGCTAGCTTCCAACGTGAGCGGTGTGAAACAGAGGGCATCGTCCTTTGAAGTGGCATTCCTCGGAACAAGGTAGCTCCACGGCCTGTTTCTTCATTTAGATCTTGGGTTACCTGAAACTATATTCCTCAATGCCTTGCCTCAAAATTCTTCCATCTCAGTTTAAATGTTTATAGTTAATCAACAAACCTCTCACCATCTGCTGTTCTTACCAATACTACCCAACAGCCATCAGGCTCCTGAACCAGTGTGGCTATCTTCACTCACCTCAAATCTCTCTATCTGCTATTCTCACCATTACTACCCTATGACCATCAGTTTCCTGAACCAGTGTGGATAATTTCAGTCTCCTCAACACTGAACTGATTCCATAGCTTATATAAACTCGTACTCTTGATATTATTTGTTTATTTTTCATTATTTGTCCAATGTGTCTTTCACATTGGTTGTTTGTCAGCCTTTTATGTATAGTTTTTCATAACTTCTATTTTATTTATTTTCCTGTAAATCCCCAGAAAATGAATCTCAAAATGGAGACATATACGTACTTGGGTAATAAATTTACTTTGAACTTTGAATCTGCTTGTTTCTCTGCCCACTTCGGGATGTGTTTTCCAGGTGCCTTTATGTGAAGAAATGCTTCCTGATATTATGTCTGCCTGATATTAGAAAAAGCAGAGCCATTGGAAAGAAAGGTGTTCTTTCATTGTGACTGTCATTCCTCCTAAGCAGTACCATCAAAGATATAAGCAGCTGGTTATTCATCTCTGTGGTACCTATGGTGCTTATTGTGTGCAGAGTAGTTCTCTTACATTTGCTAAGTGCTTCTAATGTTTTAAGACTTTTCGCTATATAAATGCCGGTCTTTTTTTTGCCCCAGGATTGGCGGGAACGGTGGATAGAGGATGCATTTTGGCATTTTCTTTTCTCGGTTTTGCTGCTTGTAATAATGTTCTTGTGGAGACCGTCTGCAAATAACCAGAGGTAAGTTTTGTGGTGTTAGTACAGTTTAGTATTGACATTGGCATATTGAGTACCAATGTCAAAGAGTTCATTTTATTGTCACATACAAAAGTACACGTCCAGATGCAAAGCACATGGCATTGGAGGCACAACATTCTCAAGGAAAACATAAATTCTACATAAACTATACAAGAAAGAATGCAATTAGAATCTTAAAAGTCCATTGTAGTGCAGTAGTCATAGTGTTACTATGCTGAGGTAGTGATTAGGGTTGTGTCAGTTAGTTAAGGAAGCAAGTGGTCAGAAGATAGTTATGACATGGGACTCTGTACCACCTGCCCCAAGTTAACATAGCCTCGCTGGTGGGGATCTTTGGATCTTGCCTTTTTGAGGCAGCACCTCGTGAAGATGCGTTTGATATTGGAGTGGAATGTGCCTGTGATGTGTTGAGCTGGATCCACTACTCTCTGACTCTGTGGTTTCTTGTCAATCAGTGAACTAATGTTAAGGTGTTGGAGGGGTTGAGGATCTCATTCCAGCACAATTAACTGTGCAGTCAGAATCCTGTGTGGCTTCAAGTTCTTTCCTCAAATTTGTTTCCAGTGGTTCACCAGTCCTACAGCCAAGTTCCACATAACTCTGCAGAGATATAGAGCCTCTGCTCAAATGTATGCTTATTGAAAACATCTATCACGATTTGAAATGGTAGCCTGAGGAAGGTACTCAATGAAAATGTTCAGAGGTTGAAAGAGTACAGAGAAAATTTACAAGGATGCTGCCGGGACTGGAGGACCTGAGTTAGAAGGAAAGATTGAATAGGTTAGGACTTTATTAGAAACATAGAGAAACCTACAACACAATACAGGCCTTTCAGCCCACAATACTATGCCGAACATGTACTTACTTTAGAAATTACCTCAGGTTACCCATAGCCCTCTATTTTTCTAAGCTCCATGCTCATATCCAGGAGTCTCGAAAAAGACCCTATTGTATCCACATTTACCACTGTTGCCGGCAGCCCATTCCACGCACTCACTACTCTGTGTTTGAAAAAGACTTACCCCGACATCTTCTCTGTACCTAATTCCAAGCACCTTAAAACTGTGTCCTCTCATGTTAGTCATATCAGCCCTGGGAAAAAGCCTCTGACTATCCACACGGTCAATGCATCTCATCATATTATACACCTGTATCAGGTCACCTCTCATCCTCTGTTGCTCCAAGGAGAAAAGGCCAAGTTCACTCAACCTATTCTCATAAGGCATGCTCCCCAATCCAGGCAACATCCTTGTAAATCTCCTCTGCACCCTTTTTATAGTTTCCAAATCCTTCCTGTAGTAAGGTGACCAGAACTGAGCACAGGACTCCAAGTGGGGTCTGACCAGGGTTGCAACTTTACCTCTCAGCTCTTTAAACTCAATCCCACAGTTGAAGAAGGCCAATGCACTGTATGCCTTCTTAACCACACGGTCAACGTGCACAGCAGCTTTGAGTGTCCTGTGGACTCAGACCCCATGATCCCTCTGATCCTCCACACTACCAAGAGTCTTACCGTTAATACTATATTCTGCCATCATATCTGACCTACCAAAATGAACCACCTCACACTTATCTGGGTTGAACTCCATCTGCTGCTTCTCAGCCCAGTTTTGCATCCTATCAATGTCCTGCTGTAATCTCTTGACAGCCCTCCACACTATCCACAACACCCCCAACTTTTGTGTCATCAGCAAATTTACTATCCCACCCCTCCACTTCCTCAAATCATGAAGAGAAGGGGTCCCAGAACAGATTCCTGAGGCACACCACTGGTCACCAAATTCAAAGGTTCAAAGGTCAAATTTAATGTCAGAGAAATGTATACAATGTATGCTTTTTCTTTGCAAACATCCACGAAAACTGAGAAGTGCAGACAGTTAAATGTGAGAACTCCAAAGTCCCCCCCCAGCTCCTCCCTCCCACACATAAGCGGCAGCGAGCAACAATCCCCCCTCCCCCCACCAGCCAAAAAATACCGCGCACTGGTACCATCACCAAGACGAAGCATGTGCTGAGCAATAGCAAAGACACAGACCAAAGTTACCCCAAAAGTTTTGCATTTCATCCGAAATTCGACAAACCACAGGTTCTCTCTCTCCCTAATGAGGGAGAGGGAAGTGTCCCCCCATTTGCACAGCGAGCGGGAGACATAACAACAACCCGCTGGTTTACGATCTTAAAAGTCCGTTTCTTCGCCTTTTTTGAAGTCTGTGTGTGAAGATTGCAAAGACCTCAGGTCTTTGGGCCCACAGTTAAAGATATTCCACCCTTCCCAAAGATACACAAGTCTCCTGCCGTGACACCAACCCTCAATCCACCCGTTTCCAGAGCCCCAAGATCTTAGGCTTACAGAAATGATTGAGATTCTCAGACCAAACCCTTTGCATGTCGAATAGCAGCCAGTCATGGAACCCCGAGAACGGGTCCCATTCCCGCAAAGAACCGAAACCTGCGTGTAACTCCAGGTCAGGGTCTTCAAAAGAACCCTGAAAGGGAAAAATAAAGATATTAAGGATAGAAGTAGAGCTGTTTCCGAAGATGCAAGCAGAGGAGTTGCTGTTGGGCGCTGTCATCCCTCCTAAACTCCATGCAGAATATGACCCATCTACAACCATTCTTTGCTTTCTGTATGCAACCCAGTTCTGGATCCACAAAGCAAGGTCCCCTTGGATCCCATGCCTCCTTACTTTCTCAATAAGCCTTGCATGGGGTATGTTATGAAATACCTTGCTGAAATCCATAAACGCTACATCTACTGCTCTACCTTCATCAATGTGTTTAGTCACATCCTCAAAAAATTCAATCAGGCTCGTAAGGCACAACACACATCAAATTTGCTGGTGAACACAGCAGGCCAGGCAGCATCTCTAAGAAGAGGTACAGTCGACGTTTCGGGCCGAGACCCTTGGTCAGGACTAACGGAAGGAAGAGCTAGTAAGAGATTTGAAAGTGGGAGGGTGAGATCCAAAATGATAGGAGAAGACAGGAGGGGGAGGGATGGAGACAAGAGCCGGACAGGTGATTGGCAAAAGGGATATGAGAGGATCATGGGACAGGAGGCCCAGGGAGAAGGAAAAGGGGGAGGCGGGGAAAAACCCAGAGGATGGGTAAGGGGTATAGTCAGAGGGTCAGAGGGAGAAAAAGGAGAGAGAGAGAGAGAGAGAGAATGTGTGTGTATATAAATAAATAACGGATGGGGTATGAGGGGGAGATGGGGCATTAGCGGAAGTTAGAGAAGTCAATGTTCATGCCATCAGGTTGGAGGCTGCCTAGACGGAATATAATATAAGGCACAACCTGCCTTTGACAAAACCATGCTGACTGTTCCTAATCATATTATGCCTCTCCAAATGTTCATAAATCCTGCCTCTCAGGATCTTTTCCATTATCTTACCAACCACTGAAATAAGACTCACTGGTCTGTAATTTCCTCGGATATCTCTTCTCCCTTTCTTGAATAAGGGAACAACATCTGCAACCCTCCAATCCTCTAGAACCTCTCCTGTCCCCATTGATGATGCAAAGATCATTGCCAGAGGCCCAGCAATCTCCTCCCTCACTTCCCACAGTAGCCTGGGGTATATCTCGTCTGGTCCCAGTGAGTTATCCAATTTGATGCTTTCCAAAAGCTCTAGCACATCCTGTTTCTTAATGTCTATATGCTCAAGCTTTTCAATCCACTGTAAGTCATCTCGACAATCGCCAAGGTCCTTTTCCGTAGTGAATACTGAAGCAAAGCATTCATTAAGTACCTCCACTACCTCCTCCAGTTCCATTCACACTTTTCCACTGTCACACTTGATTGGTGCTATCCTCTTGCTCTTCACATACTTGTTGAATACCTTGGGGTTTTCCTTAATCTTGCTTGCCAAGGCCTTCTCATAGTCCCTTCTGGCTCTCCTAATTTCATTCTTAAGCTCCTTCCTGCTAGCCTTATAATCTTCTAGATCTCTATCATTATCTAGTTTTTTGAACCCTTTGTAAGCTTTTCTTTTCTTCGTGACTAAATTTTCAACTGCCTTTGTACACCACAGTTCCTGTACCCTACCATCCTTTCCCTGTCTCATTGGAATGTACCTGTGCCCAATGCCGTGCAAATATTCCCTGAACATTTGCCACATTTCTGCTGTACATTTCCCTGAGAACATCTTTTCCCAATTTATGTTTCCAAGTTCCTGCCTGATAGCTTCATTTTTCCCCTTACTCCAATTAAACGCTATCCTAATTTGTCTTCCTATCCCTCTACAATGGAATGGTAAAGGAGATAGAATCATAGTCACTATCTCCAAAATGCTCTCCCACTGAGAGACCTGACACCTGACCAGGTTCATTTCCCAATACCAGATAGAGTACAACCTCTCCTCTTGTAGGCTTATCTACATATTGTGTCAAGAAACCTTCCTGAACACACCTAACAAACTCCACCCCACCTAAACCCCTCGCTCCAGGGAGATGCAAATCAATATTGTGGAAATTAAAATCTCCCATCACGATAACCCTGTTATTACTTCCAGTTCCAGAATCTGTTTTTCTATCTGCTCCTCGATGTCCCTGTTACTATTGGGTGGTCTATATTAAAAAAAAAACACCCAGTAGAACTATTGAACCCTTTCTGTTCCTAACTTCCACCCACAGAGACTCAGTAGACAATCCCTCCATGACTTCCTCCTTTTCTGCTGCTGTGGCACTATCTCTGATCAGCAATTTCATGCCCCCGCCTCTTTTGCCTCCCTCTCTGTCCTTTCTGAAATTTCTAATGCCTGACTCTCGAAGTAACCATTCCTGCCCCTGAGCCATCCAAGTTTCTGTAATGGCCACAACGTCATAGCTCCAAGTCCTGATCCATGCTCTAGGCTCATCCACTTTGTTCATGATACTCCTTGCATTAAAATAGACGTATCTCAAACCATCAGTCTGACCGCATCCCTTTTCTATCACCTGCCTACCCTCCCTCTCACACTGCCTACAAGCTTTCTCTATTTGTGAGCCAACTGCCCCTTCCTCCTTATTATTCTCCGTAACTTCTGCCACCTCCAACAGGATCCCACCACTAAGCACATCTTTCTCTCCCCCCCTCTCTCTGCATTCCGTAGGGATCGCTCCCTACACAACTCCCTTGTCCATTCGTCCCCCCCCATCCCTCCCCACTGATCTCCCTCCTGGCACTTATCCGTGTAAGCGGAACAAGTGCTACACATGCCCTTACACTTCCTCCCTTACCACCATTCAGGGCCCCAAACAGTCCTTCCAGGTGAGGCAACACTTCACCTGTGAGTCCACTGGGGTGATATACTGCGTCCGGTGCTCCCAATGTGGCCTTTTGTATATTGGCGAGACCCGACGCAGACTGGGAGACCGCTTTGCTGAACATCTACGCTCTGTCCGCCAGAGAAAGCAGGATCTCCCAGTGCCCACACATTTTAATTCCACATCCCATTCCCATTCTGATATGTCTATCCACGGCCTCCTCTACTGTAAAGATGAAGCCACACTCAGGTTGGAGGAACGACACCTTATATTCCGTCTGGGTAGCCTCCAACCTGATGGCATGAACATCGACTTCTCTAACTTCCGCTAGGTCCCACCTCCCCCTCGTACCCCATCTGTTACTTATTTTTATGCACACATTCTTTCTCTCACTCTCCTTTTTCTCCCTCTGTCCCTCTGAATATACCTCTTGCCCATCCTCTGGGTTCCCCCCACCCCCGTCTTTCTTCCCAGACCTCCTGTCCCGTGATCCTCTCGTATCCCCTTTTGCCAATCACCTGTCCAGCTCTTGGCTCCATCCCTCCCCCTCCTGTCTTCTCCTATCATTTTGGATCTCCCCCTCCCCCTCCCACTTTCAAATCTCTTACTCACTCTTCCTTCAGTTAGTCCTGACGAAGGGTCTCGGCCTGAAACGTCGACTGCACCTCTTCCTAGAGATGCTGCCTGGCCTGCTGTGTTCACCAGCAACTTTGATGTGTGTTCCTTCCTCCTTCTCTTCAGTTCGGTTCCCATCCCCCAACGATTCTAATTTAAACTCTTCCCCAATAGCCTTAGCAAAACTTTCTGCCAGGATATTGGTCTCCCTCGGATTCAAGTGCAACCTGTCCTTTTTGTACAGGTCACACCTGCCCTAAAAGAGGTCTCAGTGATCCAGTAATTTGAATCCCTGCCCCATGCTCCAATCCCTCAGCCACGCATTTATCCCCACTTCACTCTATTCCAGTACTCACTGTCATGTGGCACAGGCAATAATCCCGAGATTACTACTTTTGAGGTCCTGCTTCTCAGCTTCTTTTCTAACTCCCTGTAGTCCTCCTCCTTTTTCCTACCTATGCCGTTGGTATCAATATGTACTACAACCTCTGGGTGTTCACCTTCCCACTTCAGGATATCTTGGACGCAGTCAGTAACATCACGGACCCTGGAACCTGGGAGGCAAACTACCATCCGTGTTTCTTTCCTGCATCCACAGAATTGTTTGTCTGCCCACGTAACTATAAGAGTCCCCTGTCACTGTTGCCGTCCTCTTCCTTTTCTTACCCTTCTGAGTCACAGTGCCAGACTCTGTGCCAGAGGCGCGGCCACTGTTGCTTCCCCCAGGTAAGTACTCAAACAGGACTACTTATTGTTCAGGGGGACACCCATTGGGATGCCCTTCCCTCTCCTGACTGTTACCCACTTATCTGTCTCCTGAGGCCCCGGTGTGACTACTTGCTCCTCTGTATCACCTCCTCACTTTCCCTGAACAGACGAAGGTCATCGAGCTGCATCTCCAGTTCCCTAACCTGGCCCCTAAGGAGCTGCAGCTCAACGTACCTGCCACAGATGTGGCCATCCAGGGGGCTGGAAGTCTCCAGGACATCCCACATCTGACATCCAGTACAGAACACCAGCCTCACAGACATACTTTCTATTTCTATTCTCCACAAGTAACTTACCTCGCCTTGACCCATTATCACCAAAGCCCTCCTACTCTTTCTCCCTCTACTCCCATCACCCGCTCCTCTGATGCCCGCTGTATGAAGCTGTCTACTTTTTAAATGCTTCCCGCCGGTCTAACTGATGTCCACAAGCCTGCGCAGTCGTGCCTCGATCCATTTATTCTTTAGAGCATAGAAGATTGAGAGGAGATTTGATAGAGGTATACAAAATTTTTAGGGGTATAGGTAGGGTAAATGCAAGCAGGCTTTTCCGCTGAGGTTAGGTGGGACTACAACCAGAGATCAAGGCTTATGGGTGAAAAGTGACAAGTTTAAAAAGAATATGAAGTGAAATTTCTTCACTCAGAGGATTGTGCGAGTGTGGAATGAGCTGCCAGCACAAGCGGTCCATGTGAGTTCAATTTCAATATTTAAGAGAAGTTTGGATAGTTACGTGGATGGTAAGGGTATAGAAGGCTATGGTCCCAGTGCAGGTCGATGGGAGTAAGCAGTATAAGTGATTACGACATGGACTAGATGGGCGGAAGGGCCTGTTTCTGTGCTCGTCTTTTCTATGAAGATGTGCGGAATTAAATTTATTAAAATCTTGCAAAAGGGATTTGAACACTTCAGAAAGAATAGTTTACAGTTCCTTGAGAAACAACTGAGCAGGATTTTAATGAGCTGGTACAGACACAATCATTTATACTGGTCCTGTTCTATGCTTTCTGACTGTTACATTTGTTTTTCAGTGAGTGTTACAGGGAACATGCTTGACACTATTAAATGCTGCTCAATGTCAAATGTCACTATCCTGTCTTTACTTTTCAGATACGCTTACTCTCCCTTGGTAGACGATGTTGATGAGGAGGAGGAAGAAGAACAGTTGATCAGTGAGGCTTTTGGTGAGCTTGGTTAAACTATGTAACAATACATAAAATTGTTTGCTTACTTAGTGAGCTTGTAGAATCCCAAAGCACTTCACAGAAAATGCAATAACTTTGAAATATAGTAATTTTAACTATGTTAAAGCACTGTCAGAGGTCCCAAAGTCAGCAATAAGGTGTGTTACTCCTTTATATAAAGGGTTAAGTGATGAGGGAGACTTATTTAGAAATACAACACAATAACAGGTCCTACTGGCCCAACAAGTCCAAACTTCCCAATTACACCCATGTGACCGATTAACCTACTAACCTGTACTACTTTGGGACTGTGGGAGGAAACCCACCTGGTCTTGAGGAAGAATGTACAAACTCCTTATAGACAGCGGCGGGAATTGAACCCTGATCAGTGGGTGCTGTAAAGTATTGCACTCACTGCTACACTACCATAGCACCCCAAAATACTCAAAAAGTAAAATTTACTATCGCTCTAGCTTTATTAATTCTTGATTACTTAAAGTATACAGGCCTTCCATTAACTCGCGTAACTGTCAGTGGCTTTACACTTAACTCATTTTCCTAGCTATTAAATAAAACTCATGACTTGAGCTCAGATATAACCCACCAAAGATCAAGTGTCTGGGCTCATTCCAAAGTGTCCCAAGTTCAATCCTTCTCCTGCGGTAGTCTCTGCCAGTGTACTCAGTGGTTTTGCACCTACCATTCAAATTGTTGGGTCTGGGTGAACCTCAATGAGTCAATCAGATATAGAGGAGTGTGAAATTGATTGTTATGACATAGATCCCTTGGCCAAATCTTTCTATAGACGCTTCATGACTTTAAACTGTTTCTAGTTACCTCTTACCACCATAGTAACATCTAGTCTTCAGTCCAGTTGAGGCCTTGGATGCCAAGGAAGATGTATTTCGTCTCCCTACAATTAGATAATTGCTGTCTTATTTCCAATTTATTAGGTCAAAAGTTTCAGTCCTGCGTGTCCAAATGAAAATACCGAGACTCAGAGAATGTTACTACTCATCTTTCTTTTTTATCTCATGAAGGTCGAGTTTTAGTCTGTCCTGCATGATTTAATTGACTCCAGTGGCTTCTCAAATTGTTCCTAATTCATAATTCTGTGATTAATCGGTCAATTCTGGAGATTACTTTTACAGTTAGGTTGTTACCATTTCAGATAACTTTACGGATCGTTAATTACCCTTGTGTATGGTTTGTTCAGACTGAAAGCACTGTACTAGGATATTCTGTTATCTTTGTAATCCTTTGCAAGCCACCTTTTGTATTATTTTATTTCTCTTCTCACTATAACCCGTTTCTTATATAAAAGGACTTCTTCATTTCTTTTAAAGTTTAACTACAGCCCTGCATGTCTGTATAACGCTATGCCTCTCTGTCTCTTCTCTTCAGGCTCTCTGTGCTTGTAATGCCTCTCCCTGCTCTCTTAATAATAGTCTAAAATTGTTGTTTATTACTGAACCTAAAGGCGAGGAATCTGATTTTCCTCACAGTATCTCTATTTGAAGTTTGGTTACCATTACTGTTACTTCATTGTTGACTCTCTTGTGCAGCCTATGTTAAGTAACTGTTCTAAGCGGTTTGTACTTCTGGCCCTGCAAGATCACTTGATACTGCTGGGTTGTCATGGTTACTGTATTAACACTGGTCACATTATTAGAAAGGAATAATAACTAGTGGTTACCAGAGCTGGTATTTATTCCTCAACCATGGTTACCTGGTACTTCATTCAGCTTGCTGTCTTTTATACCTTCTCACTGCTAACTGGCTGCCAGGTATTTTTTAATATTGCAATGATAGTACATTTCTGAAGTCCTCGTGCCTTATGCTTTTTGCCCGATGCCGGCTCCCTAGGCCTGAGTCGATGTAGTAGTAGTAGAAGTCCTGCTTTTGTGAAAGTGGAAGATCAAGAATGTTATTTCCATGGAACAATTACTGTGCTAAAAATGGCCTTGCCGTTAGCATTGTTAGCTAATAGTATTGCGTTATATACTTGGAATTGTTAGACAATTATTACTGGAGGACTATTCGAACCAGGAAGCTTTTTAAAAAAAAATTGTCAATCACTGCTGAGAGAATTAAATTACATGGATAGTACATGTGCAGTACACTTAGTGGCCACATTATTAGGTACAGGAGTGGAACCCAGTGCGGTCGTCTACTACCATAGTCCATCCACTTCAAGGTTCGACATGTTGTGCGTTCAGAGGTGCTGTTCTGCACACCACTGTTTTAATGCATGGTTATCAGAGTTACTGTCATCTTCCTGTCAGCTTGAACCAGTCTGGCCATTCTTCTGACCTCTCTCATCAATAAGGTATTTTGCCCACAAAGCTGCCCCTCACCGAATGTTTTTTTTTGTTTTTCACACCATTCTCTGTTAGCTCTAGAGACTGTTGTGCATGAAAATCCCAAAAGATCAGCAGTTTCTGAGATACTCAAGCCAACAGTCATTCCACAGTCCAAGTCACTTAGATCAGTTTTTCCCCTTCTGATGTTTGTTCTGAACAACAACTAAATGTCTTGACCATGCCTGCATGCTTTCATGCATTGAGTTACTACCAAGTGATTGGCTGATTAAGTATTTGCATTAATGAGCAGGTGTACCTAATAAAGTGGCCACTGAGTATATGTCTCGAATTGTCTTTTAACCATTGATGTTCATCACTGTCTTCTACAGAGGGAATAAAGATAAGAACAGTGAAATCAGAGTCTAATGGTACAGTCAAATCCAACAGAATGGTGAGTGAGCACCTGTTCATCTTTAGTTTTAATGATTATCATGCATGTTGTTACCGCTATTCGCAGTAAAATTCTGAAGTTCACTTGCCAGTTATTCAGGAACCCCTGTCGTTTAGCATCTGGCTCTTCAGGTGATGTTGCCACATTCCCATTCTGTGATCCCAGTTCCCAAGCTTCCCTGATTTAACTAACCAGTCCCATTTCCTGTACTTCCCTTAAACCTCTGCATCACTGGCAAATGTAAAGTTATAATACTGCGTAACAACTTTATAAAAAGTAAATATAAAAATGTCTAGTTATATAAATAGCAATAACATCCAGTAAATGCAAACCTGTGTTCAACTCGCACGACTAAAGTCCTGAATTCAGGTCAAGTCAAGTTTGTCATTTAAATATGTACATGTACATAACATATATAACCATATAATGTACAGTATAGAAATGAGACAATGTTTCTACAAACCAGGGTGTAAAACACGGTAGTACACATAACGCATATAATACACAATAACTTATGAAGGTAAGGATAAAATCTACAGATGGATCACACATAAATAACAAACTAAAGTGCGTAAATTAAATATTATAAGGTATGGAACAGATTAGCCAGTGACACTTCGAGTGCAATGTGACAGGGAGTTCAGAAGCCTAATGGCCTGGGGGCGGGGGAAAGCTGTTTCCCATCCTGACAGTTCTTGCTTTTATGCATTGGAGTCTGCTGCCTGATGTTAGAAAGTCGGAGGATGCTGGATGGATGAGTGGGATCCTTAATAATACTAAGGATCCTGCATACCCAGCGCTTCTGATAAATGTTGCTGGATGGATGACCCCTATGATACTCTCAGCTGTTCTCGCTGTCCCTTGTATGGACTTCTGGTCTGATGCTCAGCGGCTTCCTTACCAGTTGGAGATGCAACTTGGCACATGCCTGATTACTTTGTTTAGTATTCTTTTTTGTCTTGGGTGCTAACCAAGTGTTTTCAGTAGGGAAAGGTAAGTCGCATCTGGAGTTTCTCCGGTTAGCGGACGATTTCCCTCCACGCCTCTCTGACATAGTGGGGAACCGCATACGAGGCAAGTTACAGCGGTGGTTTGCCATTGCCTTCTGCCGGTTTTCAGTAGAATGACTGATAAAATTAACTTTGGCTCTAAATGCTGTTTGACTTGTATCTTGGGAAGAAGGCACTCTTTTCCCATTTAATACAAGCAGTCCCCTGTTTAATTCATTTGTTATCAATGGATCGGAATGAATTGGAGAGTTCTACAGTATATTAGATAAACAAACGCTCAGTATCACAAAGGCACTCAATGTTTTAATTAGACTAGACAAAATGATGTTGAACAACCTCAGTTTATAATTAAATGAGTAGACCTTGTGTTCTACATGGGCAGTTTAGGAAGAAAGTATTTTCTGTTACATTAGAGATTGCACATCTTTTAGCAGCTAACAGGTTGATATTTTTGATTCATTGTAAGCTTCTGAAAAAAATTTTCCCACCTTTGCAATGTTCCGTCACAAAGTAATCACTTCAAGGTACCTGTTGATGTTTTCATAATGCGCAGAAATGTATTTCAACCTCCTTGGTTCAGACTGTCAAGTTTTTGTCAATTTAGACAGTCATCGTGGTTAAGGGTGATTTGCTGCTGTTCCGTTTCTGAGATGGTCAGTGTAGGACTCGTCTGCTCTGCCACAAGTGTGGCAGGAGGTAATTGGGTAGGGTAGCAGGGTGGTTTGGGAGGATAGATTTCTGTGCACCCCCAACAAATGTACTTGAGGTTCTTGACTACTCCTATAGTCTTCTATTAATTACCATTAAATTGCTTCCTGTCCTGGAAACCCCTTGCCTTTGTTCAGGTCAAAATATTACATATGCAAAGAACGTGTCCTGCCTGTTGGAGCCAACTAAGTGTATTTATATATTGCCACACTCACAAGTATGGTTAGGTACAAGTACAATGAAAAACTTTCAGCAGCATCACACGCATGCAAGTACAGACAACACAGATACAAACTACTCACTACAATGAAGAGATAATGGGAAAGACTGAGGGTAAACGAGACATCAGTAAAAATAGAAGACATGGTCAGAGACACATCTATAGTTTTCCATTGCTGAGGTATACCGTTAGGGTTATGCAGGTTGGTTCAATAATCTATTGGATTTAAGAAACTTGTTTCTGATCCTGGTGGTGTGAAACTTCAGGCTTCTGACAGTAGCAGTGAGATGAGGACATGTCCTGGATAGTGTAAATCCTTGATGACTTGCTGCCTTCTTGAGGCTACACCTTCTGTAAATGCTGTCTACAGAGTTGAGGAGGGCCATGCCTGTGATAGACTGGGCTGCGTCAAACTTAAGGGTGTTGACATTGTAGTGATACTGATATAGGTTCACTTATTCTGCCAATGGATATGGAAGCAAGCATTAGTTTATCCCTGAGCAGTTCTACCATCATTCCAGTCATCCTCCTGTTCTTCACAAGCTTGTAGACTGTCTTAAAGCTGGTTTTGGCAAAGTCAAAAGTGTCACATTTGTTTGGGCCAGGAGTTCATTCAGTGTGTCTACAAAGCTCTGCGATGGAGTTCCAGTGTAAATGTTTTCACAATGTATTGATTTGATGAGACAATTTGTATCGTAACAAGCCTGGCCATTTTCTAACCACAAGTTCACAATTGCTCCAGCTAGTAAAAAAAGTACAATGAAACCAAATGTGTTGGTGGAAAAATGGAATGTTTTGGCTGATTTTGAATAACTGTAAAACCATAGCACAACAGTAATCCAAAATTAAAGGAAAGATCTCAAGCCACAGTAAAACTGAACTGTCATTTTTTTCTTGGTGATATCGTCTTAAAAGGCAAAACTAATCACACGAGACCAGACTTCTTGTACACTCAATACTGGTAGTGATTTCTCACAGAGATTTACTGCCTTCCCTTAACATGGATAAAATTTACAGTTAAGAAATTATCTGCATAATTGAAGCCTATTTTACTTTTAATTCAAATGAAGTTATAATTGTTGACTATTGATTACTGAAATGTGCTGTAATATAAATGCTTCCTGTTCTACAGGATGAAGACCTCAAATGGGTTGAAGAAAATATCCCATCCTCACTAACTGATGTGTAAGTTGTTCATAGTTCAAGTATCAGCACCCTCCTTTGGAGCATTTCCCATTTTAATAATCATAATTTGAGGGGTTATGACTTGCAGGTGTCAGAACTCTCAATCCTGGGGCAGATGGTAACTTCAAAATCCACTTCAGATAACCTCAGCTTGTCGGGGCTGATGTGCCAGTGCAGTAACATTGTACTGTTAAAGAGGACTGGTGTATGATAGAACTGAGAACAAAGGAGTTGAGGTAGATATTTAACCATGTAGCAACATCTGCGGCACAATCTAACCAACCACTTATGTGATAGCAAGAGGGAATTTATTGCACACTTCCTGCGTCACTATAGACTGATTATAAGACCCTGTGGAATGTCACAATAACTTTATACATAAGTGTTTTTAAGCCAGGTAACTAACAATAGAACTCAATGTGTAGAGTTACAGTGTAAAATGGTATAAAGCTAAAGAATTTCACTAATGCAGTTCCGTCGAAAACTCCTCTATCAATATCAAAAATCAGTAGCAATGCAGAATGTTGTATTAAGCTAACAACCCTGACTAGTAAACCAAAAACTGTTATAGAAATAGCAATGAAGAATCTTTCTACATCTGAGAGCAATGGTATTCCTGAGTCTCCACCCCCCCCCCCCCCCCGAAGGTAGTGAAAACCAAGAGGAAGCTCCTGGCATGATGAAGAAAACCCTGAGCACGTCCGAGATGGAGGACCTTCATTGCTGCCCTAAACACCAGTGGTGTAATGGACAGTAAGTAAGTTCAGGAAGGGGAAGTTGAGGGAGCACACACACTAGTTTTCAAGGGATCAGCAGTGAAAAAGGTGAGCAGTTTCAAGTTCCTGGACATCAACATCTCTGAAGATCTGTCCTGGGCCCACCATATTGATGCAATTGCAACGAAAGCACGACAGGGACTCTATTTCATTAAGAATTTGAGGAAATTTAGTATGTCACGAAAGACTAGAGAATGCTGAGCCTCTGGCTAGGATCTTTAGGTCCTCATTATCCATGGGAATGGTACCGGAGGATTGGAGGGAGGCGAATGTTGTCCCCTTGTTCAAAAAAGGTAGTAGGGATAGTCCGGGTAATTATAGACCAGTGAGCCTTACGTCAGTGGTGGGAAAGCTGTTGGAAAAGATTCTTAGAGATAGGATCTGTGGGCATTTAGAGAATTATGGTCTGATCAGGGACAGTCAGCATGGCTTTGTGAAGGGTAGATCATGTCTAACAAGCCTGATAGAGTTCTTTGAGGAGGTACCAGTCATATAGATGAAGGTAGTGTAGTAGATGTGACCTACATGGATTTTAGTAAGTCATTTGACAAGGTTCCATACGGTAGGCTTATTCAGAAAGTCAGAAGGCATGGGATCCAGGGAAGTTTGGACAGATGGATTCAGAATCGGCTTGCCTGCGGAAGGCAGAGGGTCGTTCTGGAGGGAGTACGTTCGGATTGGAGGGTTGTGACTGGTGGTGTCCCACAAGGATCGGTTCTAGGACCTCTACTTTTCGTGATTTTTATTAACGACCTGGATGTGGAGGTAGAAGGGTGAGTTGGCAAGTTTGCAGACGACACAAACGTTGGTGGTGTTGTAGATAGTGTAGAGGGTTGTCAAAGATTGCAGAGAGATATTGATAGGATTCAGAAGTGGGCTGAGAAGTGGCAGATGGAGTTCAACCCAGAGAAGTGTGAGGTGGTACACTTTGGAAGGACAAACTCCAAGGCAAAGTACAAACACACTTTTCGTCCCTCTTCCCTCCGGGAGAAGGCTCAGGAGCTTGAAGACTCATATGGCCAGATTTGGTAACAGCTTCTTTCCAGCTGTGATAAGACTGCTGAACGGATCCTGACCCAGATCTGGGCCATACCCTCCAAATATCCGGACCTGCCTCTCGGTTTTTTTGCACTACCTTACTTTCCATTTTTCTATTTTCTATTTATGATTTATAATTTAAATGTTTAGTATTTACTAATTTTTACTATTTTTAATATTTAATATTTGTAATCCAGGGAGCGGGAAGCGCAGAATCACATATCGCTGTGATGATTGTACATTCTAGTATCAAATGTTTGGCGATAATAAAGTATAAAGTAAATGGCAGGATACTTGGTAGTGTGGAGGAGCAGAGGGATCTGGAGGTACATGTCCACAGATCCCTGAAAGTTGCCTCACAGGTAGATCGGGTAGTTAAGAAAGCTTATGGGGTGTTAGCTTTCATAAGTCGAGGGATAGAGTTTAAGAGTCGCGAGGTAATGATCCAGCTCTATAAAACTCTGGTTAGGCCACACTTGGAGTACTGTGTTCAGTTCTGGTCGCCTCACTATAGGAAGGATGTAGAAGCACTGGAAAGGATACAGAGGAGATTTACCAGGATGCTGCCTGGTTTAGAGAGTATGGATTATGATCAGAGATTAAGGGAGCTGGGGCTTTACTCTTTGGAGAGAAGGAGGATGAGAGGAGACATGATAGAGGTGTACAAGATAATAAGGAATAGATAGAGTGGATAGCCAGCGCCTCTTCCCCAGGGCACCACTGCCCAATGCAAGGGGACATGGCTTTAAGGTAAGGGGTGAGAAGTTCAAGGGGGATATTAGAGGAAGGTTTTTTACTCCAGAGAGTGGTTGGTGCGTGGAATGCACTGCCTGAGTCAGTGGTGGAGGCAGATACACTAGTGAAGTTTAAGAGACTACTGGACAGGTATATGGAGAATTTAAGTTGGGGGTTATATGGGAGGCAGAGTTTGAGGGTTGGCACAACATTGTGGGCCGAAGAGCCTGTACTGTGCTGTACTATTCTATGTTCTATGTGCTATAAATTTCTACAGATATACTGAGGAGAGCGTTCTAACAGGTTGCATCACCGTCAGGTACGGAGGGGCCACTGCACAAGACTGGAAAAAGCTGCAGGAGGTTGCAAGCTCAGCCAGCTCCACCATGGGCACTGGCCCCTTCAACACTTATCTTCAAAAGATAGTATCCATCATTAAGGACCCACAGCACCCAGTATATGCTCTCTTCTATCGAGGAGGTGGTACAGGAGCCTGAAGTCACACAATATTCTAGGAACAGCTTCTTCCCTCTGCTGTCAAGATTTCTGAATAATGAACCAACCCATGAACACTGCCTTATTTTTTTTTCACTTATTTATTTTTTTAAACATTGTTTCTCATTGTAATTTATAGTTTTTATGTATTGCATTATACTACTGGCATAAAACAACAATTTCATGACAGTGATATTAAACCTGATTCTGAGATTGCACAATGTGTGTGTGAGAGTGTGTGTGTGTCTGGATGGTGTGTGTGTGTGTCTGTATCTGTGTGAGAGTGTGTGTGTGTGTAGGGGACTGTGTGTGTGTGTGTGTGTGTCTTCAGAAGAAGCTGAAAGTTGTGAAAGTTTACTGCAGTGTTTTTGAAAATGATTGTACAGTGCTTTACAATAATGTAGTCTTTAACCAAACAGCTTTTCCTTGTTTGATATGCAAGAGATTAATCTTCATTTACAAATTCATTTTATTTTCCAGTACACTACCAACCCTATTGGATTCAGATGAGGTAATATAATTACACTTTATAGCTGGTCTTGTAGGCTGTTACAGTATCTGTCCCCAGTTGAGTTTTGCCCAATGACTTTGTGCCAGATTGAATATGTTTGGAAAAGGCACCATGCGTCTAGTCAGTCCTGCGAGCAGAAAGGGCTAAAGCTTGCTCTTTACTGTGTTCTAAATTAGTGACCTTAACCAAGTCCGAGTGATGACAAAATGGCACACACTGGATAGTGAGGGGATACTTCGAACATAGAACACTACAACAGCATGGGAATAGGCCCTTCATTTCACAATGTTAAACTAAAGCACATTAGCACATGCTCCATATCCCTCTGTACTCTACACACAGTCCATGTCTCTCCCTTCTCTGTGAATTCATATGCAGGCGGTCCATGTCCCTCCCTTCTCTGCACAATCATACACACGCGGTCTGTGTGTCTCCCTTCTCTGCACAGTCATATGCAGGCGGTCCATGTCCCTCCCTTCTCTGCACAATCATACACACGTGGTCTGTGTTTCCTCCTCCTCTGCACAATCATACACACGCGGACTGTGTGTCTCCCTTCTCTGCACAGTCATACGCCTATGTAAGTGTTCCTTAAACTCCGCTATGGTATCTACAGTCATTGAATTTATTTGCACTGAAACCTTTATTTACAATATGCCATAAGTACATCTGCATAACTATCAAACGAGAAAATCTGTAGATGCTGAAAATTCGAGTAACACACACAAAATGCTGGAGGAACTCAGCAGGCCAGGCAGCATCTAGGAAAAGAGTACAGTCAACGTTTCGTGCCAAAACCCTTCGAAAGGACTCCCAAAACATCAACTACTCTTTTCCTAGATGCTGCCTGGCCTGCTGAGTTCCTCCAGCATTTTGTGTGTGCTGTTTGCATAATATTCTCTATTTTGTCTATCAATTCAATTCAATCTATTGTCTAACAAAGCATCAACATCACTCCCATTTCCTGCTTTTACAATATATCTGTGAAGCACTTGTGGATATAGGGCCCAGACCTCTCATAATAGGATTACTGTTGGATTATAGCGCTCAGTCATTATCATATTAATAGCGGGGCAAATTTGGGGTTCCCGCTGAATTTCTGTTCAATTTATTGTGTACTTGGGTTTGCAGTTAAGTACGCTACTAAAGCAGTCAAATCTTTCTTTTGTGTGGGAAATGACTGTGCAGTGGAAGATTTGAGCACTGCTTTAATTAATCCTTTGGGTGCAGTGGGTGGTTGAAGTTTCACAAAACAAAAGAAAAAGTTTGAGATGTAGAAGACACCAATACTGTTCCCTCATTTAGCAAAGTCACAAATTTGATCTTGAACTGTTCATGTTTTTCTATGTTCCTTTACCAGTTTCAGAATTTGCTGTCATCAGTGCAATATTTTAAAAGTTTTCTGTAATTTTTCTGCCAAATGTTCCTTGGATTTAAATTATCAGGTAATTCAAAGCAATTTGGTTAATATGGCTTAAAATGGATTTATCTCACAGAACCTTCAATGAGTGCTGCCTGGCCTGCTGAGTGTGCAATTTTTGTTTGTATTTCACAGCATTTACAGTTTTATTTGTACCTAATTTAAAAGTTATTCTTTTTCTGTCTTGTTTCAGGAAATAATGACGACCAAGTTTGAAATCTCCAAAATGGAATAATTGCATGAAGCACACTTACAGGCAAACTGTTACTTAGCAATACGAAAACACTGATGGAGTGGATATACAATTTGGACATTTTTTTATAAAATGCAGATAAAAAGGAAAGAATGTGCAAAACATTCTCTGTGAGGTGACCTTTTGCAACTTTTTTTAAAATTTCAAATGCTTCACCCAGTCGCACTATTGAATGATTTTTTTTAACCTACCTTTTACCCCTCTAGTTGTAAGGTGGTCTGAATTCTATGAGGTGCCACAAGCAGAGTGGAAAGGAGGAGGGGTTTATTTTTGTTGGGAATGGACAAGATTCAAAATCAAACTAAGCAAATCAGTCATGTTGACATTTCAGCACCATTTTGGTGATACAAAATCAACCACACTTACAAAGAAGGGTTGTTAGGCTGAATATTTGTAACATGATACTCACATGTCTGCCTATATGAAAATAACTTATACAATTTAAAATATTTATTAATAAGAAGAAAGGCAGCCATTTTCATCTGCAAGCTACCAAGAGGTATCTTTCTTCTGATTTAACCCCACATAAAAAAGCAGACTCAATTAGGAATTGTTGCGTATTCCTAATGTAATTTTAAATATGTGCACTTTCAGTTAATATCTTGTCCAAACCAAAAGCTGAGATTAATTGACAAGTTTTTTCCTCAATTTAGGTTATACTTTGTGACTTTAATACAGCCCTGCTGCACCTTTGGCTTCAAGGTTTATGCCATCCTTGTAAAATAGCCCGTCATCAGGTTTACTGTGAACAAGGGTGGAGCAGATGATGACATGTGCAATAGATTGCAAGGTAGTTATTGCTCATCCTCAGACCACATTGAAGGTCTGTGGTGCCTCAAGCTACCCGTAATTCAATCCTTCACATTTTGAAGTTTTCCCCAAGCGGGTTTGAGGTGGACAGCCAATACATATGCAGCAGGCACCACATGTAATATTTAAGATCGTGCTGTTGGTTTTAACAGCACAGTGCAGCTTGTATTTTATTTGCTCGCCTTACTACAAGCACTCCTGGACATTTAAGGGAAACCATTATAGATGTGAAGTTTTTTCCCAGCCTGCTCTAGGAATCTGAGTGTGGGTTGCTGTGGTGCTTTGATTTTCCAACCCAGCTCTGAGTGAGAAGGGTGACAACTCACAGGGATTCTGACCACAGATTTCTGTTGTCAAATCCAGGAACATGCTTGCTGCATTGACCATGGATTTCTGGTTGAATAGCTGGCCACACACTATTAAGTTTAGGACGTTAAGATAAGCCTCAAATATTCCATTTGAATCATTCTATTTCTCTTTTAGTTTTTAAATTGAGGTTCACTACAACAAAGGTCATGATAACCTTGCCAAAGTTATTCACTGCTTTGTTTAAAACAGACTTTAAATTATCTTAGAAGGCTTTTTATATTACTCAAGGGTTTGAGGAACTGTATAGTTGTCAATAAGCAGTTCTGATTGGGATTGGTTCAAATCCTGATGCTTTGAATTTTGACTTGTAAACGTCTCCCTTATAGGGATCTGTAGTTTAGCTTGGTTAATTGATGTAGTTTAATCTGGTTCCTTCCAAACAGCCTGTGTAGTTTGTCCCTAATAAGATTTGTCAAGATGCTTGTTGTTTAGCTAGATGCTGTGGGCACTTGTCAAAAGAGTGATGGTACAACTCTCACATATCTATTTGTACCAACCTGAAGGTTTATTCTGCTTGAATTTTGATTTCTAAAGCCTGATCTTTGTCAAGATTGGACTGAGATTGGTGCAACCATTATGAAAGTTGACGTGGTTCTCCAGTTATTACCATGATCCTAACTTTATAACTCTTTGTATATACAGATTCCCAAATGTTTACATTAAGATTTGTGGTACATTTTTAAATAGCTTTGATTCTTCTTTGTTACGGTATTATAAGCATATATGAACTGCATCTGTGAATATCAATAAATCATATTTGTTAAAAAAAATTAAAGAATCTGCAAATATTTGGCATTGATATGTTTGACAAACCTTATTGAATTTTTTGAAGAGGTTACTAGGAAAGTTGATGAGAGTAAAGCGATGGATGTTGTCTATATGGACTTCAATAAGGCCTTTGACAGGGTTCCACACGGAAGGTTAGTTAGGAAGGTTCAATCATTAATCATTAATATTGAAGTAGTAAAATGGATTCAGCAGTGGCTGGATGGGAGATGCCAGAGAGTGGTGGTGGATAACTGTGTGTCAGATTGGAGGACGGTGTGTAGCGGTGTGCCTCAGGGATCTGTACTGGGTCCAGTGTTGTTTGTCATATATATTAATGATCTGGATGATTGTGTGGTAAATTGGATTAGTAAGTATGCAGATGATACTAAGACAGGTGGTGTTGTGGATAATGAAGTAGGTTTTCAAAGCTTACAGAGAGATTTAGGCCAGTTAGAAGAGTGGGCTGAAAGATGGCAGACAGAGTTTAATGCTGAAAAATGTGAGGTGCTACATTTTGGTAGGACTAATCAAAATAGGGCATACTTGGTAAATGGTAGGGCATTGAAGAATGCTGTAGAACAGAGGGATCTAGGAATAATGGTGCATAGTTCCCTGAACGTGGAATCTCATGTGGATAGGGTGGTGAAGAAAGCTTTTGGTATGCTGGCCTTTATTAATCAGAGCATTGAGTATAGGAGTTGGGATGTAATGTTGAAATTGTATAAGGCATTGGTAAGGCCAAATTTGGAGTATTGTGTACAGTTCTGGTCACCGAATTATAGGAAAGATGTCAATAAAATTGAGAGAGTACAATTATTGCCTGGATTTCATCTCCTAAGTTACAGAGGAAGGTTGAACAAATTGGGTCTTTATTCTTTGGAGCGTAGAAGGTTGAGGAGGGGCTTGATAGAGGTATTTAAAATTATGAGGGGGATAGATAGAGTTGACGTGGATAGGCTTTTTCCATTGAGAGTGGGGGAGATTCAAACAAGAGGACATGAGTTGAGAGTTAAAGGGTAAAAGTTTAGGGGTAACATGAGGGGGAACTTCTTTACTCAGAGTGGTAGCTGTGTGGAACGAGCTTCCAGCAGAAGTGGTTGAGGCAGGTTTGATGTTGTCGTTTAAAGTTAGATTGGATAGATATATGGACAGGAAAGAAATGGAGGGTTATGGACCGAGTGCAGGTCGGTGGGACTAGGTGAGAGTAAGAGTTCGGCACTGGCTAGAAGGGCCGAGATGGCCTGTTTCCGTGCTGTAATTGTTATATGGGAGCAAATTGCTTACCGTTGATAGTTTAATTATTTCTGTTACATGCAGTCATCTCTATAAAGATTTTATCTTCATCTCATTCTCTGTGTGTGCTGTTCAGATTTGTGAATAATAACAGCTTCAGTTTCATGATATTTTTTGTATGCCCCTCTGCTTTCTCTTCACCCAGTGTCACTCTAGGTAGGGACTGTAACCAAGCAGCTGACCTACTTGCTGTCCAGTGTAAAATAATTCAGCAAGGTGAGTGTTACTATCTGAACTGCTGGGTGAAATGCTTGAGCACCTTTAGATGTCCCTTTTGATTCGTACTACACTGTGCTTATTTGCTAAACAATATCACGACAGATCCCTGCTCCGTTAAGCCAGTTTGAACTATAGGATTTTCAACGGTACAGCTAGTTGAGCAACCACCAGCAACCTGGGTGTAATCGTTGTCCAGGGGTGCTCTCTGTATAAAGTTTGCACATTCGCCTTGTAATGTCACGGTGTCCTTGGGATTCTTTGATCTCCTTCCACATTCCAAATGTATGCCGGTTATGAATAGTCAAAGGGTGATGTGCTGACATTGGAGAGGGTCCAGAGGAGGTCTACGAGAATGATCCCAGGAATGGAGGAGTTAATATATGAGGAGCATTTGATCACTCTGGGCCTGAACTCGCTGACATTTAGAAGGATTGGTGGGGGGGTGGGGAAGACTCATTGAAGTCTATCAAATATTGAAAGGCATGGATAGAGTGAACGTGGAGAGAATGTTTCAAGTATTTGGAGAGTCTAGGAATAGAAGGATGTCCCTTTAGAATAGAGGAGGAATGGTGGCGAATCTGTGGAATTCATTGCCACAGGCATTTTTGGAGGCCAAGTCATTGAGTATATTTAAAGGTAGGGGTTGATAGGTTCTTGATTATCAGGGTGTCAAAGGTTACGATAGAAGGGAGGAGAATGAGGCTGAGAGGGAAAATAAATCAGCCTGGAATGATGGAGCATACTTGATGACTAATTCTGCTCCTATATCTTGTGGTGGTAGATTAATTAGCTGCTATAAACTACTCCTGTTGTGTAGGTGTTAGATGGTTTTTATGAGTGTGGGAAGAATAAGAACGGGATTAATGTAGAATTACTGTAAATAGGGTGCCAGCACAGGTCCAGTAGGCTGAATGGCCTGTCTCCATGTTGTTGGTTTCTAGGACTTGATTGAGAGCAGAAATAATGAATAGGTCAGCACTGTACATTCTGCAAAGGCAGTTTTGGGATTTGATAGTGTGTTGATTTTGATTCCTTCCTTCAGGTAAGGGAAATTATTTTCATTGCCGACATTTACAACATACAGACCTTAAAACCTCAATGGTTCCATTTGAGTATCTGACTTTAAATATTTTAAACTATTACTGCAGATTTTGTTTTATTACAAAATGATCTCCTTTAAGCCTAGCTCGTTTTTAATACCACTGCATCCTACACTGCTTAGGTTTGTCTGCTGGGTATGAGGCTTGATCTTAAACTCGTTTTGTTTGCGTTGAGCCAGAGCTGGGGGAATATTTAAATAAATCTAGATAGTTAGGGCTCTTATCTATCGTGCCAGAACAGAGAGCTGTTAGATCATTTGTAACAAGCACTGTGAAGTTTGCAGGAAGCATTAATTTACACTATTTATTGGGTGGCGTGGTACCATGGTGGTTAGGGTAATGCTTTACAGCACCAGTGACCCAAGTTCATTTCCCACCACTGTCTGTAAAGAGTTTACTTTCTCCCGATGACCACGTGGCGTTCCTCCCACAGTCCACAGATATGCAGGTTCATAGGTTAATTAGCCACATGGGTATAACTGAGCAGCACACGTTCACTGGGCTGGAAGGGCCTACTACTGTGCTGTATCTCTAAATACAAAAACATTTTTAAAAATTGCTGTTTTCTCCCCAGTGTATTTTAAACTCCTGTGGTTCTTTTATATTCTAAATTTGTGTTTGGTTAGTTAATTGCACTAAATGTTACCTGTCAGTATTCTGTTGTCTTCTTGTCCACCTCAATCAGCTCCATTGAATTGACAATGCAGATTGATGATTTGGGGTTGTCACTGACAGTAAGTTAGTGTATTACTAGTAAAAATGCAGTACAGAGAAGTGTGATGCTAAGCTTTAGAGGAACATTGGGGTGTTTTGAGAGGTACAGGACCAGCTCAGGCAACTTGGTCAACACAGATGACCAAGAAGGGCCTGTTTCTGTGCTGCATAGTTAGAGATGGAACAGGAGTGGAATCGAACATTTCGGCGAAATCTGGACATGTGTCACGTTCCAGTGCAGGTATGCTTTATTTTTTATCAACAGGGAATGTGTGTGTGTTTATTTGCTGTACTACCTTTGGGAGAAGAATATTTGTTTTTCCTGGGAAGGGAGCCTGGTTTCCACAAACATGAGATTCTGTAGATACTGGAAATCCAGTGTGACACTTCCCAAATACTGGAGGAACTCAGCAGGTCAGGACGCATCTGTGGAAATGAATAAACAAGTCAACATTCCGGGTCCTAATAAAGGGCCTTGGCCTGAAATGTCGATTATTTATTCATTTCCTTAGATGCAGCCTATTCCTCCAGCATTTTGTGTGTTGCTCCAGGCTTCCACAAAGAACAGCAGAAAGGGAATATCCGAGGAGACTTTATTTGTTGAAGTGAGGTGGGAGCAAGGGAAAGAGAATATAGAACAATCCTTGTCTCAATAGCACTGGCATCCCCTTGGTCTACCACACACTTGGATTCACAACCGTGCAGTCACATCTGAACGGAGGGGAGGTGTTCTTTCCTCTTGTGTGAGAGAGCCACAGATGCTAATTATAATTTGCATGGCCTGTACTTGGTGTGTTTGTGTTTAAGGGAGTTTTATTTTCAACTGTTAAGAGAAAACAAGCTATGAATAGAGGGAGCACTAAATGGACATAAAGTGCCTCTGTGTCTGGTTATTGTTGGATGGGCCAGCTTGTAAATCCATGTTTAGAACTGGTTCTGAAAGTTTTCCAAAGGTGATATTTCAGGATGTTGAGGCTGAAGATTTAATAAAAAAATATTTGTGCTGGTAGTGCAATTTCTGATGTTCATTTACCAAGCTCCATAACAACATTCACAAAATAAGGAAACTTCTGTTCATCAGCATCGATCCCCTCACCACCACTCCAAAGAACTGTCGCCTTCAGCCCCACTCCAAGGGGGTGTCACCCTCAGCCCTGCTCCAAAGAAGTGCAAGGCAGATATATTCCAAATAAGAAGAAATTTTTGAATGGAAGAAGGATACTACCGTGGCTGACAAGTGAGGTCAGAGCCAAAGTAAATGCAAAAGAGAGGGCATACAAGGAAGCCAAAACTAGTGGGAAAATGGAGGATTGGGAAGCTTTTAAAAACTTGCAGAAGGAAACTAAGAAGGTCATTAGGAAGGAAAAGATGAATTATGAAAGGAAGCTGGCGACTAATATCAAGGAAGATACTAAAAGCTTTTTAAAGTACATAAAGGGTAAAAGAAAGTTGAGGGTAGCTATAGGACAAATAGAAAATGATGCTGGAGGTATTATAATGAGAGATGCAGAGATGGCAGAGTAAGTGAATGTGTATTTTGCATAAGTCTTCACGGTGGAAGACATCTGCAGTGTACCGGACATTCAAGGGTGTCAGGAGAGTGAAATTTGTGCAGTGAAAATTACAACTGAGAAGGTGCTCAGGAAGCTTAATGGTCTGAGGGTGGATACATCTCCTGGACCTGATGGAATGCACCCTCAGGTTCTGAAGGAAGTAGCTGGAGAAATTGTGGAGGCATTAACAGTGATATTTCAAGAATCGATAGATTCTGGCATTGTACCAGATGACTGGAAAATTGCAAATGTTACTCTGCTATTTAAGAAGGGTGGGAGGCAGCAGAAAGGAAACTATAGACCTGTTAGGCTGACATCAGTGGTTGGGAAAGTTGTTGGAATTGATTATTAAGGATGAGATTACGGAGTACCTGGAGGCACATGACAAGATAAGCTAAAACCAACATGGTTTCCTGAAAGGAAAATCCTGCCTGACTAACCTACTGTAATTGTTTGAGGAAATTACAAGCAGGGTAGACAAAGAAGATGCAGTAGATGTGGTGTATTTGGATTTTCAGAAGTGCTTTGACAAGGTGCCGCACTGGAGGCTGCTTAGCAAGATAAGAGCCCATGGAATTACAGGTAAATTACTAGCACGGGTGGAGCAGGAAACAGAGAGTGGGAATAAAGGGATCTTATTCTGGCTGGCTGCTGGTTACCAGTGGAGTTCTACAGGGGTCGGTGTTGGGACCACTGCTTTTTACAATGTATGTCAATGATTTGGACTATTGGATTAATGGAATTGTGGCTAAATTTGCCGATGATACAAAGATAGACGGAGGAGTGGGTAGTGTTGAGGAAACGGCCTGCAGAGAGACTTAGTTTAGGGGATTGGACAGAGAAGTGGCAAATGAAATATAATGTTGGAAAGTGTATGGTCATGCCCTTCAGTGGAAGAAATAAACGGGCAGACTATTATTTAGATAGGGAGAGAATTCAAAACGCAGAGATGCAAAGGGACTTGGGAGTCTTGCGCAGGATACCCTAAAGGTTAACCTCCAGGTTGAATCGGTGGTGAAGAAGCCAAATGCAATGTTGGCATTCATTTCTAGAGGTATAGAATATAAGAGCAGCGATGTGATGTTGAGGCTCTATAAGGCACTCGTGAGATCACATTCGGAGTATTGTGTACAGTTTTGGGCTCCTTATTTAGAAAGGATATACTGACACTGGCGAGGGTTCAGAGAAGGTTCACGAGAATTATTCCAGGAATGAAAGGGTTACTGTATGAGGAACATCTGGCAGCTCTTGGGCTGTATTCCCTGGAGTTCAGGAGAATTGGGGGGGGGGGGGGGAATCTCATAGAAACATTCCGAATGTTAAAAGACCTGAACAGATTATATATGGCAAAGTTATTTCCCATGGTAGGGGAGTCCAGGACAAGAGGGCATGACCTCAGGATTGAAGTACGTCCATTTAGAACAGGGATTCAGAGAAATTAGTCAGAGGGTGGTAAATCTGTGGAATTTGCTGCCACGAACTCCTGTGGAAACCAAGTCATTGGGTGTATTTAAGGCAGAGATAGATAGGTTATTGATTAGCCAGGACATCAAAGGGTATGGGGAGAAGGCAGGGGAGTGGGGATGACTGGAAGAATTGGATCAGTCCATGATTGAATGGCAGAGCAGACTCGATGGGCTGAATGGCCTACTTCTGTTCCTATATCATATGGTCCTAACTGCCACTGACAGATTTTTTTTTTTCATTTTTCACACCATTCTCTGTAAACTCTGGAGATTATTGTTTCCGAAAATCCAAGGAGACAAACAGTTTCTGAGATCATCAAACCACCCCGTCTGGCACCAACAATCATTCCATGGTCAAAGGCACTTAGATCACATTTCTTCCCCATTCTGATGTTTGGCTTGAACAACAATTGAACCCCCTTCACCATGCCTGCATGCTTTTATTCATTGAGTTGCTGGCACGATTGGCTGATTATATATTTGCAGTAATGAGCAGGGATACATATTAAAGTGGCCACTGAGTATGTGCCAGGAAACTATCAACTTCTGCTATAAATATACCCACAGACTTGACCTCCACCACAGTCTGTGGCAGAGCATTCCACAGATTCGCTACTCTCTGGCTAAAAAAAATCCTCCTTACCTCTGTTTTAAAAGGTTGCCCCTCAATTTCAAGGCTGTGCCATCTGGTTCTGGATACCCCTAACATAGGAAACATCCTCTCCATATCCACCTTATTTAGTCCTTTCAACATTCAATGACTCTTTCCACCCACCCCCCACATTCTTCTAAATTCCAGTGAGTATGGGCCCAAAGTTGCCAAATGGTCCTCAACTGTTTACCCCTTCATTCCTGGAATCATCCTTATGAACCTCCTCTGGGCTGTCACCAATGACAACAGATCCTTTCTGAGATATGCGGCCCAAAACTGATGACAGTACTCCCAAGTGTGGCCTGACTAGTGTCTTTTAAAGCCTCAGCATTATCTCCTTGTTTTTATATTCTATTCCCCTGGAAATAAATGCCAACATTGCATTTGCCTTCTTTACTATAGACCTGACCTGTAAATTAACCTTTTGGGAGTCTTGCACGAGAGCTCCTAAGTCCATCTGCACCTCTGATATTTGATCTTTCTCCTCATTTAGATAATAGACTGCACTATTGTTCCTTTTACCAAAATGTATTATCATACATTTCCCAATATTGTATCTCATCTACTACTTTTTTGCCCATTCTTCCAATTTGTCTAAGTCATAGTCATAGTCATTGATCCCGGGGGAAATTGGTTTTCATTACAGTTGCACCATAAATAATTAAATAGTAATAAAACCATAAATAATTAATTAGTAATATGTAGATTATGCCAGGAAATAAGTCCAGGACTAGCCTATTGGCTCAGGGTGTCTGACCCTCCAAGGGAGGAGTTGTAAAGTTTGATGGCCACAGGCAGGAATGATTTCCTATGACGCTCTGTGTTGCATCTCAGCGGAATGAGTCTCTGCTGAATGTACTCCTGTGCCCAACCAGTACATTATGTAGTGGATGGGAGACATTGTCCAAGATGGCATGCAACTTGGACAGCATCCTCCTTTCAGGCACACCGTCAGAGAGTCCAGTTCCATCCCCACAACATTACTGGCCTTACGAATGAGTTTGTTGATTCTGTTGGTGTCTACTACCCTCAGCCTACTGCCCCAGTACACAACAGCAAACATGATCGCACTGGCCACCACAGACTCGTAGAACATCCTCAGCATCGTCCGTCAGATGTTAAAGGACCTCAGTCTCTTCAGGAAATAGAGCCGGCTCTGACCCTTCTTGTAGACAGCCTCAGTGTTCTTTGACCAGTCCAGTTTATTGTCAATTTGTATCCCCCGGTATTTGTAATTCTCCATCTTGTCCACACTGACCCCCTGGATGGAAACAGGGGTCACCGGTGCCTTAGCCCTCCTCAGGTCTACCACCAGCTCTAGTCTTTTTCACATTAAGCTGCAGATAATTCTGCTCACACTATGTGACAAAGTTTCCTACCATAGCCCTGTACTTAGCCTCATCTCCCTTGCTGATGCATCTAACTATGGCAGAGTCATCAGTAAACTTCTGAAGATGACAAGACTCTGTGCAGTAGTTGAAGTCCGAGGTGTAAATGGTGAAGAGAAAGGGAGACAAGACAGTCCCCTGTGGAGCCCCAGTGCTGCTGATCACTCTGTCGGACACACAGTGTTGCAAGCACACGTACTGTGGTCTGCCAGTCAGGTAATCAAGAATCCATGACACCAGGAAAGCACCCACCTGCATCGCTGTCAGCTTCTCCCCCAGCAGAGCAGGACGAATGGTGTTGAACGCACTGGAGAAGTCAAAAAACATGACCCTCACAGTGCTGGCTGGCTTGTCCAGGTGGGCGTAGACACGGTTCAGCAGGTAGACGATGGCATCCTCAACTCCTAGTCAGGGCTGGTAGGTGAACTGGAGGGGATCTAAGTGTGGCCTAACCATAGGCTGGAGTCCTCCTCCAATTGCATTGCTTCCTCAGCACTATCTTGCCCTTCACCTATCTTTGTATCATTTGCAAACTTTGCCACAAAGCCATCAATTCCATTATCCAAATTATTGACAAACAATGTGAAAAGTAGCAGTCCCAGTACTGACCCCTGAGAACACCACTAGTCACTGGCAGCCAACCAGAAAAGGCTCCCTTTATTCCCACTTACTACCTCCTGGCTGTCAGCCATTCCTTTATCCATGCCAGTATCTTTTCTGTACCTGGAAACCTCATACTTAATAATAGACTCCAACATTTCCCCAATCACTGAGGTTAGGCTAAATGGCCTATAATTTCCTTTCTTTTGCGTTCCTCCCTTCTTAAAGAGTGGAGTGACATTTGCAATCTTCCAGTCCTCCAAATCAAGTGATTCTTGAAAGATCATTACCAATGCATCCATTCAGCAACCTCTCTCAGTACTCTGGGATGTAGTCCATCTGTTCCAGGTGACTAATCCACCTTAAAACCACAAACAAGAGAAGATCTGCAGATGCTGGAAATCTGAGCAACACGCACAGAATGCTGGTGGAACTCAGCAGGCCAGGCAGCGTCTATGGGGGAAAAAGTACAGTCGACGTTTCAAGAATGCCATAGTCATAGAACACCACAGCACTGAAGCAGGCCCTTTGGCCCATCTAGTCAATGCTGAATCATTAATCTGCCATGACCCATCAAGCTGCCCCTGGTCCATAGCCCTCCCATTCATCCATGTACCTACCCAAATCCCGTGAAATGTTGAAATTGAACCCACATCCACCATCTGTGCCGACACTCCCCGCCACCCTCTGAGTTAAGAAGTTCCCCATCATCTTTCCTCTGTGTTGAGAAGTTTGTTAAAAGGGAGGTGAACCAGTTCTAAGGGCCGACGTGCTCTCCGGAGACAGATAGGGAGGGCCATGATGTCTTCATCATACACAGTTCATGGTTACCGTTTAATTGTCCCCACCTTCCAATCAACCTCGTGATTCCAACGTTCACTTACACCGCGGACAGAATGCTCAGCGGCCAGTTAACCTCCCGACCCGCTTGATTTTCGGAAACCAGAGCACCCGGCGGAAACCTACTCTGTCTCAGTGAGAATTTTGCCCTGACGGCACCGGAGATCAGGGTCGAAACCGGGGTTGCTGGAGCTGGTAGGCAACAGTGCTAACCACAGCTTTTTCAGAGTTTGCGTTCAAAGGGCATGAAAAGATGAAGAACGAACAGCAGAGATTTTCTTCTAAGGAGTAAACCACGGGAATATACTTTCCTCAAATTGTAACGGTGTTCCGAGATCGGATGGGTTGTTATTTAGAATTATGGAAGTATTTTACTGAATGTATTTGGGTCAGTGATGTGGGAATGAAGCTGGAATTTCTTTTATTGGGATTAATCGATGCCAGCTCACACCACCCGCCCCCAGGTCTATAAATAACCCAACGGCGCCCCTGGCCCCCACTATCTTCACACCATGGCTTTAGGTAAGACCGAAGGGCTCGGAAATTTTATTTTACACAGGGATCGTGTTTCAAAACTTTCCTGGCAGTGTGGATTTCGCTGAAGGGTACTGTGCGACAACAGGATGCAAACTTGTGAATCTTTAACTCCGGACCGGTTGAAATGCATTCTCCAACGGGTTGTTTGCGTTTGCCTCTGGCTCTAGGGGCGAGCGATGGAAGGGAGTGAGGGAGGGAGGTAGGGGATTTCACTGCCTATGAACCCCGGGAATGTGACTGCGGCCGGTGCGCAGACCTTTAGCAGGAGGTGTCCAGATTTCTAGAGGAGAGATTCTGCGGGACAGTGCAGATGCCCGCCGTTTAAATATTAATGTTGCAGATAAGCGATTCACCCCCGCACCGGTGAAGCAGGGTCTGGGACAGTTTTGCCGCCTGTACTGGGGCGAGGATGCTCGGCGATAAACGTCTATGTTTTTAAAAAGCTTATCTGAATATCTGTCGACTAGTTTTATTACACGAGGTGGGGCGACAACCCAGAGCCGACGGCTGGTGACCTTAACTGTTCCAGGACGGTCCTCCCCAGATTCCCTGTCTCCTTCCCTCGGTATTGAATGTGACTGATCCTTCCAACCCCACTGGACTAACCAAGTACCGTACCCGGAATCAGTGAGACCACCGGCTGGACTGCGAGTCCCTGAGTTTTTCAACAGGGAACACTTCCAACTCCTACAGAAAGGTGAAGAGGAAATTGTGCTCAAACCTTTGAAGGGAGAGAGAATAAAGTCGTGGCGGAGGTGCTCAATAGGAAGCGCGGGAGGTTCAACGGTGGATAAAAAAAAGTGAAGGGAAAGTTGGAATAGGATTTAGGAAAAAGAGCAGGAGAATGGGATTAATTGATGGGAATAGGCGGCTATTTTATCTCGCTGTGACCTTGCACCTTAGTGCCCACCTGCACTGCAGCTCCGAATCAGAACCAGGTTTAATGTGAAATTTGTTAACTTAGCGGCAGCGGTACATTGCAATAGAAAAATATATAAATTCCAGTAAGTATGTTTATGTATATTAAATAATTAAAGATAATAGTGCAAAAACAAATAATTTTAAAAAGTGAGGTAGTGTTCATGGGTTCAATGTCCATTCAGAAATCAGATGGCAGAGGGGAAGAAGCTGTTCCTGAATTGTTGAGTGTGTGTCTTCAGGCTTCTGTACCTCCTTCCCGACGGTAACAGTGAAGAGAGGGCATGTCCTGGGTGGTGGGGGTCCTGAATAATGTACGCCGCCTTTCGAAGGCATCACTTCTTGAATATGTCTTGGATACTGCGGAGGCTAGTACCCACGATGGAGATGACTACTTTTACAACTTCCCGTAGCTTCTTTCGATCCTGCACAGTAGTCCCCGACCCCCACCTCAATACCAGACAGTGATGCTGCCTGGTAAAACTGAGAGGGGGATGAAATAACGATGGGATATGGATGGGGTGCCACAACAATCTCGCACTCAATGACAGCAGCTTCAACGAGCTGATTATCAACTGCAGGAAGGAGATACTAGCCCTTAACAGGGGAACGGGGTGGAGCAGGTCAGTCACTTTAAATTCCTAGGGGTTATCATTATCCTGGGACCAGCACGTAAATGTCATTAGGAATAAGGCATAACAGCGTCTCTACTTTCAAAGAAGTTTGCACAGATTTGGCATGTCACCAACATCTTTGACAGATTTCTATAGATGCACAGTACAGAGAGTGTTCCATTGTGTCCTGGTATGGAAACACTACTGCCCAGGAATGGAAAATCCTTCAGAAAGTAGTGGATACGGCCTGATCCAACACAGATGAAGCCCTCCCCGCCATCGGCCACATCTACATGGAGCATCCTAGCGGGAAAGCAGCATCCATCATCAAGGACTTATCACCGTCCATCCTTTGCTCTCAGTGGAAGCTTAGGTCCCAACCTACCAGGCTCAGGAACAGTGATCAGGCTCCTGAACCAGTGGATAACTTCACTCATCTCGTCTCTGACCTGCTTCCACAAACCATGGACTCACTTTCAAGGACTTGAAACTTATATTCTCAGTACTAATTATTTTTTTCTTGATTTGCACAATTGGCCCTCTTTTGCGCATTGTTTGTTTGTCAGTCTTTATTGATGTATTGTTTTCATAAATTCTATGTATTTTTCCTGTAAATTCCTGCATGAAAATGAGTCTCAAGGTAGTATATGGTGTCATATACGTACCCCCTGTGGCCACTTTATGAGGTGTGCCTGCTCGTTAATGCAAATATCATGTGGCAGCAGCTCAATGCATAAAAGCATGCAGATGTGGTCAAGAAGTTCAGTTGTTGTTCAGACCAATGGGGAAGAAATGTGATCCAAGTGACTTTGACCATCGAATGATTAATGGTGCCAGATGGGGTGGTCTGACTATCTCAGAAATTGCTGATCTCCTGGGATTTTCATGCACAACAATCCCTAGAGTTTACAGACAATGGTATGAAAAACAGAAAACATCCAGTGAGCTGCAGCTCTGTGGGCCAAAAGGTCAGAGGAGAATGGCCAGACAGGTTCAAGCTGACTGAAAGCCAACAGTAGCCATGCGTTATGACAGTGATGTGCAGAAGAGCATCTCTGAATGCACAAACATCAAAATTTGAAATGGATGGGCTGCCGCAGCAGAAAACCACAAACATACATTGTGTTGCCCAAATCATTGACCATAATTTTTTTCCATAGATGCTGCCTGGCCTGCTGAGTTCCTCCAGCATTTTGTGTGAGCTGCTCGGATTTTCAGCATCTGCAGATTTTCCTTGTTTGTACCCATAAAGTGACCACTGACTGTACCTTACCAACACATTTTTGCTGACTTTGACTACCTTCAGCCAGGTGGCGGTGAACATGTGGAATTCCTTGCCACAGAGGAGCTATGGAGGCCAAGTCATTGGGTGTATTTAAGGCAGAGATTGATAGGTTCTTGACTGGTGGGGGAGAAAGTGGGAGAGTAGGGTTGAACAAGAAAGTCAGCCATGAATGAATGCTGAAGCAGATCCGAAGGGCTAAAAGGCCTAATTCTCCTTCTACATCTTAAGACAGTATGACCCTTTGGTGTTCTTTTCTTTGCAGTCATTTTTCTATTCATCTTTTTAAAAATTTGCTTAAGTACCATTAATTGCATTGGCTGAAGGATTGATTGTGCTCAGAGTGCTGTTTTGGAAGAGCACAGTGAGAGAAAAAAATAACTCAGAGTATCTGGCGTGTCGAACAATGTGCCCAGACTGGTTTGATATTTTCTGGCATCTGGTGAACATCCTCATTCAGGGCTTGTTTAACATGAGTTGAAATGATGGCACACACCCTGAAGAAAACAGCAGGTGCACGTGTGTGAATGGAGGGTGTAGGTACTCGACTAGACCAAAAGGAGAGGTGTGATTTAACCTAAAAGGTAACACTCTCCAAACAGAAAAGCAAAAAGCAGTAGCGCCTGTAGAAAAAGTATTGAACATTCACGTTGATGACATGCCAGAATTTAAAGGTTAATTAGAAGCTGTTTTAATATCAGTTGATGAACGATTACCCTATATAAAGTGTGTTTTAAACTTTTCACCTCTCTGCCTCTTTTGACAAAAACCTGCAAGACAAGTATCCACTCCCCAGGGACATTAATACAGAGCAGCACACACAAAATGCTGGAGGAACTCAGCAGGTCAGGCAACATCAACAGAATTGAATAAACAGTCAGTGTTTTGGGCTGTTACACTGTGAGGATCCTGATGAAGAGACTCAGCCAAAAATGTCAAATCTTTATTCTCTGTGACTGTGCGCGTTTCCTCCGGGTGCTTGGTTTTCTTCTGCATTCCAACGACTAAGTATGTGCACACGCCACGTTATCACCAGACAAGTGTGGCAACACTTGAGGGCTGCCCAGCATCATCCTCGCTGATTTAATCTGACGCAAACAACGTATTTCATTGTGTGATGTTTCGACGTACATGTGACAAATAAAGCAAATCTTTATCTTTTAAAAAAAAAGTTTAAAGCTAAAAGAAAATGCTGAAAATCTTAAATAAAAGCAGAAATTTCTGGAAATGTAGATTTCAATCTTTCTCAGGGTTTGTTCATTTCAGGGTATCGTATGATGTGGGCATTCATGGTCTTTCCATGACCATGATTGTTCTTGGCAAATTTTTCTACAGAAGTGGTTTGCCATTGCCACCTTCTGGGCAATGTCTTTACAAGACAGGTGACCCCAGCCATTATCAATACTCTTCAGAGATTGTCTCCCTGGTGTCAGTGGTCACATAACCAGGACTTGTGATCTGCACCGACTGCTCGTACGAACATCCACCACCTGCCCACATGACTTCACATGACCCTGACTGGGCAGCTAAGCAGGTGCTACACCTTGTCCAAGGGTGACCTGCAGGCTAGCGGAGGGAAGGAGCACCTTGCCACTTAGTTTTCTCACTACTAGAGCATGTAGGGTTAAGGTGGAGGGGAAAGTTTTTTACACAGAGGACGGTGGGTATATGGAATGAGCTGCTAGAGGAAATGGCCAAGGTGGATGCAGTTACAGTATTTAAATGGTACTCAGGCAGGTTCATAGAGAGGAAAAGTATTGGCCAATTGCTGAAAATTCAGCATGGATGAGTTGGCTGAAGGGCCTGTTTCTGTGTTACATTGCTGCATGGTTCAGAAAGTCATGCAGCTTCCATCAAAAGAGAAATGGTTGTCACTTCAACGCAATGGACTTTTGTCAGAGAGATAGAACGCTTTATTTTATCTCTCTTTCCTGGTTCTGAATGGTTGGCCTCGGAATGAATGGTGGACTGGGTGGGAAAGAGATAGGTAAGGTGACAGGAATGTTTCTGAATGGGCGAGGCAGCGTCACCTGGTGATGCTGATGTTTACAGAGCCCACACGCTATCTGGATGGGGCGTTGCCTGGATTATTACAGGGCCCAACTTCAAGACTACACCATTGGTGATACTCCTGTTTTGGTCCAGTGGTGTATTCCAGATTATAAAATCCCAGTGCATCCTCAACAATGATACCACAAGTCATTCATTACGTAATATCTGATTAATGACATCTGTTGTCTTCATTATAATTACATCAGTGGCCACTTTACCTCCTGTACCTAATACAGTGGCCACCGAGTGTGTGTTCATGGACCTCTGCTGGAGCCTGCCCACTTCAAGCTTCGACATGTTGCGCATTCAGGGATGCTCTTCTACACACCACTGCCGTAACATGAGCTACTCTAGCCTCCTGTCAGCTTGAACCAGTCTGGCCATTCTCCTCTGACCTCTCTCATTAACAAGTTATTTTCACCTACAGAACTACCACTCACTGGACCTTTTTTTGTGTTGTTTTTCACACCGGTCTCGGTAAACTCTGGGCACCGCTGTGTGTGAAAATCCCAGGAGGTCAACAGTTTCTGATGTATGCAAAGCTCCCCATCTGGCACCCACAATCATTCCACGGCCAGTCACTTAGATCATACTTCTTCCCCATTATGTTTGGTCTGAGCAACAACAGAACCTCTTGACCATGTCTGCATGCTTTTATGTATTGAGTTGCTGCCACATGATTGGCTGATGAGATAGTCGCATTAATGTACAGGTATACCTAATAAAGTGGCCACCGAATGTAAATCACCCTTAATATCTTCTAATCTAAGAATCATTCCATGGTCTTTAGTCAATCATGTGTGTGTTTATAATCCATTTCATTTAATAACATAACTGAAATAGAGAGGCACTGAGGCACAGATAGTAGATCCACTGGCTCAGAGCTCCAGAGACCCGCGTTGAAGCCCAACCTTGTGGAGCTCACACGTTCTCCCTGTAACCATGTGATCCGTCAAGGCCCTCCAGGTAGGGAGGTTGTCCTGATGTCCAACAACTGATGTCCAGCTGTCTCTGCCTCTGCTGAGGAGGTCACTGGCAGAAGTGGGAAGTTGATGCAAGTTCACAGGGAAATACTGTAAATGATCATCTCCCACTCTCCTCATCTCTCTCCAAACTCTTGGGCCCCTCGCCTCACTCTCTTACTGCACCTCACCCCTCCACTCTCACACCCTTACCCCCACTCCCCTGCTTTCTAAGCAACACACACAAAAAGCCCGAGCAACTCGGCAGGCCAGGCAGCCTCCATGGAAACGAGTACAGTCAACATTTCGGACCGACACCCTTCATCGGGATTGGAGAAAAAAAGATTTGGAGACAGAGTAAGAAAGTGAGGGGAGGGGAGGAAGAAACTCAAGGTGATGGGTGAAACCGGGAGGGGGCCAGAGGGTTGAAGTAAAGAGCTGGGAAGTTGATTGGTGAAAGAGATACGGGGCTGGAGAAGGGTGAATCTGACAGGAGAGGACAGAAGGCCATGGAAGAAAGAAAAGGGAGAGGAGAACCGGAGGCAGACGATGGGCAGGCAAAGAGATAAGGTGAGAGTGGGAAAAGGGGATGGGGAATGATAAAGGGGATGGGGAATGATGAAGGGGGGTGCTGTTACTGGAAGTTCGAGAAATAAATGTTCATACCATCAGGTCGGAGGCTACCAGATGGAATATAAGGTGTTGTTCCTCCAAACCTGAGTGTGGCCTCATCACAACAGTAAAGGAGGCCGTGGAATAACATGTTGGATTGGGAATGGGAAGTGGAACTAAAATTTAAATCTCCCCTCCCCCTCCTCTCTCTCATCCCCTCCCCCTCTGCACATCTCCCTCCCCCTCTGCACATCTCCCTCTCCCTCTCTCATCCCCTCCCCCTCCACATCTCCCTTCCCCTCTCTCTCATCCCCCTCCCCCCTCTCTCATCCCTTCCCCCCTCTCTCATCCCTTCCCCTCTCTCTCACCCCCTCCCCTCTCTCTCACCCCCTCCCCTCTCTCATCCCCTCCCCCTCCCCTCTCTCATCCCCTCCCCCTCTCTCTCATCCCCTCCCCCTCTCTCATCCCCTCCCCATCCCTTCCCCCTCTCTCACAACCCCTCCCCTCTCCACATCTCCCTCCCCTCTCTCATCCCCTCCCCTCCACATCTTCTTTCCTCTTTCTCTCATCCCCCTCCCCCTCTCATCCCCTCCCCCTCTCATCCCCTCCCCCTCTCTCTCATCCCGCTCCCCCTCTCTCATCCCCTCCCCCTCTCCCTCATCCCCTCCCCCTCTCTCATCCCCCTCCCCCTCTCACCTTCCCCCTTTTCCTCCTGCTCTTCCCCTCTCCCTTTCCTCTCCTCTCTTCCACGCCCCTCTTCTACCCTCCCCCTCCTGCTCCTCCTCCCCCCTTTTTGCATACCACCCACACAGCTCATTTCATCACACCGGTACATTGAGGCTGTAGAAGGGAAATCCAAAAGCAGAATACAGAATGAAGTGTCACGTTTACGGAGAATCAGGTGCACTCAGTTTGTGTGGCCAAGAGCCCATCTTAGCCCACAAAGGGATTGTTTGATAGCAGCGGGGATAGACTATTGAATGTACAAGATTGGTGAGTTCATCCTGGCCTTGCACTATACTGTCTGCTTGCACGAGGTGGGGGGGGACTGGGACTGAAAGAGTTGCTTCCTCGGGAGCTTGAGTGGCCCCCTCCTGTGTTTCTTTGAATTTTGTACAGGTAAGTGTAACCTTCATAAATAGAGCCATGATCAAATTTGAGCCGAAAATTACTTGGCAACAGTATAATTGACTCAGAAATCCGACCTTAACAAGTCATCAAACCCAACGGAGCAGGCTTAAATACCTGATACGGGCGCGTTGTCTGTAGACGCGAAAGGAAAGGGCTTACAGTTACTGTCAGAAGCAACTGTGCTACACCCGGAGAGTTGGGAAGTGAAGGGCCATAACCACTCTGTCTCTTTCATTTCCTTGGAATCCTGGCGGTGGTTGTAGGTAACAGCATGCTGGAGGAACTCAGTGGGACAGTCAGTATCTGTGGAGAGGAATAAAGAGTTGATGTATCAGGCCAAGACTCTTCTTCAGACATCCAGATGAATGGCCTCTGCCTGAAACGTCGACTGTTTATTCCTCTCCATACATGCTGCCTGGCCTGCTGAAACCCTCCAGGATTTTGTATGTGTTGCTCTGGATTTCCAGCAGATTCTCTTGTAAAGAAACTATTTACATTGACACAAGTTTGTGCTGACCATCAAATGCGCGTTTGTGCTATCTGACTTTATTCTCCCTTGCGTTCATCTCAACTGCCCCCATATCTTCCACTCATCTACAACTGAGGGGAAATTTAGAGTCCCGTTAAGCTACCAACCTACACAAATCCATGCAATATGGCAGAAACTGGAGAACGCAGGGGAAATGCCCATGGTTACAGGGAGAACATGCAAACTCCACGCAGACAGCATCAGAGGTGGGTATTGAACTGGGTCGCTGGAGCTATGGGCAGTGGCTCCCAAAGATTTCTACCGTCAATGTCATACTTATCCTGTACTATTCTTCTTCTTGGGAATCAGAGTGCAGCAAGACCTCTGCCAAGGGCTGTCAGATGCCAGAGGCTGGTGCCACCAAGCACGTGTACAACACCAAACAAGATGCTGGGGATGCCAGCGAGAGCACCGCGGAGACCGGGGTAAAGCAGGGTGAAGCCGGAGGGGATGCAGGCGACGTGACAGCAATCAGTGACCCCGAAGTCAAGCAGGGAGATGTTGAAGGGAGCAATGCCATGGAGAAAGAGGGAGGTGCCCAGCTGAATTCGGGCGATGCTACCATCCACACTGGTGAGAAAAAGAGTGCCAGAGATACCAAAGGCCAGTGTGGTCCCCAACATAAAAAGGTAAGCATTGCCCCAATCTGTCTCTACTTAAGACTCCGCTCCTTGGCTGCCACATCATAAAATCCAACAAACATTTGAGACTCTCTCTCCCTTTAGAAGCTTCCCATTGAAGGGTGACATCACTTTGTCATTGTCTGTGAGCTCTGAAGGGAGGCTGAGCGATGACTTCATGAAGGTTTTAACCAGTGCCATAGATAAGGTCTTTTCCCCCAGGATAGGGGAGACTAAAATCAGAGGGCTTAGTCTTAAGGTGAGAGAGGAAAGACTAGATGGGAGCTGAGGGATAACTTTTCTCAGCCAGAAGATGGTGGGTATGTGGAACGAGCTAGAACAAGGTAAGACAATAACAATGTAGAATGAAGTGTAAAAACAACTGAAGAAAGTTTACTTTGTGGGTAAATGATAAAGAACAAGATGATAATGAGATAGATTGTGAGGCCAAGAGCCCTCTTGTACACATGAGAGGGGGACAGAGCTGTCCTTGAGACTGGCGGCCCATGCGTTCATGCTTTGGCATCTTCTGCCTGATGGGAGGGGAGAGAAGAGAGAATACCTGAGGTGATCATGCTGTCTGCTTTACTGAGATGGGGAAAGGTGGGAGGGGAGGCCAAAAGCAACTCAGTATGGGCATCTTTCCTGAACTCATGAACCAGGCTTTGCTGCTTAGAACTCACTCAGCCAACATCCGCCCTCCACCCCGATCCCCGGTCCCTGTCCCCCTCCACCCCTCACCCCGGTCCCTGTCCCCCTCCACCCTCCGCCCCCCCCGCCCCGGTCATGGTCCCAGTCCGCTCTCTGCCCTGATCCCGGTCTGTTCTCTTTCTCTCTAGGTGGAAGCTGCTCGCTCTTCCAGCTCCAGTTCCAGCAGCTCCTCAGAAAGTGAAGGCGAGGGGAAGGTAAGGATGGTGTTCTCTCCACCGATGGACGGCACAGTCCTGCTGTGCAGTGCAGTGACCCAGGGGCAAAGCTGCCAACTCCGCTTCAGCAACGCAGGTTCGATCCTGACCTCCAGAGCTGTCCGTGCGGAGTTTGCACTTTTTCCCTGAGGCTGCGTGGGTTTCCTTTCCTCTATGATCCCCTTTCATCCCGTGTACAAAGATGAGAGTGCTTCCAGATTTTTCTTTTCATTTCGTTGTCAGAATCAGGTTTATTATAACTGACACAGGTCCTGGAATTTGTTGTTTTGCGGTAGCAGTACAGTGCAAGACATAAATTATCGCAGGGAACATCATTTCATTAGATCGGGGTGGATTTATTCACGTTGTTCTCTATCCCTTAAATCCTTTAATCCATACCAGATTTTTCAATGGACCCAACCTCTTATCAGCAGGAGATGATTCCGTGCTTCTACCTCCTTTGGTAAAAATGTACCTCCCAGTATCAATACTTATTCTAGTTTCTTCTCCCTTCCTTTCCAGTGCTGAAGAAGGGTCTTGGCCTGAAACTTCAACTGGTTCATTCCCCTCCATAGATGCTGCCTGCCCTGCTGGTTTCCTCCAGCATTTTGAGTGTGTGGCTTTGGATTTTCAGCTTCTGCAGAATCTCTTGTGTTTGTCACCACAGAACTGTTGTTTTAATTGTGCAAAAGCCCTCACACACCGTCCTGCCAACTCTGAGAAGTTCCCTTTCTATTTGTCCATCAAGCTTACTTACAGAGTCATAGAAAAGTACAACACAGAAATGGGCCCTTCGGCCCATCTAGTCCATGCTGAACAGTTTAAACTCCCTTCGACCTGCACCTGGGCCACATCCAAACTTGGATCAGATTGGAATCTTTGGATCGCAAGAGGAGGCAAGTCCTGTGATGCAATCTACTTTCGTAATTAACCTGGTGACTCCTGAGCTGATTGATTGATTCTAGTGTTGAAATGCCATGAACTGGCTGCAGTGCTACAATCTCCGCCTGCGGTGTTGGCGTTTCATTCACTTTGCTCATTGTCCTCAGTCCTCTAAGTTTGAGGGGTTCTTGATCTTGCATTTCTGAATCCCCCATCGTGTCCGCCTGTTTCCAGTGTGTTTTATTTTGCATTTGGTAAGGGTGAGGGAAGCTGGTGGAATGGTAGGCGAGCCCGACTGAACAGGTGGGGAAGCAAAACCTGAAAGTTGACAACTTCCTGTGAAGCAGTCAAAGTCAAATGAACAGGTGCACGTGTGCACATGTGGAATGAAAATCTTACTAGCAGCGTCATCACAGTCACAAAACATTTCAAGAAAAATGTAAAATACATGCTATTTTTACAAAAAAAAACACAATTGGAACAAAAAGAAACTCAGTCCATTGTAGCAGCAGGTGATCGAGGTGGTGATAATGTTGGATTAGATATAAGCAAGGCCATTCAGCCCCTCAGCTCTTTTCCACATTTTAGTAGGATCCCAGATGATGTACTGTTCCTCAAGTCACGTTCCTGCCCTTTTGACATAAGCGTTGACTCTCCAATTGGAAATCTTGTCTGTTGCAGCGTGCAATATATCCGGAGTCTCTGCCTGTGGTGAGGAGCTTCTGTGACGCACAACCATCTGAGGGAAGAAATTCTTCCTCATCCCATCCCATCCCACACTCTGAGGCCCTCTGGTCTTGGACTCTCCCATGAGAGAAAACACACACTGTCAAGCATCACAATAATTCTATGTGTTTCAATGTGTGTAAAGTCTCAGCTTTAAAGAGTTATCCCTTTCTTCTGAGGCTGTGCTGACAGATCCTAGACTCTCCTACTAAAGGAAACATCCTCTTTGTCCAGCATTGGGTAGGTTTCCATGACATCACCCTCATCATTCTGAACTCCATCGAATACGGGTTCCGAGACATCACTCTTCATAGGTTAAGCCGTACATTGTTCTGATCTCCTCTGGGCTCTTTCAAGGGTCAACACATTCTGTGTCCTGCCTTTCCTCTAAACTGCAATGAACAGAGTCCCAACTGGTTTAACGTGACCTTGTAAGACAATCCCGCTACACCCGAGGTCATGTTAGTGAACCTCCTCTGAACTGCTTTCAGTAATACCAGGGGAATGAAACTGCACAGTACTGACCTAATCGTTCAGATATATATTCAGTTCCTCTGTGCAGAGATTGAGACAAGACTGAGTTCAAGAGCCGGGAGGTAAGGTTGCAGCTCTATAAAACCCTGGTCAGACCACACTTGGAGTATTGTGTTCAGTTCTGGTTGCCTCATTGTAGGAAGGATAGAGAGGGTGCAGAGGAGATTTACCAGGATATTGCCTGGGTTAGAGAGGATGTCTTATGTGGATAGGTTGAACGAGCTCGGGTTTTCCTCTTTGAAGCAAAGGGGGATGGGGGTGACGATAGAGGTGTACAAGATGATAAGAGGCACAGATTGAGTGGACAGACAAAGACTTTTTCCCAGGGCGGAAATGACTAATACAAGGAGGGGTAACCTTAAGGTGATCAGAGGAAAGTATGGCGGGGGGGAGGAGGTGGATGTCAGAGGTATTTTCTTTTCGACAGAGAGTGTGGAACACCCTGCCGGGGTGGTGATAGAGGCAGATACATTAGGGACATTTAAGGAATCCTACATAGGTACATGGATGGGAAAAACTTGGAGAGCTATATGGGAAAGAAGGGACAGATTGATCTTAGAACAGGTTGAAAAGTCAGCACAACATCGCAGCCGAACGGTGCTGTACTGTTCTATGTTCCAAGACGCATCTGAAGAATATTACCAGTCTCTGAGATCAAGGACTTTTTTGGGATGAAATTGCTTCCCACAATCTAGATTTCTGGTTGGTACAGGCCAGGATCCTGCTCATCTTTCTTTCCACCAACTCTGAGGCATCCTTGCACCAGCCCATTTCGCTTGGGCCTTCCTCTGCTGAGGTCTGGGAAGCCTGCGGAATTCATACCACAGGTGCCTGGTAGATTTGTCAATGCCTCGACGCAGCTGGTGTCGGTGGGTGACCTTGTGTTTACCTTCAATCATTCAATGACTCTCCTTCTTCACAGACTGGATGCATGCAGAAGAAGAAAAAGGTGAAGAAAGGGAAGGCGGATCAGGTGAAAGGTGGGAGTGAGAGAGATGGCGCCGAAACCAAGGCCGAGAATTGCATATGTTAAGAAAACCTTTGACGGGGATTCTGTGAAGAATTTGGTCTTGTTGGATGTTTAAGGCATCCTATCATTATTTGTAGATGAACCTTGCTCCTGTACACACTTGTAAATGACTTTCTCTTGTAAGCAAACAGCCTTAAAGCATGTACTCTTCCGAGTGAACCTTCAGGAGGCAGCCTGCTTCTCCTATTGGGTGCTTCTTTCTAAACCATGAGATATAGTAGCAAAATCAGGCCTTTCGGCCCATCAAGTCTGCTACACCATTCCATCATGGCTGATTAATTATCCCTCTCATTCCTATTCTCCTGCCTTCTCCCCGTAACCAAACAGCCTCCACTTCAAATATACCCGAAGACTTGGCCTCCACAGCTGCCTGTGGCAATGAATTCCACAGATTCACCACCCTCTGGTTAAAGAAATTCCTCCTCAGCTCCATTCTGAATGGATGTCATACTTGATCATACTGCCCATTATTCTGTTCGGTAAAATTCTCCTGTTTGATTCCTCCACGTCCCCTGCTCTCTGTCCGGCCTCAGAGATTCAGATTCATTTATTTACCACACGTCCATCGAAACATCGAATGAAAAGTGTCGTTTGCATTAACAACCAACACATCCTAAGGTTGTGCTGGGGGAATCCTGCAAGTGTCACCACACCTTCTGTTTCCAACACAGCATGTCCCCAATGTTCAGCAGGACAACACAGGACACACCAAGCAAAAACCAACACCTTTCCTCCCTCCCACAACAAAGCAGGTGTACACACATGCACTCTCTCTCTCTCTCACCCTCACCTTCTCTCTCCCTCTCTCTCTCCCTCACTCTCTCTCACACTCTCTCCCTCACACTCTCTCACGCTCTTTCTCTCACACATTCTCTCTCACAAACTCTCTCACACTCACACTCACACACTCTCTCACTATCTCTCACACACACTCCCTCTCACACTCACAGTCACACACTCTCTCTCACTAACTCTCTCTCACACACACACACACACACACACACACTCCTTCAACTACAGGACAGGCCATCTCCAGACTAACACATAGATTGTTTTCAAGTGTGGGGTTTCTGATGAAATGATGTCGATGGAGGTAGGTCGTTGATGGTGGACATCACACCGTGGGTCAAAGGACCTGTTTTAGTGTTGTACTCACTGTCACCAGCAAAGGAGGGGAGGGACCAAAACATGTGGCAGTAGGACCCCAGTCATACATGGATCTGTCCAGCGGGTGGAGGCATTAGGAAGACAAAGATGATGCACAAATGAGGGAGAAGAACGGGATGAGGGACAGATGGGAGGAGGCTGTTGGTCCGTGACATCCTCGCCTCCATTGAGGAGGAATGTCTTTAGCCAGAGGGTGGTGAATCTGTGGAAATCATTGCCACAGACAGCTGTAGAGGCCAAGTCTTTGAGTATATTTAAAGTGGAGGTTGATAGGTTTCTGATTAGTAGGGGTGTCAAAGGTTATGGGGAGAAGGCAGGAGAATGGGACTTAAGAGGGCAAAGTCAATGAATGGCATGACGTACCCAATGGGCTGATTAGCCTACCTCTGCTCCTGCGTTCTGTGTTCTCCAACTGGGTAAAGGTTCCCTGCTTGCTGATGTCTAGAAGACCAGAGGTCAGTGATATTGTACCTGTGGAGATGGCAAGTGACAGGAGAGATTCATTGAGGTGAATGACTCAGTCCCCGTTTCCCTGAAGATCCAGTTCACTGGCCAAGGATGGTTCGGCTAACATTTCAGTCCTTCCAGATGGTACATTCCAGATCACTGCAGCCTTCTGTATGTAGATAAAAGTCACCTCTCCTCTTCCTGATCAATATAACCTCCTCCTCCAGCCCGGCAACTCTACATCGCTCTGCATTCTGTGCTGTCACCTCCTTTTCACCCACTATTGTGTGGGCTTCAGCCTCCTGGACCCCTACCCAAAACATCTCTACCCTAGCCTTTCCATCAAGACATTTAAAACTACCTCTTGTGAAGCTCTCCAGTTATGGCAGGCAGGGTTTGCGATCGTTTTTATACCATGGACCCTGCCATTAACCGAGGAGTCCTTGGACCCCAGCTCCTGCTTTATAGCATTTTCTTTGTTGTTGTTCCTTTGGGGCATTTTATTTTAAAGGCAAAATGTTTATCCCAAGAGTATAGATTGCTTAGATATAGAACTAGTGTTTCACTCAGTTAATAAAACACAGAATTGAAGCATGACTGTTCATAATCACAGTGTATTTATATCAAGCTTATCATTAAAATATTCAATCCAATTTAAAACGTGGTTAGCTTCTTTTTAATTACAGAAGTGTAACATGCTCAATGCTAAAAGTAAATTTATCATCAAAGTTCGTATTTGTTACAGTTCAAAGTTTATTGTAATTCATTTTCTTGAAGGCATTTACCAGAAAAAAAAGATAGAATTTCTGAAAAACTATACACGACTGGCAAACAAAGCGAAACCCAACATCAGGAATGTCAGTGATGCTTCACTGCCAGACAAGCTCAACGCCTTTTAAGCTCGCTTTGAAAGAGAGGATACAGCTACAGCCGCAATGATTCCAGTGATCCTGTGATCTCCGTCTCAGAGGCTGACGTGAGGCTGACGTCAGGCTGACTATCAGGAGGGTGAACCCACGCACAACAGCAAGCTCTCTTGTACTACCTGGTAAGGCTCTGAAAACTTGTGCCAACCAACCAGTGAGTGAGTTCAAAGACAGTTTCAATCTTCACTGCCACGGTTGGAAGTTCCCACCTGCTTCAAAAGGGCAACAATTATACCAGTGCCCAGGAAGAGCTGTGTCAGCTGCCTTTACGACTCTTGTCCAGTAGCGCTCACACCCAGTGATGACAAACAAGAGAAAATCTGCAGATGCTGGAAATCCAAGCAACACACTCCAAATGCTGGAGGAACTCAACAGGCCAATCAGCATCTATAGGAAAGAACACAGTCGATGTTTCGGGCTGAGGCTCTTTATCCTGCTGTACTCATTTCCAGAGATGCTGTCTGGCCTGCTGAGTTCCTCCAGCATTTTGTGTCTACGGTGATGAAGTGCTTTGAGAGGTTGGTCATGACTTCTCCCTCAGCAAGGACATGGACCCACTGCAGTTTGCCTGTCAATACAATGGGGCTACAGCAGATGTGACCTCAGTGGCTCTCCATGCGGCCTTAGTTCACCTGAACAGTACAAATACCTCTGTCAGGATGCTGTTTATTGACTACATCTCGATGCTTAACACAATTATTCCTACAGTTCTGATTGGAAAAACTCCAGGACTTGGGACTCTGTACCTCCCTCTGCAACTAGAAGACCACAATCTGTGTGGACCGGAAATAACATCTCCGCCTCACTGACGATCAACACTGGCTCACCTCGGGGATGCATGCTCAGCCCTCTGCTCTACTCTCTGTACACCTATGACTGTGTGGCCAGGCACAGCTCAAACACCATCTATAAACTTGCTGATGATACAACCATATCAGATGGAGAGGAGAGGGCGTACAGGAGCGAGATATATCAGCGTGTCGCAGAAACAACCTTATACTCAGTATCAGTAAGGCCAAAGAACTGACTGTGGACTTCAGAAAGGGTAAGACGATGAAACACACACCAGTCCTTGTTGAGGGATCAGAAGTGGAAAAAGTGAAGAATTTCAAGTTCCTGGGTGTCAAGATCTCTGAGGATCTCTGGACCCAACATATGGATGCAGCTACAAAGAAGGCCCAGTAGTGGCTATATTTCATTAGGAGTTTAGGGATGTTTGGTATGTCACCTAAAACACTCACAAATTGCTACAGATGTGCCATGGAGAGCATTCAAACTGGTTGCATCACCATCTGGTATTGGAGGGGTGGGGGGCTACTGCGCAGATTCGAAGCAAGCTGCAGAAAGTTGTAAACATGATCAGCTCCATCATGGGCCTAGCCTCCGTAGTATCCAGGACACCCTCAAGGAGCGATGCCTCAAAAAAGCGACGTTGATCATTAAGGACCCCCGTCACTCAGGTCATGCCTTATTCTCATTGCTACCATCAGGCAGATGGTACGTTTGTACAAGAATCTAAGGGCATACACTCAAAAATCCAGGAACAGCTTCTTTTCCTCTGCTGTCCATTTCTGAGTGGATATTGAAACCACAAACACTACCTCACTGCTTTTTATTTCCATTTTGAACTACTTATTTAACTACTTAATATACATATACACTTACTGTAGTTCATAGTTTTTTCTATTATAATGTATTATATTGTAAATTTCACAACATATGCCAGTGATATTAAGATGAAGCCACACTCAGGTTGGAGGAACAACACCTTATATTCCATCTGGGTAGCCTCCAACCTGATGGCATGAACATTGACTTCTCTAACTTCTGTTAATGCCCCATCTCCCCCTTGTACCCCATCTGTTATTTATTTATATACACACATTCTTTCTCTCACTCTCCTTTTTCTCCCTCTGTCCCTCTGACTATACCCCTTGCCCATCCTCTGGGTTCTTTCCCCCCCTTCCCGTTTTCCTTCTCCCTGGGCCTCCTGTCCCATGATCCTCTCGTATCCCCTTTTGCCAATCACCTGTCCAGCTCTTGCCTCCATCCCTCCCCCTCCTGTCTTCTCCTATCATTTTGGATCTCCCCCTCTCCCTCCAACTTTCAAATCTCTTACTCACTCTTCCTTCAGTTAGTCCTGACGAAGGGTCTCGGCCTGAAACATTGACTGTACCTCTTCCTACAGATGCTGCCTGGCCTGCTGCGTTCACCAGCAACTTTGAGGTGTGTTGCTTGAATTTCCAGCATTTGCAGAATTCCTCGTGTTTCCAGTGATATTAAGCCTGATTCTGGTTCTGATCCTGAAAGGTGGTGTAGTCAGTTAGGAGTTGAGGTGAGTGAAGTTATACTCGCTGGTTCAAGAGCCTGGTGGTAGAGGGGTAATAACTGTTACTGGAGGCGGCAGTGAGAAGAGAGCATGGGCTAGATGGTGGGGGTCCGCGGTGGGGGATGCCGCTTTCCTGTGGCAGGGCTCCTTGATGCTGCTGGTAGGCAGAGACATCTTACGAGCAGCTCACAAAGGACTAGTTGTAAACATTGATGAGATGGTGAGAGGCTTGGTTTGTATGTGTGATGAGAAATGCCAGTGTGTGGGGGACTTGGAAATTAAAATAATATTTTGAAAATTATTTAGATTTTTTTTGTATTTGCAGAGCTTGTCTTCTTTTGCACACCGGTTATTTGCCAGTCTTTGTGTGTAGTTTTTCATTGATTCTATTGCATTTCTTAGCTCTACTGCAAATGCCTGCAAGAAAACGAATCTCAGGGTAGTATGTGATACTTTGATAATAAATTGACTTTGAAGTTTGGAGGTTTCAGGTGGTGGCATCTAGCGAGTGGGTGGTGATGTTATCGAATGAGATAACACAGATTTTGCCTCCTCTGTTCAGGGTCAGCTCTTAGATTAGACCCCCCCCCCCCAGTCCATCTGGATCTTTCCCCACAAAATGACAAACTTTTTCCAATTCCCTGTTCAATCTTTTCATCACAACTTTCTGTACTGAGCAAAGGCTCACCTTTCCTGTTGAGTTACTTTTCCTTACTAAAAGTAGAATTTCTTTCTAGGTGACCGATAAACAAACTCCAAAACAGGAAGATGAACAATAAATACAAACCAAAAAAGTGCTTATGAACATTTTCACTACACCATACAAAGTGGCCAAGGAAGTCAAACCAATTATGAACATAAAAGATTTTGCAGATGCTGGAAATCTTGATAAACACAAAAGTGCTGGAGAAACTCAGCGATCTGTTTTACTGAGTAGAACCAGTAAGATGCCTTAGGGGAGGAGGAGGCTTATTCAAAATTTTATTACAATATGTTAGGGAAATAGAATTTTGAATATTACGTTCAATGTTAAATTTAGACTTATGGAATTTTAATTATTAGAAACATCAGGTAATGGGAATGGGATATAGTCCTCTTGGCCCGTCGAAGCCTGCTCAACCTTTCAACATGATCATGTATCAAAATGACCTCAGTTCCACATTCCCACTCTCTCCCCATACCCCTCAGCACCTCCTGAGTCTAGAAATCTGTCCACCTCCTTCTCAAATTTGCTCAGTAGACACCTCCTGTACCTAATAAAGTGGCCACTGAGTGTATGTTCAAGGTCTCCTGCTGCTGTAGTCCACCCACTTCAAGGTTTGACGTGTTGTGTATTCAGAGATGCTCTTCAGCACACCACTGTTATAACACGTGGTTATTTGAGTTTCTGTCACCTTCCTGTCAGCTTGAACCAGTCTGCCCATTCTTCTCTGACCTCTCTCACTAACAAAGCATTTTTTGCCCACAGAACTGCCACCCACTTGATTTTTTTTTGGCTTTTCGCACCATTCTCTGTAAACTCCAGAGATTGTTGTGCGTGAAAATCCCAAGAGACCCGCAGTTTCTGAGATACTCAAACCACCCCATCTGGCACCAACAGTCATTCCACAGTCAAAGTCACTTAGATCACATTTCTTCCCCATTCTGATGTTTGAACAACAAATGGACCACTTGACCATGTCTGCATGCTTTTATGCATTGAATGGCTGCTACATGATTGGCTGTTTAGATATTAATGAGCAGGTGTATATGTGTATCTGGTAAAGTGGTCACTGAGTGTAAATTCAGTGACTTGGTATCCATTGTCAAATGGGGAAGGGAATGCCACAGGTTCTCTATCTTCTGCTTTATTTATTTATCAAATGTACAGTATGATGCAAAAGTTTCAGGCACCCTAGAGTTTTTAAACGATTTTTGTTTTAGATATTTATTTTTGTCTTATGCATTGGTGTGCCAGTAGAAAAGAATGAATTTTAGATTTCCAAACTTCCATTTTCCAAAAAAAAGTTAGAGTTTTTTTTTGTATTTCATTAAAGAAAGAAACATATTAGGTAAAGATCACTTTTCAAGTGAAAACATGATTGCTTTGTAGATGTATCACTCAGTACATGATTTAACAAAGAGAAGAAACAGATGCTAATGATCAATAACACAGTGAGTTGAATGAACGAAACTGATTAAATGAAATGGAGACGGGTGTAGAAGGAATCAAGCTGGGTGAAGGACAATCAAAAGGTGAGGCTGTGGCAGATGTGACAGTTTAACCTCCAAATCATCGATTCTTACACCATGGCAAGTGTGAGCAGAGCAACAAGACACAAGGTGGTCACCCTGTGTCAGCAAGCTCTCTCCCAAGCAGAAACTTCACAGCAGACAGGAGTTTCAAGATGTGCTGTCTAAACTCTTCTGTAGAATCACAAAGAAACAAAGGTTAGGACCAGGAGCGCAGTGGTCAGCCATGTAGACAGGAGATCCATCAAACTGATGTCCCTTCTAAATCGGAAGAAGCTATCAGCTCTGAACTCTCAGAAACCACTGAAACCCAAGCACGCCCCTCTACAGTCTGCAGGAGTCTCATCAGAAGTGCTCTTCATGGAAGAGTTGCTGCCAAAAAGCTATTCCTCTTAAGTAGAAACAAAGCCAAGAGACTCACCTACGCACAAAAACTCGATGGACTGAGTGCAGAACAATGGCAGCAAGTGTCCTGGACTGGTGAGTCAAATATTGAAATGCTTGGCTCAAACAGGAGTCTATAGAAGTGCTGGAGAGTGTCTGAAACATAGAAAACCTACACCGCAATAAAACCTACAGCCCACAAAACTGTGCCGAACATGTCCTTACCCTAGACAACAGGAATTCTGCAGATGCTGGAAATTCAAGCAACACACATATTCACCAGCAACTTTTGTGTGTGTTCCTTACCCTAGAAATTACTTAGGGTTACCCACAGCCCTCTATGTTTCTAAGCTCCATGTACCTGTCCAGTTGTCTGCAGCCAACAGTGAAGTACAGTGGAGATTCCCTGCACGTTTACGTCTGTGTGTCTGCAAATGGAGTTGGTGATCTGGTCAGAATTAATGGAATCCTCAATGTGAGAAGTACAAGCAGGTTCTCCTCCATCAGGCAATACCATCAGGGAGGTGTCTGATCCGTCCCAACTTCATTCTGCAGCAGGAGAGTGACCCCAAACACATGGCCAAGGTCATAACAAACTATCTTCAGCAAAAAGAACAAAGTTCTGCAGCATGGTATGGCCGTCACAGACCCTGATCTCAAAATAATCGAGGCTGTCTGAGATTACCTGGAGAGACAGAAGCAAGCGAGTCTGCAGAAGATCTAGCAAGGCAGCTGATTTTCTAATAAAAGTGCATGACAGTGTACCTAAGAGCAGCTTTAAAGGCAAAAGTTGGTCACACCAAATATTGATTTGATTTAGGTTTTTTTTGACAAACAAGAGAAAATCTGCAGATACTGGAAATCCAAGTAACACACACAAAATGCTGAGGAACTCAGCAGGCCTGGCAGCGTCCATGGAAAACGATCCAGTTGACGATTCGGGCCGAGACCATCAGGACTGGAGAAAAAAAGGTGAGTAGTCAGAGTTAGAAGGTGGGGAGGGGAGGAGGAAACACAAGGTTATAGATGAAAGCAGGAGGGGAAGGGAGGAAGTAGAGAGCTGGGAAGTTGATTGGTGAAAGAGATACATGGGGGTTGGAGGAGGGGGAGCCCGATAGGAGAGGACAGAAGGCCATGGAAGAAAGGAAGCAGGGTACCAGAGGGAAATGACGGGCAGGTAAGGAGACAAGGTGAGAGAGGGGGATGGGAATAGGGAACAGTGAAGGAGGAGGAGGAGGGGCATTATGGAAAGTTAGAGAAAGCGATGATTATGCCATCGGGTTGGAAACTAACCATTCCTAATATAAGGTATTGCTCCTCCAACCTGAGTGTGGCCTCAGTGAGAAAGTAGAGGAGGTCCTGGACTGACTGGTCATTTTGGGAATGGGAAGTGGAATTGAAATGGGTGGCCACTGGGAGATCCTGCTACTTCTGGAGGACGGAGTGTAGGCGCTCAGCGAAGCGGTCTCCCAATCTATATCGGGTCTTACTGATATACAGGAGGCCACACCGGGAGCACCGGATGCAATAGATGACCCCAGCAGACTCACAGGTGAAGTGTTGCCTCACCTGGAAGGACTGCTCGGGGCTCTGAATGGTAGTGAGGGAGGAGGTGTCGGGACCAGTATTTACTTGATTGGAGACTAAAAATAAAATGTCAAAGTCAGCAAGGTTTCTGTAAAGGGAAATCTTGCCTGGCAGGTCTGTTAGAAGACAAAGGAGAGGCAGTGGATGACATTTACTTGGATTTTCAGAAGGCGTTTGATAAGGTGCCGCACATGAGGCTGCTTAACAAGATAAAGTCCCATGGCATTGCAGGAAAGATGCTGGTATGGATAGAGGAATGGCTGACAGGCAGGAGGCAGCCAGTGGGAATGAAAAGGGGCCTTTTCTGTTGGCTGCCGGTGACTAGTGGTGTTCCTCAGGGACCGCTACTTTTTCACATTGTTGTCAATGATTTGGATGATGGAATTGATGACTTTGTAGCCAATTTTGCGGATTTATGCGAGGATAGAGGGAGGGGTAGGTAGTGCTGAGGAAGCAATGCGATTGCAGTAGGACTTAGACAAATTGGAAGAATGGACAAAAAGGTGGCAGATGGAATACAGTGTTGGGAAACGTATGATAATGCATTTTGGTAAAAGGAACAATAGTGCAGAGTATTATCTGAATGGGGAGAAAACTCAAACATCAGAGAGACTTGGAGGCCCTTGTGCAAGACTCCCAGAAGGTTAGTTCACAGGTTGAGTCTGTGGTAAAGAAGGCAAATGCAATGTTAGCATTTATTTTAAGGGGAATAAAATTTAAAAGCAAAGAGATAATTCTGAGGCTTTATAAAGCTGGTAAGACCGCATTTGGGAGTATTGTCAACAGTTTTAAGCCCAATATCTCAGAAGGGATGAAGGATGTGTTGTCATTGGAGGGAGTCCGCAGGAGGTTCACGAGGGTAATTTTGGGAATGAAGGGGTTAACATTTGACGGGTGTTTGGAAGCGTTGGGCCTGTACTCATTGGAATTTAGAAGATTGTGTGGGGATCTCATTGAAACCTACGGAATGTTTAAAGAAATGGATAGGGTGGGTGTGGAGAGGATGCTTCTGATGGTGGGGCTATCCAGAACTAGAGGGCACAGCCTGAAAATTGAAGGGTGAACAGAGGTATGGAAGGATTTTTTTAGCCTGAGAGTAGTGGATCTGTGGAATGCTCTGCCACAGACTGCGTTGGAGGCCAAGATCATGCGTATATTTAAGGCTGAAGTTGATCGTTTCCTGATCGGTCAGGGCATCAAAGGAGATGGCGAGAAAGCAGGTGTATGGGGTTGAGTGGGATCCAGAATCAGCCATTTGGGAATGGCAGAGTAGACTTAATGGGCTGAATGGCCTAATTCTGCTCCTATGTCGTATGATCTCCCTTCACTCCTCCCCCGTTTCACCTATCACCCTGTTTCGTTCTCCCCCTCCCGCCCTCCTACCAGTCCTACCGAGGGGCCTCGGCCTGAAATGTCGACTGTACTCTTTTCCATAGCTGCTGCCTGGCCTGCTGAGTTCCTCCAGCATTTTCGTGTGTTACAGGCATTTGTAAGGAGTGCACTTGTGAAGAGACTGCCTGATCTAAAGCAAAAACAATTCACTCCAACCCCTCCTGACCCCTCCCCAGCCCGCTATCCCGGCCGGCCGAGTTGCTCCAGCCGGGTGTCTGCAGGATACGGAATTGCGGGCTGGACATCAGGGCAATGGCTCGGATCCAGCCCAGCTCGTCATGGCGCTCGGGAGAGACGATGCAAACCAGACTCAAAGTCCTGACACTTTTATTAATCTCTTGTTTAATTTACTTGATGTTTAACTGCAGAATGCGCGGTCCTCTAACAGAACCGTGAACGAATTCACGACCCGGTTGCTGGGCAGACACGCCCCGGCCGGCCTCAAGGTGCGTCGGGTTTACACCCACCGGGCCACCGCCCCCGAGGGTGACGCTGCGAGTGGGAGGAAGGTGTTATAAAAGGTCGGGGAGTGATCACTCCCTCACTCTTTCTGCCACTATGGACTGTTTGGGTAAGTGGAATGAAAGGACCGAGTGTTTCGTGGCGAGAGACTGTGCATGCAGGGCGTGGCGTGAAGTAGCGGGGCCTGTTCCCGGAGCGTTAAAGCCAATCGCCACGGTAGATACAGGAGAGTTTGCAGATGCTGAAAATGTTGAGTAACACGCACACGAAGTGCTGAGGGCACTGGGCAGCATGTATGGATGGGACGGAGGGTCTCTCCCCGAAACGTTGGGTATTTGTGCCCCTCCATCGGTGCTTCCTGACCTGCTGGGGTCCCCCGGCGTTTCCATTGCACTTGGTTCTGTGTATGTTGTTGTTCAAACTGTGCAGAGCAGCGGGAGGTCGGACTGGGACGAGTTTACACCCGGGCTGTTGGTGGGACGGGTTCACAGATCCCAGGAGCACCGACCCTGGGGGAAGGATTCCAGCGGGACAGAGTGAGCGAGCGTAGTGTCCCGAGGGTGGTGTTCTGCACTCTTATCTGTGACTTCTTTGACGGGAGACAGGAAATATAACCCTTAACCACGGCCTGAATGTTGGTGGTAACGGGATGGGCACAAGGGAATTAGCCATATAGAAATGTGGTCAATATGTTCTTGCTGCGTTCCAACATTACCCTTTTGTTCACCATGCTTGGAGGTAAAGCATGATCTGTAAACAAGATGTTAGAATGCAGGATGCAAGTAACTTAGGACGGTACTGCACAAGATGAGGCCATTGATCCATCCGTCCTGTGCCAGCTCCTTTGAAGGACTCATTGAATTAGTGCGATTCTCTGCACCTTTATTGGCAGCAGCAGGTTGCTTTGAGCCTGATCCACACTCTTTGCTCTTGGTTTCTTTTCCCTAACACCAGCCTCCCACAGACTCCATGGGCTTTTGAAGGAAAGTTTTCCCAAAACTCCTTCAGGGTTTTACCTTGTCAACCATGAAATCTGAAGTCCTGTTTAGAGTGACTGCTGTGCTGTCCAGGTAATGGTCTGCCTGGTTCTTTTCAGCTTCAAGTTTACTGACATTCAGCAGTACATGTGTATAACAGCTAAAGAAAATAACACACTTCTGGGAGCAAGGTGCAAAATATAACAGGTGTATTATGTACCCCAAATACAATAATACTGTCCATAAGGTATAGGAGCAGAATTAGGCTAATATTAACAGATAATATTCTGAAGTGCATATACTGTATGACATAGTTAAATGTACATTAGTATTGCTGTTACTGGTGCTGTCATAAACAGTATGTACTGGGTGGTAACAGTGTTCAGAAGTCTCACAGCCTGCTCTCCCTAGTACATCTGTAGAACTTTGGTGACATACCAAATCTCCTCAAATTCCTGATGAGTTTTACCTGCTGGCATGATTGCATCAATGTGGCTGATGATGGCTTCTTAGACGTTGAAACTTCCCTATGGCTTTGCTGACGTTGAGCGCAAGGTGGTTGTGACACCACTCAGCCAGCCGATTTACCTGCAGTACGGCTCATCGCCATCTGAAACTGCCAGCAACAGTCACTGGTGAATTTGTAGATGGTGATTGAGCTACACAGTCACTAGTAGAGCAGTGAGTTATGCACACATCCTTGTGCTAGTGTGACTGTTGGTGAGGAGCAGATGTTATTTCCAGTCTGTGCTGACTCTGGTCCCCCAGTGAGGAAGTCAGGTTTCCAGTTGTAGCAGGAGGTACAGGAAGGCTCAATGGGCTGAATGGCCTCCATCTATTACAAACTAGGTTGAAGGGTTGGAGCATCCAGATTACTGCCTGGTGGCACTCAGGTCTACTGTGATGAAGGTCTTTGAGTGCTTGGTCATGGCCAGAATCAACTCTCGCCTAAACAAAGGACTGGATCTCCTGCAATCTGCCTATCGGCACAATGGGCCTACACCAGATGCAATCTCACTGGCTCTCCACTCAACCTCGGACCATAGCAATGCTTACGTCAGGCTGCTGTTGATTGATTATAGTCAGCATTCAACACAACCATACCCTCGGTTCTAATCAGTGAGATTCAAAACTTGATCTTGTCTGCTGATAGTCTGGTAGCTCCAAACCTTCAGGCTTGTTATTAATAGACAAGGGCATTCTGCCCCTAGAATCTGTCCTCTCCATGATATAGATGTCTGCTGACTTAACTCTCTCTTGATATATTTTGTTAATTGTGTTATTAATTTGATGTTTTATTAGCAAGCGATATTAAGCGGCTTGCAACCCTACTGTTGCCTCTACTAGTCCCAGGTTGTGGAATTTCAAACTTCAAGGCCCTTGTCCTACGCTATAGAAATATTTCTCTCCGGTGACCCTTCCAGTTCTCCTTGTAGAAAATGCTTAAAATGGCTTTTAAACAGCACATGCACTCCCACACTTCCGGAGGAACTCAGCAAGTCAGGCAGCAGCAGTGAATGGGAATAAACAGTCGATGTTGACTTTTTTCCCCTTCATATATGCTGTTGAGTTCCTACACTATTTTGTATGTGTTGTTGAAGATTTCCAGCTTGTGCAGAACTTTTTACTTTCTAAACAAAGAGTATCACTCTGCAATTAGTTCAGCTCCTAATTGTTCCTTTCATTTTAATAAGAGTTTATAAAATTAAAGCTGCACTTAATTTGTGGCTACAGAAGAACCATCTTCGGGATCTTTGCTGAAAGATAGATCTGGCCTAACATTCCTGAGTGAGGTGTGATAATCAGAGAGGTTTGTGTTCTTGGCTGGTTTGTAACTAACAATTCAGTGCTGATCTCCACCTGCTTGGCCCAGGATGACACTTTGGTTCTAGCTCTGCAGGTTTTGAGCTGGTGAGATGCTTATTGAGGCCAGTGTGCACTTGCTCTCTCTTGTTGCCCTATATTGTGACTGCAAACCAAAGCACTGGAGTTCAGCTCTTTGGTTGCAGTAATGCTCTGCCAGCTGTGCCATTGCTGTTTCCTGTTCACAATAATTCTTAACAAATTTTATAAGGGTCTTCTGTTGAAATGTGTCCTAAGCAATGAACAGATTTTTTTTATTTGGAGATAAACCCTTACTGGCAAACAGGCCACACATCGCTCAGTAACCCACCTATTTAACCCTAGCCTGTTCACAAGGCAACTTACAATGACCAATTAACCTACAAACCGCTACATCTTTGGACTGTAGAAGGACACTGGAGCACCCAGGGGAGACCCGCGCGTCTCACGGGGAGGACTTGCAGGCAGTGTCGGAACTGAATTCCGAACTCTGCCGCAAGCTGTAATATCATCGCACTAACCGCGAAGCTACAGTGGCACCCACAAGTGATCTGTCACCGCATGTAAAGAGACGGAAACAGCCTGGTTACCTGCTCAAATTGGGACAATCTCATTCGCTGCCCCACCTTGTGATGAGTTAGTAGGTCAGCCATGCGAATTGAGTGGGTGAAGGTTGGTGAGTGATGGTCACTTTGGAACGGAATAGCTAAAATGGTAATTGCAATCCCACTGAGCACATGAGACTAACATGAGGTACGCAGTTCCACCAGTTTGCTCCGTCATTGTGTGGCTGACAGGGACCATGTCCTGAGGTTGTGGAACAATGCAGAAGGAAATCTGGAGAAATCTACCAGCACAGGTACAGCAGGAGTTGTAGGAACACAGTTCGATGGAAAAAGGGTCGAGGCTTGTGGACAAACTAACTGGGCTTGCAGTCTTGATGAGGAAGGAGGTGATTTAGCAGAGAATGCTGTTAGAGTGACTCAGGCAAACAATGGGTTTGCTCAGTGGGACTAGAGGTGGTAGGGAAGGCATCCATGAAGCATGTGAGGTGATGAGCTGGGGATGTTCGGGGGTTTGGGGGCGGGGGGGGGGGTGGGGAAGAACTGAGTTGTTGAACAGAAAGACCCGAAAAGGTAATAAAGGTGGAATTTGAGGCTTCATGCCAAATCTACCCTAAATGAACAGGAATCAGGTTAATGTTTTGTAGAGATGGTGAATGGTGTCTCATTGTAACTGGGTGGTGGTGATTCAATTTTACTAACAGCTGCTCCCAAACCAAACTGACTTGCATTTGTTGCTGTTTCTGGTCGCTCCCTTCTCTCTTCCAAAAGCCAAAGACCTGCAACTGGTCACACCCGCCTAGCTGAACAAAGCACGATAAATACAAGGAGTGGCACCCTGGAAACATACCCAGAAACAAGTCTTGCGGAACCTTCACCGTAAGAGTCACAAAACATGATTGGGGTGATAAATCCAGAATAAGATTATTTCTTCTTGGTTATTACTTCAGTACAAGTTCCATTATCTATGAACTGGGAGGGAGGAGGATATGGTTATTGTTATTGATTGTATCTTGAGCAAATTCTAATGATCACTAATTACCACATATGAGAGTGACCTCTGTCTCTTCCCCAAGTCTGCTCTTTCCCTCCTGCAGAGCCTTGAATCGCACATAAACTCAGTAGCCATTTTATTACCTACCTCCTGTACTTAATAAAGTGGCCACTGAGTGTACGTCTGTGATCTTCTGCTGCGGTAGCCCGTCCACTTCAAGGTTTGACATGTGGTGCGTTCAGAGATGGTCTTCTGCGCACCACTATTGTAACATGTGGTTATTTGAGTTCCTTTCACCTTCAACCAGTCTGGTCATTCTCCTCTGACCTCTCATTAACAAGGCATTTTCACCCACACAACTGCCACTGACTGGAGGTTATTTTCTTTCACGCACCATTCTCTGTAAACTCTAGAGGCTGTTGTGCATGAAAATCCCAGCCGATTAGTTTCTGAGATACTCAAACCACCCAATGTGGCACCAACAATCATTCCACAGTCAAAATCACTTAGATCACATATCTTCCCTGTTCTGACATTTGGTCTGAACTATAACTGAACCTCTTGACCATGTCTACATGTCTTTATGCATTGAGTTGCTGCCACGTGATTGGCTGATTAGATATTTGCATTAATGAGCAGGTGTACCTATTAAAGTGGCCACTAAGTGTGGGTACACCACTTCTGTTGAATAAGGACAGTATGCGTACTTATTTTATAAACTAGGTGGTTAGTTAGTTGTGTAGGTCACTGACCTATGAACATTATAAACTAGGTGATCAGTTAGTTGTGTATGCTGCTGACCTATGAATGTTATAATAATGGTGAAGTTGTAGATAACAAGGTTTAAAAATGCTGTGGGGCATAAAGTTGTGTGGAGAGGTGTCAGACAAATGTCAGCTAATGGATTTGAGATACAAATCAGGGTAGGGCATATGGAGTAAAGGGCGGAGAGTATGTATAGAGGGACTTCAAGATACGAATTAGGGCAGGGCATACGGAATAAATTGCAGGAAGTTACAAATTAGTGTAGGGCAGACGGAGTAAATGGCAGGGTGTGTTTATGTACAGAGGGACTTTGGGATACAAATCTGTCACTCCCTAAATGTGTGACACAGGGTGGTGAAAAAGGCTTTTGATATGGTCAGCTTCAAAGCTGAGACACCGGGACATCATGTTACAAATGTACAACAGAGTGATGGGAAAGTATTAGAGCCATTGCCTGCCTTTATTGTTGAAAATTTTGATTGTTAATAAGTTTTAACACTTGACCAAGAGTTGAGAGTAAACGCATGATTTACTGTAAACATCTTTCATTTGTAAATGAACAGAGTCAACGCAAAATTTTATTGTTAATAACTGTATTGAATAAGGACTCACAGTCAACGAATGGTTTTCTTTTTCTGTATGTAATTATTTTTATTTTGTAATATTTCTGAATAAAGTATTTTTGGGAAAAAAAAAGAAAAACAGAGTGATGGGACTGCACCTTAGTACTGTGTGTAGTTCTGGTCGCGATACTGCAGGAAATATGTGGAGGTGTTTAAGAGTACAGAAGAGATTTAAAATGCGTCTCCTAGAACGGAGGGCAGTAGTTACAAGGAAAGACTGAATGGGCTGAGTTTGTTCTCATTTGAATATAGGAGGCTAGGGATTCCTTGTAAATATTTATAAGATCGTAATTAGTCAGTATTTCTTCCCCCCCCGCCCCCTGCAATGTTGACTTTCAATATGGAGATGATGTCCCTTATTACTCCTCCAGGTACTGAGCAGCAATTTCGGAATAGACTTTACAATCCTCTGCACTGGCCTGCAGTCACAGCACGGGCCAGGCCAGACTGGCTAACCATGGCAGAGTTCCTACCTTGAAGGTTCAGGAAACAAACTGCTGGAGGAACCCGAGTCAGGCCACTTCTGTGAGGGAAATGGACAGTTGCCATTTCAGACCAAAACTCTTGGACTGGAGTATAGAGGGAAGATAAATGTTATAAAGCAGAGAGGAAAGGGTGGAACACAAGCTGCATGCGATGGATGAAGAGGGAAGAGTCAACATCCATTTCCAGCATCTCTCTGCCCTCCATCTCTCCATATTTGTCTTGGGAGTCAAACCTATCCATTGCTCTCCACTCTTGGCCCAAATATCAACTGTTTTTTCCTCTCCATGGGTGCTGCCTGACCTGCTGAGTTCCTCCCGTTTTTGGATGTCGAGCATCTGCAGAATCTCTTGTGTCATTGACATTTATCTCCATGTTCCCATTCCCACCCTATCTCCCCTCCTCGCCTCTCTGTACTGGATATCTTTCTGTCCAGATGAACGGTCTGATCTAAAATACTGTCTGTCCATTTCCCTTCATGGATGTTGCTTGACTGATGAGTTCCTCTGGCAGAAGTTTTTGTCCCAGATTCCAGGATCTGCAATCTCTTGTGTCTTGGTATTAGTGACATAGATGGAGTCACGATGAGAATCTGGTAACCTTATGGTCACTATAAATGTTTGTTAGATTTGTATCGTTAACTGGACTTGATACTTTGCAGCAGTTGTGCTGGGTTTCAGACTGGTCTGGTTACCCTGGCACCTGCACCCTTAACTGGCTCAGCCCAATTCTAAAACATTTCTTTTCCAACAGATTTTGACAAGGACAAGAAGGCTTGTGCAGCAAAAAAGGGTGATAAAGTGAAATGTGATAAAAAGGTAAGAGTGTCTAATACAATCCTCTGGGGATTGTTTTGATCCATTACTGTTTTGATCTGCAGATTGTCTGCCACTCAGGGTGAAAGGTGCGAGAGGGTTTGTAGTGTTGTTATTTGTGAAATCACACTCCCTACTCTTAACTTTGGCAGTAGTAGTGTGATCATCCAAGCAGAGTATGATGTTCTCCTAAGGAGTTTGGGGCAGGTTTCTTCAATGGAGAACTCCTGTGTGTGACTTTGCGTAAAGGCTGATGCATGGGTCCAGTGATGTGGAATACAAAACATCAGCCAACTTCGCTGTGTTGCATTGTCATCATCTTCCACTCACAGCAATCCAACCACCTCAACAGTGCAGTGTCTGGAACCTCTCCCCCTCCCCCTTGACCTTACCCCCATCAGTGACCCTAGCAAGAGCTAAGCTCCAGACAGCATCCCTGGAGGATCTCAAGCCTCCCCACCATGACAAGGTGATGAGATCTTCTGAGAATTCTCTATTCTCATCCCTATTCGGAGGGGTGGGGGAAGGGGGATTTAAAAGCACAGTGTGCTTCTATAACCAGTGTTGTGATTAAATCTGTTCTTTTTTAAACAGTTTCTCTTTCCACGCCCCCTCCCCTTCAATCTTGTTCCCATTATCTTTGGAATGTATTTAATTTAATCACCTGTACAGTATTCCCTACACCAGTCTGTTGATGTCACTGAATTTGGTTAAATCAGGTTTTTTTTGGTAGGAACTTGAGATGGACAGTAAAGAGTTTGGGGTGTGTCAGTCCAGTTCAAATGAAGGGTCTTGACCCAAAGTGACAACTATTCATTTCCCTTTACAGATGCTGCCTGACCCACTGAGTTCTTCCAGCAGTCTATATTGTTGCTCCAGATTACATTATTTGCAGACTCTTGTCTTTCTGTTGGTATCAGACATTTGTTTAAATGAGTGTTTGGTTAGGCTAAGGAACAGCTTTGATGCATTTTTGAACTGAACTCTTTTTTTACAGAGTGGTAGCTCCAGCTCGAGTTCCACTTCCAGCTCCAGCTCTTCGGAGAATGAGGGGCAAGAAAAGGTAGGATTCAAATGGGAAAAGACCATCAGACATAGGAGCGGAGTTAGGCCATTCGGCCCATCGAGTCTGCTCTGCCATTCCATCATGGTTTATCCTGGATCCCACTCAACCCCATACCCCTGCCTTCTCGCCATGTCCTTTAATGCCCCGACCGAGCAGCAAACTATCAACTTTTGCCTTAAATGTATGCACAGACTTGGCCTCAACCGCAGTCCGTTGCAGAGCGTTCCACAGATTTCCTTCTCTCTGGCTAAAAGTTTATGGGAGGTTGCCCTTTTGGCTCTCACCATCCACTTGTGACATGAGAATTAAAGTTCTATTGCCAGGCCTTCAGACTGACACCTGATGGCATTGTAGTTTCATTTACTTTTCCCCTTATGAAAGGGATTCCCAAGCATTTTTAATGGCATGGACCAATACCATTAAGGAAGGGGCCAGTGGCCCCCAGGTTTGAAACCCCTGCATCTTACAATAATTTAAAAATACAATTTTCCTATTTTGGGTGAAGTACAATTGTGGTCCCATTCTGTTTCACAAATAAGACCACCATGTACTACTCTAATCTTTAACCATAATTTACTCCTTGGACAGAAGTTGTTTATTGGGACCCAGTGCCTAACAAACATGATCTCTCTCATGGCTTGACCCACGTACTGCCAGCAAACAAACCATCGAGGCATAGATCCAAAGATTCAAAGTACATTTATTATCAAAGAATGTACAGTTGTACAACCTTGAGATTAGTTTGCTCACATGTACACAAGGCAAGAAACCTGAAAGAACCCAATTAAAGAAAAAATAACACCCAGTGCCCAAGAGAAAGAGGGGAAAAAACATGCAAATAATTGAAGTGAACAACGTTTCAAACCAAGATTGAGTCCTCAGATCTGAACCCCGCTTATCAGCTCCTTACAGCCCAGGCCCTTCAGCCCGTGATATCATGCTGACCACTTAACCTGTTCTTAAGATCAATTCAACCCTTCCCTCCCCATAGCCCTCCATTTTTCTTTCTGTCATCCTGTTTTCTATCCAAGAGCTTTAAATGTGTGTGTATCTGTAGTATAGCACATAGACAAGGTTTTTTCCGCTTACTACTGAAGGTGATAGCATGTTGCCATCCTTGTCCAATAGATCAGTATTATCATTGTTAGCCAATCCCATTAAGTGCCCAAGGCAAATGTTATTTTTAATTTTTCTAATGAGTAGATAATCTGATCCTACACAATTATCTGGGCAATCAGCCAAGGACCCAGGTTTATTTTTGCTGTGGGCAATGGTTGCTAGGCTTCAGGTGTTAAATACTGTCCAAAAGGATTCATCAACTAATAGTGAACAGGCAAACACGAGGAATTCTGCAGATGCTGGAAATTCAAGTAACACACATCAAAGTTGCTGGTGAACGCAGCAGGCCAGGCAGCATCTCTAGGAAGAGGTACAGTCGACGTTTCATGCCGAAACCCTTTGTCAGAGCTAACTGACTGTATCTCTTCCTAGAGATGCTGCCTGGCCTGCTGCATTCACCAGCAACTTTGATGTTTGTTGCTTAATAATGAACATATTTGCTTTGAAAACCTTTTAAAAACCAAGCTAAATTATATTAAGCCATTCAGCTTCTCATGCCCACTCTACTACTTTAAAAAGTGGAATTAAAGTGAAAGATTATAAAAATTGAATATACTCAGTGACAGCCTCCACAGACAGAACTTCAAAGGTTCGCCACACTCCGGGTAAAGAAATTTCTTATCCCTGCTTGACACAGAGCATTTGTTCTGTGCCTGGAGATCATCTTTCCTGTATGTCACAAGGACACCGTTTCATACTTTTCCTTAACTCAAGCTAAGTTGTTTTAATTTCAGCTTGCAACCAAGCTGCCAGGGAGTTCAGCTGTGCACTCCCTCCGTTCTTTGGTTGGCTTTGGATACCAGACCTCAAACAAAGTTTTGACTACTGTTTGCCTTTCTATTTCCATGATGATTACCCAGCTCATGTAAAAGCACACCACCTCTTTTCAATTTTTTAAAATAAAGAAACTGAGGCCATTCGCTCTGGTAGAAGAAAGAACATTGTTCCATGTTGTATTTTCAGCCACAGTTTTGACCATTCTTGCTTAGACCCCATATCCTCTTGGAGGCTCTTTAACTTCTCACAACTAAGTTGGGTGGTAATATTGGCAAACTGAGATATATCACAGATCATTGTCCCCAACATTATTGCAGAATGGAATCAGAAATCTGTTATCATACAAGCAGAAGGAGAGTGGCTGTGCTTATTAGAGCTAATTATTACGGGCACAACCTGAGTTCTGCTTTGGCAGGGAGCTTCCCATCTAATAAATAGCATTGATTCCCAATATCAAAGTTGCTGGTGAACGCAGCAGGCCAGGCAGCATCTCTAGGAAGAGGTACAGTCGACGTTTCAGGCCGACGAAGGGTCTCGGCCCGAAATGTCAACTGTACCTCTTCCTAGAGATGCTGCCTGACCTGCTGCGTTCACCAGCAAATTTGATGTGTGTTGCTAGAATTTCCAGCATCTGCAGAATTCCTCGTGTTTATGTTATTGATTCCCGATGATTGGTTCCACTCAGCCCTCAGACAAGGAGACACAACAGCATTGAAGGTTTGGGCAGGTATTCATGTAAAGTAACTGCTAGCCAATAACAACTTCTAACAAGTCTTAATTGCCTCCATAACATTATAAAATTCCTTTTTGATAAATTCTCTGACTATCAGCAATGCAGAATGCTACCATTAACTGGATTCACAATGAATAAGGTCAGCCATAGAGGGCTAGAGGAGGCAGGGCATTCTAAAGTGCAAGATATTTTTCTGCACTCCTGTCTTCGTCTTGTCATTTGATGCTCTGAGGAAAAAGTACTGCGATTCTGGAAGAGCTAACGTTCTGCACAAGATAATCCTGAGCAAAAGACATTCCTGGGGAAAGAAAACAAAACGCTTATTCAACAATCCTACTGTTCAGAACTTCCAATACCATTTGTTTTGTCGCCTTCCTCTGCCTTGCCAATTCAAATGCTCATACGGATGCTAAAGTGGAACAGGGAAAGCACAAGGCAGTTATTGGTTGGTACTGTAATGTACAGTAATATATTGGATATCTGAATTAGTTGAATATACAATAGCAGTGCATGCATCAAAGGCACACAGACTCTAATCCTGGACTACGGCAGTATACTGGTTAGTATAATGCTATTAAAGTGCCAGTGTTCTCTCTGTGACCACGTGGGTCTCCTCTGTATGCTGTGCTTTTCCCTCACATTCCAAAGACACAGGTTAGCAGGTAATTGATCACATGGGTGTAATTGGTCAATGCCAGCTCTTTGGGTCACAAGGGACTGCTACCATGCTGCTGCTCTGAATAGTTTGTGATGTGAGAAGATTTCATAGTCACTCATTCATATAAGATGACATGACAAGTGCCTAATGCCATGCTCCACTGAGGAGGGACACACCCCTGGCCTAATGACAAGGTTTTAAGAAGTTATGTAACTTCTAAACTGGGAGGGGACTTTAACAAGGGTTGCAGTGTTGCCATGTCCATATGGACGAAAGGAGTTTACAGATTTAAGGAGCGCTGAAAGCTCAAACCATTATCCGAGTCTGGAGGATCTGGTACAACTGATCACTTTAAAATGGGCGGGTTTTTAAATTGACATGCCTTTTTAAATCCATTTAGTGTGGAACGAAGAAGAAGGTGAAGAAGCATAAGAAAGAGAAGAAGGACAAGAAGGAGAAGAAACACTGCAAGTAATGGCCGCCAAGCTGTTGGTAGCGACTGACTGATCATGCGTCTTGGATTCCAAGGGGCCCTCTCATTTTTACATTAAGCATATCCCTCTGTATAGTTTGTTGTAGCTTTCTGGGTAACTCTTCATGATGGTAATGGGTGGTTAAACAGGCTCTTTTTATGCACGAGTCCTTAAACGAAATTAACACTTTACAAAATTACTTTTAAAAACAGAAGGTCCTTTTTAAAGTCTCTGAAGGATGAGGCAGAATTAGATTTTTTGATTGAAGTTAAAACAAAGGAATCTTTTCCAGTGCCTTGAGAGAGAAGCTAACACTTCATTCTTCTAAATTCTTTGGGTTGAACTGTGTTTTGATTTAGTTTCACTTTTTAAATCCAGGTCAATGCAAATAATACACTTGGAAGAAAGACCAGGCCAGGAATTGACAGTACTAAATGACTACTTGGATTAGTGAGCAATATGGGCATTTAAGGAGAAATTGTGAGAAATGATAGCAAAGATGTCTTACAGAAAACAATTATTATTAACCACTTCAGTCACTGCTTCAATATGCAAGATCAAAGTAAACTGACTTGGATCTGTGTTATTACAATAAATTTTACAAGTCAAAAATAATCAGCGTGTGATGTGGTTTCTTAAAGTGCAACTTAACTTTTGGATGAACTTTGTTCAACTACTTTTGGAATTGCAATCACATGTTCCTGCGATTTACAATAATATTAAAACAATACTCCATCTTGCACAGCAAGCATGAGGATGGCAAGATGAAAGATTGCCAGCTTGACCAGACTCCTTAAATTGTTGACTGGGGGAAGAAAGTTAAATAGCTTGAAGCATTTCTTGCCCTTGTTACTCATCTCTGAATGTTTTGTTCATCCAAGAACAGTTACACCACCACAGTTAAAGTGATGGATTCCAATCCAAAAACATTTGATGAAAAAGTAGATTGGACTGAGGAATTTGCTCATAATACCCCTGTGTAGACATAATAACGCAGTATGAAGTATGATCATTACAATATCATATCAGTGACATTTGAACAAAAGTGTCCACAATTGAACTATTTAAACTTGCCTAAATTGAAATAACCAAGAGAGGAAAAAAAAATCAATCATGGAAGTCAATGTTCCAGCTCTCAGATTCACTGGAACTCCTGAGATACCGTATATAACCAGGAGCAGATTAATAAATGCAATACTTCCAGTGTTTGAGATGGTTTTCCTGAGGCGGTCATCCAGGATAAAAAATAATTTACATGACAAATCAAAACCATGGCACTCCTGTTGACTCTATTCCCTTTCATAAGTGTTGCCTGGCCCGCCAGCTTCCTCCAGCATTTATGTTGGTTACTTCTAGAAATATTTGCAAAACTCTCAAGTTCACTGGATTTTCAAAGATTTGTGGTTATTGCTGTGCTACATTATGAACTTGGTCTATTCCTCTTCTCCCCTACCCCCCACCATGTAGAAGTACAAATGAGGAACATTAAAATGGAACAATAATTAGTATTGACAGCCAATTTTAAGAAGTGAAATGCACACTGATTCTGCTTTCATCATAAACGCATGCCAAGTGTTATAAAATGGAAGATCCCCAATCTCAATCTCCTTGCCTTCACCTAGTGTGGCAAAGATGCAGCTCAACTACTACTGTAACTAACCAGCAGAAACTTCCCAAAGCACCAGAACAGTAACTAGAAGGGTCCCTTTGCTGAATTTCTTCAATCTATCCATATTGAACAGATACACCATCTGAATATTGACTTTACCAATATATTTTCTGTGGACAAATGAAGTTAGGTTTGGCCCAAAGAATGGTAGGATCCTCAGAAGTATAAAGGGACCAATTTCCTTGCAGGGTCATTTGTTAGTGCTATTGGGGAGCCTTTAAACTAGATTTGCAGGGGGATGGGAACCAGAGTGCCAGAGCGGATAGCGGAGCGGAGGTGAAAATAAATGATGTTAAAAGTTCATGCAAAGTTGCAAACAGAAGGGTTGTGTGTGGTGGTAATAATCTTCTGAGGTGTGTCTATTTCAATGCAAGGTGTATTGTGGGGAAGGCTGACGAGCTGAGGGCATGGATTGACACATGGAATTACAACATTATAGCCATTAGTGAAACTTGGCTAGAGGAGGGGCAGGACTGGCAGCTTAATGTTCCAGGTTCCGATGTTTCAGATGTGATCGAGGCAGAGGAATGAAAGGTGAGGGGGGGTGGCATTGCTAGTCAGGGAAAATGTTACAGCAGTGCTCAGGCAGGACAGATTAGAGGGCTTGTCTACTGAGTCCTTAATGGGTGGAGCTGAGAAACAGGAAAGGTATGGCCACATTAATGGGATTGTATTATAGACCACTCAATAGTCAGCGAAATTGGAGGATCAAATTTGCAGAGAGACAGCAGGCAACTGCAGGAAACATAAAGTTGTGATAGTAGGGGATTTTAATTTTCCACAACACAAAATAATCTGCAGATGCTGGGGTCAAAGCAACACTCACAGCACGCTGGAGGAACTCAGCAGGTCGGGCAGCATCCGTGGAAAAGATCGGTCGACGTTTCGGGCCGGAACCCTTCGTCAGGACTGTAGAGGGAGGGGGCAGAGGCCCTATAAAGAAGGTGGGGGGAGGATGGGAAGGAGAAGGCTGGTAGGTTCCAGGTGAAAAACCAGTAAGGGGAAAGATAAAGGGGTGAGGGAGGGGAGGCAGGGAGGTGATAGGCAGGAAAGGTGAAGAAGGAATAGGGGAAAACACGATGAGTAGTAGGAGGAGGAACCATGAGGGAGGTATTAGGCAGCTGGGGGAGGGGGCAGAGTGACATAGGGATAGGGCAAGGGAGGAGGAGGGAATTACCGGAAGTTGGAGAATTCTATGTTCATACCAAGGGGCTAGAGGCTACCTAGATGGTATATGAGGTGTTGCTCCTCCAACCTGAGTTTAGCCTCATCATGGCAGTAGAGGAGGCCATGTATGACTCCTTCACCCTGAGTTTGTGAGTCTGTTGGGGTCATCTATTGCATCCGGTGCTCCCAGTTCGGCCTCCTCTACATCGGTGAAACCCGACGCAGATTGGGGCACCGCTTCGTCGAGCACCTCCTCTCCGTCCGCCACAACAGACAGGATCTCCCGGTAGCCACCCACCTCAACTCTGCTTCCCACTCCCATTCAGATATGTCCATACATGGCCTCCTCTACTGCCATGATGAGGCTAAACTCAGGTTGGAGGAGCAACACCTCATATACTGTCTCGGTAGTCTCCAGCCCCTTGGTATGAACATAGAATTCTCCAACTTCCAGTAATTCCCTCCCCCTCCCTTCCTCTATCCCTATGTCACTCTGCCCCCTCCCCCAGCTGCCTATCACCTCCCCCATGGTTCCACCTCCTTCTACTACCCATTGTGTTTTCCCCTATTCCTTCTTCACCTTTCCTACCTATCACCTCCCTGCCTCCCCTCCCCCACCCCTTTATCTTTCCCCTTACTGGTTTTTCACCTGGAACCTACCAGCCTTCTCCTTCCCACCCCCCCACCTTCTTTATAGAGCCTCTGCCCCCTCCCTCTTCAGTCCTGACGAAGGATTCCAGCCCAAAACATTGATCGATCTTTTTCACAGATGCTGCCCGGCCTGCTGAGTTCCTCCAGTGTGTTGTGAGTGTTGCTTTAATTTTCCACATATTGATTGGGACTCCCATACTGTTAAAGGTCTAGATGGGTTAGAGTTTGTAAAATGTGTTCAGAGAAGTTTTCTAAATAAACATTTAGAGGTATCAACTAGAGAAGATGCAATATTAGATCTCCTAATAGGAAACGAGTTAGGACAGGTGACGGAAGTATGTGTAGGGGAACACTTTGGCTCCAGTGATCATAACACCATTAGTTTCAACTTGATCATGGATAAAGATAGATCTGGTCCCTTGGGTTGAGGTTCTAAACTGGAAAAAGGCCAAATTTGAAGAAATGAGGAAGGATCTAAAAAGCGTGGATTGGGACAGGTTGTTCTCTGGCAAAAATGTGATTGGTAAGTGGGAGGCCTTCGAATGAGAAATTTTGAGAGGGCAGAGTTTGTATGTTCCTGTCAGGATTAAAGGCAAAGTGAATAAGAATAAGGAACCTTGGTTCTCAAGGGATATTGGAACTCTGATAAAGAAGAAGAGAGAGATGTATGACATGTATAGGAAACATGTATAGCAAATAAGGTGCTTGAGTATAAAAAGTGCAGAAAAATACTTAAGGAAGATATCGGGAGGGCTAAAAGAAGACACGAGGTTGCTTTGGCAGTCAAATTGAAGGATAACCCAAAGAGCTTCTACAGGTATATTAAGAGAAAAAGGGTAGTAAGGGATAAAATTGGTCCTCTTGAAGATCAGAGTGGTCAGCTATGTATGGAACCAAAAGAGATGGGGGAGATCTTAAATGGGTTTTTTGCATCTGTATTTACTAAGGAAACTGGCATGGAGTCAATGGAAATAAGGCAAACAAGTAGTGAGAACATGGAACCTATACAGATCAAAGAGGAGGAGGTGCTTGCTATCTTGAGGCAAATCAGAGTAGATAAATCCCCAGGACCTGACAGGGTATTCCCTCGGACCTTGAAGGAAACTAGTGTTGAAATTACAGGGGCCCTGGCAGATATATTTAAAATGTCAGTATCTACAGGTGAGGTGCTGGAGGATTGGAGGATAGCTCATGTTGTTCCGTTGTTTTAAAAAGGCTCTAAAAGTAATCCTGGAGATTATAGACCAGTAAGTTTGAGGTCGGTAGTAGGTAAATTATTGGAAGGGACTTATTAGGGAGAGTCAACATGGCTTTGTGCGTGGTAGGTCATGTTTGACCGATATATTGGAGTTTTTCGAGGAGGTTACCAGGAAAGTGGATGAAGGGAAGGCAGTGGATGTTTTCTACATGGACTTCAGTAAGGCCTTTAACAAGGTCCCGTATGGGAGGTTAGTTAGGAAGATTCAGTCGCTAGGTATACATGGAGAGGTGGTAAATTGGATTAGACATTGGCTCAATGGAAGAAGCCAAAGAGTGGTGGTAGAGAATTGCTTCTCTGAGTGGAGGCCTGTGACTAGTGGTGTGCCACAGGGATCAGTGCTGGGTCCATTGTTATTTGTCATTTATATCAATGATCTGGATGATAATGTGGTAAATTGGATCAGCAAATTTGCCGATGATACAAAGATTGGAGGTGTAGTAGACAGTGAGGAAGGTTTTCAAAGCTTGCAGAGGGATTTGGACCAGCTGGAAAAATGGGCTGAAAAATGGCAGATGGAGTTTAATACAGACAAGTGTGAGGTATTGCACGTTGGAAGGACAAACCAACATAGAACATACAAGGTAAATGGTAGGGCATTGAGGAGTGCAGTAGAACAGAGGGATCTGGGAATACAGATACAAAATTCCCTAAAAGTGGCATCACAGGTAGATAGGGCCATAAAGAGGGCTTTTGGTATACTGGCATTTATAAATCAAAGTATTGAGTATAAGAGTTGGAATGTTATGGTGAGGTTGTATAAAGCATTGGTGAGGCCGAATTTGGAGTATTGTGTGCGGTTTTGGTCACCAAATTACAGGAAGGATATTAATAAGGTTGAAAGAGTGCAGAGAAGGTTTACAAGGATATTGCCGGGACTTGAGAAACTCAGTTACAGAGAAAGGTTGAATAGGTTGGGACCTTATTCCCTGGAGCGTAGAAGAATGAGGGGAGATTTGATAGAGGTATATAAAATTATGATGGGTATAGATAGAGTGAATGCAAGCAGGCTTTTTCCACTGAGGCAAGGGGAGAAAAAAACCAGAGGACATGGGTTAAGGGTGAAGGGGGAAAAGTTTAAAGGGAACATTAGAGGGGGCTTCTTCACACAGAGTGGTGGGAGTGTGGAATGAGCTGTCAGATGAAGTGGTAAATGTGGGCTCACTTTTACCATTTAAGAAAAACTTGGACAGGTACATGGTTGAGAGGTGTATGAAAGGATATGGTCCAGGTGCAGGTCAGTGGGACTAGGCAGAAAAATGGTTCAGCACAGCCAAGAAGGGCCAAAAGGCCTGTTTCTGTGCTGTAATGTTCTATGGTTCTATGAAACAGAGGCATCTTTGTCCACATGTTTAAGGACCTCTGAAGCCAGCATAGGTATAATGGATTATATACAAGTACAGTATATACATCACACCACAGAAAGGACACATTGCACTAGAGAAGATACACCAGGATTTTGCCTGGCATAGAGCGGTTAAACTATGAAGAGAGACCAAATACACCATTAGACATGGGAGAAGAATTAGACCATTCCATCATGGCTGCTTTATCATCTTTTCCAACCTTGTTCTCCCATCTTCTCCCCATATTCTCTAACCTTTGATACCATTACTAATCAAGACCTATCAACCTCTGCTTTACCGAATGAATTGTCATCCGCAGCCGTCCGTGGCAATGAGATTCACTCTCTCCGGCTAAAGAAATTTCTCTTCATCTCTGTTCTGAATGGACGTCTCTCAGGTGCCCTTTGGTCCTAGACTCCCCCACTGTTGGAAACTTCCTCTCTTCTCTACTCTACTCAGGCCTTTCAATAATCAATGAGATTCCCCCTCATTCTTCTAAACTGAGCCCTGAGCCATATAAGATACAATAAACTCTTCAATCTCAGAATCATTTCCATGAACCTCCTTTGAACCCTCTACAACATCAGCACATCCTGTCTTAGATAAGAGGCCCTAAATAGCTCACAATACTCCAAGTGAGGCCTCAGTAGTGCCTTATAAAGCCTCAGCATTACATCCTTGTTGTTATATTCTAGTTCTCTCGAAATGAATGCTAACATTGTATTTGCCTTCCTCACCACTGACCCAACCTAAAAGTTGGCCTTTAGGGAATCCTGCACTAGGACTCCCAAGTCCCTTTGCACTTCCAATTTTTGAATTTTCTCTCATTTAGAAAATTATCTAACCTTTCATTCCTTCTACCAAAGTGCATGACTATACATTTCATGGCACACTGTTTTCTAACTGCCACTTCTTTGCCCATTCTCCTAACCTGTCTTAAGTCCTTCTGCAGGCTCCCTGCTTTCTCAACACCACCTATCTTCATACTGTCCACAAAACAATCAACTCCATCATCCAAATCATTGATATATAATGTGAAAAGGAGTGGGCCCAATTAGTCACCAGCAACCAACCAGATAAGGCTCTCTTAATTCCCACAACTTGCCTTCTGCTAGTCAGCCAACCTTTTATCCATGCTAGTATCTTTCCCATAATACATTCGGCTCTAATTTTGTTTAGTAGCCTTCTGAAAATCCGAGTAAACAACATTAACACAGTCTCCTTTGTCTATCTTGTGAGTCACAGAATACCACCATGCAGAAGCAGGCCTTACAGCCCATAAAGTCTGTGCCAAACCATTAACCTCCCTAGTCCCATCAAGTTCAAATTACTTTTATTATCATTTCAACCATAAGCTGCTGGTACAGTACACGGTAAAAACGAAACAACGTTCCTCCAGGACCCTGGTGTTACATGAAACAACACAAAACTACATTAAACTTCAGACCTACACGGACTACATAAAGTGCACAAAACAGTGCAAGACAGTACAATAAGTAATGAACAAGACAATAGGCACAGTAAAGGACAAATTACAATATAATAATAAATGATGTAAATGTAAATGTAAACAATGTTTTAGCAGGAATTGAGAAAGAAATGAGCGAGAGTTGCAAAGGGAATGGAGTGGTGTTCGTGCGCGTGTGTGTGTAGGTTGGTGTGAGACTAGACTCTGGGAATTAACATAGAACATAGAATAGTACAGCACAGTACAGGCCCTTCAGCCCACAATGTTGTGCCGACCCTCAAGCCCTGCCTCCCATATAAGTCCCCACCTTAGATTCCTCCATATACCTGTCTAGTAGTCTCTTAAACTTCACTAGTGTATCTGCCTCCACCATTGACTCAGGCAGTGCATTCCACGCACCAACCACTCTCTGAGTAAAAAACCTTCCTCTAATATCCCCCTTGAACTTGCCACCCCTTACCTTAAAGCCATGTCCTCTTGTATTGAGCAGTGGTGCCCTGGGGAAGAGGTGCTGGCTATCCACTCTATCTATTCCTCTTATTATCTTGTACACCTCTATCATGTCTCCTCTCATCCTCCTCCTCTCCAAAGAGTAAAGCCCTAGCTCCCTTAATCTCTGATCATAATGCATACTTTCTAAACCAGGCTGCATCCTGGTAAATCTCCTCTGTACCCTTTCCAATGCTTCCACATCCTTCCTATAGTGAGGTGACCAGAACTGGACACAATACTCCAAGTGTGGCCTAACCAGAGTTTTATAGAGCTGCATCATTACATCGCGACTCTTAAACTCTATCCCTCAACTTATGAAAGCTAACACCCCATAAGCTTTCTTAACTACCCTATCCACCTGTGAGTCTAATGGCTTGGCGGAAGAAACCGTTACACAACCTGCAGTCAGACCGTAGCCCTGCATACCCTCTCATCTATGTACCATCCAAATTCTCCTTAAATGTTGAAATCAACCCCACATCCACCCACTTGTGCTGGCAGCTTGTTCCACACACTTCACCACCCTCTGAATAAAGAAGCTTCCCTTCTTGTTCCTCTTAAACATTTTACCTCTCACCCTTAACCCATGACCTCAAGGTCTAGTCTCACCCATCCTCAGTGGAAAAAGACTGCTTGCATTTACCCTATCCTTAACCTCTCATTAATTTTGTATTACCTCCATGAAATCTCCCCTCAATCTTCAGTTACCTTGTTCGGAACCCCGGGGTGTAGTCCATCTGGTCAAGGTGACTTACCTACCTTCAGATCTTTCAGCTTCCCAAGCACCTTCTCCTTAGTGATAACAACGTCACTCACTTCTGCCCTGACACTCTCAAATCCATTCAGCCTAGATTATCTTTGGAGCAGAGAAATATCACGAGGGATCATCTAATTTGGATATGCATAGTGATAGACACAGAAAGAATAGACAGTGAAAGTATTTTCCTTAGCAGAGACCAATAACCAGACTGCACAGATTGAAAGTGTGGGATATTTAGAACAGATCTGAGGAAGAACGTTGCGACTCACAGGGTGGTCAAAATCCATGTCAAATTTTCCGAGGGTGTGAAGGTAGGTAGGTAATTTTGCATTAGTCTTTCTTATGCAACACACACAGAATACTGGAGGAACTCAGCAGACTAGGCAGCATCTCTGGAAAACGATATAGTCGATGGGTCTGGCTGAGACCCTTCATCAGGACTGGGAAAAAGATGAGGAGTCAAGAGTAAGAAAGTAGGGGGAGGGGAGGAAGAACCACAAGGTGATAGTGAAACCAGGGTGGGGAGGTGAGAAGAGCTGGGAAGTTGATTGGTGAAGGAGATACAGGGCTGGTATCTCTTTCCCTTTCCACAGGGATCACTCCCTACACAACTCCCTTGTCCATTTGTCCCTCCCCGCTGATCTCCCTCCTGGTACTTATCCTTGCAAGCAGAACAAGTGCTACACCTGGCCCTACACCTCCTCATTCATTAACATTCAGAACCCCAAGCTGTCCTTCCAGGTGAGGTGACACTTGCTGGGGTCATCTACTGTATCCAGTGCTCCCAGTGTGGCCTCCTGTATATCAGTGATATCCGACGTAGATTGGGAGACCGCTTCGCCAAGCACCTACCAGAAAAAGTGGTATCTCACAGTGGCCATCCATTTTAATTCCACTCCCCATTCCGACATGTCAGTCCATGGCTTCCTCTACTGTCACGCTAAGGTTGGAGGAGCAACACCTTGTTTTCCATCTGGACGGCCTCCACTTTTTAAAAAAGGAGGGAGAGAGAAACCGGGGAATTATAGACCGGTTAGCCTAACGTCGGTGGTGGGGAAACTGCTGGAGTCGGTTATCAAGGATGTGATAACAGCACATTTGGAAAGCGGTGAAATGATCGGACAAAGTCAGCATGGATTTGTGAAAGGAAAATCATGTCTGACGAATCTCATAGAATTTTTTGAGGATGTAACTAGTAGAGTGGATAGGGGAGAACCAGTGGATGTGGTATATTTGGATTTTCAGAAGGCTTTTGACAAGGTCCCACACAGGAGATTAGTGTGCAAACTTAAAGCACACGGTATTGGGGGTAAGGTATTGGTGTGGGTGGAGAGTTGGTTAGCAGACAGGAAGCAAAGAGTGGGAATAAACGGGACCTTTTCAGAATGGCAGGCAGTGACTAGTGGGGTACCGCAAGGCTCAGTGCTGGGACCCCAGTTGTTTACAATATATATTAATGACTTGGATGAGGGAATTAAATGCAGCATCTCCAAGTTTGCAGATGACACGAAGCTGGGTGGCAGTGTTAGCTGTGAGGAGGATGCTAAGAAGATGCAGGGTGACTTGGATAGGTTGGGTGAGTGGGCAAATTCATGGCAGATGCAATTTAATGTGGATAAATGTGAAGTTATCCACTTTGGTGGCAAAAATGGGAAAACAGATTATTATCTGAATGGTGGCCGATTAGGAAAAGGGGAGGTGCAACGAGACCTGGGTGTCATTATACACCAGTCATTGAAAGTGGGCATGTAAGTACAGCAGGCGGTGAAAAAGGCGAATGGTATGCTGGCATTTATAGCGAGAGGATTTGAGTACAGGAGCAGGGAGGTACTACTGCAGTTGTACAAGGCCTTGGTGAGACCATACCTGGAGTATTGTGTGCAGTTTTGGTCCCCTAATCTGAGGAAAGACATCCTTGCCATAGAGGGAGTACAAAGAAGGTTCACCAGGTTGATTCATATGACTTTCGTATGAAGAAAGACTGGATCAACTGGGCTTGTACTCGTTGGAATTTAGAAGATTGAGGGGGGATCTGATTGAAACGTATAAGATCCTAAAGGGATTGGACAGGCTAGATGCAGGAAGATTGTTCCCGATGTTGGGGAAGTCCAGAACGAGGGGTCACAGTTTGAGGATAGAGGGGAAGCCTTTTAGGACCGAGATTAGGAAAAACTTCTTCACACAGAGAGTGGTGAATCTGTGGAATTCTCTGCCACAGGAAACAGTTGAGGCCAGTTCATTGGCTATATTTAAGAGGGAGTTAGATATGGCCCTTGTGGCTACAGGGGTCAGGGGGTATGGAGGGAAGGCTGGGGCAGTGTTCTGAGTTGGATGATCAGCCATGATCATAATAAATGGCGATGCAGGCTCGAAGGGCTGAATGTCCTACTCCTGCACCTATTTTCTATGTTTCTATGTTTCTAACCTGATGACAAGAACATTGATTTCTCAAACTAGTGGTAATGCCTCCGCCAACCTCTCCATCATTCCCATTTTCCCCTCTCAACTAATCTCCTTACCTGTCTATCACCTCCTTCTGGTGCTTTGCCCCCTTTTCTTTCTTCCATGACCATCTGTCTTCCCCTCTCACCTCATCTCCTATCCCCCTCCTAGGGCCCTGTATCTCTTCCACCAATCAACTTCCCAATTCTTTACTTCACCCCTGCCCCTCTCCTGGTTTCACCTATTATCTTGTGGTTCCTCCACCCCTTCCCCCCTCCCCACTTTCTTACTCTGACTCCTCATCTTTCTTCCCAGTCCTGATGAAGGGTCTTGGCCCAAAATGCTGACTGTACTCTTTCCAAGTGGCAATAATTTTCTTTTGTGTTACTTGAATTTTATGAGCAGTAGCTTGATGACGGTTGGGGATCCCCTGCTGACCAGAATCAACCTTACTGAGCGAAGCATCTTCAGAATTGTCTTGAAGATCCTCTTGACGCTGTTGTGCAATACATTTTGTGAGTTTGACCATGGCAGGTGCGAAATGGACATCAAAAGAAGAACAGGGATGGCAAAAGACACCTTTATGAGAATGAAGAGTATACTGACCAACACTAAATTAGGCATGACAACCCGCCTCAGAGCACTGAAATGTTACGTTTATCCAGTTATGTCATATGGTTCAGAATGTTGGACAATATCTAGTAACATGAGGAAACGAATTGAAACAGCAGAGAACAGGAATTCTGCAGATGCTGGAAATTCAAGCAATGCACATCAAAGTGGCTGGTGAACGCAGCAGGCCAGGCAGCATCTCTAGGAAGAGGTACAGTCGACGTTTCAGGCCGAGACCCTTCGTCAGGACTAACTGAAGGAAGAGTTAGTAAGAGATTTGAAAGTGGGAGGGGGAGGGGGAGATCCAAAATGATAGGAGAAGACAGGAGGGGGAGGGTTGGAGCCAAGAGCTGGACAGGTGATTGGCAAAAGGGGATACGAGAGGATCATGGGACAGGAGGTCCGGGAAGAAAGACAAGGGGCGGGGGGGAACCCAGAGGATGGGCAAGGGGTATAGTCAGAGGGACAGAGGGAGAAAAAGGAGAGTGAGAGAAAAAATGTGTGTATAAAAATAAATAACAGATGGGGTACGAGGGGGAGGTGGGGTATTAGTGGAAGTTAGAGAAGTCGATGTTCATGCCATCAGGTTGGAGGCTAACCAGACGGAATATAAGGTGTTGTTCCTCCAACCTGAGTGTGGCTTCATCTTTACAGTAGAGGAGGCCATGGATAGACATGTCAGAATGGGAATGGGATGTGGAATTAAAATGTGTGGCCACTGGGAGATCCTGCTTTCTCTGGTGGACAGAGGTTAGATGTTCAGCAAAGCGGGTCTCCCAGTCTATGTCGGGTCTCGCCAATATATAGAAGGCCACGGCACCTGATGATGATGATAATGACTCCTTCCAATTGTTGCTGCCTGGCCTGCTGAGTTCCTCCAGCATTCTGTGTGCTTTGCGTGGGTTTCCAGCATTCGCAGATTTTCTCGTTTGTGATTAGTATTTTTTTATACAAGGTGTACACCGTGCCAAAGATGGTTACAGATCAAATGTTGGGAAATGGAATTAAAGTATAATATGGTCACTATAGACATGGACTGAATGGCTGTTTCTGTGCTGTACAAGAATAATTTCTGTATTTCTATATCATATGTCACACTATCACCTGGCTGTTATAGTCTTTGTGTGAATATGGTCTTTTCCACTATGGCACTGGCCTCCCATCTATCACCATGGATAACATTAGGCAAAGACCATAAGATCTAGGAGCAGCATTAGACCATTTTCCTCTCAGCCTCTATCTCCTGCCTTCTCCTCATATCCTTTCATGCCCTGACCAATCAAAGATCTATAAACCTCTGCCTTAAATATACATACTGTGGCAAAACTGATCATAATACTCTATGTGAGGCCTTACCAGTGCTTTTTAAAGTCTCAACATTACATCTTTGCTTTTATATTCTAGCCATCTGGAAATGAATGTTAACGTTGCATTTGCCTTCCTCACCGCAGACTCAACCTGCAGATTAACTATTAGGGAATCCTGCACAAGGACTTCCAAGTCCCTTTGAATCTCATTTTTTTAAAAAATATTTTCTCTCAATTTAGAATACAGTCAACCCTTTTATATCTTCTACTAAAGTGCATGACTATACACTTCCTGACACTGTATTCCATCTGCCACTTCTTTGCCCATTCTCCCAATCTCAGTCCTTCTGTAGCCCCTCCACTTCCTGAAAACTATCTGCCCTTCTACCAATCTTCATATCGTCTCCATACTTTTCAACAAAGCCGTCAGTTCCATCATCCAACACACATCAAAGTTGCTGGTGAATGCAGCAGGCCAGGCCCTTTGTCTCAGCCCGAGAGGTCGACTGTACCTCTTCCTAGAGATGCTGCCCAGCCTGCTGTGTTCACCAGCAACTTTGATGTGTGTTGCTTGAATTTCCAGCACCTGCAGAATTCCTCGTGTTTGTGTTCCATCATCCAAATCATTGACATACTATATATCGCAAAAAGAATTGGTCCCAACACAGACCACTGTGGAACACTACTAGTCATTGGCAGACAATCAGAAAAGGCTCCCTTTATTCCCATTTTTTGCCTCCTGCAAATCAGCCACTGCTTTATCCATGCTTGAATCTTTCCTGTAATACCATGGGCTCATACCTTATTAAGCAGCCTCACGTGTGGTACCTCATTAAAGGCCTTCTGAAAATCCAAGTACATAACACTAACTGATTCTCCTTTGTCTATTCTGCTTGTTATTTTAAAGGTTTCAAAGGTATATTTCATGCCAGAGAAATATATACAATTTACATCCTGAAATGCTTTTTCTCCGCAACCATCCATGAAAACAGTGGAGTGCCCCAAAGAATGAACGTGTAGTTAAATGTTAGAACCCCAAAGTCTCCCCCAGCTCCCCTCCCTCCCACGTGTAAGCAGCAGCAAGAAGCAATCTCCCTTCCTCCCACCGGCAAAAAAAAAGCATCGGTACCACCACCGAGCGCTCAAGCACGAGCAAAGCAACAGCAAAGACACAGACTTGCAGTTACTCCAAAGACTTCGCATTTCACCTGGTATTCGACACATCACAGGCGCTCTCTCACTCCTTCCCTAATAAGGGAGAAAGAGGTGTTTCTGCTTTCACAGTGAGTGGGAGGCATAAACAATTCACTGGTTTGCAATGTTAAAAGTCCATTACGTTGCTTTTTTCGAGCTCTGTGCCCAAAGATCTGGGCACACAGCCGTAGATATTCCAACTCCCCTGATGACACATGGGTTTCCTGCCGTGACACTAACCTTCGATCCACCCGTCTCCAAAGCCCCAAGATCCTAGGCCTCCAAAGCTGAGCCGAACACTTAGACCGAGCCCTTGGCATGCCAAATAACAACGGACAATTATGAAACCCGAGAGCAAGTCCCATTCCTGCAAAGAACTGTAGTCAGTGTGTAACTTCAGGTCAGGGTCTGCAAAAGAACCCTGAAAGGGAAAAATAATGATATTAAAGATGGAAATTCTTCTTCAAAGAATTCCAATAGATTTGTCAGGCAAGATTTTCCTTTGAAGAAACCATGCTGACTATGGCCTATTTTATCATCTGCTTCCCAGTAACCTGAGACTTCACCTTTAATAATCGACACCAACATTTTCCCAACCACTGATGTCAGACCAACTGTCTTATCATTTCCTTTCTTCTGCCTTCCTCTCTTCTTGAAGAGTGGTGTTACATTTGCGATTTTTCAGTCTCCAGGAACCATTTCAGAATCTAGTAATTCTTGCAAGATTATTACTAACGCCTCCAATATCTCTTCAACTACCTCTTTCAGAACCCTGGGCTGTACACTGTCTGGTCCAGGTGTATCTACCTTCAGACTTCTCGGTTTCCCAAGAACCTTCCTTCTAGTAATGGCAACTTCACACACTTCATGGCCCCTGACATCTGGAACTTCCAGCATACAGCTGGTATCTTCCACAGTGAAGACTGACCCAAAATACTTATTCAGTCTGTCCGCCATTTCCTTGACCCCCATTATTACCTCTGCAACTTTGTTTTCCAGCAGTCTGATATCCACTTTCACCTCTGTTATACAGTTTATGTATGTGTAAAAACTTTTGGTATCCTCTTTAATATTGCAACCCTCTCATTGGGGCTCATACACCAACTTGGGTTGCTAGCCGACTCTGCTGACAGCCATGTGACTCAGAAGTGCGAAGGCCACCTTTCATAAGCAATACACGAGTAGAGTCAGTAGATCTGAGGTTCAACCAAATAGGAATGTTGAGATGTTCGATTGAAGGAACCTCGATTTGAGCAAACGTGTAAATACTGCCCATACAGAGTTATCGGTTGCCCAGAAATGACAGATCATACACCAGGATAAAAGTATAGAAATATATTTACCATATTTCAACTTTATCAAACAGTTAGCAGATAAAGCAAAATAAATAAATAAATAGGCCAATTAGTTACACCAGTGAAAATGTGCACATAAACATTGGAGCTCATTTCTGTAGTAACTGGCAGTAGCTTTACTCATGGTGCAGAATTCTCCTCACCGACCACAGGTGGAACTTCCCATTTTGGAATCCTTTGACTCACAAAGCACTCCTTACAATAGGGTCTCCCCTTCGGATGGAATCCTCCAGGCATCTTCCCTGGTACTCTTTTCTCCGGACCTCCCACCAAGAGACATCAAACCAGACTACTGTCCTTTAGAAAACTCTCTCGGCCCAGCTCTTGAGGATGTTCCATGTCATCCCATTCCTGATTGGCTAACATAAAATTCTAAAGTTGGACAACATGACCCCCTTATCTTTAGCCGAATCCAAAACACTCTTAAAAGCAGGACACGCAGCTTTTACACAAAACTGCTTTAAAAAAAAAACTTCAGCATAGCAGTAGAAATCTTAACACATTATTGGCTATCTTACTTTCACAATCCAAGTTTACCTTCTTAAAGACTTTTTTAAAGTTGCCTTTTGTTGGTTTTTGAAAGCTTCCCAATCCTCTAAATTTCCACTAATTTTTGCTCTATTCTATGCCCTCTCTTTGGCTTTTATATTAGTTTTGACTTCTCTTGTTAGCCACAGTTATGTCATCTTGGTTTTAGAATAATTCTTCCTCTTTAGGATCTATATATTCTGTGCCTTCCTAATTGCTTCCAGAAATTCCAGGCATTGCTGCTCTGCCATCATCCCTGCCAGTGTTTTGGCCAACTCTTATGCCTCTGTAGTTCCCCTTACTCCACTGTAGCACTGATTCATCTGACTTGAGCTTCTCTCTCTCAAATTGTAGGGTGAATTTGATCATATGATGATCATTTTCCCCTAAGGGTTCTTTTACCTTAAGCTCTTTAATCAATTCCAGTTCATTGCACAACACCCAATCCAGAATAGCCGACCCCCTAACGGGCTCAACCATGAGCTGCTCTAAAAAGCCATCTCATAGGCAATCTAGAAATACCCCCTCATGGAATCCAGCACCAGCCTGATTTTCCCAATCTATCTGCATATTGAAATCCCCCATGACAATTGCAACAATGCCCTTTTGGCATGCATTTTCTGTTTCCCATTGTAATTTGCAGATCACATCCTTACCACTGTCTGGGGGTTTGTATACAACTATCGGGGTCTTTTTACCCTTGCAGTTCCTTAACACCTTCTGACCCTATATCACCCCTTTTTAATGATTTGATTTCATTTTTCACCAACAAAGCTACACCACTCCCTCTACTTTCCTACCTGTCCTTTCAATACAATGTGCATCCTTGGGAGTTAAGCTCCCAGCTATAATCTTCTTTCAGCCATGATTCAGTGATGCATACAAAATCATACATGCCAATCTGTAACTGTGCTACAAGTTTACACATTCATCTACCTTATTCCATATACTGTATGCGAATTTAACACCTTTAGTCCCGTATTCACCATTTTTGATTTTGTCCACCTTTTACACTGCAACACATCCTGTTGACTTCAATTTTATCCTATCAACAGCCTCTCCTCACTACACATAGCATCTATTTGTAAACCAGCTGCCTCATCTTCAGCACTATTACTCTGGTTCCCATCTCCGTACCAAATTAGTTTAAACCCTCTGGAACTCTAGCCGACTTGCCCACAAGTCGGCTAGAGTTGGACCCCCTCTGGTTCAATGCTGCCACATCAAATTCAGATCATAAACCAAAGAAAGTTAATGATCACCTTGTCTTCACATCGAATGGAAGATCTAGATCTCCAACAGGGAAATTTAAACCGAAACAGTTGTTTCAGAGTCAGGTTTAAGTCCAAATAAGTAAATAATTTATGCTGTCTTCAGTGTTTTTCCTGCCATCTTCTACTCTCTGCACATTCCGGTTGATCCAGGATACCACAGACTCCAGGCTCTCCCTCAAATGTACAGGTCTACTATAGAACCAAAGACAGCTTAGTAATGAGAAGTCACATGGAATAGGATTTATGTGCAATGAGTGTGAAATAATGGTTGAAAACATTGTAAAGTTTGTATTGGAGTGGGATGTGGCAAGATCAAATGCTACAAAATATAGTTGTTAGATATATAGACTAGCCAATTTCACACAATAGACGCTTTGTTTAAGATTAATTAAATAACATACTGATGTGCAAGTCAAGATAAAGTATAAAAATCGCTGTCAGAATTTGGCTTGTAAAGACCACTAGACATTGCAACAGAATCAGGCCGTACATCCCATAGAGACTACTCTGGCATTCCATCATGGCTGACCCATTCTCCTGCCTTCTCCAAGATTCAAAGGTTCCAAGATGTTGGAAAGTCTCCAAGGTACTACTCTCAACTACACAACTAGGTAGTTTGTTCCATGCGTCTACAACTTGCTGTGTAAAGAAATGCTTTCTGATGATAGTCTGAAAACTCCCTCTAACTAGTCTCCACCTATGGTCCCATGTCCTTGCTGATGGCTTAATTTTGAAGTAGCAGCTGGCATCCACCTTATACCCTTAGTGATTTTGAACACTTTTATTATGTCTCCTCTCATTCTACATCTTCTTAGACTAAAAATACTTAATTCTTTCAAGCTTTCTTCATAACTCATACCCTGCAGACCTGCAATGAGTCTAGTTGCCCTTCTCTGAACTCTCTCCAGGGCCTTCACATCCCTCACACAATATGGAGACCAACATCGTACTCAGTATTCAAGATGTGGCCTCACAAACGCATTATACAGCTCAAGGAGAACACCTCTAGACTTGAACTTCAAAGAGTGCATTATACAGCCCAATATTCTATTAAGCTTCTGTGCATTGTCTAGATGTGGATAGTGAGGAGTTCACCAGGTAACCCAAATCCTTCTCATACAGTGCACTTTTTAACTCAAGATCCCCCCATTGTATATTTATAGCTAATATTTCTACTTCCTATATGTAATATTTTATATTTACTTACATTAATTTTCATCTGCCCACATCTAGATTTTGCTTGGATCTAACTATTGATTCTGCTGCCTGAATGTTATCAGCCATCCCCCTAATTTTGTGTCATCTGCAAATTTAACTAGTTTGTCATGTGTTTATCCAAATCATTAACGTAAATTAGAAACAGCAGCAGATCCAAAACTGATCCCTGTGGAACCCCACTTTAACATCTTCTAGGTGTGAAATGATCCTCACTACAACTCACATCAAAGTTGCTGGTGAACGCAGCAGGCCAGGCAGCATCTCTAGGAAGAGGTACAGTCAACGTTTCGGGCCAGACCCTTCGTCAGGACTCACTGAAAGAAGAGCTAGTAAGACATTCCTCGTGTTTGCATTTTTAAACTCACAACAACTCATTGTTTTCTGTTTTTGAGCCAATTCTGTACTCATTGGCACACCTTACCCCCAATCCCTACCTCCTGTAATTTGATTATTGACCTCCTGTGGGGTACCTTGTCAAAAACCTACCTAAAAGTTGCTATCATAAATTTTAGTTGCTTCTTCATAGAACTCCAGCATATTAGTAAAACATAATTTTCCCTTTCTCTGCTAATATGCCTATTCTTATCAGCTTCCATGATTGCAGAACTTAGTAAGTTTTGATGTGAAAAGGGGAATTTTGTCTTGAATAATTAGGATTGAGTTGTTGATTTACCTTTCATCTTTTGTAGTTTAGAAGTCTGAAAGAGAGCTTAATTGAAACTGAGAGGTCTTTACAGGATTGAATTTTCTTTACAGGAGAGTTTAGGAAACATCATTTAAAAAGAATTGTGACAGGATTTTTACAATCATGGTGCTGACATTCTCTGCGCAAAGGGTTGAACTCGTCCACTCTAATTTCATATTCATCAACAACAGAAACTTTGACATTCACAATATTACATGTAAATTAAAATTCTTGATCTCACCTTCAAATGCTCAAATTAAACTGTTTATTTAAGGTAAGAGATTCAAGAACAAAATCCACACAAAGACATACATACAAAAAAAAATAATGCAACTTTAAAACAAGGCATGCTTATTGTAATACATTATTGCATTATAAAATTCTAACTTTATACAAGTATGTACAGCACACAAAGTATCCGTATGGATCACACAACATTTTTTAAAACTAATACAGTTTTAAGACAAAAGCCAGCCCATCAGATATCCTGATTAAGACAAACAATACTTTCTGTCCCAGATGGGGTTTTGGCCTGGGGAATTATTCTACAATTTTTAATGGCTTTCACATATTTAGTCTCTTTAAAATTTCAAACCCGCTTTAAAAATACCTGCAGGAAAATATTTTTGTAAAGGAACAACAATGGAAAAAACACAGCTACAATTCCTTGGGCTAGGAAATCAAAAAAAATTTAGAAAAATAATCCCTCTTCACGAGAACTTTTAAATGCACAATGCCTTGAATAATCAGATGGCTTCCATGCAGATTAATGTTAATGCATCAACAATGCTGCTATTGCAAACAGATGATAGAGGCACAGTATAGGAATGTGAAGATGGGATCTCATTATCTGGTCATCTATATTCATTGTTTTATTCAATTTAAATTACTTCTATAATTCATCCTATTTATAAAAATGTCGTGAATTATAGAAGTTGCTTGTAGTTTGAGACTCTGCCCCCTTCCCCCCAGCTCTGACTATAATAAAGCTAGTTCTGTCTTTCTAGATACAATTATTCGGCGGGTTTGTGATTGCTTCCCAAATTAATACTGTTATAGCTTTCTATGAAAGATGCAAATTTTCCAAAATAAAACTCCTGAAAAAAAATAGATAGCTTTCTCATTAATAACTTTTAAAAACAAAGCTACAGTCATTTTTGGGAGCACTGTTTCTCAAAGGCAAGGGCAAGTCTTAATCTTTTGAGTGTAAAATGGCAGGGATTGTGGGGAAGGAGGCAGAATCATGAATTGCTTAAAAAACATTTTCTGCTTATCAATTTTATACTCAAACTTGTGTCAATGAAGGATTAGAATTAGCAGTTAATTCTTAATAACACAAGAAAATCTGGAAATACTTTTCAGCTTAGAAGTACAACTACAAAATGATTTGTTGAGGAATTATGGTCCTTTTATTGGAGTCCTGTAAAGACACCAAGAACCCAGGCACTTAACTTCCTTCTGTGGTTTCAGGGGAGTCTTTTATTTCGGTAACTGTAGTTTCTGTTCTATCATTTTTATCAACAGTTCTGAATAATGCTCAAGCAGAGCTCCCGTCTTGCCATTCTCCAGACATTCTGAAGGGGAAAGTGACACGCCAGCTACAGCATCTGAAGCTGGCAAACATGCCACAGAGTTCAAATGATTCCTCACAGAGGAAAATGCATTGCACAAGATAGTTGTCATCTGGGACTTCACTTCTGGTGCAGCTTCACTGGATGTCACCTGTAAGATTGGATTGGGACAATCTTTAAAAACAACATACATTTCCCTCTCAGTTTCTTAGGCAATAGCTGTTACCAATAGCCAGTTATCTTGCATGAGTTAGATGCTGAGAAGAAAAGCTCATCTACACTTGGTTTTCAAACATCATGTATTATGTACTAGCAGTAAACAGCAAGAAACAGTCGACAAATTTATTAAAAAAAAGTGGAATACCAGTTGCATACTAGACCATAGTTATTTGGTGACAGTGAGACTAACAGTAGTGAAACCACGACTAAACAATCACTGGTTAAGTGAGGCAAAGCGGCAGCAAAGACGTGAACCATATACAGATTAGAGGAAGAGGTGTTTGCTGTTTTGAGGAAAATCAGGGTGGACAAATTCCCAGGGCCTGACAAGGTGCTCCCTCTGACCCTGCAGGGGCTCCAGATGAGATATGTAAGTCATCCTGAGTGACAGGAGACACACCATAGGATTGAAGGATAGTCACATTGTTCTGCTGTTTAAGAAGGGCTCAAAGAATAAACCAGGAAATTATAGGCCAGTGACCCTGACATCAGTAGTGGGAAAGTTATTGGAAGGTATACCAAGAGTATTTGGATAGACAGGGACTGATTAGGGATAGTCAGTATGGCTTTATACACAGTAGATCATGTCTAACCAATCTTACAGAATTTCAAGGATATTACCAGGAAAACTAATGAAGGCAAGGCAGTGGATGTTGTCCACATGGATTTTAGCAAGGCATTTGACAAGGTCCCACACGGAGGATTGGTCAAAAAGGTTCTGTCACTTTCATTTAGGATGAGGTAGTAAATTGGGTTAGACATTGGTTTTGTGGGAGAAGCCAAAGAGTGGTAGTAGATGGTTGCCTCTCTGACTGAAGTACCACAGGGAGTGGGACAAAGTCCCTTGTTGTTTGTCGTCTATATCAACGATCTGACGGATAATGTGGTTAACTGGATCAGCAACTTTGTGGATGACAACATGATTGGGGGTGTAATGGACAGATAGGAAGACTATCAAAGCTTGCAGTGAGATCGGGACCTGCTGAAAATAAAAAAAATGGCAGATGGAATTTAATGCAGACAAGTGTGAGGTGTGGTACTTTGGGAGGATCAGTCAAGGTAGGTCTTACCCAGTGAGTGGTAGGGTACTAAGGAGGGTGGTAGAAGAAAGGGGTCTGGGAGTACAGGTCCATAATTCATTGTAAGTGATATCACAGGTAGATAGGGTTGTAAAGAAAGCTTTTGGCACTTTGGTCTTCATAAATCAGTACAGGAGTTGGGATGCTATGTTGAAATTGTACAAGATGTTGGTGAGGCCTAATTTGGAGTATTATGTGCAGTTTTTCTCACCTGTCTACAAGAAAGGTATAAATAAGATCAAAAGAGTACAGTGAAAATTTACAAGGAAGTTGCCAGAATTGGAGGACCACTGATATTACGCAACATTGGATAGGTTAGAACTTTAACATAGAAGATTAAGGGGAGATTTGACAGAGGTATACAAAATTTTGAGGGGTATAAATAGAGTAAATGCAAGCACGCTTTTTCCACTGAGGTTGTGTAGGATTACAACCAGAAGTCATGGGTTAAGGGTGAAAGGTGAGAAGTTTAAGGGGAACATGAGGGGATAATCTCTTCACTCAGAGGGTCTTGAGTGTGTGGAATGAGCTGCCAGCACAAGTGGGGCATGCAAGCTCGATTTCTACATTTAAGAGGTTTGGAAAGGTTCATGGATAGTAGAAGTATAGAGGTCTTTGGAACTAGGCAGTTTAAATCGATCTGACTAAATGGACCAAAGGGCCTGTTTCTGTGCTGAAGTTCTCTATGACTCTAAGACTTCGTAAAGCATCAAGTACATCTCCATGTTATATTGTTCAGAGCTTCTGATCAATGCTCAACTGTTACATTTCCAGTGGGTTTTTTTTTTTGAGATGCATTTTAGTTTATCATCTTGTTCATCACGCCTTGTTTAACATTATGGAATAAATATATTCAGAGAAGCTCATGCACAGGCAGACCAATCATCCTAAAGGACAGCTAAAGTATATCCTTCAAATATGATGCAAATAAAACTCCCATTTACAGCAAAAAAGTAACAAATTAAAATATTATAAAAGCCATCCACAAACCTTGCTATACAGTTGCAAAGCCTTTTCCAAAGTGTTCTGAAGTTCTGTTACAACGTATTCACAATTCTGAATACTGACTGCAAAATCTGCAAAAAATTTAACAGCTAATTTAGAAGAATAAATTCCTACCAATGATGCAGCGCATTATGTTAAGTAACTTACTAGATCAAAAGAAAACAGCAGATAACTGCAAAGCCAAACATGCTGTGAACACTTGGGTCATGCAGCAGCAAGAGACAATTTCTGTAGTTTCCACATCCTTCCTGTAGTGAGGTGACCAGAACTGAGCACAGTACAGGTGTCCCCCACTTTACAAAAGTTCGCTTTACGCCACTTTGCTTTTACAAAAGACCTACATTAGTACCTGTTTTCGCTAACCAAAAGAAATCCGAAGAGGATTTTTGCTTTTACGATAAAAGGCACCCACTTTAAACTTGTGTTTACCCTGAGAAAGACTACCATGACCGTGAAGCCTTGCGCGGGCAGGTGTGTGCGCATGCGTCTACGTGCTGATTTTATCCCCCCCACAAATTGGTTGTTGGCTAAATCTTCCCGATCCTGGTAAGTGAAACTACACTGTACGTACGTTATTTCTACTTTATATAGAAAAAAGGTGCCCACTTTAAACTACACTTTAAACTCATGTTTACCCTGAGAAAGACTACCATGACCTTGAAGCCTTGCGTGGGCAGGTGTGTGCGCATGTGTGTACGTGCCTTTTTTTTTAGGTTTTATGTGCTATTTGGTATGATTTGGTACGTTATTTTTTGGGTCTGGGAACGCTCAAAAAATTTTCTATATAAATTAATGGTAATTCGGCTTATGAAAGGTTTCATAGGAACGCTCTACTTTCGGATAGTGGGGGAAACCTGTACTCCAAGTGGGGTCTGACCAGGGTCCTATACAGCTGTAACATTACCTCTTGGCTCTTAAACTCAATCCCACAGTTGATGAAGGCCAATGCATCATACGCCTTCTTAACCACAGAATCAACCTACGCAGCAGGTTTGTATGTCCTATGGATTCGGACCCCAAGACCCCTCTGATCCTCCACACTACCAAGAGTCTTACCAGTGACACTATAAATCTTACTATTAATACTATAAGTCTTACCATTAATACTATATTCATGCAAACATTATTCAGGGTGATAAGAGGGTCAGAGGGTCATAGAGCACACTAAATTTACACCTTCCCAATAATTTCCTTTAGCTTCTACCACTCACCCACACACTGACAGTAATTTATAGCAGCCCATTAACCTGCCAACTCATTTCTTTGGTAACAGAGTGACCTGCAAACTTCACAGAAGCAGTATCCTAGGCCAGGATGAATGCAGGTCACTAGAGCTGTGAAACAGCAATTCTACTGGCTATGACACTGTGCAGTCAGTGACCCTCCGTTGAGATAGGCATGTATGATTATACATGCTTATTGAAATGACCAATGATCTTCTGGCTCTGTATGTTGTCCCACTTGGGATTGCAAATATCGAGTTTAATTAAAGTCGGTGCCAGTGAATCTTAGCCAAAGTTAATTTCTATTTGTCAAAATAATAGCGAGGATTTCAACTTGAAAGCATTGATAGACAGACAGACATACTTTACTGATCCCGAGGGAAATTGGGTTTCGTTACAGTTGCACCAACCAAGAATAGAGTATAAATATAGCAATATAAAACCATAAGTAATTAAATAATATGTAAATTATGCCAGATGGAAATAAGTCCAGGACCAGCCTATTGGCTCAGGGTGTCTGATCCCCCCAAGGGAGGAGTTATAAAGTTTGATGGCCACAGGCAGGAATGACTTCCTATGACGCTCTGTATTGTACCTCGGTGGAATGAGTCTCTGGCTGAATGTACTCCTGTGCCCAACCAGTACATTATGTAGTGGATGGGAGACATTGACCAAGAAGGCATGCAACTTAGACAGCATCCTCTTTTCAGACACCACCGTCAGAGAGTCCAGTTCCATCCCCACAACATCACTGGCCTTACGAATAAGATTGTTGATTCTGTTGGTGTCTGCTACCCTCAGACTGCTGCCCCAGCACACAACAGCAAACATGATAGCACTGGCCACCACAGACTCGTAGAACATCCTCAGCATCGTCCGGCAGATGTTAAAGGACCTCAGTCTCCTCAGGAAATAGAGACGGCTCTGACCCTTCTTGTAGACAGTCTCAGTGTTCTTTGACCAGTCCAGTTTATTGTCAATTCGTATCCCCAGTTATTTGTAATCCTCCACCATGTCCACACTGACCCCCTGGATGGAAACAGGGGTCACCAGTATCTTAGCTCTCCTCAGGTCTACCACCAGCTCCTTAGTCTTTTTCACATTAAGCTGCAGATAATTCTGCTCACACCATGTGACAAAGTTTCCTACAGTAGCCCTGTACTCAACCTCATCTCCCTTGCTGATGCATCCAACTATGGCAGAGTCATCCGAAAACTTCTGAAGATGACAAGACTCTGTGCAGTAGTTGAAGTCCGAGGTGTAAATGGTGAAGAGAAAGACAGTCCCCTGTGGAGTCCCAGAGCTGCTGATCACTCTGTTGGACACACAGTGTTGCAAGCACACGTACTGTGGTCTGCCAGTCAGGTAATCAAGAATCCATGGTACCAGGGAAGCATCCACCTGCATCGCTGTCAGCTTCTCCCCCAGCAGAGCAGGGCGGATGGTATTGAACGCACTGGAGAAGTCAAAAAACATGACCCTCACAGTGCTTGCTGGCTTGTCCAGGTGGGCGTAGACACAGTTCAGCAGGTAGACGATGGCATCCTGAACTCCTAGTTGGGGCTGGTAGGCGAACTGGAGGGGATCTACGTGCGGCCTGACCATAGGCCAGGGCAGATCCAGAACAAGTCTCTCCAGGGTCTTCATGATGTGGGAGGTCAATGCCACCGGTCTGTAGTCATTGAGGCCGCGGGGGCGCGGCGTCTTTGGCACAGGGACGAGGCAGGACGTTTTCCCACAGTACAGGAACCCTCTGGAGCCTCAGGCTCAGGTTGAATACATGGCGAAGTACTCCACATAGCTGAGAGGCACAGGCTTTGAGCACTCTGGTACTGACACCATCCGGTCCTGCAGCCTTACTTGGGTTGAGATGTTTCAGCTGTCTTTTCACCTGTTCAGCCGTGAAGCCCACCGTGGTGGTTTCGTGTGGGGGAGGGGTATAGTCATGAGAGCAGGGTGGGGGACTGTGAGGAGGGGTAGGAGGGGAGAGTGGAACATGTGTTGATTGGGGGCCGACAACAGATGACTCGTGGGGGATGGGCAGAGGTCACAATGTCAAATCTGTTAAAGAACAGATTTAAGTTCATTGGCCCTGTCCACACTGCCTTCAGCTCCTCTGTTGCTAGTTTGCCGAAACCCAGTGATGGTCCTCATCCCCCTCCAGACCTCTCTCATGTTGTTCTGCTGGAGTTTCCACTCAAGCTTCCTCCTGTACCTGTCTTTAGCCTTCCTGATCCTGGCTTTCAGGTCCCTCTGTATTGCCCTCAGCTCCTCCCTATTTCCATCTCTAAACACCCTCTTTTTAGGGTTCAGGATGTCCTTAATGTCCTTTGTCACCCATGGCTTGTTATTTGAATAACAAAGAACAGTTCTTGTCAGAACATTGCAGTCCACACAGAAGTTGATGTAATCAGTGATGCATTCTGTGAGCCCATCAATATCCTCTCCATGTGGCTCACAGAGTGCCTGCCAGTCTGTTACCTCAAAACAACCCTGGAGTGCCTCATAAGCCTCCTCCGACCATTTCCTCACTGTCCTCGAGGTTGCAGGTTTACTCTTCACCAGTGGAACGTAGCAGGGTTTTAGATGCACCAGGATGTGATCTGACCTTCCCAGTGGGGGGAGGGGAGAGGAGCTGTATGCATCCTTAACGTTAGCGTACATCAAATCCAGAGTCCTCTCCCCTCTGCTTGTACAGCTCACATACTGCAGGAAGTTGGGCAGTGTTCTAGCCATGGTAACCTGGTTGAAGTCACCCGAGATGGTAACGAGGGCAGTCGGGTGCTGGGTTTGTAATCTGGCTATGACGGTGTTACACGCTGATGTTGGGTTGGCAGAGGGAGGGATGTACACAACGACCACAATTGCATGCGAGATTTCCCTTGGCAAATAATATGGCCGGAGTCCAACAGCAAAAAGTTCAATATCCGGGCTACAGACCCGTTCCTTGATCGTAATATGCCCAAGATTGCACCATCTGTTATTTATCAGAACCGCAAGCCCCCCTCCTTTACGCTTACCGCTCTCAGTGCAATTCCAGTCAGCTCGAACGGTCTGGAAGCCCTCTATGGAAACGCTTTGATCAGCTATGTCCTTGTGCAGCCACGTCTCAGTAAAACACGTGACACTGCTCTCCCGAAATGTTCTCTGACCCGAAATGTTCTCTTATGTAGTGGATGGGAGACATTGTCCAAGATGGCATGCAACTTAGACAGCATCCTCTTTTCAGACACCACCGTCAGAGAGTCCAGTTCCATCCCTACAACATCACTGGCCTTACGAATGAGTTTGTTGATTCTGTTGGTGTCTGCTACCCTCAGCCTGCTGCCCCAGCACACAACAGCAAACATGATAGCACTGGCCACCACAGACTCGTAGAACATCCTCAGCATCGTCCGACAGATGTTAAAAGTACCTCAGTCTCCTCAGGAAATAGAGACAGCTCTGATCCTTCTTGTAGACAGCCTCAGTGTTCTTTGACCAGTCCAATTTATTGTCAATTTGTATCCCCAGCTATTTGTAATCCTCCACCATGTCCACACTGACCTCCTGGATGGAAACAGGGGTCACCAGTGCCTTAGCCCTCCTCAGGTCCACCACCAGCTCCTTAGTCTTTTTCACATTAAGCTGCAGATAATTCTGCTCACACCATGTGACAAAAACTTTTCCAATTATTAACATTTTCCTCAAATCTCAGGAATATAAAAAAAGAATCTGAAAAAATCATTGCATCAATAAGGTTGAAGTGCCTGAACAATCATTTAAATACTGGGATGATTAAAAGTATACAGTTACAGCTATATAGGACCCTGGTCAGACCCCACTTGGAGTACTGCGCTCAGTTCTTTCTGGTCACCTCACTACAGGAAGGATGTGGAAACTATCGATAGAGTGCAGAGGAGATTTACAAGGATGTTTCCTGGATTGGGAAGCATGCCTTTTGAGAATAGGTTGAGTGAACTTGGCCTTTTCTCCTTGGAGTGACGGAGGATGAGAGGTGACCTGATAGAAGTGTATAAGATGGAGAGGCATTGTTTGTGTGGATAGTCAAGAGGCTTTTCTCCAGGACTGAAATTACTAACACAAGGGGGCACAGTTTTAAGGTGCTTGCAAGTAGGTACAGAGGAGATGTCAGGGGTATGTTTGTTTGTTGTTGTTGTTTCCTTTCGCAGAGTGCGTGGAATGGGCTGCTGGCAATGGTGGTGGAGGCAGAAACAGTAGGGTCTAGGTAGGTACATGGAGTTTAGAAAAATAGAGGGCTACAGGTAACCCTAGGTAATTTCTAAAGTAAGTACATGTTCGGCACAGCATTGTGGGCTGAAGGGCCTGTATTGTGCTGTAGGTTTTCTATATTTTTTTCCATTAATTTTCAGTTATATTACTGTGAAGACCAGCATTAATTATCAATCTTTAACTGTCCCTTGAACCACATGGCTTGATGAACCACTTCAGAAGGCCTTTGATAAGGTCACACATAGGAGGAGGTTAGTGGGCAAAATTAGAGCACGTGGTATTGGGGGTAGGGTACTGACACGGATAGAAAATTGGTTGGCAGACAGGAAACACAGAGTAGGGATTAACGGGTCCTTTTCAGAATGGCAGGCAGTAACTAGTGGGGTACCGCAAGGCTCGGTGCTGGGACCACAGCTATTTACAATATACATTAATGATTTGATGTGGGCACGTGACCAAGTGGTTAAGGCATTGGACTAGCTACCTGAAGGTCGTGAGTTCAAGCCCCAGCCAAGGGAACATGTTGTGTCCTTGAGCAAGGCACTTAATCACACATTGCTCTGCGACGACACTGTATGGGTCCTAATGCCCTTCCCTTGGACAACATTGGTGTCATGGAGAGGGGAGACTTGTAGCATGGGCAACTGCTGGTCTTCCACACAACCTTGCCCAGGCCTGTGCCCTGGAGAGTGAAGGCTTTCCGGGCGCAGATCCATGGTCTCCCAAGACTAACGGATACCTTTACTTTACTTTAATTATTTAGATGAAGGGATTAAAAGTAACATTAGCAAATTTGCAGATGACACAAAGCTGGGTGACAGTGTGAAATGTGAGGAGAATGTTATGAGAATGCATGGCGACTTGGACAGGTTGGGTGAGTGGGCAGATGCACTTTAATATGGATAAATGTGAGGTTATCCACTTTGGTGGCAAGAACAGAAAGGCAGATTACTATCTGAATGGTGTCAAATTAAGAAAAGGGGAAGTACAACGAGATCTGGGTGTCTTGTTCATCAGTCACTGAAAGTAAGCATACAGGTACAGCAGGCAGTAAAGAAAGCTAATGGCATGCTGGCCTTCATAACAGGGGGAGTTGAATACAGGAGCAAAGAGGTCCTTCTGCAGTTGTACAAGGCCCTGGTGAGACCTCACCTGGAGTACTGTGTGCAGTTTTAGTCTCCAAATTTGAGGAAGGACATTCTTGCTATGGAGGGAGTGCAGCATAGGTTCACTGGGTTAATTTTAGGGATGGCGGGAATGTCACTTGTCGAAAGATTGGAGCGACTGGGCTTATATGCACTGGAATTTAGAAGGATGAGAGGGAATCTGATTGAAACATACAAGATTATTAAGGGATTGGACACGCTAGAGGCAAGAAACATGTTCCCGATGTTGGGGGAGTTTAGAACCAGAGGCCACAGGTAGACAATTTAGAACGGAGTTGAGGAAAAACTTATCCACACAGAGGGTTGTGGTTCTGTGGAATGCTCTGCCCCAGAAGGCAGTGGAGGCCAATTCTCTGGATTCTTTCAAGAAAGAGTTAGATAGAGCTCTTAAAAATAGCGGAGTCAAGGGATATGGGGAGAAGGCAGGAACAGGGTACTGATTTTGGATGATCAGCCGTGATCACAGTGAATAGCAGTGCTGGCTTGAAGGGCTGAATGGCCTACTCCTGCACCTATTGTCTATTGTCACATTGGTGATCAGAAATCACGTTTAAGACAGATTTCCTTCTGTGACATTCAGATAGTTTTATGACCATTATTAAGACAAGCATTTTACTCCAAGAGTAAAATAAAAATCTGAATTTCCCAGCTACCCTTAAGTAAGTGCATTTTCAACTGTTGTATCTGGACTCTGCAACTCAGATGTCCAGAAACATTCATCAGTCTAACCATTACACTGCCGCAGCTAAAGTATGAGGAAACAGCCTCAATTTAAATATTTATTAATGTTTTACACATGACCATTTTAACTACACAGGTAGCAGAAGGTCCTGTCAGCTGCTGGACAAAAAGCATTAAAGTTCAAGCACACGAAATAGCAGACTAACACAACTTTGGAGAGGATATTAAATATAATGAAATTTGTAACAAATAAGCACAATTTTCTCTAAAAATAATAATCTTTAGGAAAAAGTTATGCAAATAAGCACTAAAAATTATACCTGCTTCACTGGTAGGCTGCTCTTCAACTTCCTGGGTTTCCTCAGGTGACTTGGGGATCATGAAACTGTTTCCTTCTGAGACAGTCATGGAATTACTACTCATTCTATCCTCATTGGAACTGACACAGTTGTGCTGTGGTACAGTGGTGAATGAGTCCAAAGATGAATATTCATCCAAAGTGTGCTCTACTACATCTTCTGAAGTGTTGCACTTCTCTGAATATCCTCTCCCTCTCTTTACGACTTCCACTGAATTCACATTTGGATTGTGCCCATTTTCCTCACGGTCACAGATAGCTTTATCCTTTTTCACTAAACATGTTGGTTGCATGCATGTGACTGCAGAGGATGACAGTCGTGTGGAATCTTGACCGGTTCTTAGCTTTTGTTTAACCTTTGAAACGGCAACACCATTAACTAATGGAGGAGGCATCAACAATCTATCTGTATGAATTTTGGAAAGATTCAGGGTTAAATTGGCTCGGGCTTGATGGTTCCCATAAACTTGTGAAGATTGTTTTGGCAACATCTTTTCTTTAGAATCTTCAGTTGAACAGACTTCACTTGGAGTGGATCCCGTCACTGCCTGTGTTAAGTCTGCAGTAGATGATGCTTTGGAATTGGGTAAACTCACTGATTGTCCTAAGGTTTTCAGATTCAGGTTCTCCCCCAGTGATGCACTACGAGATATCTTGGCTCTGAAGCTGGCGGTTGGATCCATGTACGACCTGGCTCTGCCCGATTTGTTTTTCGATGTAACTGAATCAGCAAATAAGGTCATTTTGCCATTAAGTGACGGTCTCACTGCTGTCTCCTCATTCAGTTGCATATCATTGTTGCTCGATTGAGCAGCTGACATGAATGAAGATGACAACGAATTATCACCTTCTGATTGAAAGCAAAATAAGAAATATTTAATACAGTGTACTTGCCTTAAAAGCAAAAAGTATGAACTGACAATTTTACTATTGGAAACAATGTTTTGTAAAGATATGTCTAATTGAAAGTAAGTCAACCCAGGTCAAATCTTACCCATTTGTACCAGGTCCTTGACAGAGGCTGATCTTCTGCCCATTTGACTGCTTTCATTCTTTCTTCGTTCTTTCACCCCAGGCAATACAGGGGGAATGCCAGCACTCGTAAACATCAACCATGCTTCCTGTTCATTTCCACTTGTCACTTTCTCAACCCCATTTCCCTTTACAACTCCATGAATTTCTATCCCACTGAAGGACGACTGAAACTGTGACCCAATAGCTTGCGAAGTTTCCTCTTCAGGATTTAACTGTGTAGACTTGAGAGATGCCTGGTGAGAAAATCATTAATATTTTTTTCCCAAATACAGCTTCCATTCAATCTCATTGTTAATTAATAAATTGTGTACACAGGAAATGCATTCCATCACCTAGAGCTACTTTTCTCCCTCAATCTCAACATTAAGTGGTGCGCTAGGTGCTATTAACAAACATATTATTAGACTGCAGCCAACCAATGAGCAGGAGCATGAGAAGTAGCAATTTCATTTAGATCTGTGGCTGAAGATTAAAAACTGCAGCAGTTTGCGGCAGTTTTTGGAGTTGGACTGCGCCCCATCAGTGAAGGGATTCATTAGAAAGGGTGAAAAAAGTAAGACGGGCAAGCAGAGCTGCTATTATGAGTGGGAAAGTGCTGGCATGGCTTTGGCTCATCAGGCTCTGGCGAGATCAAGCTTGGACAAGGTAGGTATTGGGTAGATTTCTTCTTCTTTACTCTACATTCCTCACCTATTAGGGCACAGTACCTTCAATGAGAACTGCTCCAGGGACTGTTCTGTGTGTGAAGTGTGGGAATTCAGTCTCCCGTATAAACATCTGCACCAGCTGCACCTCCTCAGAACATGCTGAGGAACCGCAGCTGCAGGATTGGTCTCAGAGTACTTGGAGACACATGATAAAACAGGCCATGATCAGTAGTGTTTCCTCGAGGGAAAATGTTGCCTGACAGATCTGTTGGAATTCTTGGAAGAAATAACAAGCAGGATAGACAAAGGAGAATTGGTTGAGGTTGTGTACTTGGATTTTCAAAAGGCTCTGACAAGGTGCCATAAATTAGGCTGCTTAACAAGCTACATGGTATTACAGGAAAGACACTAGAATCGATACTGGCACTGGCTAATTGGCAGGAGGCAGCGAGTGGGAATAAAGGGAGTTTTTCCTGTTTGGCTGCCCGTGACTAGTGGTGTTCCATAAGGGTCTGTGCTGGGTCTGCTTCTTTTTACATTGTGTCAATGATTTCGATGAAGGAATTGATGGCTTTGTGGCCAATTTTGCTGACAATACAAGGATAGGTTGAAGGACAGGTAGTGTCGTGGAAGTAGAGAGGCTACTGAAGAACTTAGATTAGGAGACTGGGGAAAGAAGTGGCAGATGGAATACAATATCAGGAAGTATATGATCACGCTCTTTAGTAGAAGAAATAAAAGCACAGACATTTTCTAAATGGAGAGAAAATTCATCAACCTGAGGTGCAAAGGGACTTAGGTGTCCTTATGCAGGTTTCCCTAAAAGTTAATTTGCAGACCGAGTCTGTGGTGAGGAAGGTAAACTCAATGTTAGTATAATTTTCAAGAGAACTAGAATATAAAAACAAGGATGTAATGTTGAGACTTTATAAAGCACTGGTGAGATCTCATTTGGAATATTGTGTGCAGTTATGGGCCCCTTATCCAAGAAAGGATGCGCTGACATTGGAAAGGGTTAAAAGATGGTTTACAAAAATAATTACGGGATCAAAAGGCTTGTCATATGGAGAGTGTTTGATGGCTCTGTGCCTGTACTCACTGCAACTCCGAATATTGAGGGAAATTTCATTGAAACCTATTGAATGTTAAAAGGCCTCAAAAAAGTGGATATGGTGAGAGTGTTTAAGACCAGAGGGCACAGCCTCAGAATAGAGGGACATGCATTTATAATGGAGATGAGGTGGTTGAGCAGAAAATGAGGAACCTGTCTGTGGAATTGTTGTCACAAGCGGCTGTGAAGGTCAAGTAACTGGGTACATTCAAGGCAGAGTTTGACATACTTGAAAAGTCAGGGTATGAAGGGTTACTGGGAGGAGGCAGGAGGTTGGGGCTGAGGGGGAAAATGGATCTGCCATGATAACATGGCAGAACAGACACGATGTGCCAAATGGTCCAATTCTGCTCCTATATATATTTTATCCTGGAAAAGAGGTGGAGAAACAGGTTTGCGATTGCAGAAATGCAAAATTAAAAATTTAGAAATACACAGTAATATCTGATCAGAGAAATGCAAACACTGAAGGGTTTTCAACAGCAACTTCTCATCAGATACTGATAGGAACTCTTATTACCATTATATGTTGTTCAATGCAAATCAATTTCTAAAAAGAAAGGAGCATGCAGTTACAGACTATCCTGGGTAAAGTTTCAATAATTGCATTCATATGCACTTCTAAACTGTTTTAAAAAAAAACTGAATTTTCTCTAACTCAACTGAAAGTCTACAGAGCATGACAAATATCTGGTGGGAAATCTAATTAATTTAGACTTGATTGTTCAAGATTTCTTACTTTTCTAAAAGCAATAAGTAATTCATTTCTGAAGGTGAACTGGCTTCACTTGGATCCAGTGATGAATCCAAGAATTTAGATACAATTTGAATCCAGTGAGTCTTCAATGATCTTCCAACTGTTAACAACTACTCAAAATAAGGTTTAATAGAAATTATGTTTAATTATTCTTGACAGAACACCAGTGAGAGCAAATGACAATTTATTGTTACAACAAATATAGCACAACTTCACCACGAACGGTCCCAAGCCCTGCCGTGAAAGGATGGGCATAGGGTATGGAGCTGGCAACACCACCCCGTAAAAAACAGAGTTCCTGAAATGCCATCAGAAACTTCAAAAACCTCATCCCTGGGACAGGAAGGATCTTCAAAGATGACCGACACCTAGGGTCAAAACAAAAGACTAGCCCAGGACAGAGGACAATGGCGAGTTGCTATTGGCAGCCTATGCCTCAGTAAACATGGTGGGTTTAGGAAGAAGAAATATAGTGGAAAGATTGAAGTGTGTTTGGGGTAGTTTAGTTTTGGTAGCCTTTTAGCAAATGATAAACAAATATTGGAAATATTATTAAGATAATACAACTCAAACAGGAAATCTCCTCATGACAGCATAGTGAAGATAGCAGTACATTAGAGACCAAAAGATCTGACGATTAATGTTATTCTAACATGAAAGAGAAATGATACATCTTTGGATTAGGTAAAGCCTCTGAAAGCCATCCAGTAAACCCTTGAGTATATTGACTGGCTGCATCGCAGCTTGGTATGGAAACACCAATGTCCTTGAATCCTTGAATGGAAAATCCTACAAAATGTGGATACAGCCCAGCCCATCATACGTAAAGCCCTCCCCAACACTGAGCACATCCACACGGAGCGCTATCACAGGAAAGCAGCATCATCCAGGTTATGCCTTCTCATTCCTCCCATCAGGAAGGAGGAACAGAAGCATAAAGGCACACACTCAGTGATTCAGGAACAGCTTCTTCCCTTCTGCCATCTGATTTCTGAATGGACAATGAACCCATGAATACTACTGTACCTCATTACCTTTTTTTGCACTTATTTAATATAACTATACACATATTTACTGTAATTCAGTTTTCTTTTATCTATCATGTATTGCATTGTACTGCTGTTACAAATTTATAAATTTCACAACATAGGTAGGTGATATTAAACCTGATTCTGTCAAGTACTTTGATAATAAATTTACTTTGAACTTTGGTGAAATGCATGCACATACTTCGGGAACTCATGACTCCTACCACCAAGAAAAACTAGGGCTGCTAATACAAATGGATAACACTACTTGGATATGCTGTTCCAAGTCACACATCACCCGGAAATACTTTGCTATTCTTTTATCATCAATAGGTCAAGATCCTGTAACTCCCTATCTAACAGCACTGCCAACTCAGGTAATTTCCAAATGGTTAGTACTGTACATTATGGCCATGCAAGCAACTTCCAAGACCAAAAAAGTAAAAATAAATATCAGGATTGAGTTGAAGTGCAACATTCCTCACCCTTGGGTGGCATAATTACTTACCAAAGAATAAAGCAAAACTCGTCTAATAAGTTTCTATATTTGGGAGAAATTGGCCATTCCTGTAAAACAAAACTTACCATGCAAACCAATCTGAATTGAAATTGGGGAGCTACTCTAACAAATTTTCTAGGGGAAAATTACACAGATCATTCAATTCACTAATTATATTTCCAGAAACACATACTTTAAAACATGATTAAGCCATTAACTTAAAGTGATTGGCAGGATTCAATACTCTTAGGAACAAAGAAAACCAACAGCACAATACGCCCTTCAACCCACAAAGTTGTGCTGTCCTGAGAAATTACCAACAGTTACCCATAGACCTCTATTTTTCTGAGCTCCATATACCTGTCCAGGAGTCTCTTAAAAGACCCTATCATATCCGCCTCCACCACCGTCGCACACATCACTCTCTGCGTAAAAAACTTACCCCTGACATTTCCTCTGTACCTACTTTCAAGCACCTCTTGTGATAGCTATTTCAGCCCTGGGAAAAAGCCTCTGACTATCCACACGATCAATGCCTCTCAGCATCTTGTACACCTCTATCAGGTCACCTCTCATCCTCCGTCACTCCAAGGAAAGCACCTAAATTTATCGGGTAGTCCGTCGGGCTTACAAAAGTGACAATATTTGCTGAAATTCTTCAATGCAAATTGTCAGATGGATTTCCATAAGCTATTCTTCTGAAGCAAAGTATGATTGAAGGGTTGGGCATTAGTAATATAATCCTCTCCAACTTGCATCCATCAGGTTTATTTCCTCATCAAGAAATAAATTTATCTGTCTGTTATCCAACTGGCAGCTTCGAATCACAAACTTACCCAAATTATACATAGACTTAATATAACTGTACTCCAACCTCCACTGAAAATTGAGTTGAAAGTGGGAAACACCAAGTAACTGCTGAGTTCCTTCAGCATTTTGCATATTGGTGAAGTAGCTCACAAGTTATTTAATCTCATTTGAGAAAGGTTTTAAGATATAACTATGCCAAACTTAGTTAACTTACATCTTGCAAATATTTGCTCTGCTGTTGGAAGTTGTGGGGGAAAGCTGCTGTGATCCTGCAGGGTAAAACAGAAAACACAATATTTTGATACACGTGGCACTTCATGTAGTTGATATTACACAGTGCGTATTTTTAAACCATCTGAATGAAATACATCTTAAAAACAGTATCAAATTAATCTGTAACCAAAGAGGTTGATCTTCAGCTCCAAGAATTGCATACAAAAACATGATCAAGTTTGTCCATTAGCATGCAGGCAAGGAAGGTCCCAGACTTTATTACTAGTTGGTGCTGCATTGCACTGTGATTAGCTTACTGTACTTGATCACTTCAGAGCAGAGGTTCCCATCCTGGGGTCCACAGACCCCTTGGTTAATGGTATGGTCCATGGTGTAAAAAAAAGGTTGGGAACCCCTGCTTTAGAGGGAGAGAAAAGATATTACTCCTTGCATAGATACTCACCAGAGTACCTACTTGTTATAGCAAACTTGGCCCTCCAATTTGAAGACATCTGCTTGGCCTGCGTGTTGCTACTATATTGGGAACCTGCACAAACCTCCAATTTTCTACTGGTGCCCTCCCAACAATGAATCGGCCACAAGCTGGTGGTGTTGAGACCGCCTGAAAGCACGGCTTGGCCAAGCAGTGCAACTGTGAGGCTCAGAGCAGAGCCCTGACCAGCACAATGAATTAAGACCATTGCCAAGGACTGACATCCCCTGCACAGTGGATGGCAACAAGCCGAATGAAATATACAAGTCATTAGACTGGAGAAAAGCTGTGAAGCCAAACAAAACAAAGACAGCAGCTTTTACCATCTCCAACAGGAGAAGAGACAGAATATAGGATCTGCACTTTCCATCAACAAGGAGCAAGGTGATGCCAGACACTGCCAAAATAAATAAAGATCCTTTATAACCCTCATTCTCTGCTCTAGTGATATATAGAAGTGGTATTTACTGTAGTGGAAGTTACAGGACAATACAGACAATCAGGGCAAAGTAACTACCAAGGACTGCTGGTCAGTAGGGTGATGAATACATAAGCCAAGTATGAGGGAGTGTTTATTTATGACAAATGTTGGAGAATGTTGTGGGAAAAGATTCCTTAAGGGCAAGCTCCTGAAAATAACTTGTACCCGAGTCTTTTCTGTATAATCTCGGTCAAAATATGATGTGCCATATTAGATGCCTACAGCAAAGCATTCAACATTTATGAGTGAAATTTTGCAATTAAACTGATTAATTTTGATCCTCCAAGGTGTACATGGAAGAAATTTGATATATGTGGACAGCTTTAGACAACAGACAAGCTTTCGATGAGGGATTTAGTTGAGAGGTGCACCAGTTCTCAGTCATTCTCCAATACAATAACATTAGTCACTTGAAAAGCTCCAGATTATCCTTAATACTGAAAGCAGGCTAAAGTGTAATCAAAAATATGACACGGTTCACAAAACTAGAATATTACACTCAACCTTCACAACTGTTTAATACAAACCTACTACTTTTCTGGCAGCGGGACAGAAATCGAGCAGAAATACTCAAGCGTGGATTCAGGAAGAAGTTGTTCTCATTTTCTGCATTTTGCTGGAGATCTTTCAATGAATTGTCAAATTTCTCTGTAAATTAACAAACCAATTTTATTCATGTGCATGTGATCACTAGTTTGGAAAAGATAGGTAAAGAAAAAATACATTTTCTCCACATTATTACCATTAGAAAACTCATTAGCTAGAGTTTCAAAGTTGTGTTTGAGGAATTTTTCTTGGTCTGGTGTTTTTGCTGCATGTAACTCCTGAGGTACTGTGCTGCTCTGTTCGTCCTCCTCTTCTAATCCTGAAGAATGACCATCGGAACTGAGCTGACCAACAGAGTCAGAATCTAGGGTGTGACAATATAGTTAGTATTGTAATTCACCCATTGAACCTGGTTCAATCATTTGCTTCATTGCACCAAGACTTCTGCTACATTTGCTCAATCAAAAAAATAAGGGGAGAGGAAGTAGGTTCAAGGGGGAATGTGAGTGAGTTGTGGATGCCTAGCATGCGTAGTCTGGTATAGTGGTAGAAGCAAATCTATTAGAGACTTTTAAGAGATGGGCACATGGATGGAAGGAAGATGGAGGGATATGGACATGGTGTAGGGAGGGAGGGATCAGTGTTTGGGTGATTTTGATTTTTTTTTTAAGCTAGTTTGGCACAAAATTGTGGGACAAATGACCTGTCCCTGTAATGTACTAAGTTGTATGTTCTATGTTCTAGAAGAAACAATAGAGCATGTCTTGCAGCTAACTATTTCAAAATCAAACAAGAAATAATTTTAAAGCTAATTTTGTATAGTTACTAAATCAGTGCAAATCTTTTACTAGTTAAAGACTCTTTGGTTCCTGGCTCCATTGATCCTTCAGTAATTTCATCTTCCTGGCTTCATGCGAGCAATTTTTCAGCCCAGGCGGTCAGTCAATCATGCAACCAATTTCTAAGCCCTGGCGATAGGTCACTTACTGCACCAGCAATTAGTCACTCACGTGACCAATTTCCCAACCCCAGCGATCAGTCATTCACTCAACCCATTTCCCAGCCCCGTCAATCGGTAACTCTCATAACCTATTTCTCAGCCCCAGTGATCCAGTCTATAGATACTGCCCAACGTTAAATATTTCCAGCATTCTGGCTATCTAGTCCATGCCAACCCGATCTTCAGTCTAGTACTGTCTATCTGCACCCAAACCATATCCCTCCAACTCCTTCCCATCTGTGTACCTATCCATACATCTCTTAAATATTACAGCTGAACTCACATCCACCATTTCTTCTGGCAGTTCATTCTTCACTTGCAACACCCTACGTGAAGAAGCTTCTCCTCAAAAATTTCTCTTTCCACCCTAAACCTATCATCTCTAGTTCTAGGCTCACCCAATTTGAGGGGGGGGGGGGGGAAGCCTGTAAGCATTCACCCTATGCGGCCCCCCCCCCCCAAGTTTCATATAACTCCAAGATCTCCCATTATTCTCCTGCAGTCCAGGAAATAAAGACCTAACTATTTAAATTTTGCCTATAACTCAGGACCTCAAGTCCCAGATCATCCTGTACATTTTCTCTATACTCTTTCAAGCCAAGGTAGGTACGTGACCAGAGCCAGAAACAATACTCTAGGCATCACCAACATCTTCTGCAACTTCAATTGTGGAGTAAGAGGGCAGTGAGACAGGAATCATATTTGGGAAAAGGGGAAGGGAAAGGGGAGAGAGCAGGAAGCACAAGGGGACATTATATAATGATCAATAAACTAATTGCTTGGAACCAAATGACCATGCTTGAAGTCTGAGGGGTGCGTGTGTCTGCACTCGTGTCAACCCTCCCCCCACGCACTACACTGTTCCCTCTGTGCTCCACCCCTGCCATTCCCAACATCCTTTGCTCCTGCCAGATTTATAAATTCTTTCTGCTCCACACTAACAAATACAGCACTGTGACACCACTTTCAAGGAGTTATGGATCTGTCCTTTGTTCTGCCACGTACCTCAGTGCTCTTACCAATCACTGTGCAAGCCTTACCCTGTTTGTCCTCCCAAAATGCAACACCTTACCCTTGTCTGCACTGAAGTCCCACATAGGAGATTGGTGGGCAAAATTAGGGCACATGGTATTGGGGGCAGAGTACTGACATGGACTGAAAATTGGCTGGCTGACAGGAAACAAAGAGTAACGATTAACCAGTCCCTTTCAGAATGGCAGGCGGTAACCAGTGGGGTACTTCAGGGTTCAGTGCTGGGACCGCAGCTGTTTACAATATGCATGAATGATTTAGATGAAGGGATTAAGAGTAACATTAGCAAATTTGCAGATGACACAAAGCTGGGTGGCAGTGTGAAATGTGAGGAGGATGTTATGAGAATGCTGGGTGACTTGGACAGGCTAGGCGGATGCATGGCAGATGCAGTTTAATGTGGATAAATGTGAGGTTATCCACTTTGGTGGTAAGAATGGGAAGGCAGATTATTATCTAAATGTTGTCAAGTTAGGAAAAGGGGAAGTACAAGAAGATCTAGCTGTTCTTGTACATCAGTCACTGAAAGCAAGCATGCAGGTACAGCAGGCAGTGAAGAAAGCTAATGGCATGCTGGCCTTCATAACAAGGGGAATTGAGTATAGGAGCAAAGAGGTCCTTCTGCAGCTGTACAGGGCCCTGGTGAGACCACACCTGGAGTATTGTGTGCAGTTTTGGGCTCCAAATTTGAGGAAGGACATTCTTGCTATTGAGGAGTGCAGCGTAGGTTCACGAGGTTAATTCCTGGGATGGCGGGACTGTCATATGTTGAAAGATTGAAGCGACTGGGCTTGTACACACTGGAATTTAGAAGGATGAGAGGGGATCTTATTGATACATATAAGATTATTAAGGGATTGGACACACTGGAGGCAGGAAGCATGTTCCCGCTGATGGGGGAGTCCAGAACCAGAGACCACAGTTTAAGAATAAGGGGTAGGCCATTTAGAACGGAGTTGAGGAAAAACTTTTTCACCCAGAGAGTGGTGGATATATGGAATGCTCTGCCCCAGCAGGCAGTGGAGGCCAAGTCTCTGGATGCTTTCAAGAAAGAGATGGATAGAGCTCTTAAAGATAGTGGAATCAAAGGTTATGGGGATAAGGCAGGAACTGGATACTGATTGTGGATGTTCAGCCATGATCACAGTGAATGGTGGTGCTGGCTCGAAGGGCCAAATGTCTATTGTCTATAAGTTCCATCTGCCATTTTCCAAGATCCCACTTTAGGCCTTGTTAGCCTTCCTTTCTGTAAAATGCACCTCTCCCCAATCTTGGTGTCATCTGCAAATCTGCTGATCCAATTTACCATAACATTATCCAGATTGTTGACATAGATGATAAACAACAATGGACTTAGTACTGATCACTGCAGTACACCACCGTCAGTCAGAGAGATGATAATTTAGTACCATTCTCTGACTTCTCTCACTAAGCTAATGTTGAATCCAATTAGCTACTTCATGTTGAATGCCAAACAACTTCACTAGTCTCCCATTTGGGACTTAAAGGCCTTGCTAACATTCATGTAGACAATACCTACCACCTTTCTGTCATCAACCTTCTTAGTAAATGCCTAAGGAAACTATCCAAGATTGGTTAAGCATGACCTACCACGCACAAAACTATATTGACTATCCCTAATCAGGTTGTCTATCTAGATACTTAAATACCCCATCCCTCAGATTACCTTTCAATAATTTAGACAACGAGCTTAAGATCATAAGATATTAGTGGCAAAATTAGGCTATATAGCCCGTTAAATGTGCTAAATTCATGGCACATTTTTTCCAACACCATTCTCCCACTCCCTTAACCAATCAAGAACCTACAAACCAATCAACCTTTGCCTTAATAAGACACAATGACTTGGCCTTGAATGACAACAAATTCCACAGATTCATGGCCCTCTGGCTGCAGGAATTGCTCATTTGTTTTATTCTGAGGCTATGTCCTCAGAATCTACTCTCCTATTAATGGATGCATCCTATATTTATTCACAACTGATGAGAGGCTCCCTGGCCTACAATTTCCTAGTTTATTCCAGAGCCTTTCTCAAACAATGGAACAACATTAGTTATCCTCCTATACCTCAGCCATAGCTAAGGACATTCAAATACCTTTGCTTGAGCAATTTCTACACTAGCTTCCCCCAATGTCTGTGGGGACAGACTTATCCACCCCAATTCACCTCAAGACAGCCAGCACCACTTCTTCTGTAACCATAACCATATAACAATTACAGCACGGAAACAGGCCATCTTGACCTTTCTAGTCCATGCCGAACTCTTACTTTCATCTAGTCCCACCGAGCTGCACTCAGCCCATAACCCTCCATTCCCTTCCTGTCCATATACCTAGCCAATTTAACTTTAAATGACAACATCGAACCTGCCCCTACCACTTCTGCTGGAAGCTCGTTCCACACAGCTACCACTCTCTGAGTAAAGAAGTTCCCCCTCATGTTACGCCTAAACTTTTGCCCCCTAACTCTCAACTCATGTTCTCTTATTTGAATCTCCCCAACTCTCAATGGAGAAAGTCTATCCACGTCAACTCTATTTATCCCCCTCATAATTTTAAATACCTCTATCAAGTCCCCCTCAACCTTCTACATTCCAAAGAATAAAGACCCAACTTGTTCAACCTTTCTCTGTAACTTAGGTGATGAAACCCAGGTAACATTCTAGTAAATCTTCTCTGTACTCTATTTTGTTGACATCCTTCCTATAATTCAGTGACCAAAACTGTACACAATACTCCAAATTTGGCCTCACCAATGCCTTTCAACATTACATCCCAACTCCTATACTCAATGCTCTGATTTATAAAGGCCAGCATACCAAAAGCTTTCTTCACCACCCTATCCACATGAGATTCCACCTTCAGGGAACTATGCACCATTATTCCTAGATCCCTCTGTGCTACTGCATTCTTCAATGCCCTACCATTTACCATGTATGTCCTATTTTGATTAGTCCTACCAAAATGTAGCACCTCACATTTATTGGCATTAAACTCCATCTGCCATCTTTCAGCCCATTCTTCTAACTGGCCTAGATCTCTTTGCAAGCTTTGAAAACCTACTTCATTATCCACAACTCCACCTATCTTGGTATCATCTGCATACTTACTCATCCAATTTACCACCCCATCATCCAGATCATTAATGTACATGACAAATAACATTGGACCCAGTACAGATCCCTGAGGCACACCACTTGTTACTTGTCAACCTGACAAACAGTTATCCACCACCACTCTCTGGCATCTCCCATCCAGCCACTGCTGAATCCATTTTACAACTTCAATATTAATACCTAACGATTGAACCTTCCTCACCAAACTTCCGTGTGGGACCTTGTCAAAGGCCTTACTGAAGTCCATATAGACAACATCCACTGCTTTACCCTCGTCAACATTCCTAATAACCTCTTCAAAAAATTCAATAAGATTTGTCAAACATGACCTTCCACGCACAAATCCGTGTTGACTATTCCTAATCAGACCCTGTCTATCCAGTTAATTATATATATACACCATCTCTAAGAATACTTTCCATCAATTTACCCACCACTGATGTCAAACTCACAGGCCGATAATTGCTAGGTTTACTCTTAGAACCCTTTTTAAACAATGGAACAACATGAGCAATACGCCAATCCTCCGGCACCATCCCCATTTCTAACAACATTTGAAATATTTCTGTCAGAGCTCCTGCTATTTCCACACTAACTTCCCTCAAGGTCCTAGGGAATATCCTGTCAGGACCTGGAGACTTATCCACTTTTATATTCCTTAAAAGCTCCAGTACTTCCTCTTCTTTAATCATCATAGTTTCCATAACTTCCCTACCTATTTCCCTTATCTTACACAATTCAGTATCCTTCTCCTTAGTGAATACTGAAGAAAAGAAATTGTTCAGAGTCTCCCCCATCTCTTTTGGTTCCACACATAGCTGTCCACTCAGATTCTCTAAGGGACCAATTTTATCCCTCACTATCCTTTTGCTATTAATATAACGGTAGAAACCCTTGGGATATATTTTCACCTTACTTGCCAAAGCAACCTCACATCTTTTAGCTTTTCTAATTTCTTTCTTAAGATTTTTTTTTACATTCTCTATATTCCTCAAGCACCTCATTTACTCCATGCTGCCTATATTTATTGTAGATATCTCTCTTTTTCTGAACCAAGTTTCCAATACCCCTTGAAAACCATGGCTCTCTCAAACTTTTAACCTTTCTTTTCAACCTAACAGGAACATAAAGATTCTGTACTCTCAAAATTTCAGCTTTAAATGACCTCCATTTCTCTATTACATTCTTCCCATAAAACAAATTGTCCCAATCTACTCCTTCTAAATCCTTTCGCATCTCCTCAAAGTTAGCCTTCTGGGTCCAGACTTATCCTTCTCCATAATTATATTGAAACTAATAGCATTGTGATCACTAGTCCCAAAGTGCTCCTCAACATAAACCTCCGTCACCTGACCTACCTCATTCCCCTACAGGAGATCCAACACTGCCCCTTCTCTCGTTGGTACCTCTATGTATTGCTGCAAAAAACTATCCTGCACACATTTTACAAACCCCAAACCATCCAGCCCTTTTACAATATGGGCTTCCCAGTCTATGTGTGAAAAATTAAAATCTCCCACAGCATGTTCCCGCTGCTGGGTGAGTCCAGAACCAGAGGCCACAGTTTAAGACTAAGGGGTAGGCCATTTAGAATGGAGTTGAGGAAAAACTTTTTCACCCAGAGAGTGGTGGATATATGGAATGCTCTGCCCCAGAAGGCTGTGGAGGCCAAGCCTCTGGGTGCTTTCAAGAAAGAGACGGATAGAGCTCTTAAAGATAGCAGAATCAAAGGTTATGGGAATAAGGCAGGAACTGGATACTGATTGTGGATGATCAGCCATGATCACAGTGAATGGCGGTGCTGGCTCAAAGGGCAGAATGGCCTACTCCTGCACCTATTGTCTATTCTCTAATCACAACCTTGTGCTTACTACAAATATCTGCTATTTCCTTACAAATTTGCTCCTCCAATTCTCACTCATTTGGTGGTCTATAATAGACCCCCATAAGAGTTACTACACCTTTCCCATTCCTCAATTCCACCCAAATAGCCTCCCTAGACGAGCCCTCTAATCTATCTTGCCGGAGCACCACTGTAATATTTTCTCTGACAAGCTATGCAACACCTCCCTCTCTTGTCCCTCTGATTCTATCACACCTAAAGCAATTAAATCCAGGAATATTTAGTTGCCAATCACACCCCTCCTGTAACTATGTTTCACTAATAACTACCACATCATACTTCCAGGTATCAATTCATACTTTAAGCTCATCCATCTTTCTTATAATGATCCTAGCATTAAAATAAATGCATTTAAGAAATTTTCCACCTCCTACTCTGTTTATCACTAACGGTGCAAACAACTTTACTATTTTCTTTTTCCTCCTTCCTCCCTACATCTGTTCCTACACTCTGGTTCCCCATCTCCCTCGTATCTACAAATGTAGTTTAAATCCACCGGAGCCTCTCTAGCAAACCCACCTGTAAGAATATTTGTCCCCCTCCAGTTCAGATGTAGACCATCTCGCCGTGAAAGGTCCCACCTTCCCTGGAAAACTGCTCAATTATTTATAAATCTGAAGCCCTCCCTCCTGCACCAATCTCTGGATATGGTCCATGACCTCATTACTCTTTTGCTCAAATTCTATGTCTGCCTCCTGAAGAATTCAAATGCCAAAAAAAAAATTACCTTCATATCTCAAACAAGGGAAAATCTCACCTGTGCTCTGCCATCCAGAAAAAGAGGGATCTTCCAGTGGCCACCCATTTTAATTTCACTTCCCATTCCCATTCTGACATGCCAGTCCATGGCCTCCTCTATGTCACAATGAGGCCACACCCGGGTTAGAAGAGCAAAACCTTATATTCTGTCTGGGTAGCCTCCAACCTGATGACATGAATATAGATTTCTCAACCTTCCGACAATGCTTCCCGCCTGCCCCCCCCCACCTCCTTTACCATTCCCATTTCCCTCTCTCACCTTATCTTCTTGCCTGCCCATCACCTCCCTCTGGTGCTCCTTCCCCTTTTCTTTCTTCCATGGCCTTCTGTCCACTCCTATCAGATTCCCCCTTCTCCAGCCCTGTACCTCTTTCACCAACTTCCCTGTTCTTTAATTTCACACCTCCCCCTCCCAGTTTCACCTACTTGTGTTTCTCCCCCCACCCCCCCACCTTCTTACTCTGACTCTTCATCTTTTTACCTCTAACCGTGATACAGGGTCTTGGCCCAAAATATCAACTGTACTCTGTTCCACAGATGCTGCCCGGCCTGCCGAGTTCCTCCGGCATTTTGTGTGTGTTGCTCTCTTCCATATCTTTCTGTTTTATGCATAGATGACTACTTGGATCTTCAAGTGTACCAGTTTAGTCTGGTTATCCTTTTGCTCTTATTATACCGAAAGAAACCCTTGGGTTTGTCTGCCAGAGCAGCATCCTGTCCCTTCCAGCTCTCCTGATTTCTCTCTTATGTATTTTCTAGCATTTCTCATACTCAGCGAGCATCTCATTTGATCCTTAACTGCCTATACCTGATATGCAACTGCTCCCTTTACCTGGACCTCAGCATACTTTGATATTCTTCCCTAAACTGTTAGCTTTACCTTTTATTCTAAATGGAATATGCAAATTCTACACTCTTATGGTTTTCCTTCTGAAAGCCTCCCACACACCTCTTTGCTTGACAGCAGCCTATACTGATCCATCTCTGCCAAGGATTGCTTCTGAATCTCAGTTAGGATTTCCATCTGTATATTTTCCTGTTTTATTACACTTGTCTTCTTTTTAAATCACTATGTTCTAGTGCCATTTTGTTTGTTCTTGGTCACCCTTCACACTTTACAATATCTGTCTTAAGTAATAAAATTGAATTCTCTATGCCTCTAGGGTACTTTCAGAATTCTGTTTTTTTCTTCTATTTTCTTAACAGTTGAGGACTAACAATATTCAGCTCCTAAACAACAGGAATTCTGCAGATGCTGGAAATTCAAGCAACACAAATCAAAGTTGCTGGTGAACGCAGCAGGCCAGGCAGCATCTCTATGAAGAGGTGCAGTCGACGTTTCAGGCCGAGACCCTTTGTCAGGACTAACTGAAGGAAGAGTGAGTAAGGGATTTGAAAGTTGGAGGGGGAGGGGGAGATCCAAAATGATAGGAGAAGACAGGAGGCGGGGGGATGGAGCCAAGAGCTGGACAGGTGATTGGCAAAAGGGATACCAGAGGATCATGGGACAGGAGGTCCGGGAAGAAAGACAAGGGGGGGGGGGACCCAGAGGATGGGCAAGGGGTATATTCAGAGGGACAGGGGGAGAAAAAGGAGAGTGAGAGAAAGAATGTGTGTATAAAAGTAAGTAACGGATGGGGTACGAGGGGGAGGTGGGGCATTAGCGGAAGTTAGAGAAGTCGATGTTCATGCCATCAGGTTGGAGGCTACCCCGACGGAATATAAGGTGTTGTTCCTCCAGCCTGAGTGTGGCTTCATCTTTACAGTAGAGGAGGCCGTGGATAGACATTCCCATTCTGACATGTCTATCCACGGCCTCCTCTACTGTAAAGATGAAGCCACACTCAGGTTGGAGGAACAACACCTTATATTCCGCCTGGGTAGCCTCCAACCTGATGGCATGAACATCGACTTCTCTAACTTCCGCTAATGCCCCACCTCCCCCTCGTACCCCATCCGTTACTTATTTTTATACACACATTCTTTCTCTCACTCTCCTTTTTCTCCCTCTGTCCCTCTGAATATACCCTTTGCCCATCCTCTGGGTCCCCCCCCCCCCCCGTCTTTCTTCCCGGACCTCCTGTCCCATGATCCTCTCGTATCCCTTTTGCCAATCACCTGTCCAGCTCTTGGCTCTATCCCTCCCCCTCCTGTCTTCTCCTATCATTTTGGATCTCCCCCTCCCCCTCCAACTTTCAAATCTCTTACTCACTCTTTCTTCAGTTAGTCCTGACGAAGGGTCTCGGCCTGAAACGTCGACTGCACCTCTTCCTACAGATGCTGCCTGGCCTGCTGCATTCACCAGCAACTTTGATGTGTGTTGCTTGAATATTCAGCTCCTGCTTTTCTGATTTGCAGAAAAATAAACTTTAAACTCCTCAACTTCAATTAATTTTCAGCTAAAGTTTCTTTATTTTCTCAGAAAGACCACATTGCTATTACATTATTAAATTATAGCTATCTGTAGGGTCAGTGTGCCAAAGCAAAGTCCTGAAAATCCAGGTTGAAATGACTCCAAGGTAGAAGGCACTACCTTGTGAGTGGATTTAAGCAAAACAGCATTTTTAGTAACAGCAAATTCACAATACATTTTCAAGAACACACCCAGACCAGATGTATTTATTACGTGTACATTTTATGTTAACAACTAGCACACCCAGGAATACGGTGGGGGTAACCCGCAAGCATCAGCACACACTCTGCACCATCATAGCATGCTCACAATATTCTGTAAAACACAAACAGCGGTAGCAACACCAGAACAAAACAAGCCTCTTTCCCATCCCTCCTACACACTCACTCACACCCCAAACAGCAGGACCAACTGCGTCTGGGCCTCTACTCCTTGTCCCCAGATTGCCTCATGACATGTGTACACAAATTTTCACTTTGTAAATAAATCCAATACTGCAGGTCAATAACATACCAACTCTGGAGAAAGTAAAACAGCTTTGTAAATTAATACCTTCATTTTTGTGTTAGAAGATCACAGTAAAAAGTGCTGTACAGGCTATAACCCAGAGATTATACTCAACATTAATTAAATTACAATTACTTTAAAGTATCGAGTTCCGATGGACACAAGAATTTTAAAAACATAAGCAAATGGCTAAATGACAATTAAAAAAAAGACGAGAAAATCTGCAGATGCTGGAAATCCAAGCAACACACACAAAATGCCGGAGGAACTCAGCAGGCCAAGCAGCACCTATAGAAAAGAGAACAGTTGACGTTTCGGGCTGAGACCCTTCAGCAGGACTGGAGAGAGAAAGAAAAGTTTAAAGTAGGGGGAGGGGAGGGGAGGGAGAAACAAGGTGATAGGTGAAACCGGGAGGGGGAAGAGGTGAAATAAAGAACTGGGAAGATGATTGGTGAAAGAGATACAAGGCTGGAGAAGGGGGAGTCTGGTAGGAGAAGACAGAAGGCCATGGAAGAAAGAACAGAAAGAGAACCAGAGGGAAGCAATGGGCAGACAAGGAGATAAGGTGAGAGAGAGGAAAGGGAATGGGGAATGGTGAAGGGGAAGGGGGCATTACCAAAGCTTGAAAAAAAATCGATGTTCATGCCATCAGGTTGGAAGCTACCCAGTCGGAATATAATGAGTTGTTCCTCCAAACCGAGTGTGACCTCATTACAGAGGAGGTGACCATGGATTAACATATGGAAATGGGAATGGGAAGTGAAATTAAAATGGGTGGCTACTGGGAGATCCCGCTTCTTCTGGCGGATGGAGCATAAATGCTCGGCAAAGCAGTCTCCCAATCCACATCGGGTCTCACCGATATACAGGAGGCCACACCGGTACCACAAGACACAGTACATGATCCCAACAGACTCACAGGTGATGTGTCATCTCACCTGGAAGGACTGTTTAGGGCCCTGAATGGTAGTGAGGGAGGGGCAGTGCAGCACTTGTTCTACTTGTAAGGATAAGTGCAGGAGGGACGAATGGACAAGGGAATCGCGTAAGGAGTAATCCCTGCGAGAAGCAGAAAGTGGGGGAGGGGTGGGGAGAAAAGAAAGAGGGACATGCTTGGAGGTGGGATCCCATTGGAGATGGTGGAAGTTCCGGTAAATTATGTGCTGAACTTGGAGGCTGGTGGGGTGGTAGTGAGGGCAAGAGGAACCCTATCCTTGGTGGGGTGGCAGGAGGATGGGGTGGGAGCAGACATGTGCGAAATGGAAGAGATGTGGTTGCAGGCGGTGTTGAAGGGAAGCCCCTTTCTTTGAAGGGGGACATCTCCTTCGTTCTGGAATGAAAAGCCTCATCCTGAGAGAAGGGAATGACATTTTTTGCAAGTATCAGGGTGGGAGGAGGTATAGTCCAGGTAGCTGTAAGAGTTTGTGGGTTTGTGCTGTAAGAGTCTCTGATTATTAACCCAAAATGAGTTACCACCCTTTCTCTTCAATTCTCAGCATATTTAAGATATGCTATTGGATTCAGCACATTCAATGGTATTAACTTTCTCCCCACAAATTTCAAATCTTGATCTATTAGTAAAAATCAAAATTGTTGCTAGTTTCCCGACAGGATCACTCACCATCCTGTTGTTGTTCATGACTGGTAGTGTGACTGCTTCCTGAATCCAAAGAGTAGGCACTGTCAGGACTGTTCTCCACTGAATGCACAACTGGCCAATCAGAATCACCTTCTTGTAGTTTCTTTGGTTGTTCTTCTACTTGAAAATCACTGTCATGGAAGATGGTATAGTAAATGCACAACTAAAGCTACAGCAGAAGAATTAATGAATACTCAAACTACACAATACAAAATCTTACTAAAGAGCATTAAACACATTTTGTAAGTGTAAATATTTTCTTTTCACATCCCACTGAAAGAAAGCCTTTCATGATCAGATGCTTGCTCACCCTCAACTGTCCTGCTAAAGAAATAAAGTTTGCATTCTATTTCAGTTCTCTTGTTAATGGACTATCCATATTGATAAGTTGTTGACAAACTCCAAAATTTTTCTGCCGTGATAGTCTACTTAAAATATTTTTTTCTTGTTGACAAAAAAGTGTCATAGAAACACAGAAATCTACAGCACATTGCAGGCCCTTCAGCCCACAATATTGTGTCAACCATGTAACCTACTCTAGAAACTGTCCAGAATTTCCTTACCACATAGCCCTCTATTCTAAGCCCAATGTAGCTATCTAAGAGACTCTTAAAAGATCCTGTTGTCTCCACCTCTACCACCATCACCGGCAGTGCATTCCACACACCCACCACTTTGTGTGAAAAACCTACCTCTGACATCCCCCTTGTACCTACTTCTAAACACCTTAAAACTATGCCCTCTTGTGTTAGCCATTTGAGCCTGGGAAAAAGCCTCTGGCTATCCACACCATCAATGCCTCTCATCATCTTATACACCTCGATAAGGTCACCCCTCATCCTTTGTTGCTCCAAGGAGAAAAGCTCAAGTTCACTCAACTTATTCTTATAAGGCATCCAGGCAACATCCTTGTAAATCTCTGCATTCTCTCTATAGTATCCACATTCTTCCCAAAGTGAGGTGACTGGAATTGAACACAGTACTCCAAGTGGGGTCTAACTAAGGTCTTGTATAGCTGTAACATTACCTCACAGCTCTTGAACTCAGTCCCATGGTTGATGAAGGCCAACACACCATACGCCTTCTTAACAACATTGTCAACCTGTGCAGCAGCTTTGAGGACCCCATGATCTCACTGATCCTCCACACTGCCAAGAGTCTTACCATTATTATATTTTGTCTTCAAATTTGACCTACTAAAATGAACCACTTCACACTTATCTGAGTTGGGCTCCATCTGCCTCTTCTCAGCCCAATTCCGCATCCTATCAATGTCGTGTTGTAACCTCTGACAACCCCCGCAGACTATCCACACCACCCAAGTCGCTTATTCAGCCCATCTGGATCATGACAGCAACTCCACTGGTCTAATTCCACATCTCCTTATTTCCTTGCATACCTGCAATTTCTTACACGTGCCCATCACCCCCCATCCCCACTAATCCTTTTTGCCATTAAGAGATAATTTACAATAGCCAGTAACCTGTCACTGTGTCTTCGGGACATGGGAAAAGATCCATGTAACATACAGACCGCACTAAGAACAGGACAACAGTATTGAAGCCTCGTGCCTGGATCTGCTGTGCCACTTTGCTGCCCAAGCTATTCTAAAGAAGCCCACCTTTGTACCTGCAGTGCAGATGATAAATTCCAGATAATTGGTATGAGGTAATTTTAGAATTCAACATTTAACAACGCTCAGAATACCCACTTTGCTGTACTGGTAGAATGATTATCATTCAAAGGATAAAACGTCAGCGTGCTTGTTTCAGTTTCCAACACATCCATCCTCTGGGACAAAGTATTATCTGCATCTTCTGGGCAAATAGAACTTGGCCTTCCAACAGAATTTCTTGACAAAAGACCAGGGGAAATTTCCATCTTAAAAAAAAGATTTATTTATTTTTTGGTAACGTAAGATAAAACTGAGCATAATTAATCTGCTGTGATGAAGAATATATAATATACTATAATTCCTTCAAGACCCCTCTCCACATTGACCATCAATGCATAAACTCTAGCTCCCCATAAAAATTGAAGATAGGAATGACATTTGGACTAAGAGCATAGATTTCTACCTCATGTTCAAATCATCACTCTGCTGGTTCAATCATTCATTTAAATATACAATTATGTCAAGTGTGAACCTTAGTAAGCTTGTGAACATACAAAGATGCAATGAATCTTTACAGAAAATGTAAAAACAAAACATAGACCATAGGGAGAAAACGAAAAGCAAGCAACCTTTTCCAACTGCAGAGTCTTTGCATTTCATCAAACTTAAAATTTCTGGAGTATAAAAGCATATCAAGATTCCATAATTCCAAAATATTTTATTAGTTAAGTTTCTTAGGGCTTCTGGAATTAAACATTTTTTTCCACACATTGAAAAATAAATTAATCAAACAGTCTAAAGTTTCAAAAGAAAGCCAATTTTCAGTAGAAAATGCTGAAAGTGAAAGCCAATATCTAAACAATACTGGTGTCTTCTGACAGAAGTTGATCTGAAATCATTTGGCCAAGTAGACACTGGAACCAACTATTAACATGTATATAACTTGCCATTTATACAGTTCTGCAATCCATCATGAAAACACATGCATAGGCCCATTTCACTACTTTATGGTATAAATGAAATGATCGTTATGACATGGGACACTAGAATTCACTTCAGCTTGCTTACAAAGTGCAATCACAGTTATACCACTGCTAAATTCCACTCAGTTTGTAAGGAATACAAAGTCTGCAACATCGTAATTCATAGATTACATATCAATTAGTGACTGACGTCAGACAGTCAGGATTGCTGATATTTTGGTTTTGAGACTATTTCTTCAAAGTGGAAGACAATGGAGTGAATACAGCTCGTCAGACACACTTCTGAGAAGTCCTTAAATGCAGTGCTGATAAAAAGTATTCCCATCCCTTGGAAGTTTTCTTATCTTATTGTTTTACAACATTGAATCACAGTGGATTTAATTTAGCTTTTTTTGACACTGATCAACAGAAAAATACTTCTTGATGTCAAAGTGAAAACAGATCTCTACATAGTGATCTAAATTAATTACAAATATAAAACACAATAACTGATTGCATAAGTATTCACCGCCTTTAATATGACACACCAAATCATCACTGATGCATCCAATTGGTTTTAAAAATCACATAATTAGTTAAATGGAGATCACCGTGTGCAGTCAAGGTGTTTCAATTGACTGCAGTAAAACCTGAAAGGTCCAACTGCTGGTGAGTCAGCGTCCAAAAGAGCTGATTGTGGACTACAGAAGGAACAGAGATCGGCTCGGCCTGATCAACATCAATGGGTCTGCAGGTTGAGAGGGCGAGTCGTTTCAAGTTCCTTAGTATATGCATCACTGATGATCTTACCTGGACTGTACACACTGGCTGTGTGGCAAAAAAAAAATAGCACAACAGTGACTCTTCCACCTCAGGCAACTGCAGAAGGACCCCCAACTGCAGTATGGACCCCCAAATCCTCAACACCTTCTACAGGGACACCAGTTGAGAGCATCCTAAATGGCTGTATCACCGCCTGGTACGGGAACTACACCAACCTTGATTGCTGGGCACTGCAGAGAGTGGTACGGACAGCCCAGTCCATCTGTGGATGTGAACTTCCCTCCATTGAGGATATTTGTAGCAGTAGGTGCAGAAAGAAGGCCTGAACGATGATCAGGGACACCAGTCACCCCAACCATAAACTGTTTCAGCTGCTTCTGTCTGGCAAACTCTACCGCAGCATTAAAGCCAGGATCAACAGGCTAGGGGACAGCTTCTTTCTATAAGCCATTAGACTTTCAAATTCATGTCTGTACATTGCAACGGAGTCATAGCGCAAAAGATTTTTACTCCCTCACGTTGTGGGATGGATGCAAGATGTAAATAAATTCTAATTCTAAATCCTAGCAAAACCTACACCATGAAGACAAATGAACACTCCAGGCAACTCCGCAAAAAGATTATTGAAAAGCTCAAGTCAGGAGATGGATATAGGAAAATTTCAAAGTCACTTAATATCCTTTGGAGTACAGTTAAGTCAATCATCAAGAAATGGAAAGAATATGGCACAGCTGTAAATTTGCTCAAAAACTGAGTGACCATGCAAGAAGGGGACAAGTGAGGGAGGCCAACAAGAGACTTATGACAACTCTGGAGGAGTTAAAAGCTTCAGTGGCTGAGATGGGAGAGATTGCACATACAGCAACTGGTGCCTGAGTGCTCCACCAGTCGCAGCTTTATGGGAGAGTGGCAAAAAGAAGGCCTCTATTAAAAAAAAACCTCAAATGAAATCTCGGTTAAAGTTTGCCAGAAGGCATGTTGGAGATTCTGAAGTTAGCTTGAAGGTTCTATGGTCCAATTAAACCAAAATTGAACTTTTTGGCCATCAGACTAAACACTATGTTTGGCATAAGCCAAACACCACACAACACCAGTAATACACCATCACTACCATGAAGCATGGTGGTGGGGGGGCGTCACGTGATAACGTGGGATTGAGACATGTAAATCCAGCTCTCCCGCAACAAATCAGTGAAGTACCGTTTAAACAAAACAAAGTTAGTAAATATTTTCTGAAAACTATTTATAAACTTTGTAAGACTACTTTACGATATGCCTCCTAAACCGCAACAAAAGAAGTCTGCTGTTGCGAAGCAGCCGCGAGACGGGAAGAAAAAAGGGCCTACTGCAACGATGGAGCCTCGGACTCAGGTTGGATCTCCTTCGGTAGAACAGGGAGCAACGGCGGTGGTAACGGCTTCTTCGAAGAAGACACCGGAAATGCGCATGCGCAAATCGACACAACACAAACTACAAGAACTGACAGCCACTGCAATTGAAAATGACTCAGAGTCAGAATTGGATTCTGCAGAGAACACAGATGAAGAAGAGGAGGAAGAATTGGAAGCGATTGGAAGTAAAGGAGATGATAGAGATATGAGAGAGGCTATATTGCAGTTAACAGCTGAATTAAGAAAAGTAAGATGAGCTTAGAGATATGAAGATGTGCTATGATAAAGTTATGGCAAAACAGGACAAAATGGATAAGCAGCTTCAGAAGATGGAAAGAGCAATGGGGCATATGAATGATAGAGTGGAAAAAACAGAAAATGATCCTGCTTGTCTGGAATTCGGAAAGAAACCGACTCTTGGAGAAAGTGGACATGTTGGAAAATTTTAGTAGACGTAATAATATTAAAATTGTTGGTCTTAAAGAAGGTATGGAGGGAGATAAACCAATAGAATTTTTTCAAAGATGGATCCCGGATGTTTTGCAAATGGAAGAGGAGGTTCGACCAATTGAAATTGAGCGGGCACATAGAGCTTTAAGACCAAAACCAAAAGATGACCAATATCCACGGTCGATTTTAATAAAATTCTTAAGATTTCAAGACAAGGAAAGGATTCTACAGGCAGCTGCTCGAGCTGCCAAAGATAGAAAAGGGCCATTGATAACTAAAGGGAACAAAATTTTTTTCTACCCTGATATAAGTTACGAACTTTTGAAGAGAAGGAAGAAATTTAACCCAGTGAAAAAAACCCTATGGGAGCATGGTTATCAATTTACACTGCGTTATCCTGCAACCTTGAAGGTTTTTTTGCCTGGTGGAGAAAAAAGATTTTTTGATGACTACCAGAAAGCAGAGCAGTTTATGCGAGATTCTCTGAATATTCACCAGATACAAGAACAAACCCAGGAGAGCGAGATAGATTGAAGATGAAGATTGGGTTAAAGAATGGATTTGTTGGATTTTTGAAGCTGGATGAATGTATATACATATATTATTAATTATACGAGGGGGGTAAGAAAGGTTAAAACTGGAAGAATATTAGTTGGGAATAGTAATACTAATTTTGTATATATATATATATATATATATATATATATATAAAATGTTTTTTTTTGTTGCGGGGGAGCTGGAAGAAGCACTGATCGATTGCTACGCTAGTCATGTGTGCAAGCGTGGCATTTGCCACGACCCGTAAAATGGAGGGGGGTAGTGTTGTGTATCCTTTCATTCACAACATTAGTGGGGGGGTATTTTGTTTTTTCTTTTTTTGTTTTTTTTCTATCTTCTTTTTTCTTACTGCCTGGAAGGTTGGGAGGGAGACACATAGCAACATGGTGAAGTTTAAAGAGATTCCCCAAGGAACTATGAGAGTTGAGAAGATAAATAATGTTTTAGATTGGAGTAACTTTGTTAAGAATAATGACTAATTTATTGAATTGTTTGAGTTTTAATGTTAATGAGCTTAATGGACCAGTGAAAAGAAAAAGAATCTTAACACATATTAAAAAAATGAAGATAGATTTAGCTTTTTTACAGGAAACGCACCTAACGGAAACAGAACATCAGAAACTAAAGAGAGATTGGGTGGGTAGTTTTGTTGCGGCTTCATTTAATTCAAAAGCGAGGGGAGTAGCAATTTTGATCAATAAAACGCTACCAATTAGAATACAAAATGTAATAACTGATTCTGCGGGGAGATATGTGATTATACATTGTCAACTTTTTTCTGAACTATGGACTTTTATGAATATTTATGCACCAAACGAAAATGATGCAAAATTCATACAAGAAGCTTTTCTGAATTTGGCGGATGCACATGAAAAAATATTAATTGGGGGAGATTTTAATTTTTGCTTAGACCCAGTCTTAGATAGATCAACCAAGGCTGTTATAAAATCGAAGGTAGTAAATTTAACTTTATCATTGATGAAGGATTTAAATCTGATTGATATATGGAGAAGAATCAATCCTAAAGAGACTATTCATTTTACTCCCATAGACATAAAACTTTTTCAAGGATAGATTTGTTTCTATTATCAATGCATATTCAACAGAGTGAAAAATATGGAATATAAAGCAAGAATATTATCAGATCATTCCCCTTTATTAATGACAAAATAATGGCTGATAAGGAAGAAGTGGCTTATAGATGGAGATTTAATTCAACATTATTAAAACGTTAAGATTTTTGTGATTTTATGAAAAAACAGATTCAATTTTTTTTGGATACAAATTTTCATTCAGTGGATGATAAATTTATATTATGGGATGCGATGAAAGCATATCTTAGGGGCCAGATAATAAGTTATACGTCTAAAATTAAGAAAGAATATATGGCAGAACTAGATCAATTGGAAAAAGAGATTACAAAATTATAAAAAGAATCTCAAAGATATATGTCAGAAGAAAAACGAAAACAACTTGTCAATAAGTTACAATATAATATGCTTCAGACATATAGAACGGAAGAAGCAATCATAAGAACTAAACAAAGGTATTATGAGTTAGGTGAGAGAGCACATAAAATTCTTGCCTGGCAGTTGAAAACAGAACAAGCTTCCAAAACAATAAATGCAATTCGAACAAGGGCAAATAAAATATCTTATAAGCCTCTTGAAATAAATGAAACCTTTAAAAATTTCTATTCTGAATTATATCAATCAGAATCCCAAAATGATGTTAACGAGATAGAAAGGTTTTTATCACAAGTTTCTCTTCCAAAATTGAATTTGGAAGAACAGAAGGGATTAGATATGCCTTTTACATTAAAAGAAGTTGAAGAAGCTTTAGGATCACTCCAAAGTAATAAATCTCCAGGAGAAGATGGTTTTCCACCCGAATTTTATAAAAAATTTAAAGATTTATTATTTCCTCTTTTTATGGAACTAATACGTCAAGCAGAAAAAATACATAAACTTCCAGAATCTTTTTCAACAGCAATTGTAATAGTATTGCCAAAAAAAGACAGAGATCCTATGAAACCAGCATCATACAGGCCTATTTCTTTATTGAATACAGATTATAAAATAATAGCAAAAATTTTATCGAATAGATTATCTAAATATTTACCAAAATTAATACATTTGGATCAAACAGGATTTATTAAAAATAGACAATTGGCAGATAATGTAACCCGGCTACTCAGTATAATTCAGTTGGCACAAAAAAGGGATGAGAAGAGTATAGTAGTAGCTTTGGATGCAGAAAAAGCATTTGATAGATTAGGATAACAACACACATCAAAGTTGCTGGTGAACGCAGCAGGCCAGGCAGCAACTGTAGGAAGAGGTGCAGTCGACGTTTCAGGCCGAGACCCTTCGTCAGGACTAACTGAAGGAAGAGTTAGTAAGAGATTTGAAAGTTGGAGGGGGAGGGGGAGATCCAAAATGATAGGAGAAGACAGGAGGGGGAGGGATAGAGCCAAGAGCTGGACAGGTGATAGGCAAAAGGGGATACGAGAGGATCATGGGACAGGAGGTCCGGGAAGAAAGACAAGGGGGGAGGGGGGACCCAGAGGATGGGCAAGAGGTATATTCAGAGGGACAGAGGAGAAAAAGGAGAGTGAGAGAAAGAATGTGTGCATAAAAATGAGTAACAGATGGGATACGAGGGGGAGGTGGGGCCTTAGCGGAAGTTAGAGAAGTCGATGTTCATGCCATCAGGTACCCAGACGAAATATAAGGTGTTGTTCCTCCAACCTGAGTGTGGCTTCATCTTTACAGTAGAGGAGGCCGTGGATGGACATGTCAGAATGGGAATGGGATGTGGAATTAAAATGTGTGGCCACTGGAAGATCCTGCTTTCTCTGGCGGACAGAGCGTAGATGTTCAGCAAAGCGGTCTCCCAGTCTGCGTCGGGTCTCGCCAATATATAAAAGGCCACATTGGGAGCACCGGACGCAGTATATCACCCCAGTGGACTCACAGGTGAAGTGTTGCCTCACCTGGAAGGACTGTTTGGGGCCCTGAATGGTGGTAAGGGAGGAAGTGTAAGGGCATGTGTAGCACTTGTTCCGCTTACACGGATAAGTGCCAGGAGGGAGATCAGTGGGGAGGGATGGGAGGGACGAATGGACAAGGGAGTTGTGTAGGGAGCGATCCCTGCGGAATGCAGAGAGACGGGGGGAGGGAAAGATGTGCTTAGTGGTGGGATCCCGTTGGAGGTGGCGGAAGTTACGGAGAATAATATGTTGGACCCGGAGGCTGGTGGGGTGGTAGGTGAGGACCAGGGGAACCCTATTCCTAGTGGGGTGGCGGGAGGATGGAGTGAGAGCAGATGTACGTGAAATGGGGGAGATGCGTTTAAGAGCAGAGTTGATAGTGGAGGAAGGGAAGCCCCTTTCTTTAAAAAAGGAAGACATCTCCCTCGTCCTAGAATGAAAAGCCTCATCCTGAGAGTAGATGCGGCGGAGACGGAGGAATTGCGAGAAGGGGATGGCGTTTTTGCAAGAGACAGGGTGAGAAGAGGAATAGTCCAGATAGCTGTGAGAGTCAGTAGGCTTATAGTAGACATCAGTGGATAAGCTGTCTCCAGAGACAGAGACAGAAAGATCTAGAAAGGAGAGGGAGGTGTCGGAAATGGACCAGGTAAACTTGAGGGCGGGGTGAAAGTTGGAGGCAAAGTTAATAAAGTCATGGTGAGTTCTGCATGTGTGCAGGAAGCAGCGCCAATGCAGTCGTCGATGTAGCGAAGGAAAAGTGGGGACAGATACCAGAATAGGCACGGAACATAGATTGTTCCACAAACCCAACAAAAAGGCAGGCATAGCTAGGACCCATACGGGTGCCCATAGCTACACCTTTAGTTTGGAGGAAGTGGATAGATTAGAATGGGATTTTTTATTTAAAGTATTAGAAAAATATGGGTTAGGAACATCTTTTATAAATTGGATTAAAACTTTAAATTCTAACCCTAAAGCTAAAGTAGTGACAAACTCTCAAATTTCAACACCATTCCAGTTAAAAAGGTCAACTAGACAAGGTTGTCCACTATCACCTGCTTTATTTGTATTGGCGATAGAGCCATTAGCAGAACTAATTAGAATTGATCCAGATATTATGGGTTTTAGAGTTAATCAGGAGGAATATAAAATTAATCTTTTTGTCGATGATGTTTTGATCTATTTAACAAACCCACAACATTCGTTACATAAATTATCTTCTAGATTGGATGAATATGGGAAGGTATCAGGTTACAAAATAAATTGGGATAAAAGTGAAATTTTACCTCTTACTAAAGGAGACTATAGTCAATGTCGATTAGTAACCCAATTTAGATGGCCGGTAAATGGTATAAAGTATTTAGGTATAAGACTTGATAATGATGTAAAGAATTTATATAAATTTAATTATTTACCACTATTGAGAAAAATTCAAGAAGATCTTGAGAAATGAATGATATTACCAATAACATTAGTAGGTAGAGTCAATGTTGTAAAAATGAATATATTTCCTAGATTACAGTATTTGTTTCAAACATTACCAATACAACTGCCACAGAAATTTTTTCAAGGTTAAATAAAAGTGTGAGAAAATTTCTTTGGAAAGGTAAAATGTCAAGAATATCATTGGAAAAATTGACATGTAAATTGGGTTAGGAGGGTTACAACTTCCAAACTTTAAAAACTATTATAAAGCAAATCAACTTAGATTTATTGCATCTTTCTTCGATGATCGAAAACCAGCATGGATTAAAATAGAACTAGACAAGATAGGAGAAAATAGACCTCTAATTTTATATATAAATGGGAATCTAAATTGATACGGGAAAAGAAAGAATCTCCTATATTAACACATTTGATTGATCTATGGAATAAGATAAATGTTGATAATGAAACACAGAAATCTCTATTAGCAAGGAGACCTCTGTTCCAAAACAGACTTATTCCTTTTACAATGGACAATCAACTTTTATATAATTGGTACCAAAAAGGGATTAAATTTATAGGAGATTGTTTTGAACGAGGTATATTGATGTCATTTGAACAATTAAAGTATAAATATAAAATATCTAATAATACTTTCTTTTGTTACTTTCAATTAGGGCTTACTTAAAAGGTAAGCTGGGTCAAACAATGTTTTTGCCAAAACCTAATGAAATTGAAATTTTAATACAAAAAGGGAAAATTAAAAAATTTATTTCTTGTATGTATAATTTGATTCAAGAACAGACAATTAAACATGGAACCCATAAGTCAAAGCAAAAATGGGAAACAGATTTGAATATTAATATTGATGAAACAAATTGGTCAAGACTCTGTCTTGACAGTATGACAAATACAATAAATGTTCGACTTAGATTAGTACAATATAATTTTTTACACCAATTATATATTACACCGCAAAAAATAAATAGATTAAATTCAAATCTATCTGATAAATGTTTTCGGTGTAATCAAGAAATTGGTACTTTTTTACATTCTACTCGGTCTTGTTTTAAAATTCAACCCTTTTGGATAAATTTAAGAATCTTATTGGAACAAATTACTGGAACTCAACTTCCACATAACCCTGTATTATTTCTATTAGGTGATATTGAAGGGATAAAACCGAAACTTAAATTGAATAAATATCAGAAAGAATTTATAAAAATTGCATTGGCAGTAGCTAAGAAGACTATAGCAGTTACTTGGAAATCTGATTCGTATTTAAGTATGGATCGTTGGAATAATGAAATGGCTAGTTCTATTCCACTAGAAAAAATTACTTATAATTTAAGAGACAAATATGTAACATTTTTGAATATTTGGCGCCCTTATTTACAAAAGATAGGATGGCATATTTAAGTGCTCCGATAAAGACTTTGGTCACTTGGGGAAAGTAACGAATAATTATACCAAATTTATTTTGAATCCCATGGAGCATGTGGAAACCTTCCAACACCCAGGCGGCTCTTTTCTTCCTTTCTTTCTTTTTAGGTAGGACTATATATGGGGGGGGGGGGGGGGGGGGGGGGGGGGAGGGTAGATTCTATTTTTTCTTGTATTCCTTTTGAAAATTCAATAAAAATTATATTACAAAAAAAAAAGCATGGTGGTGGCTGCATCATGCTCCGGTGATGCTTCACTGCAGCAGGCCCTGGAAGGTTTGTGAAGTTAGAGGGTAAAATGAATGCAGCAAAATATTGAGAAATCCTGGAGGATAACCTGATGCAGCCTGCAAGAGAACTGCAACAGGAGAAGATTTGTTTTCCAGCAAGATAATGACCCCAAGCACAAAGCCAAAGTTACACAAGAGTGGCTTAAAAACAATAAAGTTATGTTCTGGAGTGGCCAAGTCGGAGTCTAGACCTCAATCTAATTGAGAATTTGTGGCTGGACTTGAAAAGGGCTGTTCGCTCATGATCACCATGCAACCTGACAGAGCTTGAGCAGTTTTGTAAAGAAGAATGGGGAAAAGTTGCAGTGTCCAGATGTGCAAGTTGCTGGAGACCTATGCACACACACTTAAGGCTGTATTTGCTGCCAAAGGTGCTTCTACTAAATATTTACTTGAAGGTGGTGAATGCTTATGCAATTGATTTTGTGTTCTATATTTGTAATTAATTTAGATCACTTCGTAGAGATATGCTTTCACTTTGACACGAAAGAGTCTTTTTCTGTTGATCAGTGTTTAAAAAAAGCCAAATTAAACCCACTGTGACTCTATGTTGTAAAACAATGAAACACGAAAACTTCTGAGGTGAGTGAGCAAGCGAGCCTACTCACCATTTTCAACTTTGCTCAGGTTGACCTAATCCTCTATTTTTGCAGCTTGTTCAAACACATGGGTGTAAATAAATATATTTTTTGTATTCTTGCATGACAAAAGGTAGTATAGACTTGCTTCAATATGAATAATTATAAAGTTGCAGAAATGTTCCTGTCTATTTTAACAGATCTCATGACTGCAAAGAGGAGCCATGCAGTATAAATATACTTTTTAAAATTTTCATTTAAATCATAAAACCAGATATTATAAAGAAGATATTTTCAGTAAAACATCCCAAGTATTGTGCATGTGCAAATTTTAACCCTAATGCATTGGAGATTTTGACATTGATTGATGTCTTAGGTGAGTTCTTATTTCTGTGGCATGAACTTCTCCTTTCCTAATATCAGCTGGCATCAGATAGTCATTACAAAGGCAAGTTTTAGCTTCCACCAGCTTCATTATTATATAGATTAAGCTGTCAATAATGTTTAAAAATATTTAAAAACCCCATTCAAACAGCAATAAAAATATAGAAACGAAGAGTGAAACAGAAACGTTTGCAGGCCAGGCACAATTATGGTGCGGAAAGAGACGGAGTGTTTCAGGTCAGAGACACTTTGCCAGGAGCAGGAGTAAGCTGTTTTGGCTACACCCCACTATTCAGAATGAAGGTGGATAATAAATGATCAATTTTCAATTACCAGTTCCTGCCTTTATCTCACATCCCTCTATCTCTAATGATAAGTTACAAATGAGATTAAGTTGAACTTAATATAAAAATCTTGAACAATAGGAAACAGTAATTATGAATTAGTATATGTAAAAAAAAATCACTTGCACCTTCAGCAAAGCATAACATTGAAGGATTATAACAGCAAAGATTGTTTGAATATTTAAAGAGCACATCCGTTCATGAAGTACTGAAGAATGCCAATAACATACCCTGAGCATCGAATTATTGATAGCAAGTTATAGTCTTACATTTGTACATAAAATAAATTGCTCTCAGTGATGACTGATGACTGAGCCTTGCCCCTACAAATTCACAGCCATTCAGTTCATTTCTCATTGCTGTTATATTCACCCTTTCAAGTAAAGCTTCATCCTCAACAACAGATTTCTACAGGGTTGTTTGGCTAAGGTCATGTCTTTAAGTAGTGGTTAACAATCCCATATCAAAAGCACCACTCTTGTTCATAAGCTGGATATAATATCACTATTTATAGCCTGCTCCATAAATGCCGCACTATTTCCCCACTCCAGGAGACACCCTAAATTCTAGCCATCTATTTTCTCACAAACAACCCATTTTTTTCGGCAGTTTTGAATAAATGTTTAAAAAAAAAATCAACATTGCATGTAGTTTATATTTTAAAAAGTCTGCAATGTGATATCTTCCAATTTATTAATCCAAGAGATATTAAAATGACAATATCCTGCAGATATGACATAATCCAACAAGTTAGAATGTGGATCAGCTGTGGTTGTCAACAGAATGAATAAAAGTCAATACACATGAACATCTCTTCAAAGAGCAATTTCAAACTGTGACTGCCCAGATGCAGAGCACACTCAATGGGATGAATAGCCTGATTCTGCTGCTATGTCTTATGGTTATAAAAGTTTAGAATTTCAGTTTTATGATCATGTCACTAAATCAAGTTGTATTCTCCACGCAAGGGAAAACGATCAACAAATCTGCTTCTTACAGATATCAATTGTGAGCAAAACTTTTAGTATGGGACTCTATTATGACTAGATTCTTCAGTAAAAGCTGTTACCAAAGGGGGAAAAAAATGGAGCATTACAACTTCTTCCCTTTATTGATGGGTATTACCAATTCAAAAAAGTTACTTGCTCAGAAGCATACTAACCATCTTAAGGAAGTTATCCAAATTGCGTGGTTCGAAATTGTCTTGTTCTAAGCAGTTGTTGGACTTCCCTTGGGCTACTGACATTCTACCTGGAGTTGGGGTTGTACAGTACTCTTCCAGCTGCCTCCTTCCTAGAATGGAGTGAATAAGATCTTTGTCCATCCTTTCAGCCCATCTTCCTCGTGGATGAGATGTCTCAGAGTTACGTTCTGCTCGATCGTCCACACTGCTATCACCTGCCTCCTGCGAATACACAGTAAAACAAATTCTTCTGGAAAATCTTCGTACTGAATTTATCATGTGATAAAAATCAATGCACATTAACTCAGATATAAATGGCTATCTGCACATATGAGTTAACAACCCTCACATCTGACTAATTAACTGACTAGGTCTAAGAGAAACAATATCTCTTTCTTCAGTTTCACCCATTTTAGAATGACTGGAATGTGGCCACTTCAAACATTTTGCAAAACCTTATCCATTGTTTCAATCTTTGAGGAGTGGAGCAAATGGCGACTCCTTTGCTTGCATCTTTGGAAACAGCTCTATTTCCATCTTTAATATATGTATTTTTCCCTTTTGAAGGCCCTGACCTAGAGTTACACGCTGTCTGCAGTTCTTTGCAGGAATGGGACCTGCTCTCGGGTTTCACAACTGGCCATTGCTCAGCACATCAAAGGGTCAGCCCAAGAGTTCGGCTAGACTTTGGAGGCCTAGAATCTCAGGGCTCGGGAGACGGGCGGATCGAAGGTTGGTGTCACTGCAGAAGATCTGTGTGTCGTCAGGGGAGTCGGAATATATACAGCTGTGTACCCAGAGACCCAAGATCTTTGGGCATAGAGCTTGAAAAGAAAAAGCATTGTAACAGACTTTTAATGTCATTAAAATGGGAGGGAGGGAGCTGGTGGGGGGGGAACTTTGGGATTCTAACATTTAACTGTCGTCCATTCTTTGGGGCACTCCGCTTTTTGTGGATGGTTGCAAAGAAAAAGCATTTCAGGATGTATGTTGTATACATTTCTTTGACATTAAGTATACCTTTGAAACCTTTGATGTCTTCATTTCAGAATGCTTTAAAGTTATACATTTTGCAAAGTGTTAACTACCATCACAATCTCTTTCCAAACCTTGGGATTCACGTTAATTTCCAGGGGTTTGCTGGAATCTAGCTTTATTAAATTTTTGAATACATTTTAATATATTCATGCCAATTTCCTTCAGCTCTTTATTGACCAACTGAAATCAGAAATGGAAAATGTTGGAAATATTCAGGTCGGGTAGCACCTGTAAAGGAAGCAGCAGCTTTACTACGTCACAGCTGGAAAAATGAGGAACAACTGTGTATTAAGGTGCAGAAACATCTGGAATCCAGATGAAAGATTACAACTCATAAGTCACCTGTTTATCTCCCTCCACAGATGTCACTGCTGAGTTCCTCCAAGTGTTTTTCTAAAACTCCAGAACAAATAATAGGGGCATGTAAGAAAAAAAGTAGTGCAGGGCCCTTAGCATTATCAAGGATCCCTCCCATCCATCTCTCAATCTTTGTTGACCCCCTACCAGCAGGCAGGAGGTACCGTAGCATTAGGACAAGGACTGTTAAGATGTGAAACAGCTTTGTCCCCAGGCCGTGAGACTACTAAACTCCTATAGAAATGTTGCGAAAGAACCTGAAACAAGCAGTTCATGCAAGAAAGCTCACCAACATCCCAGAGTCGAAGCAGTTTTGAAAGAAGGAATGGTCTAAAATTCTTCCAAGCTTATGTGCAAGACTGATCAACAGTTACCATAAATGTTTAGTTGAAGTTAATGCTGTACAAGGGGGTCACACCAGTTACTGAAAACAAAAGATTCACATACTTTTTCCAACAAATATATGTAATATCAGATCATTTTTCTCAATAAATAAATGAAAAAGTATAATTTTTTTGTGTTATTTATTTAATTGAGTTCTCCTTATCTAGTTTTAGAACTTGCATGAAGATCTGATCACATTTTAGGTCATATTTATGCAGAAATGAAGGAATTTCTACAGGGTTCATAAACTTCCTACCACCACTGTAAATATTCTGAAATTCAAGATCAAAATTCCAAACCAGTTAGAGACATAGAAAACCTACAGCATAATACAAGCCCTACGGCCCACAATGCTGTGCCAAACATGTACTTATTTTAGAAATTACCTAGGATTACCCATAGCCCTCTATTTTTCTAAGCTCCATGTACCTATCCAGAAGTCTCTTAAAAGACCCTATCGTATCCGCCTCCACCACTGTCGCTGGTAGCCCATTCCACACACTCACCACTCTGTGTAAAAAAAACTCACCCCTGTCATCTCCTCTGTACTTACTTCCAAGCACCTTAAAACTGTGCCCTCTTGTGTTATCCATTTCAGCCCAAGGAAAAAGCCTCTGACGATCCACACGATCAATACCTCTCATTATCTTATACACGTCTATCAGATCACCTCTCATCCTCCGCCACTCCAAGAAGAAAAGGCTGAGTTCACTCAACCTATTCTCGTAAGGCATGCTCCCACACCCAGGCAACATCCTTGTAAATCTCCTCTGCACCCTTTCTATGGCTTACACATCCTTCCTGTAGTGAGGCGACCAGAACTGAGCACAGTACTCCAAGTGGGGTCTGACCAGGGTCCGATATAGCTAGTGCATTACTTAACTAATTGATACTGGCAGGCAACATTTTACCATTTTAAATACACTTGTATTTAAAATTCTCAACATATTAACAAAATATAAACTTCATTTAGTCATAAAACTATAGAACAGAAACTGACCCTTCCATCCATCTAGACTGTGTTAAACTATTAATCTACCTCATCCCACCCACCTGCATATGGACCATAGCCCTCCATATCCTTCCATCCATGTACCTATCCAAATTTCTCTTAAATGTTGCAATCCACCACTTGCATGGCATCTTGTTTCACACACACTCTCACCACCTTCTGATTGAAGAAGTTCCCCCTCGTTCTCCTGAAACATTTCACCCTTTACCCATAACCTCCAATTCTAGTCTCAGCCAACTTCCGTAGAAAACGCCTGCTATCTATACCCCTCAAAATTCTGTATACCTGTATCAAATCTCCCCTTATTCTTCTATGCTCTAAGGAATAAAGTCCTAACCTATTCAATCTTTCTGTATAACTCAGGTCCTTCTTGTAAATTTCCTCTGCACTTTCAATCCTATTGATATCTTTCCCTAGGTAGGTGACCAAAACTGCAGATAATACTCCAAATTAGGTCTCATCAATATCTTGTACAATTTCAACATAACATCCCATGTCCTGCACTCAATACTTTAATTTATGAAGGCCACAAGCTCTTTTTATGATCCCATCTACCTGTGACACCACTTAAGGAATTATAAATCTGTATTCTCAGATCCCCCTATTCTATCTCACTCCTCAGTGCCCTATTACTCACTGTACAAGTCCTACCCTGGTTGGTCCTCCTAAAGTGCAACACCTCTCACTTGTCTGAATTAAATTCCACCTGCCATTTTTCAGCCCAATTTGCCTGCTGGTCCAGATCCTGCTGCAAGTTTTGATAGCCTTCCTCACTGTCCACTACATCCTGAATCCTGGTGTCATCTTGCTGATCCAATTCACCACATTGTTATCTCTATCAGGATCAGGTCTTAGAATAAGGAACGACCCAATGTTTGGACATTTTAAATGCTGGGCTAGATGGATTGAAAAGCCAGGGTGTTGGGACCAGAAGCTCACTGCTCCATGACACTGACCCTGCTCTGTGCTGCACTGATGCTGAGGCCTGCCCCAAGTATCGTGTCTGCGGGCTCCGTGATACCTACTCTGCTCTGCGCTGAACGGAGGTTCAGCCTATAAGCCTGCTCCAGGCTTCATGTCTGAGGACTCACTTTCATTCTAAATGCTATTTGCTTACTTTTATTGTTTGCACAATGTGTTTCTTTTCTCTCTCTGCACAATGTGTTTCTTTTTTCTCTCTCTGCACATTGGGTGTTTGAGTCTTTTCTATGGGTTTTTTTGGGGGCTTTTTCTTTTGTGGTTGCCTGTAAGGAGATGAATCTCAAGGCTGAATGATGTATACATACTTTGATAATAATTGTACTTTGAACTTTATATCAACAAGCTGGATGATAAACAACAGCAGACCCAGCACCAGTCCCTGCTGCACTCCTCTAGTCAGGCCTCCAGTCACAGAAGCAACCATCTACTACCATCTATCTCTGGCTTTTCCTGCAAAGACAATGTCTAATCCCATTTATTATCTCACCCCGAATTTGAACATGATGAATGCCACCTGCAGATTTATATACAGAACAACTATCTATAGAGAAGGGCAAAGTAACAATGAAGATATTATAAAATGACATTTCACAGTTAAATTTAGAAATTGTTTTCACAACAAAGTATTCTATTCCTCCCAAAATACTCACCAATCTCTTTGCCCACATTGGAAGTTTCCCATTAGTCAACAGGAATACATCACCTTCAGCCTTACCTGCAATATTAAAGGTTTGTGTAGAGAGATAAGATAAGATTAGTTCTGTTTGTTCCACAAAATGAAAAATAATAATTTCCTGTGTGGTAAACTTTCCTTTCCTGGATTCTTTCCTTAAGATTTTGTACAGAATGAGAATAAAATGCATTTTGTGCAAGCTCAAGATAATATCTTTCCTAAACTTAACTGCCTCCAGCCTTATCGGGGTTTGGAAGCTTGCGTGTCTCAATGATCCAGAGAGCTATTCTAGCTAGAGTCAGAGTTTTATGATTTGGATCTTGGTAGTGTCACCCATGCCAAACAGATCAAAGGGTAGAGGCCAGACCAAGTGTGGTCCTCTGGTCCTCCAGGTTCAGGGATTCAGCTCAGGGCTAACAACTCTAACTGGTCAAACAAAATTGTTATGTAACTAGCAATGAAGAATCCATCTACATCTGAGTGTGGACATGTACAGACAGAGAAGGATGACCATCATCGCTGCCCTAACGCCAGCAGTGTAATGGGTAGCAAGTCAGTAAGCAAACTTATTTGGCAACACATTTTCTTTTATACCATATTTATGAAAAAGATTGCTAGTAGATTTTGGGAAATTTTATGAAAGAAGCAAATAACACAGTTTAACTTAAACAAAATCCACACTTTAAAAAAAAGTGTTGCAACAGTACACTAACAAAAGCGTAAGCTCAACTTAAGGCCTATTTGATACCTTGGCAGGATCAAAAAAAGGTCGGTCCAAGAGTAAAACATTCAGTCCTTCAAGTCAACTCTGCCATTCAATGAGTCAACACGACTATTCTCATATCATTTATTTGTGCCACATTTTGATCTTTCTTCCGAATGAAACCAATGATTGAATCTTCATTGCTTTCTGGAGTAGAGAATTCCAAAGGCCACGTATCGGAACAAAGAATTTTGTTTCCTCAGTTCAGAGCTGTTTCTACATTTACATCCTCCCCATATACAAAATCTATATACATATTTTTGATATTTTAGTGAGATCACAAATTATTCTTCTAAATTCTGGAGAATAATAAAGGACTAACCTACTAATATGCTGCTTGTATGACAAACTCACCACCTCAGGTACCAGCCTAATGAATCTGAACTTCAACCTTCCTTTGGCAACTATATATATTTTTTTAAATAGACCAAGATTGTATATAGTACCTCAGGCATAGCCTTTTCTGAGCACTGTATAATCATAGGAAAATATCTTTACTATTGTACTCAAATCGTACTGCTGTGCAGGGCAGAAAACCAAAATTGTACTTCATCTCAAATTGCTTGCTACACCCACACATTAGTTCTTAGTAACCTATTTACAAATATTCCCACACCTCCTTCAACATTATCCCCGCACCCCTTCACCATTTTATAAAAAGTCAGCTTTTTCATTTCTCCACTGAAAGAAGATTACCTAATTTTCCTAAATAGTACTCAATCAACATGGTTGTCTACTTACTAGGTTTATCTGCTTGAAGCCTCTACATTCTCATCATTACTTGATTTCCCACATTGCTTTGTCATTAGTGAACTGAAAATGTATTAAATTTGATTCCCATATCTGCTGGGATGAGAAAACCAACCAATACAGTTTGTCATCACAAGACATGTCAACCAAAGAGGACCCATTTATTCCTAACCACTCAAGCCACTGAGTTACATGCTGTATATGCTCGAATATTATTCAATCAGCTCTATGCAAACTCACTGAAAGCCTTCTGAAAATCCAAACAGATCACATCTACTGGTTCCCTCTCAGCAAAGTACCTTCTCAAAGTACTCCAATAGATTGGTTAAACATGATTTTTCTTCTTGTAAATATGAGCAGAATTAATTGGTCAGAATCAGAATCACGTTTATTATCACCGGTACGTGACATGAAATTTGTTAACTCAGCAGAAGCAATTCAGTACGTAATAGCAGAGAGAAAAAAAAAAAGCAAATCTATTATGTAAATTGAATAATTTAAAACGTGCAAAAATAGCAATACTGTATATTAAAAAAAGTGAGGAAGTGTCTAAAGATTTAATGTTCATTTAGGAATCCAATGGCAAAGGGGAAGAAGCTGTTCCTGAATTGCTAAGTGTGAGCCTACAGGCTTCTGTATCTCCTACCTGATGGTAACTGTGAGAAAAGGACATGCCCTGGATGCTAGAGGTCCTTAATAATGGACGCTGTCCTTCTGAGACACCGCTCCCACTTTGTAGGCTAGTACCCAACATGGAGCTGACTAGACTTACAACTTTCTGCGGCTTCTTTCGGTCCTGTGCAGTTGCCCCTCCATACCAGACAGTGATGTAGCCTGTCAGAATGCTCTCCATAGTACAACTACAGAAGTTTTTGAGTGTATTTGTTGACATATAAATCTCTTCAAACTCCTAATAAAGTATAGCTGCTGTCTTGTCTTCTTTATAACTACATCAATATTTTGGGACCAGGTTGGATCCTCAGAGATCTTGACACCCAGGAACCTGAAGCTGCTCACTCTCCACTTCTGGTCCCTCTATGAGGATTGGTATGTGTTCCTTCGTCTTACCCTTCCTGGAGTCCACAATCAGCTCTTTCGTCTTACTGACGGTGAGTGCCAGGTTGTTGCTGCGGCACCACTCCACTAGTATGCATACCTCACTCCTGTACACCCTCTCATCACCACCTGAGATTCTACCAATAATGGATGTATTGTCAGCAAATTTATAGATGGTATTTGAGCTATGCCTAGCCACACAGTCATGTGTATATAGAGAGTAGAGCAGTGGGCTAAGCACACACCACTGAGGTGCACCAGGGTTGATCGTCAGCAAGGATACCTTGTCACCAATCTGCACAGATTGTGGCTTCCGGTTAGGAAGTTGAGGATCCAATTGCACAGGGAGGTAGAGGCCCAGGTTCTGCAACTTCTCAATCAGGATTGTGGCAATGATGGTATTAAATGCTGAGCTATAGTCGATGAACAGCATCCTGACATAGGTGTTTGTGTTGTCCAGGTGGTCTAAAGCTGTGTGGAGAACCATTGTGATTGCGTCTGCCATTGACCAATTGTGGCAATAGGCAAATTGCAATGGGTCCAAGTCCTTGCTGAGACAGGAGTTCAGACTAGTCATGACCAACCTCTCAAAGCAGTTCATCCCTGTCGATGTGAGTGCTACCAGGCGATAGTCATTAAGGCAGCCCACATTATTCTTCTTCTTAGGCACTGGTATAACTATTGCCTTTTTGAAGCAAGTGGGAACGTCCACACATAGCAGTGAGAGGTTGAAAATGTCCTTGAATACTTCCACTAGTTAGTTGGCACAGGTTTTCAGAGCCTTACCAGGTACTCCATCGGGACCTTCTGCCTTGTGAGGGTTCACTCTCTTCATTGGCGTCTTGATATCACATGGATATCATATAGTTTCCAGTATTTCCCCCCCCCCCCCTTACAATAATACAAGTTTCTTTGTTAACATTCACCTGCACTGCACCCATGGTTCACAGTATTTCTGGATAAGCTTTGTAGTAAAGACAGACACCATATTTTTTTTAAAATTCATCTCCATACAAGTCCTCTTCAGGTTACAATCACCCAATTTATGCACACCCTGTACATAAGAAGGAGCTTTAGGGAGACTGGTAGAATGGATTTGCTAGTTGCTGTAGAGTTTCAGGCATCTGCTGCTGGAGCAGTTCCACACAGCTTCTCTCTGTCTCCCACCAAGCCACAACAATTGAAAGCTGCATCGAATCAAGCAGAGTTGAGACCGCTGAGCAGACTCACTCACTAGTGCCTCTCCCACACAGTTCAGTGCTGACTTACAAACAGTTCAATTTACACATATTCCTCAGTAATGGAACACTCTTACCCAGGGAGGACTTGTATTCATTTTTAATACACTTCACAGTACACACAAATCTCTTCCTACCTCTGTCCACGTGGTCTTTCACAGGAGTTTGGAATGACCCGTCATCTCCATCTTCCTCACTCATATCATCCTCTTGATCATCTGAAGTTAACTTTTGTACCATGAAGGTCTCCCTTCTAAATTAATGCAGAAGAGTTAACAAATATTGAAGGTGAAATTTTTTCACCTTACTGAACAAATATTGAAGACAAGTTGCAATGCAAAAGCGGACAAAATTAAAAAAAGTGAGTATAGCCCTAAAGGTGTTATATTTAAATGCACACAAAATATGGAATTAGGTCAATGAACTTGTAGCTGAAAGAAGATTATAGCTGAGAGCTTAATATCCGAAAGTATACATTAAAAGGATAGGCTGGAAGGCAGAGGGGGTAGTATAGCTCTGTTGGTAAATAATGAAATTAAATTATTAAAAAGTGGTGACATAGGTGTTGAATCGTTGTGGAGAGAGCTAAGGAACTACAAGGGTAAATAGTCCCTGAAGGGAGTTGTATACAGACCCCCAAACAGTGACAAGGATGTGGTCTACAAGTTACAAAGGGAGATAGAAAATGCATGCCAAAAGGGCAATGTTACAGTTGTCATGGGGGATGTCAATATGCAGGTAGACTGGGAAAATCAGGTTGGTGCAGGATTCCAAGACTGAGAATTTCTAGAATGCCTATGAGATGGCTTTTAAGAGCAGCTTGTGGTTGAGCTCACTAGGGAACCAGCAAATCTGGATACGGTGTTGTGCAATGAACCAGAACTGATTATAGAGAGATTGATGTAAAAGAACCCTTAGGTGCAAGTGATCAAACCTTCCACCAGGCCATCAAACTGATTAATTCATGCTGACACAATTGTGTTTCTAAGCTACATTGACTGTTCTGTTGCGCATCTTACTGTACATACTATGACAAATTACAATAATTTGCACATTCAGACGGAGATATAACTTAATAATTTTTACTCCTCATGTACGTGAAGGATGTAACAAATAAAGTCAATTCAATTCAAATTCACCCTGAAATTTGAGAAAGAGAAGCTAAAGTCAGATGCATCGGTATTCTAGTGGAGTAAAGGAAATTACAGAGGCACGAGAGAGGAGTTGGTCAGAATTGATTGGAAAAGAACACTGGCAGGAATGAAGGCAGGCAGCAATGGATGGAATTTCTGGAAGCAATTCAGAAGGCAGAGGATATCCCAAAGAGAAGGAAGTATTCTAAAGGAAAGATGACACAACCGTGAATAACAAGAGAAGTAAAAGCCAACATAAAAGGTCAAAGAGAGGGCATATAATAGAGCAAAAAAAATTAGTGGCAATTTAGAGGATTGGTAAGCTTTTAAAAACCAACAGAAGGCAACTAAATGGTCGTTAAGGTGGTAAAGATGGATTATGAAAGTAAGCTACCCAATAATATTAAGCCGGATACCTGAAGTTTCTTCATATTATATATATATATATATATATATATATATAAAGTGTAAGAGAGAGGTGAGAGTGGATATTGGACCACTGGAGAGGTAGTAATAGGGGAGAAGGAAATGGTGAACAAACTGGTTAGGTATTTTGCATTAGTCTTCACTGCAGAAGCCACATGCAGCATGGTGGAAGTTCCAGGCGTCAGGGGGCATGAAGTGTGTGAAGTTCTCATTACTAGGGAGACAGTTCTTGAGAAACTGAAAGGTCTGAAGGTGGATAAGTCACCTAGACCAAATGGTGTTCACCCCAGAGTTCTGAAAGAGGTGGCTGAAGAGATTGTTGGGGCATTAATAATGATCTTTCAAGAATCACTAGATTCTGGCATGGTTCCAGAAGACTGGAAAATTGTAAATGTCACTCTACTCTTCAAGAAGGAAGAGAGGCAGAAGAAAGTAAATTGTAGGCCAGTTAGACTGACCTCAGAGGTTGGAATGATGTTGGAGTCAATTGCTAAGGATGTGGCTTTGGAGTACTTGGAAGCACATGATAAAATAGGCCATAGTCAGCATGGTTTCCATAAGACAGAATTTTGCCTGACAGATCTGTTGGAATTCTTTGAAGAAATAACAAGCAGAACAAATAAAGGAGATTTGGTTGATGTTGTGTACTTGGATTTTCAGAATGCCTTTGACAAAGTACCACATATGAGGCTGCTTAACAAGCTAAAGCCAATGGTATTACAGGAAAGATTCTAGCATGGATATGGCTGATTGGCAGGAGGCAGAGCGGGAGTAGAGGGAGCCTTTTCTGGTTGGCCGCTGGTGTTTAGCGGTCTTCTACAGGGGTCTGTGTTGGGACCAAAACTTTTTACATTATACAATCAATGATTTGGATGATGGAAAAGTTTGCAGACGATACAAAGATAGGTAGAAGAGCAGGTAATTTTGAGGAAATAGAGTACAGAAGGTCTTGGACAGATTAGGAGAATGGGCAAAGAAGTGGCAGATGGAATACAGTGTTGGAAAGTGTATGGTCATGCACTTTGGTAGAAGAAATGAAAGGGTTATTTTCTAAGTGGACAGAAAATACAAATATCTGAGGTGCAAAGGGATTTGGAAGTCATTGTGCAGGATTCCCTGAAGGTTAATTTGCAAGTCAAATCTGTGATGAGGAAGGCAAATGCAACGTCATCATTCATTTCAAGAGGACTAGAATATAAAAGCAAGTATGTAATGCCGAGACTTTATAAAGCACTGGTGAGTTCTCAGCTGATGTTGAGAGCAGATTTGTGTCCCTCATCTTAGAAAGGATGTGTTGAAACTATAGAGGGTTCACAAAAATTACTCCAGGATCAAACTGTTTGTCATATGAAGTGGCCCTGGGCCTGTATTCACTAGGATTCAGAAGAATTAGGGGTGACCTAATTGAAACATATTGAATGATGAAAAGGCAAACACCAGAAAATCTGCAGATGCTGGAATTTCAAGCAACACACATAAAAGTTGCTGGTGAACGCAGCAGGCCAGGCAGCATCTCTAGAAAGAGGTACAGTCGATGTTTCAGGCCAAGACCCTTCGTCAGGACTAACTGAAAGAGGAGCTAGTAAGAGATTTGAAAGTGGGAGGGGGAGGGGAAGATCCAAAATGATAGGAGAAGACAGGAGGGGGAGGGATGGAGCCAAGAGCTGGACAGTTGTTTGACAAAGGGATATGAGAGGATCATAGGACGGGAGGCCTAGGGAGAAAGAAAGGGGGGGGGGGGGAGGTGAAGCCCAGAGGATGGGCCAGGAGTATAGTGAGAAGGACAGAGGGAGAAAAAGGAGAGAGAGAAAAAGATTACATAAAATAATAAATAAATAAATAATGGATGGGGTATGAGGGGGAGGTGGGGCATTAGCAGAAGTTAGAGAAGTCGATGTTCATGCCATCAGGTTGGAGGCTACCCAGACGGAATATAAGGTGTTGTTCCTCCAACCTGAGTGTGGCTTCATCTTTATAGTAGAGGAGGCCGTGAATAGACATATCAGAATGGGAATGGGACGTGGAATTAAAATGTGTGGCCCCTGGGAAATCTTGCTTTCTCTAGCAGACAGAGCGTAGGTGTTCAGCAAAATGGTCTCCCAGTCTGCGTCGGGTCTCACTAATATATAGAGGGCCGCATTGGGAGCACCGGACACATCCTCCCGCCACCCCACTAGGAATAGGATTCCCCTTGTCCTCACCTACCACCCCACCAGCCTCTGGGTCCCACATATAATTCTCCGTAACTTCCGCCACCTCCAACGGGATCCCACCACTAAGCACATCTTTCCCTCCCCCACCCCCTCTGCTTTCCACAGGGATTGCTCCCTACTCAACTCCCCTGTCCATTCGTCTCCCCCATCCCTCCCCACTGATCTCCCTCCTGGCACTTACCCTTGTAAGCAGAACAGGTGCGACACATGCCCTTACACTTCCTCCCTCACCACCATTCAGGGCCCCAGACAGTCCTTCCAGGTGAGGCGACACTTCACCTGTGAGTCGGCTGGGGTGATATACTGTGTCCAGTGCTCCTGCTGCAGCCTTCTATATATTGGCGAGACCCGACACAGACTGGGAGTCTGTTTTGCTGAACGCCTATGCTCTGTCTGCCAGAGAAAGCAGGATCTCCTAGTGGCCACACATTTTAATTCCATGTCCCATTCCCATTCTGATATGTCTATCCACAGTAGTCTTTCCTCTACTGTAAAGATGAAGCCACACTCAGGTTGGAGGAACAACACCTTATATTCTGTCTGGGTAGCCTCCAACCTGATGGCATGAACATCGACTTCTCTAACTTCCGTTAATGCCCACCTCCCCCTCGTACCCCATCTGTTATTCATTTATTATATATTTCTTTTTCTCCCTCTGTCCCTCTCACTATTCTCCTTGCCCATCCTCTGGGCTCCCCCCCACCTTTCTTCCTCCTTATGCCTCCTGTCCCATGATCCTCTCATATCCCTTTTGCCAATCAATTGTCCAGCTGTTGGCTCCATCCCTCCCCCTCTTGTCTTCTCCTATCATTTTGGATCTCCCCCTCTCCCTCTCAAATCTCTTACTAGCTCCTCTTTCAGTTAGTCCTGACGAAGGGTCTCGGCCCGAAACGTCTTCCTATAGATGCTGCTTTACCTGCTGCATTCACCAGCAACTTTTAGTGTGTGTTGGATGATGAAAGGCCTTGACAGGCGAATGTGGAAGGGATGGTTCCTATGGTGGGAGAGTCTATGACCAGAGGACACAGCCTCAAATTAGAGGGGTATCCTTTTAGAATGGAGATGGAGGAATTTCTTTAACCAGAGAGTGGTAAATCTGTGGAAATTGTTACCACAGGAAGTTGTGGAGACCAAGTCTTTATGTATATTAAGGCAGAGGTTGGTAGATTCTCGATTGGTTGGGGGCATGAAAGGATATGGGGGGGGGGGGGGAGAAGAGAGGATGGGAAGCAAGGGATTGGGGCCGAGAGGAAAAATGGATCAGCCATGATGAAATGGTGGAGCAGATTCAATAGGCCAAATGGTCTGGTTCTAGTCCCACTTCTTATGTCATCTCCCCAAGCTAGAGTTAGCATCACTGAAGGAATTTGTGGAAAGGTCCACAACTCCAGAGGTTTCATAAGTAACACCAATTTTATTTCACAGTACATGGCCATCGACTTAATTGTGGATTTCAGGAAGGGGAAGACATAAGAACACACATCACTCCTCATTTAGGGGTCAGAAGGATGAGGGGGGGGATCTCACTGAAACCTTTTGAATGTTGATAGGCCTAGACAGAGAAGTGGAGAGTCTAGGACAAGGGGGCACAGCCTCAGGATAGAGGAGCTCTGTTTTGAAAGGGCGATGTGGAGAAATTTCTTTATAGCCAAAGGGTGGCGAGTTTGTAGAACTTGTTGCCACATGCAGCTGTGGAGGCCAGTTCACTGGGTGTATTTAAGGGAGAGATTCTTGATTGGACATGGCATCAGACATTACGGGGAGAAGGCCGGGAGCTGGGGCTGGGGGGAGAAGGGATTTTCAGCCATGATTGAATGGCAGAGCACACTCGATGGACCAAATGGCCTAATTCTGCTCCGATGTCTTATGGATCTTGGGGTTCAAGTTCATAGCTCCCTAACAGCAGCTACAGCAGATGCGAAGGTGGTTAGGGCAGCATAAGGCATGTTCATCTTTATTAGTCTGGGCACTGAGTTCAAAAGTCAGGAAGTTATGTTGCAACTTTATAAAATACTAGTTCGCCTGTATTTGGAGTATTGCATACAGTTCAGGTCACCCATTAGAGGAAGGATGTTGTGGCTTTGAAGAGGGTGCAGAAGAGGTTTATCAGGATGTTGTATGGATTAGAAAGCATTGACTATAATGAGGGGTTGGACACAATTGGGTTACTTTCTCTAGAGTGACAGAGGCTGAGATGAGATCTGATAGAAGTTTATAAGATTATGGGAGGCATAGGTAGAGCAGACAAGACAGTATCTTTTCCCAGGGTTGAATTGTCTAATACCAGAGGGATGCATTTAAGGTGAGGAGGCAATTTCAAAGGAGATGTGAGGGGCAAGTGTGTTGTTGTTGTTGTTGTTGTTGTTTTTTTTTTTTAAAAACAGAGTGGTGGGTGCCTGGAATGTGATGCCTGGGGTGGTGGTAGAGGTGGAAACATTAGGTACTTTCAAGAATGTAAGGAAAATGGAAGGATATGGATATTGTGTAGGCATAAGGGATTAGTTTAGTTACTAATTTACTTAGTTCAGCACATTATTAGAGTCATAGAAAACTACAGCACAGAAACGGGCCTCCCGGTCCATCTAGTCCATACAGAACCACTTAAACTGCCTGTCCCATCGACCTGCACCATAGCCCTCCATAACCCTCCCATCCATGTACCTACCCAAACTTCACTTAAATGTTGAAATCGACCCTGCATCCATCACTTGTGCCAGTAACTTGTTCCACACTCTCATCATCCTCTGAGTGAAGAAGTTTCCTCTCATGTTCCCTTTAAATATTTTACCTTTCTCCCTAAACCCATGACCTCTAATTGCAGTCTCACCCAACCACAGTGGAAAAAGCCTGCTTGTATTTACTCTTATCTATACCCCTCAATTTCGTAGATGTCTTATCAAACGTCCTCTCAACCTTTTACATTCTGGGGAATAAAGTTCTAACCTACTCTTACAACTTTGATCCACTAGTCCCAACAACATCCTGGTAAATTTTCTCTGTACATTGTGTTCCAAAGGGCCTGTTCCTGTACGCCACCACGAGAGACTAAAAGTTACAAATTACAGGGGCCTAATGGTGTGCATTTAAATTAATGTTCAATATAGTATTAGCACACATCTATGAATGGTGCCATCCACACACAAGTATTTGATCAAATTTTGCAATCTCCAAGATTAAAAATACTTGAAATCCATCTGACTTTCTGAAGCACTTTGCAAGCTTACAGCTTTAATTTTGAACATACCTTATTGGTGCAGGAAACTTGGTCCCAACTGTCTTGTCCTTTTTAGCAATCTGTTTAATTTGAAATAGACGACGCCTCATGCATGCTGTCAACTCAGGGTCCAAGTGCCATATGAAAATGCAACTGTGGATTTTAAATAAAGTTTAGAATTCTGAAAATATATTTAGAACCATAGAACCATAGAAACTACAGCACAGAAACAGGCCCTTTGGCCCTTCTTGGCTGTGCCGAACCATTTTCTGCCTAGTCCCACTGACCTGCACACGGACCATATCCCTCCATACACCTGCCATCCATGTATCTGTCCAATTTATTCTTAAATGTTAAAAAAGAACCCGCATTTACCACCTCCTCTGGCAGCTCATTCCATACTCCCACCACTCTCTGCGTGAAGAAGCCCCCTCTAATGTTCCCTTTAAACTTTTCCCCCCTCACCCTTAACCCATGTACTCTGGTTTTTTTTCTCTCCTTGCCTCAGTGGAAAAAGCCTGCTTGCATTCACTCTATCTATACCCATCATAATTTTATATACCTCTATCAAATCTCCCCTCATTCTTCTACACTCCAGGGAATAAAGTCCTAACCTATTCAACCTTTCTCTGTAACTGAGTTTCTCAAGTCCCGGCAACATCCTTGTAAACCTTCTCTGCGCTCTTTCAACCTTATTTATATCCTTCCTGTAATTTGGTGACCAAAACTGAACACAATACTCCAGATTCGGCCTCACCAATGCCTTATACAACCTCATCATAACATTCCAGCTCTTATACTCAATACTTCGATTAATAAAGGCCAATGTACCAAAAGCTCTCTTTACGACCCTATCTACCTGTGACGACACTTTTAGGGAATTTTGTATCTGTATTCCCAGATCCCTCTGTTCTACTGCACTCCTCAGTGCCTTACCATTAACCCTGTATGTTCTACCTTGGTTTGTCCTTCCAACGTGCAATACCTCACACTTGTCTGTATTAAACTCCATCTGCCATTTTTCAGCCCATTTTTCCAGCTGGTCCAAGTCCCTCTGCAGGCTCTGAAAACCTTCCTCACTGTCTACTACACCTCCAATCTTTGTATCATCAGCAAACTTGCTGATCCAATTTACCACATTATCATCCAGATCATTGATATTGATGACAAATAACAATGGACCCAGCACTGATCCCTGTGGCACACCACTAGTCACAGGCCTCCACTCAGAGAAGCAATTCTCTACCACCACTTATATTTACAATATAATAATGTGATACACAGATTTAATCAATAAATAGATGGGGCAATGTTTCATAATCAAAAAAGTACAACATGACAGTTTTTTTTAGTGACAATCAGTTACACGTATGGTGCTGGCTTACAAAATAAGGCCTTTCAATAATTCTGTTTACATCACAATGAGCAGATTTGGTGGCAAGTATTTACCTGTCTCCTGATACTGTTATCAGATATTTGCAATCATGAGTAAATTTCATGCCAGTTACAATTTCTAAAACAGAAGGATAAAAGTTAATTTGAAATATTGTGTGATTTGCAAGCTATATGCAATATTCTGTAACTGGGGAATGTACAATTCAAGGCAATAAAACTGTTTTCAGGGAAGGCAAAATACTTGATGTGAATTTCAGCACAAAACTAGTTACCTGTCAACTCTAAACACCTATGCCCCCCTCCCCTACTCTCCAGATGAACATGCAATAAGGATAGAAACTAAATTCCATCACAGCTTTGAAATCCTGGTATGTTTCAGCAACTAAAAAGCAAAGAACAAAAAAAAAAACAAAAATAATGCAGGTACTAGAAATTTGAAAAATAAATACCCAGGGGATCAGGCAACATCTGGGGTCAATGAAACAATCAACAGTTTCGACTGGTAACTTTTCATCACATCCAAGATAAAGCAAAAAGAAGGTTTGAAGTTGCAGAGAAGGGGAGGGATCGATAAGACAAAAGGGTTTTGTGACTAGATAGAAACTAACTGAATGATATGAATCTTGGTACTGTCAACTGAGCAAAATGAAGGTGGGGTGATGGAAGGAATGCTGAATCGCAGCCGATCTGTCTAGAAACGTAAACCGAGAAAAATGAAAGGGAACATTAGTGAAAAGAACGTAATGCTGGCGATACAGAACACGACAGGTTGCTGGAAACCTGGAAAGAGAATGCTGAACGCAGTCAGCAGCTTAGACAGAAAAACCTGAGTTAATTGACCGTTAAAGTAGATGGATCTGTATTCTTTGCCATTTACAATGACAAGTAATTTTATATTATTGAAACACAAGATGCGAAAGAGAGATTACAGGACAGAGATTGAGATGGGTTTTCTCTAATTGTAGAAGGACACAGGAACTGGGGTAGCCATGCTCATATTGAATGACAGAGTAGGCTTGTGGGACCACATAACCTTCATGGTTTTTTTTGGTGGTTTTGTATTTGTTGTAAAAATTCCATGCTAAAAATTTTGATTGCAATTGTTTACATTTGTACCAGTCACATTCATTTAGTCACATTTATTCTTTTAAATCATAAATTCTTTTCATTTAGAGACATTATACAATCCGATATCTTTTTTAAAATATCCATATTTACAAAAAAGATAGATGAGTAAATGGAAATAATTTCCAATTGACAAGTTCAGCTTAGACTTGCTCTGTGTACTCAAACCTCAAACAATTCAAACAAGAATGCACAAGATCACCAGATATCTCACAAGAGGAAAAAAACAAAATATGGGGCTCAAGGAATGAAAGCAAATTTAGTACAGACTGAATACAAGTTGTCAACTGCTTATAAGTTTAACTACCTGAATGTCCAAACATACTGGCTACACATTCTCCAGTGTAGAAGTCAAAGATGGAAATATTCTTGTCAGAACAACTAGTTGCTACGAATGTTCCAGAAGGATCCATCTGAACCTAAAATTGAAAGCAGACAATCTTCTAGGAAAATAGACCATAGACCAAATAAATTAATTCAAGAGTCACTGGTAACAATGCAGATAGTATGAAAAAAAAATCACAGAAATGAGTAATTCACTGCATAGGAAGCAATCATTCAGCACAATCTGGGACTTGAATCCATTTTCCTAGCTGTTGATCAAGAAATTGCGTGTTTATTTTTAATGCTCATTTTAAATCTTTCTAAAGCTGCTAAAACAATAGGCATTCTATTCATTCCCTTATATTCAAGTGCTTTCATTATTCTGGCAGCAGAGGCCAGCCCATATCACCCTTTGGTTTAAGGGTTGTCTACTTGCTTCAGCATACTTTCTATTTTGAAATAGATGGGAATGGAGGCAAGGAACAGAACTGTAGTTCATGGAACCAGATGACGGAATATCTCGAACCCCAGGAATACAAGCAAATTTCTGAAGATGACAAGCAATATCATATATTGAAGTGCAAAGCATTGGGATACACAAAACACCATAGGAACCACTTTGGTGGTCTTTAAAATATCTGTGCTCTTCTAACCTTTGCTTTGTTGTTTTCTCGCATATAATTGAGAAAGGATCATATGATAGTATGTATATAAACAAAGGAAAGCATATGTGCCCATTCACCAAACCGTAAGTTTTTCTGGGAAATTATTTAGTTAGCCACATTCCCAGGCTTTTCCTCTCATTCCTGCAGAAAATGAACAATCCACAAGATCATAAGATAGAAGCATAATTAGGCCATTTGCCCATTTGTCCATTTTTCCTCTCAGCCTCAATCTCCTGCCTTCTCCCCGTATCCCTTTCATGTCTTGACCAATCAAGAATTATCAACCTCGGTCTTAAATATACATAAAGCCTTGGCCTCCACAGATGCCTGTGGCAAAGAATTTCAGATTCACCACTCGCCGGCTAAAGAAATTCTTCCTTATCCGTTCTAAAAGGATACCCCTCTACTTTGAGGTTGTGTCCACTGTTCGTAGAGTCTCCCAGCATGGGAAACATCTTCTCCACATCACTCTATCAAGGTCTTTTCATCATTCATTAGATTTCAATTAGGTCACTCCTCATTCTTCTGAATCCTAGTGAATACAGCCCCAGAGCCATCAAACACTCTTCATATGACAAACAAGACATATGACAATCCTGGAATCAATTTCGTGAACCTCCTTCAGAACCTCCCCGGAGTCAGCACATCCTTTCTAAGATAAGGGGCCCAAAACTGCTCACAATACTCCAAGTGAGGCCTCAACCTTACATCCTTGTTTTTATATTCTAGTATTTGCAATGGTCTTTTAAATACGAACATCTGTCAAACGTGACTGTCAGCATCCTTGCTCTTCCATCTTCTCTCACATTTATTGACAGCAGATCTACAAAGGTGCTGTGATTAAGTGTGACTGATGCTTCTCAACAATACCCTCAACTTCCAACTACGCTAATTTCTATTTATTCTGAAAGCAAGGAATCATTAACATTTTTCACTGAATGCAAAATCCAGGGTATTGGGTCTTGTGGGAGGTCTGGGAGACTTCCAGTTTCCCTGATGATGTACCTGTGCATAATGCACCAAGCATGTTAAGGAGCTGGAGCCGCAGTTCGATGACCTTCAGATCATATCGGAGAATGAGGAAGTGTTCGATAGGAACTACAGGGAGGTAGTCATCCCCAAGTTGCAGGACACAAGTACCTGTGTAAGTGTCAGGAAAGGGAAAGGGAACAGGCAGCCGGTGCAGAGTACCCCTGTGGTTATTTCCCTCAAAAATAAGTAAACTGCTTTGGATACTGTTTGGGGGGGGGGGAATAAGGGGGAGAATGAGGAGCCTGAGGTCTTGGTACATATTGATATAACGCCATAGGCCAGAAATTGGGGTGGTCCTAAAGAGAGAATTTAGGGAACTAGGTAAAAAGCTGAAAAGCAGGACCTCCAGAATAGTAAACTCTGGATTGCTGTCTGTACCACATACCAGTAGGTATAGAACAATTGGGCAGATGAATGCGTGGCTGAAGGATTGGTGCAAAGGGCAGGGTTTCAGATTTCTTTATCATTGGGATCTCTTCTGGGGATGGTATGACCTGTACAAAAAGAACAGGTTACACCTTAAGCTGACGGGGACCAATATCCTTGCAAGCAAGTTTGCTAAAGCTGCTGGGGAGGGTTTAACTGATTTGGCAGGGAGATGGGAACGGAATGATGGGGCTTCGGATGGGGCAGTTGGTATACAATATATGCAGAGTGTAGTAAGTTTGTGAGGAAGGACAGGCAGATGATTGGGCAAAATTGCAGTCAGTGTACGAGTTGAAATGTAACATGGGGGCAAAATCAAAAAAGGGTGATGAATGCAGGAATGAAGGTGATACATTTGAATGCACACAGTATACGGAATCAAGTAGATGATCTTGCAGTGCAGTTAGAGATTGATAGGCATGACGTTGTGGACATCACTGAGACCTTGCTAAAAGATGATCATAGCTGGAAGCCTAAAATCCAAGAATACAGACAGTATCGAAAGGACAGGCAGGGTGGGGTGACTGTAGGTAAAAAATCAAATCAAGTCCTTAGAAAATGATGGCATAAGATCAAAAGGTGTAGAATCCTTGTGGGTAAAGTTAAGAAACTGTAAGGGTAAAAAGTCCCTGATGGGAGATATGTACAGGCCTCCAAACATCAGCCAAGAAGTGGGCTATAAATTACAACAGGAGAGAGAAAAAGGGTAATGTTATGATAGTCACGGGGGATTTCATTATGCAGGTAAATAGAGAGAATCAGGTTGGTGGTGCATACTAAGAGAGGGAATTTGTAAAGTGCCTACAAGGTGGCTTTTTAGACCAGCTTGTCATTAAGCCCAGTAGGGGAAAGGCAAGTCTGGATTGGGCATGGTGTAAAGAATCAGATTTGATTAGGGAGTTTGGGAGGCAGTGATCATGATATGATAGAATTCACCCTGCAGTTTGATAGGAAGAAGATAAACCTATTTTCTATTTATGATTTATAATTTAAATTTTTAATATTTACTATCGATTTGTAATCCAGGGAGCGCAAAGCGCAGAATCAAATATCGCTGTGATGATTGCACACTCTAGTATCAATTGTTTGGCAACAATAAAGTATTAGTATAAATGGATGTATTAGTATTAAAATGGAGTTAGGGGAATTACAGAGTCATGAGATGAGCAGGCCAAAGTTGATTGCAAGGGGATACTAGCAGGGATGACGACATCCCTGCTAGAGTTTCTAGGAGCACTTTGGAAGGCGCAGGAGAGATGTATCCCAAAGATGAAGGAATTCTAAAGAGAGGATGAAGCAACTGCGGCCGACAAGGGAAGTCAGAGACAGCACAAAAGCAAAATATTGCAAAAATTAGTGGGAAGGTAGAGAATTAGGAAGTTTTAAAAACCAATAGACTTGGGAGTCCTTGTGCAGGATTCCCAAAGATGATCCTGCCAGTAGTAAGGAAGGCAAATACAACGTTAGCATTTATTTTGAGGGGATTAGAAAATAAGAGGAAGTATGTAATGCTGAGGGTTTATAAGGCATTGCACAGACCATAATTGGAGTATTGCGAGCTGTTTTGGTCCCCTTATCTAAAGGGTATGCTGGCATTGTAAAAGGTCTAGAAGAGCTTCACGAGAATGATTCTCGGTTAACATGAGGTGTGTTTGATGGCTCTGGGCCTGTACCTGTTGGAGTTTAGAAGAATTTTGGGGGGGGGGGGGGGAGAGAGGAGAGAAATGAATCATTGAAACCTATTAAATATTGAAAGGTCTGGATTCCAATAGTGTATGAGCCTACAACCACCAGAGGTCACAGTCTCAGAATTCAGGGACATCCATTTGTAATAGAGATGAGGAGAATTTTTTTTTAGCCGCAGGGTAATGAATCTATGGAATTCATTGCTACAGATGGCTGTGGAAGACAAGTTATTGAGTATATTTAAAGTGGAGTTCGATAGGTTCTTGATTAGTCAGGGCATCAAAAGTTACAGGAAGAAAACAGGAGAATGGGATTCAGAGGGATAATGAGCCATGATGGAATGTCAGAGCAGACTTGATGTACAGGGATAGGCCTAACTCTGCTCCATGTCCCATGTTCTCTCCTTTCCCTGGTCTCAACTTTTGTTGGTGAGATGTCAAAGTCAGGACATGTATGAGGTTTTGTCATCTCATGTTAACCATGCACAGGAGAGTCAGCTCCCCATTGATAATAGAAGAAATTCTGAAAATGATTTTGAGATTACTTTGAGAAGGATCCCATCTTCACTCTGTGAACCTTTGAAGCATCTTTTTTGCTTTCCATTGCTGATGTTATATATTCTGCAAAATTGAAAAGAAGAGGGAAAAAAACAAATGAATTTTCTTGTACCTCCTTACTTTTCTCCTCTCATAGATCAGCCTAATTCTCAGTATTTCCAGTACAGTGTATGGCTCGAGAGCTTGAATGTTGGTAACAGTAATACCCTAGTTAAAACGAACTAACATACCTGGTAATTTAAGGTGTACACAGCTCAGATACTAAAATGAATTGATTTCTGGAAGCTCAGTTGGGATGTGACAGCAGATCTCTGCCTTCCTACCTGCAGGTAGCACACAGCGCATAATAAAGATTGCAAATGATACCAAAGCTCATCTTTTGGTTGACAGTAAAGAAGGATTTGCTTTAGTCAGAGGGTGGTGAATCTGTAGAATTCATTGCCACAGATGGCTATGGAGGACAAGTCATTAGGTATATTTAAAGTGGAGGTTAATAGGTTCTTGATTAGTCAGGGTATCAAAAGTTATACAGAGAAAGCAGGAGTATGGAATTGAAAGTGAAAATAACTCAGCCATGACTAAATAGCACAGTGGTTTTGATAGGCCAAATGGCCTAATTCTGCTCCTATGTCTTATGGTCTTATAAATCACTTGGTCAACTGGCCAAAGTGGGAAATAAAATTTTTAGCACGAGTATGAGTAATGCATCAGGGGAGGTGCAACAGGGCAAGGGTATTCAATATTGGCAATAGACAGACTTTGGAATATACATCTACAGATCCTTAAAAAGCATTACAAGCAAACTAAGGTGGCCAATAAAAGCATACAAGATGCTTTCTTTTGTAAGTCAACCCCAGAATATAAATGCTAGGAGTTGATAATACAATTATCATGCTAGTTAGGTCACAGTAAGAGTACAGCGGTAAAAAAGAATTGTGACTTCACTGGAGCGGTACACAGAAAATTTACAAAGGTGTTGCCTGGACTGGTTACAAGGAAAAATAGCTGTATTTGTTTGCAATAATGGAAGCCAAACGGAGACTTAACATGAGGCAAATAAGATAATGAGGGGCCTCAAAAAGGGAATTAGGAAGGGTCTATGCCAATTAGCTGAATGATCAAAAACCAAGGAACATAAATTTAAAAGTGATTGTCAAATGATCGAGGAAATGAAAATACTTTTCGCCAGTGTTGTACTCACTGCTTGAATGAGGGACAGAGGCAGAAGCCTTCATTAATATTAGATGTATTTGAACAGGGATGTCCTAATGTCCTGCAGATCGAGATCTGGACAGTTGGTACAAGTTGGATAGCACCTACTTTTGATCAACATGGACATAATAAAGAAATGACCTCTTTCTATGACATGCATTTTATAACCTTACCTTCTCAAGAGAATTTAAATTATAGCATCTGAATTGGGAACCCTGATGTAATAGCTTACAAAAAAATTAAGACCATTCCCTCTGAAAAAAAGAAACTTACCTAATATTTCTGTCCTGGCAGCCTATAGTTGCATATTTTCGAGAGATATCAACATCCATGTCATACAGTGTTGTCTTTCCAACAACATGATGAGTTCTTGTAAACAGAACTCCATTGACAGACTGTCAAAAGAAAATTTAAAGAAAATACTACCCACACTCAGCAAAACAACATTAACATATTGATGGATACAAACATTAAAAAGAGGAAAAGGGCAGGTCTTCCAGAAAGTCAAGTAATTCATGTGTTGATCAATAAGGAGTTTTACACCTCTGTGATCATTTCCCATTCTCCTATTGAATGTCCATTATTTTAAACATCTCCATAAGGTCATCCCTCATCCTCCTATTGAATCTCCATGAATTTATACACCTCCATAAGATCATCCCTCATTCTCCTATTGAAACTCCATGAGTTTATACACCTCCATAAGATCATCCCTCATTCTCCTATTGAATCTCCATGAATTTATACACCTCCATAAGATCATCCCTCATTCTATCGAATCTTCATGAATTTATACACTTCCATAAGTTTTTCCCTCATTCTATTGAATCTCCATGAGTTTATACACCTCCATAAGATCATCCCTCATTCTCCTATGCTCCAATGAAAAAAATTCCCAACCTGCTCAACCTCTCTCCATAACATAGTCCTTCAAGTTCGAGGAACATCCTCATAAATATTCCCTGCATTCTTTCCAGTTTGATGGCATCTTTCCAATAGCATTGTAATCAAACTGAACATAATGGCAAGTCACCAGAGAAAGCATGCATTAACTATAGAGGAAATGATGAAGAAAATAAACTAACGAGGTTTACCTTGTGTGCAGTTCGAAAGTAGATACTTTTATCAGCTCCACAACTAACCATTTTAACAATATCGTTACTGGCTGCAGGAAAGAATAAACAAAACACAACAAGGTTATCAACAATCTGTATCATAATACGTGGAGTGACTGGGACTTTGGCTCAACTAGACCATACTAAACAATTACTCTGCCTAGTCTTGTCAGGCTGCACCTGGACCATAGTCTTCTATATCTCTCCCATCCACCTATCCAAATTTCTCTGAAATGTTGAGATCAATCCCACATCCATCACTTACGCTGGCAGCTCGGTCCACACACTCACCACCCTGAGTTAAGTAGTTCCCTTTCATGTTCCCTTAATTTCACCTTGGCCCCCACAAACCCATGACCTCTAGTTGTAGTCTCACCCAACCTCAGTAGAAAAGCCCTGCATGTATTTACCCTATCTATACACCTCATAATTTTGTAGGTCATATTATATACATTTTGTTCTCAGTATGGATTAAAAAAATACACAATGAACCCATAACTGACATCTCATATAACTGAACAATACAGTACCTGATTTAATAGATTATAAAAGCATATTTCAAAACAATATGTAATGAGCCCTCTAAATTCCTCTAAGTTCATTAAAAATCCTATATAAAAATATTCAACATTCAACAGCAGTAACATAAAAATACATCAAACCACGGAAAGGTCAGTTAGGACCATGGAAGTTACAAGAGATAGAGGTGAAATATTACAGCAAGGTAACTCCAGAACTAAGTGCTTTGGTAAATCCAAGCCCCAAAAACCCAGACATTCACCACCCTCTATGAAAACCTCCAGCCCAGGTTAAATGATCATCTCCTTATTTTGTAGGAATGGCTCATCTGAGACTTTCCCACTAGTGGAAACAGCCCAAGACCTACAATGTCATGCTTCCTTAGAATCTTATACTACATTAAGATCACCCTTCATTCCAAGCTCCAGAGAATACAGATCATTTTTTTAGCCACTAGAGATAGGACAGCTCTCCCAGCCCACAAATTACCTTTGTGAATGACTTTTGGACTTCCATTAAATTTACTGGACAGAGACCATGCAGAGAACAATGTGACCTCACCAACATGCTGTAAAATTGCAAAATACTCCCTTAGTTCTAAACTCTAATCCCCTGGCAACATATCAGACCAATTAATTAAAATCCCATGTCATTTTATAATTAAGAGTAAAAGAGCACTAGGGAAGGAGAAAAACACCTCAGGTCCAAAGAGGCAATCTGTGTAGGGAGTCACGTATGCTTATCACATGAAACAATGCTGTTTGTCAAATACAAATTGACTTTGTTGTGATTATAGTTGGTAAGGTTTGTAAGTGACATGAAAATTAGCGTGATTTTTAGATTGCAGAATGATATTCGTCTGCTGGTGGATTGTGCGGAACAAAAACAGATGGAATTTATTGCTCTTCGGTATGAGAGGATGTATTTTAGGATGTCTAATCAGAATAAGACATGTATAAATGAGTGTTGGGACCCTAAAGAACATTGAACATAGAACAGTACAATACAATCTCCAGTCCATGATGTTATGCTGACCTATATAAACCTACTTCATGATCTAACCCTTCTCTTCTACAGAACCCATAACCCTCCATTTTCTTATATACATGTGCTTATATAAGAGTCTTTTATACGTTCGTAATATATCAGCTTTCACCACCACTGTGCAGAGTACATTCCAGGCATCTACAACTCTTTTGTATAAAAAGAAACTACCTCTGACATTTCCACTACCTTTTCCTCGATTGACCTTAAAGCCCTCTTGTATTGGCCAATTGCCACTCTGGGGGAAAGGTGCTGAATACCGACTCTATTTATACCTCAAAATTTTGTACAACTCTATCAAGTTGTCTCTCCTTGTCCAAACCTGTGCAACCTTTCCTCATACATCACGTCTCCAACCCAGGCAGCATCCTGCAAGTCTGTGCATTTTTATAAACCTTCCACATCCTTCAGTGGCTGGTAAATTGATGGAGAAGATCCTGAGAGGCAGGATTTATGAACATTTGGAGAGACATAATATGATTAGGAATAGTCAGCATGGCTTTGTCAAAGGCAGGTAGTGCCTTACGAGCCTGATTGAATTATTTTTTTTATATAAAAAGGATGTGACTAAACACATTGATGAAGGTAGTGCAGAAGATGTAGTGTATATGAATTGCAGAAAGGCATTTGATAAGGTACCCCATGCAAGGCTTATTGAGAAAGTAAGGAGGCATGGGATGGTTGTGGATGGGTCATATTCTGCTTGAAGGCCGGTGACCAGTGGTGTGCCTCAGGGATCTGTTCTGGGACCCCTACTCTTTGTGATTTTTATAAATGACCTGGCTGAGGAAGTGGAGGGATGGTTTAGTAAGTTTGCTGATGAGCAAAAGGTTGAGGATGTTACAGATAGTGTGGAGGGTTGTCAGAGGTTAGAGCAGGACATTGATAGGATGCAAAACTGGGCTAAGAAGTGGCAGATGGAGTTCAACCCAGATAAGTGTGAAATGGTTCATTTTGGTAGGTCAAATATGATGGTAGAATGTAGTATTAATGGTAAGACTCCTGGCAGTGTGGAGGATCAGAGGGATCTTGGGGTCCGAGTCCATAGGACACTCAAAGCGGCTGCGCAGGTTGACTCTGTGGCTTAGAAGGCACACGGTGCATTGGCCTTCATCAACTGTGGGATTGAGTTTAGGAGCCGAGAGGTAATGTCACAGTTATATAGCACCCTGGTCAGACTCCACTTGGAGTCCTGTGCTCAGTTCTAGTGACCTCACTACAGGAAGGATGTGGAAACTATAAAGGGTACAGAGGAGATTTACAAGGATGTTGCCTGGATTAGGGAGCACGTCTTATGAGAATAGGATGAGTGAACTCCGCCTTTTCTCCTTGGAGCGACGGAGGATGAGAGGTGACCTGATAGAGGTGTAAGATGAGAGGCATTGATCGTGTGGATAGCCAGAGGCTTTTTCCCCAGGGCTGAAATGGCCAACACGAGAGGCCACAGTTTTAAGGTGCTTGGAAGTAGGTACAGAGAAGGTGTCAGGGGTAAGTCTTTTACGTAGAGAGTGGTGAGTGCATGGAATGGGCTACCAGCGATGGTGGTGGAGGTGGATACGATAGGGTCTTTTAAGAGACTTCTGGATAGGTACATGGAGCTTAGAAAGATAGAGGGCTATGGGTAACCCTAGGTAATTTCTAAAATAAGTACATGTTTGGCAGAGCATCGTGAGCCAAAGGGCCTGTATTGTGCTGTAGGTTTTCTATGTTTCTACATTCTTCCTATAATGAGGTGACCATAACTGTACACAATACTCCAAATATGGTCTAACCAGTTTTCTAGAGCTGCCACATTACCCACAGTTCTTGAACTCAAGCTCCCAACTAATGAAGGCCAGCATACCACGTGCCTTCTTAACCATCCTATCAACTTGTGTGGCAACTTTGTGGAGGAACAGAAGAATCTTCAGGTGTAGATCCATAATCCTCTCAAGACTAAGAATTCAGCCATTAACCTTGGACTCTACCTTCAAGACCTACCTTCCAAAATGCATCACCTTACACTTTTCTGTATAGAGCTTCATGGGCCAATTATAAAAACACATTTGAAATAGGTTTTCTGGGCTCATGGCCACAAAATGGGACTAATGAGGAGCAAGGATCTTTTTGAATTCTCCCACCAAACTATTAGAGTTGCTCAACTAGCTACTTATAAAGCAATTCTGTTGTAATAAGGAAACTGAGTGAAGTTAGAAAGAACTGTATGTAGAATGTCAGTCATGATTTCACTAAAATCTACAACAGGTTTAAGGGATCTATGGCATATTCTTGCTATTTAATTTCTTTCCTTTAAGCAAAGATCCAGACGAGCAATACACTACTTGGTTTAATAACCCAGGTCTAAGAAATAATAAAAGTCACTATGACACCTTACTAATAGGTTAAAACCAGCAGAACAGAAGTGAAGGAATGAACATATACATCTTTTTAAGTGCTGAACAAGGAATTAAGTTCAATCAATATAATGAAGCAGAAATATTGCTTAAAGTACCTGCAAACTTCACAGCAGTAATTGAAGAGGAATGGTCATCTAGTGTCTGTGCCAGGCTATACTGTTTGTCCACATTTAATATATGGATTAGGCGGTCTCTGCTTGCTGTTGCCAACAACTTCAATCCTTAATAAAATTTAATAAATGTGTTAAAATAGTAACAAGGGATTGAAAATTATTACGGAAAAATAATGACAAAACATTAAAATTATTTGATATTAAATATTAATATCAAATAGTGGATTCCAGTTAATTGGGTCATTGGTTAATCGGCACAGTCATTTGAGACAACTCAAATTACAAGAACCTAATCGTGAAAATAACCAGGATTTTCTTCATTTATTTGAGACACTATGCTGCTTAACTGGGACATGAGGCTGTTATCAAACAATTTCTCACTAATGTCAGACAAGTGTGCTTGTGTGGCCATTAGACACTACACCGGATTTACAGCAAAACATTTTTACTGTCAGTTGCATGTGTGTATAAGTTCAAGAAGCAGTGATTTTTTTCCACTGATAGTTGGTGAGAAATAAGCAGCAAGACAATTCAGAATTGTTTTGCTCACTGCAGTTTCAAGCATTCAGGCTTGGAGATACCAGAAACAGCTGGGAGTGAAAATGAAATTATTTCACCACTTCAACAAGTTAAGAAATATGAATAATTTGAAGGTACTGAAAATAAGCTTAAATGTTACCTTTAGTCCCTACCAGACGCTCAGCTCTCACCTGTGGCTCCAAGTAGCTGCTTGTATGTGACAGTGGCCACACCTCGGTACATCACTTCAACAAGGGGGCTAAACCAGGTGAGAGTAGCCTGCGGGTCTCATACTTTGCTGAGGAAGGGACATGCCTGTCCAAGGATGCAAAGTTGAATCTGGTGGACTGGGCAAATGAGATCTACAGTGAGATCCAACTGCCAGGAAGGCAGATCTGCAACGCTCATGGAGAGCGAAGGGCATGATGAGATACAGAAGACATGGTCATCCATTCCAACCAAGGAAGACTCCAGCTGAGACAACTACACAAACCACTTCCGAGGCTGAGTGTAACTGCCCCATGCGATAGCTTTTCCACTTCAAAAACTCTCCTGGTCTAATACACTAGAAAACAAACAGTTGTATTGGTAGTGTTCCAATTTATTCTCTATTTCATTTAAATACATGGGTAACCCTAGGTAAGTTCTAAAGTACGTACCTGTTTGGCACAGCATTGTGGGCCAAAGGGCCTGTATTGTGCTGTAGGTTTTCTATGTTTCTATGTTACATAATTTGTTACTCGGTTAAACTCTAGTTTGTCCTTTTAATACCTTTTTAACTATTTCCATGAAACTTCAGCTAATTGGGGCATCCACTTAATTGGGTGGAAATGTACTGGTCCCAGTATGTCAGGGGAATCCTCTGTACATTGAAAAATACATTTGTAAAAGTTACTGATTTACACGACATGCAACATGAGAAATGGCAGCAGGCTGTTGAAAAACAACATTTAAGGCAAGGTTAAATACAAACCTATTTGGTGATTTGTTCAAAGAGTAATTAGACATGGAATAGCAGAAATAATTAGCCATTGGGAAATAAAAACTATCCTTGAGGTTTCCTCTCATTAATAGTTGACAAAATAAAAAAATCACTCTCTTCCACCAACTTTGGGTCAAGAACACAAGAGCACATATCAAAATTGGATTTCCATTGCTGGATTTCGCACTTTGGAAGCCTGTTCAAGTATTATGAAGAGCTGCTTCTGCATAAATCACAGAGATTTGAGCAGGATCACACGAATGGCCAAGCGTGGCTTTGGACACCACACCACAGGTGTGGTCTCGGGTGTTCTCAAGGATTAATTACCCAGAATAAAAACAGTAGACTTCTACAATCAGTTTCCTCAGTAATTGATTGCATTGTTACTTCCCTGAGAAATTGAGTGTTCAGCTAATGTTACAATGGGAATGGGGAATCAAAATGCTGTTGAAATCTGTCATGATCTTATCATCTGCTTGTGGCCTACTCTTTACTATCTTATGTTTAAATAAAAGCAAAACTTCTTCTGTATCATCTGATCGAGTAACCAGGGCCTCGATGCTAGATATTGATCTGAGGAAAGGACATTGGTATTGGCTTGCTTATGTTTCCAGCAATGTAACAGATTTTTGTGGTATTTTCTAGTGCCTTGAGATGTCGACTGTAGTTGGTCCATGCCTCAGAAGCACATGGAAGGGAAAGAGTCTCAGCTGCTCAGCAGACTGATTTTTTTTCGTGGCCAGGTCTGAAGTTGAATACTCCATTCCTCGCTTAAAACTGTTGAATTTTATGAACGTCTGTCTTGACTGAGAAATAGAACATAGAATAGTACAGCACGGTACAGGCCCTTCGGCCCACAATGTTATGCCGACCCTCAAACCCTGCCTCCCATGTAATCCCCCTCCTAAAATTCCTCCATATACCTGTCTAGTAGTCTCTTAAACTTCACTAGTGTATCTGCATCCACCATTGACTCAGGCAGTGCATTCCACGCACCAACCACTCTGAGTAAAAAACCTTCCTCTAATATCCCCCTTGAACTTCCCACTCCTTACCTTAAAGCCATGTCCTCTTGTATTGAGCAGTGGTGCCCTGGGGAAGAGGTGCTGGCTGTCCACTCTATCTATTCCTCTTATTATCTTGTACACCTCTATCATGTCTCCTCTCATCCTCCTTCTCTCCAAAGAGTAAAGCCCTAGCTCCCTTAATCTCTGATCATAATCCATACTCTCTAAAGCAGGCAGCATCCTGGTAAATCTCCTCTGTACTCTTCCCAATGCTTCCACATCCTTCCTATAGTGAGGTGACCAGAACTAGACACAGTACTCCAAGTGTGGCCTAACCAGAGTTTTATAGAGCTGCATCATTACCTTGCGACTCTTAAACTCTATCCTTCGACTTATGAAAGCTAACACCCCATAAGCTTTCTTAACTACCCTATCTACCTGTCAGGCAACTTTCAGGGATCTGTGGACATGTACCCTCAGATCCCTCTGCTCCTCCACACTACCAAGTATCCTGCCATTTACTTTGTACTCTGCCTTGGAGTTTGTCCTTCCAAAGTGTACACCTCACACTTCTCCAGGTTGAACTCCATCTGCCACTTCTCAGCCCACTTCTGCATCCTATCAATGTCTCTCTGCAACCTTCGACAATCCACTACACTATCTACAACACACCAACCTTTGTGTCATCTACAAACTTGCCAAATCACCCTTCTACCCCCACATCCAGGTCGTTAATAAAAATCACGAATAGTAGAGGTCCCAGAATTGATCCTTGTGGGACACCACTAGTCACAACCCTCCAATCTGAATGTACTCCCTCCACCACGACCCTTTGCCTTCTGCAGGCAAGCCTATTCTGAATCCACCTGGCCAAACTTCCCTGGATCCCATGCCTTCTGACTTTCTGAATAAACCTACTGTGTGGAACCTTGTCAAATGCCTTACTAAAATCCATGTAGATCACATCCACTTCACTACCCTCATCTATATGCCTGGTCATCTCCTCAAAGAACTATCAGGTATGTTAGACACGATCTGCCCTTCACAAAGCCATGCTGACTGTCCCTGATCAGACCATGATTCTCTAAATGCCCACAGATCCTATCTTTAAGAATCTCTAACAGCTTTCCCACCACAGACGTAAGGCTCACTGGTCTATAATTACCCGGACTATCCCTACTACCTTTTTTGAACAAGGGGACAACATTCGCCTCCCTCCAATCCTCCGGTACCATTCCTGTGGACAATGAGGACATAAAGATCCTAGCCAGAGGCTCAGTAATCTTTTCCCTCGCCTCGTGGAGCAGCCTGGGGAATATTCTGTCATGCCCTGGGGACTTATCCATCCTAATGTGTTTTAACAACTCCAACACCTCCTCTCCCTCAATATCAACATGCTCCAGAACATCAACCTCACTCTTATTGTCCTCACCATCATCAAGTTCCCTCTCATTGGTGAATACCAAAGAGAAGTATTCATTGAGGACCTCGCTCACTTCCACAGCCTCCAGGCACATCTTCCCACCTTTATCTCTAATCAGTCCTACCTTCACTCCTATCTTCCTTTTGTCCTTCACATAATTGAAGATGAATGCCAGAATATTGATAGTTGTCCACATTTTCAGGGCTTCTCTATTTATCGCCAATGGATAGTGAGACATAAATGGGGTAGGCTGACAAATGACCTCTGCATTGCATATATCAAGTTCAAGGCTCATCTTCCCACATGCATTGTTGAACAAGTTAATGACATAAAGGAACTTGGCCTCAGGACATGCACAAGATCAAATACGTGAGCAGCTTGATCAATGGCTTTCATCTGCTGAACTGTTGAATAGCCTTCTTTTGGATCTGAAGATTAGTTCTGCTCACACATGAAAACATTTTAAGGAGGTGAACATTGCAAAGAGAAGACTAAAAGTGCACAGTGATTAGTCTTCGATAAGATTAGTTTAGTTAGATACATTCTGGTTAATACCTTGGTTTACATGCTGTTACAAAACAAGTAAAAGATGGCAGTAATTAGGAATGCTCAAAGTCAGCTTCCATAAAAATTCATTTCCATGAAACATTTAATAAGTAAACATTTCTTAAATTATGTTGCCATGATTTTGTTGATGTCTCAGACAATGATGCGTCATAGTAGCTTTAAGACATTCAAGATGCATCATAAGAGTTTTAAGGTATGTATACAGAGTTTGGAGGATTTTTTTTTAATCAATTATGCTTATTTGGGAGTGACAGCTACTCATCTTCAGTCCCCAGGCCCTTTCCCTACAGACAGTGGGAGAAACAAATAGCAGCTGCCTTCAAACAAAAAGACTAAGCATTTGCAAACTCAATAATCAGTAGGCAGTTGAAAGTAAATTGTACAATTACTCACCAGTTTCAGGTTTTGAGTACTCAAGACAGAGAATCTCAGAATCATGAGCTTCAACTTTCATTAGTTCATCCAAGAACTGCAGATCAAAAATTCTGAAAACAAAAGAAAAACACTTTACCATGTTTCAGACTATTGTGTTTAATATAAAACTCTACTGGTTACATAACACAGTTGCACTTAAATACCCATCAGCCCCCAGCCCTCTATTTTTCCAAGTATAACTGGGAGAAGCAACATTTGCCAGCCAGGACTACAAATAGAGATAGGGAAACAAGTAATGTTCAATGTACTATTGATTGTTCAATAAATATTATGAATTTTAAATTAAAACAGAGGAAGATGAAATTGTTCATGAGGCCAGGCAGCCCCTGTGGATATAATGATGCTGAGGAAATTTTGCTTTTATTTAAGCATAAGGATCAGGAAAAAGAATAGGCCACACGCACTTGATAAGATCATGACAGATTTCAGCATTTTGCTCCCCTAATCTTCTTCAATGAATTCCTGTTACTCCTTGAACTTATTCCTTGAATAAACTTATCCATACCCCTGAAGGTTTAGAATTTCCAGAACTTAATGATTAAAAAGCATTTTCAAAAGTATATTACAATGGCTGTGAAATGAAGGCCAAGGGGTTTGGAAACACCCAGCAGTTCAGGCACAGTTCATGGAGAGAGAAAAACTGACTTATAGATAATATACAGCAGAACTGACCAATTCTGGAAAACAAAGGCTAAAATACACAAAACTATTGAATATGATAAGACACTAGTACGAGGCTCCATTAGCACAGGGTGCAAAGCCACAGATGGTCAGAGTGGATTAGGATCATCATCATCATTATGTGCAGTGTCATATGACATAGACAAACATGGTCTTCCATCTATCATGACCATGATTGTTCTTGGCAGAGTTTTCTACAGAAGTGGTTTGCCATTGCCTTCCTCTGAGCAGTGCTTACAAGACAGGTGATCCTAGCCATTATCAATACTTTTCAGAGGTTGTCTGCCTAGTGTCAGTAGTTGCATAACCAGGATTTATAATATGCACCAGCTGCTCATATGACCATCCGCCACCTGCTCCCACGGCTTCAACTGACCCTGATTGGGGAGCAAAGCCCAGGGTTGACACCACAAATAGAATGTGCATCTCCCACAAAGCAGGAATCAAACCTGCTTTTGCTTTTTCCTCAGTCAAGCGATGGGTGAACAACTGCAGGACTCTATACTTGAGGTTAAAGTGAATTACTGCTTCACTTGTAAAGACTGTTCAAGTGCCTGGACGACCAGAAATGAAGAGGTAAAAGGACAATTGCTACACTTCCTGCTGTTGTATGAGAAAGTACAATAAGAAAGGATGAGTGGTTGACGGAGCTGGAAAAGCACCCTCAGCATGCTGAAAGGGGACAGGTTGATGTGTGCGATGATGAAATCTTACTGAAGGCAGCAGAAACTGCTAAACTATAAATTCTGAAGGCACAGGCTGGGAGGGTATAAAATATAACTAAGGGAACTCTACCCGTACAGGAAAGGTTATAACTCTATCTGCAAGGTTATGTACAGGTACAGGGAATGTGATCAAGAGCTCTATCAACTATGGTAGAGATGTAGTCACTGCTCAGGAAGGAAGACGTTTCAGAGGCATCTATGGGAAAATTCATGGACCAGACAGTTAAAGTGGAGATTGAGGAACTCAGAACAGAATAGATTTCCAGCGAGATAGCTGTGGGAGTCTGTGGGCTTTTCATGGATAGGTTAGTGATAATCATCCATTGAGTCACATGAATTCAGAAAGAGAATGATGATTTTTATTTAAAATTCCTCTTTCATGTGCTAAAACCATTTATAACTGTCCAATGATTATCTTGCTGCCTTTTGAACCAGTATGTAAAACAGTTAGCTTAATTGCATAATAACACTTAGATTCTTCAAAGATCCTTTCACAATCATTTAAATGGCAAAGTAAAAGAATAAATCCTCACATATTTTGTCCCAAAGTCAACATTGATATTAGACTGTTGAAGAAATCTTCATTATCAATTATTTGTACCTCAGGGTCCCCATCCTATCCCCAGATGCCAGGTGTTGCCCATCAGGGCTGATGGTTATGACCCGAATTCCTGATTTTATCTCAGAATTTCCTCCATTTTCAGTTCGGTCAGGATTGTTACTAGCATCGTGGAGATACTGAACATTGTCACCAACATACACAATTTTGATCAAGTCCTGGGGGGTGGGGTGGGGGGTAAGGTAAAAAAAAACAACAAGAGTCAGATTTCTCGCTCACTGAATTCCATGTTTTGCTTTCTAATGTAAAGACAGGTGTAAAATATCTGTATAAACTCTTTAAAATGACACCCTCAGTCTGTCCAAGATAGCCACATTTAATCGCTATGCTGATTTTTTTTTGTTTCTCAGGATATTACCCACATTACCTCTTTAAGAGGTAGTGTTAATTTGCAGTTCCCTTGTCCATCATTAAGATTCTAAATTTCAATTAGCTATATTTATTTAAGCACTCTGCAGGGAATTCATTCTCTTCATTGTAAGTCTCTCTCCTGACATACATCCTGAGCAGTGACACCTTATTAAAACCCATCAAACATCCTGAATTGAAAAATAACATAAAATGCTGTTTTCATTACTAATTCTGGTAACTAAAATAAAATTGAATGTTTTCGATAAGGTTAGAGTGGAAGTTGAAACTCACTGTGCTATAAATATTTTTACGGAATGATGTGAATTGAAATTCAGGAGCATCACCAGGATTCCACAATCGTATAGTATTGTCCGATGAACAAGTTAGAAAAGATGCAGGTGGCAGACAAGCTAGATTACCATTTTCCAACTCTGGATAAACCTGCAAAGGCAAGGAAAAACCAAATTAATACACTGGGCTTTTAAATAAAGGAGTGACTTAAGTTAAAGTGAACACTATTATTCAAGTTCTCATCCACAGACTGGAGAATGAGAATCACAAAGGCAATTGCAGAGAGATAGCGAACAAAAGGGTTTCAGATTTGTAGATCATTTGGTTCTCTTCTGGGGATGGTATAATCTGCACAAAAGGGTTGGGTTACACCTAAACAAGGAGGACCAATATCCTTGCAGGAAGGTGTGTTAGAACTATTGGGGAGGGTTTAACCTTGGTTGGGATGGGATCCAGAGTGATGAATCAGAAGATGAAGCTATTAGTTTAAGTATAGAGAGACAGTGAGGACTAAGGTCACTTGGATGGGTTGAAATTTATCTGTTTTAATCCAAGAAGCAGCAAGAGCAAGGGTGATGAACTTAGAGCATGGGTCAGTACATAGAACAATGACATTGTAGCCATTATATAGACTCGGTTGTCACAAGTGCAGGAACAGGGCTGCCGAATTTTCTAGAATTTAGAAAGGAGTAGGGAGAGAGGGAAAAGATGTGGGGGAGAGGCATTGTTAATCAGGGAAAGTATCACAGCTGCAGAAAGTGAGGACATCATGGAGGGATCATCTGCTGAGTCAGTGTGGGTGGAAGTGGAAATAGGAAGGGAGCAATCACTCTATTAGGAGCATTCTATAGACAACAGAGACACTGAGGAACTGACCAAGAGGCAGATTTTAAGAAAGGTGCAAAAATAACGGGATTGTTGTCATGGGTGACTTCAACTTCCCTAATATTGATGGCAACTCCTTAATGGTAAAAGGTTTAGATGTGGCATCATTTGTTAAGTGTATCAAGGCAGAATTCCTTACACAATATGCAAACAGACTTACTAGAGGAGAGACCACACTGGATGTAGCATTAGGCAATGAACCTGTTAGTTGACAGATCTCTCAATGGGTAAGCGTTTTAGAGACAGTAACCATAACACACTGATCTTTACCATAGCCTTGTACAGAAATAAAAGCAGAAAGCCTGGAAACAAATTTATTGGGGGGAGAGCAAATTAGAATGCTAATGGCAGGAACTTGGGAGCATAAATTGAAAACACATGTATTCAGGGAAATGCACAACAGAGGTGAGGAAGCTGTTTAGGGAGCACTTGCATGGGGCTCTAGATAAGTTTGTTCCATTGAGGCAAAGAAAGGATAAGGTGAAGGAACTAAGAATGATTAAGAGATATGGAACATTTAGTCAAGAGGAAGGGGAAAAAAAAAATTTAAGATTTAGGAAGCAAGGGTCAGACAGGGCTGTGGAGAGTTACTAGTTAACCAGGAAGGAGCTTAAGAAGGGTCTCGGAGCTAGAAGAGAACATGAGAAGGCCTTGGCAAGTAAGATGAAGTTCTCAAGGGATATTGGAACTCTGATAAAGAAGGAGAGAGATGTATGACACGTATAGGAAACGGAGCAAATAAGGTGCTTGAGAATATAAAGTGCAAAAAAACACAAGAAATCAGGAGGGCTAAAAGACATGAAGTTGCTTTGGCAGTCAAGGTGAAGGATGATCTAAAGAGCTTCTACAGGTATATTAAGAGCAAAAGAACAGTAAGGGATAAAATTGGTCCTCTTGAAGTTCAGAGCAGTCGCTATGTATGGAACCAAAAGCAATGGGGGAGATCTTAAATGGGTTTTTTGCGTCTGTATTAACTAAGGAAACTGGCATGGAGTCAATGGAAATAAGGCAACCAAGTAGTGAGGTCATGGAACCTACACAGATTGAAGAGGAGGAGGTGCTTGCTATCTTGAGGCAAATCATAGTAGATAAATCCCCAGGACCTGACAGGGTATTCCCTCGGACCTTGAAGGAGACTAGTGTTGAAATTGCAGGGGCCCTGGCAGATATATTTAAAATGTCGGTATCTACGGTGAGGTGCTGGAGGATTGGAGGATAGCTCATGTTGTTCCGTTGTTTAAAAAAGGCTCTAAAAGTAACCCGGGAAACTTCAGGCCGGTAAGTTTGATGTCGGTAGTACGTAAATTATTGGAAAGAGTACTAAGAGATAGGATCTACAAGTATTTGGATAGACAGGGACTTATTAGGGAGAATCAACATAGCTTTGTGCGTGGTAGGTCATGTTTGACCAATCTATTGGAGTTTTTCGAGGAGGTTACCAGGAAAGTGGATGAAGGGAAGGCAATGAATATTGTCTACATGGACTTCAGTAAGGCCTTTGACAAGGTCCCGCATGGGAGGTTAGTTAGGAAGATTCAGTCGCTAGGTATACATGGAGAGGTAGTAAATTGGATTAGACATTGGCTCAATGGAAGAAGCCAGAGAGTGGTAATGGAAGATTGCTTCCCCTAGTGGAGGCCTGTGACTAGTGGTGTGCCACAGGGATCAGTGCTGGGTCCATTGTTATTTGTCATCTATATCAATGATCTGGATGATAACGTGGTAAATTGGATCAGCAAATTTGCTGATGATACAAAGACTGGAGGTGTAGTGGACAGTGAGAAAAGCTTTCAAAGCTTGCAGAGGGACCAGCTGGAAAAATGGGCTGAAAAATGGCAGATGGAGTTTAATACTGACAAGTGTGAGGTATTGCACTTTGGAAGGACAAACCAAAGTAGAACATACAAAGTAAATGGTAGGGCACTGAGGAGTGCAGTAGAACAGAGGGATCTGGGAATACAGATAAAAAATTCCCTAAAAGTGTCATCACAGGTAGATAGGGTCGTAAAGAGAGCTTTTGGCACATTGGCCTTTATTAATCAAAGTATTGAGTATAAGAGCTGGAATGTTATGATGAGGTTGTATAAGGCATTGGTGAGGCCGAATCTGGAGTATTATGTTCAGTTTTGGTCACCAAATTACAGGAAGGATATAAATAAGGTTGAAAGAGTGCAGAGAAGTTTACAAGGATGTTGCCAGGACTTGAGAAACTAAGTTACAGAGAAAGGTTGAATAGGTTAGGACTTTATTCCCTGGAGTGTAGAAGAATGAGGGGAGATTTGATAGAGGTATATAAAATTATGATGGGTATAGATAGAGTGAATGCAAGCAGGCTTTTTCCACTGAGGCAAGGGGAGAAAAAAAACCAGAGGACATGGGTTAAGGGTGAGCGGGGGAAAAGTTTAAAAGGAACATGGAGGGGGGGCTTCTTCACAGAGAGTGGTAGGAGTGTGGAATAAGCTGCCAGATGAAGTGGTAGATGCGGGCTCACTTCTAACATTTAAGAAAAACTTGGACAGGCACATGGATGAGAGGTGTATGGAGGGATATGGTCTAGGTGCAGGTCAGTGGGATTAGGCAGAAAAATGGTTTGGCACAGCCAAGGGCTGTAATGTTCTATGGTTCTATGGAAAACCCCCATGGTGTTCTACATGTATGTGAAAAAGACGAGGATGACTACAAGACATAGGAGCAAAATCAGGCCCTTCAGCCCATCAAGTTTGCTTCACCATTCCATCATGACTGATCCTGGATCCTCACCATTCCATCAAGGCTGATCCCGGATCCTACTCAACCCCATATACTTGCCTTCTCGCCATATCATTTGCTGCGCTGATTGATGAGGAAATAATCAACTTCCGCCTTAAATATAAACATGGACTTGGCCTCCACCACAGTCTGTGGCACAGTATTGCACAGATTTACTACTCTGGCTAAAAAAAAAATTCCTCCTTACCTCTGTTCTAAAAGGTCACCCCTCAAGTTTGAGGCTGTGCCATCTAGCTCTGGATACCCCCATCAGAGGAAACATTCTCTCCACATCCACCACATCTAATCCTTTCAACAATCAGTAGGGTTCAGTGAGAGCCTCCCCACATTCTTCTAAACTCCAGTGAGTACAGGCTGCCAATCGCTTCTCATATGTTAACCCCTTCATTCCCAGAATCATCGCCACGAACCTCCTCTGGACTCTCTTCAATGACAATACATCCTTTGAGATATTGGGCACAAAACTGTTGACAATACTCCAAGTGTGGCCTGAAGTGTCTTATAAAGGCCAGCATTATCTTCTTGCTTTTATATTCTATTCCTCTTGAAATAAATTTCAACATTGCATTTGCCTTCTTTATCACAGACTCAACCTGTGAATTAACATTCTGGGAGTCTTGCATGAGGACTCCCAATTCCCTCTGCATCTCAGATGTTTGAACCTTCTCCCCAGTTAGATAACAGATTGCACTATTGCTCCTTTTACCGAAATGCATCATCTTACATTTCCAAACACTGTATTGCATCTGTCACTTTTTTACCTTTTCTTCCAATTTGTCCAGGTCTTGCTGCTATTGTATTGCTTCCTCAGCACTACCTACCCCTCCATCTATCTTTGTTATCATCTGCAAACTTTGCCACAAAGTCATGAATTCCATTATCTAAGTCACTGAAACAATGTGACTAGAATGAGTGAGGATCAGGGGTAAAAGAGGAAACATTCTTTGGGTCAGAGGAAGAGAGGTCCTGGGCACCATGGTAGAGTAGCAGTTGGCACAATGCTACTACAGCTTGAGTTGTTCCAGTGTTAAAGTCCTCCGCTCTGCTGTAAGGAGCCTCCTCATGGAATGCAAGGGTTTCCCTTGGGTGCTCCGGTTACATTAATTGGTCATCGTAAGCTGCTTCATGATTAGGTTAGGGTAAAATTGGGGTTGTGGGATTGCTTGGGTGGCATGGCTCAAAGGGCGCACTAAGAATTGCAATGCTAAGTAAAATAAGTAAATAAATAATTATAGAAATTTGCTTCAGCATTCACTAGTGACAGGAACCTCGACAAATGTGAGGTCAGTGTAGAACAGCTTAATATGCCAGAACATGTTGATGATTTTGAAAAAGATTACAATAAATAGGTCTCTGGAGCTGGATGAGATATACCCCAGGTTACCTTATGCAGTGATGGAAGAGATTGTTCACAAGGATCTTTGCATCCTCACTGGCTATAGTAGTACCAGAAGATTGGAGAATGGTAAACTTTAATCCTTTGTTCAAGAAAGGTAATAGGGATAATCCAGGGAATTATAGACAGGTGAGGATTTATAAGCATTTGGAGAAGCATAGCCTGATTAGGTTTAGTCAGCACAGCTTTGTGAGGGGCAGATTGTGACACAGGAACCAAACTGAATTTAAGGAAGTAGCAAAACAAATTGATGAATGTAGAGCTACTACTACTATGTCGACTCAGGCCTTGGGGGCCAGCGTCGAGCAGTGGATGTGATGTATATGGATTTTAGTAAGGTTTTGTCAAGGCTTCCCATGGTAAACTTATTCAAGATGTCAGGAAATGTCTTACAGGAAAACTTGGCTATGTCGCATTAGAATCGGCTTGCCCACAAAAGGCAGAGGATGACAGTAGATGGAATGTATTCTACCTAGAGGTCAGTAGTGTTCCACAGGGATCCGTTTTGGGATCCCTGCCCTTGGAGAGTTTTATAAATTATTTAGCTAAGGATGTGGAATGGTGGGTTATTAAGTTTGCAGATGTCACAAAAGTTGGCAGTGTTATGGATAGCGTAGAATGTTGTCATCGGTTACAGCAGGACATTAATTGGATGCAGAGCTGGATTGAAAAGTGGCAGTGACGCACAATTGGGAAAAGTATGAAGTGTTACACTTTAGAAGGTCGAACTTGAAGGCAGAATACAGGGTTAATTGGCAGGATTGATAGGTTGGCAAGTTGGTGTGTTCACCTTCATTAATCAGGAGTCTCAAGGCAATGTTGCAATTCTACAAAACCCTGGTTACACCATACTTGGGAGTGTTGTGGTCAGTTCTGGTTGCCTCATTATAGGAAGGACATGGAATCTTTAGAGAAGGTGCAGAGGAGATTGACTAGGACGCAGCCTAGATTAAAGAGCATGGCTTATGAGGAAAGGTTGAGTGAGGTAGGGCTTTTATCTTTGGAGTGAAAGAGGATGACATGCAACTTGACAGATGTATAAAATGCTAAGAGGCATTGATAGAATGGGCAGCCCCATGTTGGAAATGACTAATATGCAAGGCACAATTTTAAGGCGATTGAAATTGTATGGGGAGGGAATGTTTAGGGGTAACTGCCAAGGGTGGTGGAATAGGCAGATGCATTAGAGACATAAAAGAGACTCTTGGATAGGCACAAGATGAAAGAAAAAAGGATTATGCAGGAGGGAAGCATTAGATTGATCTTTGAATAGTTAAATGGTTAGTACATCGTCAGATGAAGGGCCTGTACTGTGCGAACTGTTCTATGTTCTAAAACCCTAAAACAGGATCATTTTACACATTTACTAAAAATGCCAACACACATCAATGACAATCCTGTTCAAGAGAAATGAGCAAGACATTGTGTACAAAGTAACATCGTACCTCTACATTCCATATGCTGGAACTATGATACAACGCAGAGTAAACCTTCCCAATTTTCTTAATGTCTTTCGTGTCCCACACATAGAGACTATGATCACTGTATACACATGACAACCATTGATTGGAAGGGTCAAAAGCCACACCGACGGTGTCAGGATACACGGCATCTGTCCTCTTATTGAATAAACGGCTGTGGAAACACACCAAAAGTTAGTAACTTTGCATTTTACATCTTGTATTAGACTTTAAAATAAAAACTTAGTGTAACATTTATTTTTACCTTGGTTCAATTCCTGCTGCCACATTCACTCCCAGATAGTGTGGTTTCGGCAGATTGGTAATAAAGCGGAGATTTAAGGAGTTAAATAACTTCAGTGTTCCATTGGAACAACCACAAAAGATGAAGTCCTGGGTTGCGGAGATACAATTTGCTGCAGAGGTCTAAAGGGTACAAAGAAAACGTACTTAATTTACCAAAAGGGAATTTTACTTATTCACTTGTATTAGAGAAAGCAGAGATCAGCATACCTTCAAATCCAACCATTTATCAAGCACTCTTTTCCCATTGAACTGGCAAAGGAGACCAGAACTGGTGATGCAAAACGTACTTCTTGCCATCTTCCCTTTACCACATGCCACTCCAGAGAAAAAATTATTGTGGAGCTCACCCAGCAATCCAGATCGCCCTATTAAGGGAACAGTAATATTTGCCTGGATAGGAAAACATACAAGTATTCAGATTAGCAGTGAGTGAAAGAATGACAAGTTACACAAGGATACTACCATTCAGATTGCCCAAAAACTAGGCTAAAAACAATTAGTTTATCATAAAATTTCATCTCCACGTCATTCTACAAAACAAAATTTCTTGGCTATGCCAGATACTTAATCACATTGATATGTAAATGACTTAAGATCCAAACTAGAAATTGTATATTATTTAAACTCATTTCAGTTTGGTAGACATTTTAAATGTTATGGTTCAATAAAGGAAACAACTATGGCAGGCATCACATCTTCATTGCGATGTGGAATCAAACCTCCAAGTGATTAGCCCCAACACCAGTTTCTAACAGCTGACCTTGGGCAAAGAAAAGTCAAATGATGTGACTGCCATTAATAGTTAGCCTCGTCTTACATTCTATCAAAACTGTCCGAGTCATCAATCGAGCAGGAATCAAACATCTGTAGATTTTTGTGTGGCTACAAACAAAATACACAAGACATTGAATTTCATGGCTTATGTAATTTCAAACAAAATCCAAGAAAGAAAATAACGCACAAACTGAACTATAACTCATCACAAAATACTCATCCACATTACAGCAGAACAATGCTTATAAAAGATAAAAACACAGGATCTTGAAATAAAACTACTTATCTCATAACTGCATAATTGTCAAGTCCAAAGCAACTTTCATTAAAGTGATGAGCATTTCTAGGCAGGTTACAGTTAGAAGATGCTCGTAGACAATAAGAATAAATTACCTTGCAGGTTTTGGAGTCGTTTAAGTACCAGAACTTAACATGTCGGTTGCCAGCTGTGACAAAGTAACTGCTGTCTTCAGAGAACGAAACAGCTGAGACCTTACTGGAAACTTTATTAGATGCTACAATGGAGTTTTTCTGTCAAACGAAAGTATTTCTGTAAGTACCAATGTACAAAACTAAACTCTTTACCATGTTAGCTTAGGATAATTTTTTACTACAATATCATTTTGGAGGAGAAGGTAAAATAAGGCCTATAATATTTCAAAAGATAAAAAGTATGGGAATTCAGAAGTAGACTGGTGTTTTTGTTTGAGCAGAGTGGAAGTGGATCTTGGATGAAGTTGGCTCCCTGGGTAGGAGTTACATAATGCAATATAGATCATGAGGGGATAGCAAGATACAAATGAATTTTCTTAAATTTCATTACTACTGGCTACTAGGTACCACTTGCATTACTACATTTGGAATTCAAACTAGAATGAAGATCTGTTGGTTTTCATTCCAGATGTTATTCCCCTTGGATTTTAACCCTTAGCATAACACCATAAAATATAGGAGCAGAATTAGGCCATTCGGCCATTTAGTCTGCTCCATCATGGCTGGTTTATTATCCTTCTCAACTTCATTCTTGTGCCTTCTCCCTGTACCAGTCAAGAATCCAACAATTTCTGCATTAACTATACTCAATGACTTGGCCTCCACAGAATTCACCACCCTCTGGCTAAAGAAAGTCCTCATCTTTCCTAAACGGATGAACTTGTATTCTGAGGCTGTACCCTCTGGTTCAAGAATCTTCCATTTGAAACATCCTCTCCACATCCACTATCTAGCCCTTTCAATATTTGGTAGGGTTTAATGTTCTTCTGAACTCCAGCAAGTTCAGGCCCACAGCCATCAAACACTCCTCATACACTAACCCTTTCATTGCTGGGATCATTCTCTTGAACTTCCTCTAGACAAGGGTTCTGAAACATTTAAAAAAAAAACACACACCATTGTAGAGCATTATGTCATTGTAGAGCATAGGAATAAGGGTATGACCACGTTAATGGGATTATATTGCAGACCACCCAATAGTCTGTGGGATTTAGAGCAGCAAATTTGTAGAGAAGTTGCAGATTGTTGCAATAAACAAAGTTGTAATACTAGGTGATTGCAACTTTCTACACATTGACTGGGACTCCCATATTGTAAAAGGACTAGATGGGATAGAGCTTGTCAAACGCTTTCAGGGAAATTTCCTTAATCAGTATATAGCCATAGAAAAGTACAGCATAGAAACAGGCCCTTTGGCCCATCTAGACCATACTGAAATCATTTAAACTGCCTACTCCCATTGACCTGCACCAAGACCGTAGCCCTCCATACCCGTGCCATCCATGTACCTATCCAAACTTCTCCTAAATGTTGAAATAGAGCTCGCATGCACCATGTTCCCCTTAAATTTTACACCTGTCACTCTTAACCCATGACCTCTGGTTGTAGGCCTATTCAACCTCAGTGGAAAAAGCCTGCTTGCATTTACCCTATCTATAACCCTCTAATTTTATATACCTCTGTCAAATCTCCTCCCAATCTTCTAGTCATACAGTGATTTATAGTTGTATCCTTTACTCATTTGAGGTTTCTGTTCTGGTGATAAATGTGACAGCAGGTATGAGCAGAATACTACTTTCATGAAAAACAGGGGTTTCCGACTTGGGGTCCACAGACCTCTCGGTTAATGGTAAGGCTGTATTGCATAAAAAAGGTGGGATACCCGATGTAGAAATATACTCCAAGGTAGCATGTACAAGACAACACAAAATGCTGGAGGAACTCAGCAAGTCAGGCAGCATCTTTAGAAATGAATAAATAGTTGACGTTTCAGGCTGAGACCCTTCGTCAGGACTGAGAAGGGGAAAGACACCAGAATAAAAAGTTGAGCTGAGGGGTGGAAGGAGGAGGATAGCTGAAAGGTAGAAGGTGAAGCAGGTGGGTAGGAAAGGTCAAAGGATGGGGGAAAAAAATGTCCCAATTACAGAGTATGGTACTAGATCTCCTATTATGGAATGAGGCAGGGCATGTGACAGAAGTTTGTGTAGGGAAACTTTTAATGCCATTAGCTTCAATTATGGATAAGGATAAGTATAAGGCTGCTCCTTGGGTTCAGGTTCTAAACTGGAGAAAGGCCATTGCAATTTTGATGGTATCAGAAAGGATCTGGCAAGTGTGGATTGGTACAGGCTGTTTTCTAGCAAAGGTGTACTTGGTAAATGGGAGGCCTTCAAAATGAAGTTGAGAGTACAGGGTTTGTATGTTCCTCTCTGCATAAAAGGCAAGAATAACAGGCTTAGGAGACCTTGGTTTTCGAGAGATATTGAGGCCCTGGTTAAGAAAAAGAAAGGTGCGTAGCAGGTATAGGTAGACAGGAACAAATGAGGTACTTGAGGAATACAAGAAACGCAAGAGAACACTTCAGGAGATCAAGAGGGCTAAAACAAAACATGAGGTTGCTCTAGGAGCCTAATGGCTTCTACAGATATATTAAGAGCAAAAGGATAGCAAGGGACAAAAATGGTCCTCTGAAAGATCAGAGTGGTAATCTATGTGAGGAGCCAAAAGAGATAGAAGAATATCTTAAATAGATTTTTTGCATCTGTATTGATGGAAATTGTCTATAGATGACAGGCAATGGAGCAGCGAGGTCATGGACTCTTTTCAGATTTCAGGAGGAGGAGGAGTTTGCTGTCGAGGCAAATTAGGGTGGATAAATCCCCAAGGCCTGACGGCATGTTCCCTCAGACTCTGTGGAAGGCTAGATCCTAGTAAATATAGTTTAAAACATCCTTAACCACAGTAAGGTGCCAGAGGCTTGGAGAATAGTTAATGTTGTTTAAGAAAGGTGCTAAGAATAAGCCAGGAAGTTATAGGCTGCAGAGCCTGACATCAGTAGTGGGCAAGATATTGGATGGTATTCTATGGGACCAGATATACAGTACAAGTATTTAGATAGACAGGGACCGATTAGGGATAGTCAACTTGGCTTTGTGTGTGGTTGGTCACATCTAACCAATCTTAAGACAGCTTTCAGGAAATTATCAGGAAAGTTGATGAAGGCAAGCCAATGGATATTATATACAACGTCCTACATGGGAGGTCAGTCAAGAAAGTTCAGTTGCTTGGCATTCAATCAGGTAGTAAATTAGATTAGACACCGGCTGCGTGGAAGAAGCCAAAGAGCGATTGTAGGAGGCTTGTGACGAGCGATGAGGCACGGGGATGGGTGCTGAGTCCTTTGTTGTTTGTCATATATCAACAATCGGGATAATAATATTTAACTGGATGAGCAAATTTGTGAATGAACACTAAGAATGGAGATGTAGTGCATAGCAAGGAAGACCGTCAGAGCTTCAGAGTGGGATCTGGACCAGCTGGAAAGCTGGGCTAAAAAACTGGCACATTGAATTTAATGCACATAAGTGTGAGGTGTTGCACTTTGGGAGGACCAACCAGGATAGGTCTTACACAGTGAACTGTAGGGCACTGAGGAATGTGCTAGAATAGAGGGATCTGGGAATACACACCTATAATTCCTTGAAAGTGGTATCACAGGTAGGTAGGATTGTAAAGAAAGCTTTTGGCACATTAGCCTTCATAAATCAATGCACTGAACACAGGAGCTGGGATATTATGTTGAAGTTATAAAATGATGGTGAGGCCCAATTTGGAGTACTGCATGCAATTTTGCTTACCGGCCTACAGGAAAGATGTAAGTACAACTGAAATAGTACAGAGAAAATTTATAAGGAGTTTTCCGGGACTCGAGGACCTGAGCTATAGGGAAAGGTTGAATAGGTTTGAACTTTATTCCCTGGAGTATAGGAGAATGAGGGGAGATTTAATAGAGGTATACAAAATTACCTTTTTAGATAAGGTAAATGCAAATAGGCTTTTTCCACTGAGTTTGGGTAAGACCACAACCAGAGCTCAAAGGTTTATGGTGAAAGGTGAGAAGTTTAAGGGGAACATGAGGGTGAATTTCTTCACTCAGAGGGTGGCAAGAGCGTGGAACATGCTGCCAGCGCAAGTAGTGGACACGGAATTGATTTCAACACTTAAGAGAAGTTTGGATAGTGCATGGAGGGTTATAGTCCAGGTGCAGGTCGATGGAACTAGGCAATGGTTCAGCATAGTCTAGATGGGCTCAAGGGCTTGTTTCTGTGTTGGAGTGTATGATGACTCCTGTGAAAACAAACATTACACTTGCCTTCCTTACCACTAACTCAATCTGTAAGTTAACGTTTAGGGAATCCTGCATGAGGACTCCAAAATCCCTTTGCACTTCTGATTTCTGAATCTGCTCCCCGTTTACAAAGTAGTCTATACCATTATTCCGTATATGAAAATGCATGACCAAATACTGTATTTCCCTACACTGTAGTCCATCTGCCACTTCTTTACCCATTTTCCTAATCTGTCCAGGTCTTTCTGCAGACTCCCTACTTCCTCAAAACTACCTGCTCCTCTACCTATCTTTGTATCATCCACAAATTTGGCAACAACGCTATCAATTCCATCATCCAGATCACTGACATATAAGGTGAAAAGCAGTTCCAACACAGACCTCACGGAACATCACTAGTCACTGGCAGGCAACTAGAAAAGGCAACATTTATTCCTACCCTTTGCCTCCAGTCAGTCGGCCCATCTTCCATCTTCTGCCCATGCTGGTATCTTTCCTGTAATACCATGAGCTCTTACTTTGCTTAGCAGTGGAATCTTACCAAAGGCCTTCTGAAAATGCAATTAATCAACATCCACTGACTTTCCATTGTCTAAACTTCCTATTATTTCCTCAAAGAATTCCAGCAGATTTGTCAGGCATTACTTTGGCCTATTCAGTACCTCCAAGTACCCCAAAACTTCATCCTTAACACTGGACTCCAACATTTTGCCAAGCACTGAAGTCAGACCGGCTGGCTCCCTCTTTTGTCTCCCCCTTTTCTTCAGTTTTCCAGACTCTAATGAATTTAGCACATGCACTTCCAACACACTTGCTTCAGTTTTAATTATATCTACAACAAAAAATACATATGCTACTATTTTCTAATCTATTTGACATCCTACCTTCCAGTCCCAGACATTCACAAGTTTATCATGCTGGTAACCCACTGAAACAATATACTTCATATTAGGAGAGAAAGATACACATGATACTCCATATTTGTGGCACTGTAATTCCGCCACCTGGGTCGTTTCAGCCACATCCCAGACCCGCACCGCAGGCATATGTCCACTCTGCATTTAAAAAATTAAAATCACATCAGCACATTTATACAGCATACAATAGGGATCAATAAGTATCAATTACTGAATTTCAATACTTTGCATTTATTCTTTGTGCTATAGCAATATCTACTTAATTTATAGTACACCTAACTCTTTTTAAAAAAAATCTTCCTCCCATTAACTTTGAATCCCCTACTGATTTATTTTATAGAAAGTATAAAACTCCAGCTCATCTATCCATCCACAAAATATTAACTTTTGTATCCCTGCGTTTTCCAGTGAGTTCTCCCCTGTTATTACCAATCTGGATGTTATGTTCCTATTTTCCCCTTCAAGTAGATCAAGGAATCATAAAGACAATTTATAGTCATTTCCAATTATTATTTTAGCACAACGAATAAATTTCTCCGATTTACTGGTGCAGGCCCTTGGTCATAAGCACCATATGAAAGCTTACGTTACTATTAGGCTGCAGCAAGAATTTTCAAACCTTATCCACAGTTTAGCAGAAATTCCCACTAAGACATGGCAATTTGCACTCGTAATGTCTCTAATATATTTAGGTGAAGAGTAAAAAAAGTTAAGGGGACAGTTAAGTTTGTTTCAATGCCCAATGTACCATATTTAGAGCATTTAGTGGGATATAGAGCAAACTAAAAGCCTATCAAAATAACTATGTTCAAACAAAAACATTGTAAAGACGACTGATTCATAAATTGACACAAATTTTGTTTCTTTACACTTATATAGTTAAGTGAGGATTGCCATAACACAGAACAATGACATTCCATGTTATATTTTGAAATGATCTGTATGGATGATTTACAAAACTAAGTTTTTCTACTGGATACATACGACAGTAAATAAAACAAAACAACTTGCAAACTATTCCTGTCATTTTAAAAACATACTCACCTCCCCAGTAACTAAATATTTTCCATCTGGTGAGAATGCCAAAGAACAGATTGCTTTTCTAAATTAGGACAAAACGTCATGTCAGTAATTGAATTGAAGCACTATTATTCATTTTAAATGCCATTTGCACACCAGAGAGTCTTACAACTTTCTCAGCTACCAGAACTCAACATGATGTGCAATTTGCACAAGCTCTCCAAAACCTTTTCCCTAGGGCAAAGGACTAAGGTTAAAAGAGTTCTCCCCAACCCAACTTCCAACTAGAATTAAAGAATCCATGGCTAATTTAGATGGTAAATTTCCTGGTGGTGGCTGATGAAGTAACAGCATTCTGCTGTTGCTCCAACTTTAATTATCTTACTATTTCCAACCTGTCTTAATTTGCGAATCTTGTCGAAGAGGCATGATTGACTATAATGGTCGCAAGATTATTCGCCTGAGGTTATGCAGGAACGCGTTAAGTTCAAAGAAGTTATGTCCGAGCTTTTTAATAGGAGTTTCAAGCCTTCCCTTCGCTACCCAGCCCAACTCAGAATCACACTTAAAAGTTTCTTTCGAATGGTTCCGCATGTCTTTTGAAGCACAAAAGTTTTTAAAATCCGAAGGCTAGCTGTTTAGTTTCTCCTTACATGAAGACACAAGATTAAACTTTTAATTCGCAAATCTTGTCGAAGGTGCATGATTGGTTACAGGGTGGAATATTAAGATTCCCGAAGATTATTCGCTTGAGGTTATGCAGGAATGTGCTAAGTTTAAACAAGCTCTGTTGGAATTTTTTTTTGATAAGGGTTTTAACCCATCCCTTGGCTACCCAGTTTGACTGAGAATCTCATTAAGATGGATCGTTCGAATGGTTTTGTTTGAATGTTGAAGCACAAAGATTTTTTAATTTGAAAGCTAACTGCTTAGTCTGTTTTTCCATGAAGACACAAGATTAATGTTTAACATCTTTCTGTATGAATAATTGTATCTTTTACTTTTGGTAAACCTTTGTAACTAATTTCCTTTCGCATTTTTTCCTTTCGTATCGTACGGCCAGATTTGGGAACAGCTTCTTTCCAACTGTGATAAGATTGCTGAACGGATCCTGATCCAGATCTGGGCCATACCCTCCAAGTATCTGGACCTGCCTCTCGTTTTTTTTGCACTACCCTACTTTCCATTTTTCTATTTTCTATTTATGATTTATAATTTAAATGTTTAATATTTACTAATTTTTACTATTTTTAATATTTGTAATCCAGGGAGTGGAAAGCGCAGAATCAAATATCGCTGTGATGATTGTACGTTCTAGTATCAATTCTTTGGTGACAACAAAGTATAAAGTAACAAGTATTTTTTAATACTGTAATTCTTGATATAGGAGAATTGAATTTCTTGTTTGGATATTGTTTAGCCTAGGTTACGATATAAATAACCTTGAAACTAATTGGAGCAATCATCAGGTTTTTTGGGGGGCTGTCCGTAGTTTTAGATGCTGACTTTCTATTCGTGGGTTTTCTTCCTTTGAGAGGTGGGCGGGGATATGGTTTCCCCCACAGAAGCTGTTTTCGAATTTTTAGCCAACTTGTTGCTTGGTTACCATTTCTCAAAGTTTATGGCTTGGTTTTTAACTTACATTTTAACCCTTCCTTTAAATAAAATTAAAAATGGACCAAACTATTAATTTACTTAGTTTTAACGTGAAAGGGTTAAATCACCTTGTTAAACATAATAAGATTTTCGCTTATATTAAGAAATTTAAGGTCCTTTTTTTTTTTAAATATATACAAGAAACTCACATACACAAATGTGATAATCTATGTTTTTTTAGCTGTTGGAATAGACTTTGGTTTCACTCTTCTTTTCAGGCCAAATCAAGAGGAGTTTCAATTCTTATAGATAATACACTTTCCTTTGTCCAACATAAAGTAGTGTCTGATACTAATGGACGTTTTGTTATAGTTTTAGGAAAACTAGATAATAAATTAATAGTATTTGCCAATGTGTATGCCCCAAATGTAGATGATCCAGGATTCTTTGAGCATTTTTTTTCCTTTTTTTTTTAAACCAGATCTGAATCTTTATTCTTTGGTGATGGGAGGAGATTTTAACTGTTGGCTAGACCCAATTTTAGACCGATCATCTTCTAGACCAGCATCTCTTAATAAATTAGCTTTGTTTATTCTATCCTTTCTATTGAAGTGTGGTGCAGTTAATGTTTGGCATTTTTTTAACATCCTTTAGATAGGGAGCATTTGTTTTTTCCCCATGTTCATCATACATATTCTAGGATTGTCTGTTTATTTATTTATTTATAATCGCTAGTCAAATGATTTCATCAGTTTGTTCCTGTGAATATAAAGAGATTGCTGTTTCAGATCATGCTCCTATATTTCTATCTTTCAAACTCTCTGCTCTTCCTCAAACCAACAGATTTTGGTGTTTTAATACAACTTTGTTATCTGATAAGGAATTTTTAAAATTTCTAGAGAAGCATATTATTTTGTTTTTTGAAGAGAATAAAAAGGAAGAGACTTCTAATGTTATTGTATGGGATACCTTCAAGGCCCATATTAGAGGACGAATTATTTCTTGTACTGCGAGTATAAGAGTAAAGCTAATAAAGAAAGAATTGAATTAGCCAATCAATTGAAACAATTGGATCAAAAATATGCTATAGCTGCAGATCCTGTTTTATATAAAAGACCTGTTTAAGTTAAAACTAAATATGATCTTCTGTTAACATATCCAATTGAAACTCAACTTCTTAAAGATAAAGCTCAATTTTACATTCACGAAGATAAATCAGGCAAAGTATTGGCCAACCAATTAAAAACTTCTGTAGTTAAATGACAAATTAAAGAAATTTGCAAAACTAATGGTGATAGGACAACTGGTTACTCTGAAATAAATGATACCTTTACAGAATTCTATTCTAAACTTTATAGTTCTGATTCCCCTAAAGATAATACTGCAATGAATAATTTTCTAGATCAATTAAGTATCCCTGCACTTTCTGCAGATAACTGCAAACAGATGGATCAACCTATTTCTTACAAGGAAATTGCCGAGGCTATACGTTCATTACACTCAGGGAAGGCTCCAGATAGATTTCTAAAGAATTTTATAAGGCTTTTTCTTTATTAATTATACTGCAGTTACACTTAGTCTTTTTGGATTCTTTCAAATTGGGTAGTTTGCCTCAATCTTTTTATGAAGTTTCTATTCCGCTTATCCTAAAAAAGAACAAGGACCCAACTGAATGCTCTTCATATCGGCCAATTTCATTACTCAATGTTGATACTAAAATTCTTTCTAAAGTTCTGGCTCATAGGATTGAAAATATTTTACCTTCTATTATTTCTGATGATCAGACTGGAATTATTAAAAACCGATTTTCCCATTTTAATATATGCCGTGTATTAAGTGTTATTTACTCTCCTTCTCAGGAGATATCGGAATGTGTGATATCCTTAAATGCTGAGAAGGCCTTCGATCGGGTTGAATGGAATTATTTATTTAAAACCTTAGAAAAATTTAATTTTGGACCAGATTTTATTCAATGGATTAAATTACTTTATTTATGTCCTTCTGCTCGGGTTCTTACTAATTTTCAAAATTCCAAACCATTTAAACTTCACTGCAGAACTAGATAAGGTTGTCTGTTGAGTCCTTTGCTGTTTGATCCAGCTTTAGGACCCCTTGCCATTGCTTTTTGAGAATCTAATGATATCTGTGGTATTTTAAGGAGCGGTATCACCCACAAAGAGGATATTAAAAGCTTTTTCAAGGATATAAAGAGTAAAAGACAGGTGAGAGTAGATATAGGACCGATAGAAAATGATGCTGGAGAAATTGTAATGGGAGATAAGGAGATGGCAGAGGAACTGAACGAGTATTTTGCATCAGTCTTCACTGAGGAAAACATCAGCAGTATACTGGACACTCAAGGGTGGCAGGGAAGAGAAGTGTGCGCAGTCACAATTACGACAGAGAAAGTACTCAGGAAGCTGAATAGTCTAAAGGTAGATAAGTCACCTGGACCAGATGGAATGCACCCACGTGTTCTGAAGGAAGTAGCTGTGGAGATTGCGGAGGCATTAGCAATGATCTTTCAAAAGTCGATAGATTCTGGCATGGTTCTGGAGGACTGGAAGACTGCAAATGTCACTCCGCTATTTAAGAAGGGGGCAAGGAAGCAAAAAGGAAATTATAGACCTGTTAACTTGACATCGGTGGTTGGGAAGTTGTTGGAGTCGATTGTCAAGGATGAGGTTACAGAGTACCTGGAGGCATATGATAAGATAGGCAGAACTCAGCATGGATTCTCTAAAGGAAAATCCTGCCTGACAAACCTATTACAATTTTTTGAGGAAATTACCAGTAGGCTAAACAAGGGAGATGCAGTGGGTGTTGTATATTTGGATTTTCAGAAGGCCTTTGACAAGGTGCCACACATGAGGCTACTTATCAAGATAAGAACCCATGGAATTACGGGAAAGTTACATACGTGGATAGAGCATTGGCTGATTGGCAGGAAACAAGAGAGTGGGAATAAAGGGATCCTATTCTGGTTGGCTGCCGGTTACCAGTGGTGTTCCACAGGGGTCCGTGTTGGGGCCGCTTCATTTTACATTGTACATCAACGATTTGGATTATGGAATAGATGGCTTTGCGGCTAAGTTTGCTGATGATACGAAGATAGGTGGAGGGGCCGGTAGTGCTGAGGAAACGGAGAGTCTGCAGAGAGACTTGGATAGATTGGAAGAATGGGCAAAGAAGTGGCAAATGAAGTAGAATGTTGGAAAGTGTATGGTTATGCACTTTGGCAGAAGTAATAAACGGGCAGACTATTATTTAAATAGGGAAAGAATTCAAAGTTCTGAGATGCAACGGGACTTGCGAGTCCTTGTACAGGATACCCTTAAGATTAACCTCCAGGTTGAGTTGGTAGTGAAGAAGGCGAATGCAATGTTGGCATTCATTTCTAGAGGAATGGAGTATAGGAGCAGGGATGTGATGTTGAGGCATTATAAGGCGCTGGTGAGACCTCACTTGGAGTACTGTGGGCAGTTTTGATCTCCTTATTTAAGAAAGGATGTGCTGGCATTGGAGAGGGTACAGAGAAGATTCACTAGAATGATTCCGGGAATGAGAGGGTTAACATATGAGGAACGTTTGTCCGCTCTTGGATTGTATTCCTTGGAGTTTCGAAGAATGAGGGGAGACCTCATAGAATCATTTCGAATGTTGAAAGGCATGGACAGAGTGGATGTGGCAAAGTTGTTTCCCATGATGGGGGATTCTAGTACGAGCGGGCATGACTTAAGAATTGAAGGGCGCCCATTCAGAACAGAAATGCAAAGAAATTTTTTTAGCCAGAGGGTGGTGAAGCTATGGAATTTGTTGCCACGGGCAGCAGTGGAGGCCAAGTCATTGCCAAGGCAGAGACTGATAGGTATCTGAGTAGCCAGGGCATCAAAGGTTATGGTGAAAAGGCAGGGGAGTGTCTTATGGCCCTGTGGTAAAATCTCGCTTTATGCTGATGATATATTGCTTTTTATCTCTAATGTTGAGACCTCATTACCTTGCATACTTTCTTTACTCTCCCGTTTTAGCCAGTTTTCAGGATATAAATTGAACCTACATAAGAGTGAATTATTTCCTTTAAATAATTTGGTATCAATTAATACTAATCTCCCTTTTAAAATTGTAAGGAATCAATTTACTTATCTGGGTGTAACAGTCACTGAGAATTACAAACACCTGTTTAAAGAAAACTTTCTTACTTTATTGAACTATGTAAAAAAAGGTATCATTAAATTGGTCACCTCTTTCAATATCGTTGATTGTACGAATTAATTCTATTAAAATGAATATTCTACCCAAATTTATATATCTTTTTCAGGCCTTAACCATCTTTATTCCCAAATCCTTTTTTGATTCTCTTGAATCGATTTTATCCTCCTATATAAGGAAAAATTAACGTCCTCGTTTAAATAAAGTTCATCTTCAAAAACCTAAAAAGTCTGGAGGTTTATTTAGCCTTACCTAATTTTAGGTTCTATTACTGGGCAGTTAATATACGTTATCTTGCATTTTGGCTATATTATGTTAATCGTGTAGACCGTCCGATATGGGTTTCTTTAGAAGCTAACAGTGTTAATAAATTTTCTATTATTTCTCTTCTTGGATCCTCACATCCTTTATTTGTAAGTAAACTAACTGATAATTTAGTAGTTAAAATGAAGATCTGGATTCAATTTAAAAAACATTTTGGTTTATTGATATTTTCCCTTTCTAGTCCCATTTATTCTAATATTTTTTTTAAACCCTCCATGACTGATTTAGTTTTTAAAGAATGGGACAGGTTGGGTGTTAAGTGTTTTTGGGATCTGTTTGTTGGAGGAAATCTTTTTTCATTTGAGCAATTGTCAGCTAAATATAGCTTACCCAAAACGTACTTTTTTAGATATCTACCAATCAGAGACTTACAAAGATCTCAATTATGCACATTTCCTATAAGCTCAGATAAGAACTTACTAGACGTAATTTTTAATATGACACCTTTTCATAAAGGTTCAGTATCTAATATTTATGGTATGTTACTGGAGATGAGGAATGTTCCTTTAGACAAAATTAAGAATCTCAGGGAACAAGATTTACAGACATCAATATCTGAGGAAACTTGGAATGAAATTTTTAAACTGGTTAACAATTCATCGCTATGTGCTCGCCATTTCCTCATACAATTTAAGATGGTACATATAGCCCATATGACTAAAGACAAGCTATCTTGCTTTTATTCGGATATATCTCCCTACTGTGACAGATGTAATAATGGAGAAGCTTCATTAATTCATATGTTTTGGACTTGTCTATGTCTTGAAAAATATTGCAAGGAAGTTTTTCAAACTTTTTCTTTACTTTTCAAAGTTAATTTTAAGCCTAATCCTCTGACGGCTCTATTCGGTATTGTTGCAGGACAAGATATCAAGCTGAAGACATCTGATTTACGCATTTTGGCCTATAGCTCTCTTATAGCTAGGAGGGCGCTTTTGCTTAAATAGAAAGATGTTTTTCCTCTTACTCATGCTCAATGGTTATGCGATGTTATGTCATGCTTAGACTTAGAGAAGATTTGTTGTTCAATTCCTGAATCTCGTCACGACTTTCAAACATTGTGGGACCCCTTTCTGAATTATTTTCAAAACTTTCAAAACCCTCAATTTGTTTTTTAAATTTAGATGTTGGCTATTATTAATTTTTATTATATGAGAAGGTATTTTGCCTTTTTTTTCCTTAATAAACGGCTTCGGTCTTGGTAGGGGTTAGACTCTTCTTTTGTAATAAATTAGTATATTTCAGTATAACTATTGACTAACCTACATCCGCCCTCTCTGCTGGGAGAGAAGCTGACAGCGATGCAGGTGGATGCTTTCCTGGTGTCATGGATTCTTGATTACGTGACTGGCAGACCACAGTACGTGTGCGCGCAACACTGTGTGTCCGACAGAGTGACCAGCAGCACTGGGGCTCCACAGGGGACTGTCTTACCTCCCTTTCTCTTCACCATTTACACCTCAGACTTCAACTACTGCACAGAGTCTTGTCATCTTCAGAAGTTTTCTGATGACTCTGCCATTGTTGGATGCATCAACAAGGGAGATGAGGCTGAGTACAGGGCTACGGTAGGAAACTTTGTCACATGGTGTGAGCAGAATTATCTGCAGCTTAATGTGAAAAAGACTAAGGAGCTGGTGGTGGACCTGAGGAGAGCTAAGGCACCGGTGACACCTGTTTCCATCCAGAGGGTCAGTGTGGACGTGGTGGAGGATTACAAATACCTGGGGATACGAATTGCCAATAAACTGGACTGGTCAAAGAACTCTGAGGCTGTCTACAAGAAGGGTCAGAGCCGTCTCTATTTCCTGAGGAGACTGAGGTCCTTTAACATCTGCCGGACGATGCTGAGGATGTTCTACGAGTCAGTGGTGGCCAGTGCTATCATGTTTGCTGTTGTGTGCTGGGGCAGCAGGCTGGGGGTAGCAGACACCAACAGAATCAACAAACTCATTCGTAAGGCCAGTGATGTTGTGGGGAATGAACTGGACCCTCTGACAGAGGTGTCTGAAAAGAGGATGCTGTCCAGGTTGCATGCCATCTTGGACAATGTCTCACATCCACTACATAATGTACCAGTTGGGCACAGGAGTACATTCAGCCAGAGACTCATTCCACCAAGATACAATACTGAGCGTCATAGGAAGTCATTCCTGCCTGTGGCCATCAAACTTTACAACTCCTACCTTGGAAGGTCAGACACCCTGAGCCAATAGGCTGGTCCTGGACTTATTTCCTGGCATAATTTACATATTACTATTTAATTATTTATGGTTTTATTACTATTTAATTATTTATGGTGCAACTGTAACGAAAACCAATTTCCCTCGGGATCAATTAAGTATGACTGACTATGAATACGGGGTAATGAGATTGTCATTATGAATAGATAGAATGTAATTGATAGTTTTTTCTTATCGTTTTCGACCTTTTATATATACTTTCTTGTACTCTGTATTCTTCTATGTAGAAACTAATAAAAATATTGAAAGAGATGGTACAAATTCTTTTACTCGATCTTTTCTACTCTGGTCTACTGATATTTAACCCATTTATTCAAGCAATCATAACTAGGAACTACTAAACAGGGTGGCTAATTGGGACCAAACTAAAAATAATTCCATCTATCTACATTTAAAGCCTACTTAATGGTTTTAAAATTGGACTGGAATTTGAAAAATTATCAGTTTTGCATTTCATAAATTCTTTTAATGATAATTAACAGCACGACTGAACTCAAGGTTACTAGTTTCAAGCCTTTGATGAGTGCAAAGTTAACTAACTCCTGGAATATCATAATTGGGAGCAATACTTTCAAGGTTTAGGGTAATCAGTATTTTGATTCATGATTTAATTCATGAATAGTAGGAAGAATTTAAGATCAGGCAAGAAAAAATAAAATTTACTTTTTATTTAAATAGCCCTTCATTACTTTGTGCGGACCTTTTGCAGAGGAAAGGAAATGTAGAGGATAAAAACCCCAACTGTTGAATTTGAGCGTGGATCTAAAACAAAATACATGGTATGAAAAGTCAAGGCCCTCAAGCAATATTACTGATCAACTGCTTTGCTGAAGATGTTTAACTGTTTTCTTTGGATTCCCCTTACCTGGAAGCATTGAGAATGTGAGTCTGCTTATTCTTCTTTGGGTCACAGAGAACCACCACACACCTTGAAATAGAAAATTAGAATTCAATTTTTGTTACACAGTCAAAACAAATTGAATTAGTTATACTATTTGAGAACAATTTCAATGTTAAAGTAATCCTTAAGTTCATCAAAAACAATTCCACACCAAAATTACAATGAAATCGTGATGACATGCTATGAACAAACCTTTTGTTATTCTTCAAAGTTGCTGGTGAATGCAGCAGGTCAGGCAGCATCTCTAGGAAGAGGTACAGTCGACGTTTCAGGCCGAGACCCTTCGTCAGGACCGTTAGTCCTGACGAAGGGTCTCGGCCTGAAATGTCGACTGTACCTCTTCCTAGAGATGCTGCCTGACCTGCTACGTTCACCAGCAACTTTGATGTGTGTTGCTTGAATTTCCAGCATCTGCAGAATTCCTCGTGTTTGCTTTTGTTATTCTTGCTTGTTTACCTATTTTCAAATAAATCTTACTTTATCCAGTCAACTTTAACTTTGTAGAAACATCACTTTCACTCAATTATTTGGGCTAATTGTATTTGAATTCCACAAACTACTTTCGTCAAACTTTCAAATTAATTCAAACAAGAAAACACTGTAATTAGCATATCAAACAGGCCATAGCTGTCTTTCTTTAAGAATATTACAATACTTCACACCTTTAATTCTAAGTTTTATTATTTAATTTTATTTCAACACCAAAAATAAATGAATAAAAATTGACTGTTGCACTCAGTGTAGTGACTGGGGCTGAATACTTTCTGTTAGTTTCCTAAAATTTGGCTCATAACTACAGCCAGTCTGAGACAGTCTGTGAGGTGTAGGGTTGCCAACTGTCCAGTATTTCCCCTGCTAAGGTAGAGCGTTCCTATGAAACCTTTTGTGCTGAAGTGCTTTACGCCGAAGGAGCAATTACCATTAATTTATATGGAAAAAGATTCTCAGTGTTCCCAGACCCAAAAAAAACCTACCAAATAACAAATAAAACCTAAAATAGCACTAACATATAGTAAAAGCAGTAATGATATGATAAATACACAGCCTATATAAAGTAGAAATAATGAAGATTAAGCCAAAACTGATTTGTGGGGTTAAAACAAAATCAGCACATACGTGCATGCGCACACAGGTGCCCACGCAAAGCTTCATGGGCATGGTAGTCTTTCTCGGGATAAACACAAATGTCCTGGGATTTGACTGCTACTTTTGTCCCTTATTTGGGAGTGAGAAAGTTGGCAACCCTAGTGTCTGTCAGTAAGTCAGCTCCTGTACTTAGATTTAATAATTTTCATCTGTGAAAATGCAACTTCACATAGATAAGTTGACCTGAAGTAGGCACTGACTTTTAGTGCTATAAAACTAACGCACACACTGCGCATTGCTGGGGCCCCATCAGTAGTAATTGCCACCAGCTTATGAATGGGGATGTCATTTTCACGGACATATTTTTTAAACTCATTATAAATATCCTCACCTCTCGTTCTCTCCTTTAATTGCAAAAGAGTGAGGAAGTCCTCGTTGTTGTAAAATCCTGGAAAGCCATTCTGACAAATACAACAAGCTGAGCTGTTTGCATTACATCCGGGGATTCATCGAACTGTAGTGAAAAAATATCCACGCCCTCGGAGGATGACTCTGCCCTCCTTGTCACTGTTGCAGAGCCAAGCGGTATATTATGTATTGCGGTTGTGATGCCGTTTTTGTTTTTAAAGTCATTAAAAACAGTCTCTGCGGTAATGGCCATTGTTTCCTTGAATAAATCTGTAAAAGGCTTCTTGTGTTTAGCCAAAAGGTGACTTACACGAAATAATGCTTCAATAGCAGCCTTATTTTCAGCAGCATGTTTTGTGGAAAATGATTGCTGAGCCTTCAACCCTGATTTCAGCTCCTCAACTTTCCAGGCATGAATTGCGCTCTTTGGGGGGTAGGTGTCTTTAAATTCCTGGTGGTTGGTGTTGTTGTGCCACTCCAGATTCCCTCTTTTAGTCAGTGCTTGTGTTTGGTGGCACCAAACCTGTCTTTCACCAAGGTAAATAGAAATTCTTCTTCCCATTCTGGATGGAATTTGTACGTTTTCACCTTCTTTCGTGCAGCCTCCGCCACGCTATCAGGATATCACGAGCGATTGCGTCGCCTCTGATCTGGGCCGACATTTACGTGCCGGGCGGCACCTAATTATCTTGTTTATTTCGTGTTTTTTTCTTAAAATGTGCTGTGTGCATCCCGACTACTGCTGCACCACTGCATTCTTCGTGGCCCAGTGGTTGGGGACCACTGCCGTATATTGATGTTTGCGATAATCTGTACTCTTATCTAATCTGATTGGTCACTTTGATGCAGCACAAGCTATGCTGAAAACACGGTGTATAGCGGGGGAACTACACACATGCGCACTGGGCAGAAAGAACAGAACTAAAACCCCGCAACCCAGAAACAATCTCTCTTTACAAACAGCTTTGTAGTGAAAATATTGCTATATTACTATTATCCTAATAAGTATTACTTACTTTTATAATGCTCACATTACAACAGTATTTGTGTATTTATTTTTGATTTTTTTCGGGATCTACTGGGAAAGTCTCAAAGATCGACCGGTTGATCGCGATCGACGGGTTGGCGACCCCTACTATAAACTATACAATAAAAATATAATGCTACCAAGAAAATAAAGACAAAGATAAACAAGTATGAAGACTGAATTGTCCAATTCCTGAGAAACATCTTAAAATTAATCTCATTAACCATCAACTGCCTTAATGGCCATTCGTGCATTTCCCCACAAATCGTGGGTCTACTTTGCCACTTACCCTGCTGGATACGCCACTAGTCCTGTGGTTAAATCACAGGCTAAACTACTGCTGCTGGATGCTGTAATCCCAAGAACTTTGTCTAGTGTAATCTGAAAAATACAATTTTTTTAAAAAACACATCCAGATTACTTTGCATGATCAGAAATTGTACTTCAACAAAGCAAAGAGAAACCTGAATGTTAAAAGCAAGCACACAAATCCACTGCATCATACTTATAATCCAGGATGCAATTCTAAATATTTATTCTTTCCTTAAAAAAAAGGCACACCAGGTTATAGGACTAGAATTACAATGGTTGCCAATCTGAAGGTAGAAAGGTGAAAAATAAACAGATTTGAATAGCCTCATTCAATAGATGAGACAAAATTTATTTGCTTAGAATATTAAAATTGATTGCATTGTTGCTGTAATACACACTATGCAAATACAGAAGAGATGACAGGGAAGAAAGAGTTCATTAGTAACCATGATGGAACTGTTACCAGGCTCAAGGTCACTTAGCAAATTGAATGTACTCTCCCCCCAGTCCGAGAATGGATTAAAGATGACTTCACTTTGTGGATTCCAAAATGTCTGATAAGGCAATGAGCAAAAGGATAACTGACAGGACAAGTGAGTGGGTAAGCGATGCCCAGCTTACCTTTGTCTCACCAAGGTTCACAATACCATTCTGAATGGCTCAGCTGCACTTTGAACAGTCACTTGCCAGAGATTTTCAAGAGACAGTGAGATTTACATTTGTGGCTTTGAGAACATCCTTGAAGCATTCGCTTTGTCTGCCTGTAATCTCTTTCCATGAGCGAATTTGAAAGTGTCTGTTTCAGAAGTCTGATGTCAGCATGCAAATAATACACCCTGTAAATGTAGTCAACTGAAAGCAACTAATGGCAGCAATAGGTATCTCAAGGATTCCAATATTGGTTTGCTTATCCTTCTAGAAAATTTGTCAGATTTGAACAGACAGTACTGATACTGCTGTAGGTACTTTAGGTGATAGTATACAAGGAGTTTACTGCCAGTCTGTAGTCCACTCAGCCAGCTGAATGATCTCTATCTTTCTCAGAGCCCACATTGCTACTTTGCTTTGGATTATCTCAGGACATCAACCTCTCAGTTCTATTTCCCTACTGTTCCCTTACCGCCCTTCAAAGCTGGTAAGCATTTTGAACATCTCAATTCCTGCTCTTTAAAATTCAAAAGTACAAATACATTTTGCTTACTTTCTCCTTATCTAACTAAGCCAACATTCCAGCAATCAATGCTAAAATTTGTCTACACCCTCTCTCCCAAACATTATTTTAGGCAGCAAAATTAGACTTGTAGACTACAAAGACAGTCTCACGAGAGCTCTACATAAATGGAGAAAGATTGCAAGATAATCTGAACTCAAGAAGTTTAATGACCCACAAACAATATGACTTCCTAAATGTTTAACTTTGTGTACAGTGAAACCAATCATTTCAAAGGTTCATTTTATTATCGATGTACGTAGAATACAATGTAGAATTCGTCTTTTCCAGATAGCCATAAAATACAGAAAAACCATGGAAGTCGTTGAGGCTCCCCCCCCTGCCACACACACAAGAAGGAACAAACAATACTCATAACCTCAAACCTCCCAATCTCTCCCTCACCCACACGGACACAGCAGTTAAAACATCAAACCCCCAACCCCAAGCTCCTTACACACAAAAAAAACCACATCAACAATAACAGCAAACACCCAAACCCTCCCTCACCCAAAAAAGTAACATATCACCCACCTGCCAATCAGTAACAAGAAAGAAAACACAGAAAAACATAAGGAGATCAATACAAACTATGATCCACATTGATAATCCCATTTCTTAGTCAGCATCAAAGACAGCAACTGCTTGAACTCAGTCCTTCCATGGTATCTTCATCTGCTGAGAAATGGTTTCCCTATTACCACCCCAACTTGCTCTCCCGTGGGGAGCAACCTCTGGCCCAATGTGGCCTCCCGTGGAGAGCGACCTTTATACATTCCCAGTGGACATTTAACTCTTAACTAACATTTGAAATAACAGTTGCTTATAAAATTATAGTTTTTAGGCTATTAATGGAAATAAGTATTGTTGGTGGGGGAAAGAAAAGGGAGAAATATGATGGAACACGAGAAGAAGCTACATAAATCAAACTAAAAGCTCATGCGTAAAAGTCACCAAGAGTAGTGGGAAACTGGAAGATTGGGAAGATTTTAAAAAGCAACAGATAGATTATAAAAATAAACCAACACAAAATATAAAGACAAATAGTAAAAACTTTTTATAATTACATAAAATAGAAAAGGGTGGCTAAAGTGAACACAGGCCCCTAAGGGGAAATTGATATTGGGCAATGAGGAAATGACAGAGGCTCTGACATCAATTGCTATGAAGTGCTTCAAGCGATTGGTTATGGCACACATCGACAGCAGCCTACCGGTCAACCCCGACGCTTTACAGTTCACCTACCAGAGCAACAGGTCAATGGCAGATGCCATCTCTCTGGCCCTACATTCCTCCTTAGAACACCTGGAGAATAAAGAGGCTTATGTAAGGCTCCTTTTCATTGACTACAGCTCTGCCTTTAATACCATCACTCCAAATAAACTGATTCCTAAGCTCTGGAACCTGGGCCTTAGCACTCAGATCTGCAGCTGGATCTTCAACTTCCTCACAGACAGGACCCAGGCTGTAAAAACAGGGGAGAAGCTCTCCTCTACAATCACTCTGAGCACCGGTGCCCCACAAGGCTGTGTATTTAGCCTCCTGCTGTACTCACTGTACACCCATGATTGTATAGCCAAGTTTCCATCAAACTCAATATATAAGTTTGCTGATGACACCACAGTTGTAGGCTGTATCTCTGGTAATGATGAGTTTGAGTACAGAGAGGAAATCAAGAACCTGGTGGCATGGTGCAAAGACAATAACCTATCCCTCAATGTCAGCAAGATGAAGGAATTGGTTGTTGACTTCAGAAGGCGTAGCGGCCCACACGACCCCATCTACATCGGTGGTGCGCAGGTGGAACAGGTCAGAAGCTTTAAGTTCCTCGGGGTCAATATCACAAATGACCTGACTTGGTCCAACCAAGCAGAGTCCATTGCCAAGAAGGCCCATCAGTGCCTTTATTTCCTGAGAAAGCTAAAGAAATTTGGCCAGTCCCCTAAAACCCTCACTAATTTTTATAGATGCACCGTAGAAAACATTCTTCTGGGGTGCATCACAACCTGGTATGGAAGTTGCCCTGTCCAAGACTAGAAGAAGCTGCAGAAGATCGTGAACACAGCCCAGCACATCACACAAACCAATCTTCCGTCCTTGGACTCACTTTACACCACACGTTGTTGGAGTAGTGCTGCCAGGATAATCAAGGACAAGACCCACCCAGCCAAAATACTTTTCGTCCTTCTTCCCTCCGGGAGGAGGCTCAGGAGCTTGAAGACTCATACGGCCAGATTTGGGAACAGCTTCTTTTCAACTGTGATAAGATTGCTGAACAGATCCCGACCCAGATCTGGGCCGTAGCCTCCAAATATCCGGATCGGCCTCTCAGTTTTTTCCCACTACCTTACTTTCCCTTTTCTATTTTCTATTTACGATTTATAATTTAAATTTTTATTATATTTACTATTGATTTGTACTCCAGGGAACGCAAAGCGCAGAATCAAATATCGCTGTCATGATTGTACGCTTTAGTATCAATTGTTTGGCGAAAATAAAGTACAGGTTTCACCGCCATCCAAAGGTAGAGCGCTCCTATGAAACGGTTCGTAAACCGGAATGTCGTAAAGCAAAGAATTACCATTTATTTATATGGGAAAAATTTGTGAGCGTTCGCAGACCCAAAAATAACCTACCAAATCATGCCAAATAACACATAAAACCTAAAATAACAGTAACCTATAGTAAAAGCAGGAATGATATGATAAATGCACAGCCTATATAAAGTAGAAATACTTCTCTACAATCATTGCCGCACTGTTCTCCATAGCGAAAATCTCACGCAAGCGCTCTCGGCAAAAACACTCTCCAGTAACCTTTAAGCTATGAAGCTGCCAAATCATACCAAATAACGCATAAAAATACACAGCCTATATAAAGTAGAAATAATGCACATACAATGTAGTATCACTTACTGGAATCGGGAAGACAGCGCAGAGCACACTGATGATGGTGTGTTAGGCTGAGTTGTCGGGGGTTGGGAGGTGCAGTGGCCCCCACCCTCCAGGCTGCCGATCAATACCAATCCAAAGCATGCAGGGGTACAGCTGTAGCAGGACGCACCCAGCACATCTTTACGAAAAAAGCCGAAATAAACAAGCTAATTAATTAGGTGCCCCCCGGCACATAAATGTCGGCCCAGATCAGAGGCGACGCAATCGGCAATCGCCTATCGCCTCTGATCTGGGCTGACATTTACGTGCTGGGCGGCACCTAATTAATTAGTTTGTTTATTTCAGCTTTTTTTCTTAAGATGTGTTGGGTGCGTCCCGGCTACTGCTGCATTCTCCACGGCAATGTATCTGTCCGCGGCCCGGGGGTTGGGGTGGTGGGACACTGGGGTGTCATCTCATCGTCGTCTGTTTCCATGGGCAGCCAGGTCATCTTCTTCTATGTCTGCCTGCCTCGATGTCGAAGGCTGAGATTCATTATCTGCTGTGGCTGATGTGGAAGGTTTGAAAAATGACAGTACGCTTGACTGCTCAGCCTCGTGCATTTTTCTATCATACAGTTATTTGTAAGCACTCAAACCATCTTGCAAATATGCCCTAAACCGACGTACCCTTTCAAAATTAAAGTCATACTTTATCATTGCAGCGAAAATCTCACACAGTTGTTTCACGTTCAGTTCCTGGACGACTTCACTTTTGGTCCGTTTACTACTGCATTCGGTTTCAATTGTTACCCTTTCCTCTTCCAATTGCATCAGCTCTTCATCTATCAGTTCTTGCCCATGGGATGCCAAAACCTGTTCAACATCATCTTCGTCAACTTCCACAAGCCAAACTCACTTTGTCCTTACTCCGTTCACCACAATCAAAACGCTTAACTATGTCTAGTTTTATGCTAAGTGTAACACCCTTATGAGCTCTTTTAGGCTTTTCCGATACCTTAGACCTCATCTTGCAAACGGCTGCTCACAGGCGTGTGTTTAAGCAATGCCGGCTAGAATGCAGTTCTGAATCTGGGGGAAGAGCAGCTGCTCGGGGCGCGCGCTACCTTTTTTTTTGCGCACTGCCTTTTTTCACTACAGTGAAAACAGCTTCTGTTAGCGAATACAGGCAACTAATGTAGGTCTTTTGTAACAGTGAGGTTTCGTAAAGTGAATGTTCGAAAAGCGAGGGACACCTATAATAAAAAATAATGACTATTTTGTGTCGACCTTCACGGTGGAAGACACGTCTAACATGCCAAAGAGAAATATTATGAAAGCGATGGGAGGTGAGGATCATGATACAATAGCTATCACTAAAGAGGTAGCGCTGAGCAAACTTGTGGACCTGAAGATAGACAAATCCCATGGTCCTGATGGAACGTATCCCAGGATAATGAAAGAAATGGCATGTTATAGTAGAGGCTTTGGTGATAATTTACCAAAATTCTCTGGACTCTGGGCAGGGCCTGGCAGATTGTAAGACAGCGAATATCATGCCACTGTTCAAAAAAAGGATGCAGGCAAAAGGTAGGTAACTATAGGCCAGTTAGTTTGACATTTGTAGTTGAGAAAAAGGGAGGCGAGGCTAAGTTAAGATAGCGCTGAACTGCGACTCCTCTGCTTGCATCTTCAGAAATAGATCTATTTCCATCTTTAATATCTCTATTTTTCTCTTTCAGGGTTCTTTTGAAGAACTTGACCTGGAGTTAAACGCTGACTCCAGTTCTTTGCAGGAATGGGACATGTTCTCAGGGTTTCAGGGCTGGCCATTGTTCAGCACACTAAGGGTTCGGCCTGAGAGTCTGGCTTGGATTTGGAAGCCCAAGATCTCAGGGCTGTGGAGACGGGCAGATCGGGGGTTGGTGTCACTGTAGAAGACTTGCGTGTTGTCAGGGGAGTTGGAAAATCTACTGCTGTGTGCCCGAAGACCCAGGATCCTTGTGACCTTCAGGCACAGAGCTCGAAGAAAGCAACGTAATGGACTTTTAGCATTGTAATCCAGCAAGTTGTTTGTTATGTCTCCCCTCTTGCTGGAAAAATGGAGACACCTCCTCCTCCCTTATTAGGGAGAGAGAATCTATCGTATGTCGAATGCCAGGTGAAACACGAAGTCTTTGGGGTAACTGCAAGTCTGCGTATTTGCTATTGCTTTACTCACTTGAGTGTTTGGTGGCGGTGCTGATGCTTGCTTTTTTTTGCCGGTGGTGGGGGGGGGGGGCGGAGGAGGGATTGTTGCTCACTGCCGCTTACAAGCGTGAGGGAGGGAAGCCGGGGAGGACTTCGGGGTTCTATGTTTAACTGTCATTCATTCTTTGGGGGCACCTCTCTGTCTTTGAGGATACTTGCGAAGAAAAAGCATTTTAGGATGTATATTGCATACATTTCTCTGACATTAAATTGGATCATTGAACCTTTGAAAATGCTTGAAACTATCATTAAAGAAGAAATCATGAGGCATCTGGAAAGAAATGGATCCATCAAGCAGACGCAGCATAAATTCAGCAAAGGCAGGTCCTGTTTGACAAACTTACTGGAGTTCTTTGAGGATATAACGAGCCCAGTGGATGGAGGGGAACAGATGGATGTTACTTACTTGGATTTCCAGAAGGCATTCAATAAAGTGTCACATAAAAAAAAACTTATTCATATGATAAGGGTGCACAGAGCTGGGGGTGATGTATTAGCATGGATAGAGGATTGTTTAATTAATAGAAAGCAGAGAGTTGGGATACACGAATGTTTCTCTGGTTGGCAATCAGTGGTGAGTGGTGTGTCGCAGGGGCTGGTGCTAGGCCTGCAAATGTTCATGATATACATTAACAATGTGGAAGAGGGGGCCGAGTGTAGAGTATCTAAGCTTGCTGACAATACTAAATTGAGTGGAAAAGCAAATTGTGCGAAGATACGGAGAGTCTGCAGAGAGATATAGATAGGTTAAAAGAATGGGCAAGGGTCTGGCAGATGGAATACAATGTTGGTAAATGCAAGGTCATCCACTTTGGAAGGAAAAATGGAAGAGCAGATTGGAAGAACTTCGGTGGGAGGAGAAGATGGCAGCGCACTGTGCGTGCGCAGCTCTCCGGTGAAAAATGATGTCGTATCTGTTAAATAGGGGCCATAGACAATTCTGATTTGATGGAGGATGGACGTGAAATCAGAGGAACATTTAGAGAAATTTCTGAAACGCCCGTTCGCTGCTGTTGTTACTGTGCGGTCAGGAATCTTTCAGAGGGTAGGCCTCAAAATCCCCAGCCTTGCCTGCTTTTGGCGACAGAGAAGGAGGTTGAATCTTTCGGCAGAGATGCCACTCGGTACTTGGTGTCAGAGAGCTGATCAGGGCTCGAAGTTTTCGGATGACTCAGAGTCGGATCCAACCAATTTCCCCAGGGATTAATAAAGTATGACTATGACTATGGACTGTGGTCGGCATGGCAGGGAGTGTTTTTCTTCCCTCTCCCATCTGTGTGAGATGTGGGACATTTGAGAAACTTTGAACTTTACTGTGCTCACGGACTTTCTTCATCAAGTTATGGTATTGTGCACTGTTGTAACTATATGTATAATTATGTGGTTTTGTCAGTTTTTTCAGTCTTGGTTTGTCCTGTGTTTTGTGATATCACACCGGAGGAAATAATGTATCATTTCTTAATGCATGCATTACTAAATGACAATAAAAGGGGACTACGTCTCTTCATAATCTATTTAAATGGTAAGAAAATTGCAGCATGCTGTTGTGCAGAGGGACTTGGAAGTGCTTATGCATGAATCACCAAAGGTTGGTTTGCAGATGCAGCAGGCTATCAAGATGGCAAATGGAATGTTGGCCTTCATTGCTAGAGGGATTGAATTTAAGAGCAGGGAGGTTATGCTGCAACTGTACAGGGTACAGGTGGGGCTGCACCTGGAGGACTGCGTGCAGCTCCGGTCTCCTTACTTGAAGAAGGATATACTGGGTTTGGAAGTGGTGCAGAGGAGGTTCACCAGGTTGATTCCAGAAATGAGGGGGGTAAACTATGAGGAGAGATTGAGTGTCCTGGAACTATACTCGCTGGAATTCAGAAGAATGAGAGAAGATCTCACCGAAACATATGGAATTTTGAAAGGGATAGTTAAGGTAGAGGCAGGAAAGTTGTTTCCACAGGTAGATGAGACTAGAACTAGGGGACATAGCCTGAAGATTCATGGGAGTAGATTTAGAATGGAGTTGAGGAGGAACTGCTTTTCCCAGAGAATTATGAATCTGTGGAATTCTCTGCCCAATGAAGCAGTGGAAGTTACCTCAGTAAATATATTTAAGACAAGGTTGGATAGATGTTTGCATAGTAGAGGAATTAAGGGTTATGGGGAAAAGGTAGGTGGGTGGAGATGAGTCCATGGCCAGATCAGCCATTATCTTATTGAATGGCGGAGCAGGCCTGTTGGGTCAGATGGCCTACTCCTGCTCCTATTTCTCATGTTCTTATATGCACGTACAACAAAAGCATACTTGCAACAGCATCACAGGCACATAGCATCAGATACTCAACACTTACAAGACAAACAAATTAACACAAATTCTACAAAATTTACCAGGAAGATGACAATTACAACAAAAGATCAACGCAAAGTGACCACGGTGCTGCTATAATGAGGTGGTGATTAGAACTGTGTATGTTTGCTCAAGGGAACTTTGAAGGAAAGTAACACATCCAATGAGGGTTACTCACTGGAAATAGAAATTACACCATTAGGGACAGCTACAAAATATCATGTACTCTTTGCCACCTATTAAAAAGTCAAAAGAAATTAAGCAAAGTCAAAGATACTATGCTAGTTGCATCATCCTCAAATTAATTATGTTGCGATACATTGTTGCAAAAACAGAAATAACCCACATTAATAAAAAGTAACATATGCAAAATCATGGCAAAATCCCAGTACACCAGGTAACCAAGTGGAATTTGAAGTACACCACTGAAGAACTGAAAGTAAACCACCGTAGGGGGTCTTTAGTCCCTGCTAGTTAGTCATAGAAAAGATAGTGAAGGACCTGGAAGCCCTCTGATTCTGAGGCCTCCGTCAGTCAGGGTTAACTATGGATATTGCTTTCTAGCTGTTTAGATACACAAGCCTGGGCAGTACAATATGGAGAGCAAGCTGTTACCCATGAAGCAACCTTCCCCTCTCCATGTATCTGATGAACCCAAAGGAACCGCACAGACCGATACAGTTTAGTACCAGCAGCGCTAGAGTTGCCAGTCTGCATTGAACTCAATATAGGACTGCGTCAGGGACTCCAGCTCTGGATTTTTCCCTTTGGGTTTACTCCTGAAGCTTTCCCCATGAATGGGTATAGCCGCAAGGCAGCAGAAGTTTGAGATCAGAGTTTTTCTTCTCCTAGATGAGCTGCCAACCACGGCTGATGAGTCCCATCTGCCTGAAGCAACTAGTTTTAAGGTGCCAGTAACCCGCCTTTGCCCCTTCTCCTGTCAGTAGAAACAGCTCCACCAGGCTTACTAGCTAAGCCACACGTGAAGGCCAAGAACTGGACTTGGTTGTCAGAGGCCATTTGGCTTGGAAGCCCTAGTTGAGCATAAAACCAACTGGACCGTAGAGGAACAATTTCAAAATGTTCTAGCAGATTTAAAGTGTTCCTGAACTGATTTAAGCATTGACCTTGAATCATATTAATAATACAATAAATAATATACTAAGCTAGAATTGTAAATGCTCAGAACAAATATATTTTTATTTGCGTGTACGTGAGAGAATGGTTTAAATACCAAGTACAACAATGGCCTTGAAATGCTGGACAAGAATCATTTTTAAATTGCCCACAAAAGATAAAGTTTCCTTTCTGTGTACAATTAAGGACATTAGACCATATCAAAAGAGATTCAGTGATGTAGATATCTTAGGCACTTTCCATTAAACTGTGAAAAACATTACACTGAAATCCTGCCCTTTTAAAATGTCGTCAACAACCGTCTGCTCTCACTGCTTTCACAAAATATCAGAGTGCAACATAAATCTTGATGTCATATGCATTTACTTTTAAATTATTTGAAAATGTTTAAATATAGTTTTAATGGGTTACTTATACCAGAGTTGTCAACCACAAATCAGCCACTTTCACAAATTTAATTAAAAACAGAAGTTCAAACTTAGTCTCTAGTGAAGTTACAACTGCAGTAAATTAATTATGACAAAATAATTATGGTGCATTGTGGTGCAATGCTCCTGGAGTGGAGTTGAATTCTAAGGTATTCCTGACACAGCTAATAACTTATTGGTTTAGGATTAGACTCACGTGGTTTCTAGCCAAACACTAGAAGCTTTAATAAGTCCACAACATTTTCAGTCAGTATTTACAAATCTGGTGAATTTTAAGAGGAGCCTTTTTACTTAAATGATGAGATTAAACCAAGGCTTCATTTTGTTTGGTGCTCTTTGTTCTACAAGGGTCCAGATGAGTAATGAGCCAGGATGAATACACAGGTGAGCTACAATCTTGGATTGGTCCTTCTTCAATCAACACTACGTTAAATAAGCACTCATTTTTACCTCTGAAATCAGAATTCTGCAGTTTAGAAAGCAAGGCATCTGGTGTATCATATCTATGCTGGCTCTTTAAAAGCCCTTGCTAATTAGCTCCGCCTTTCTGCTCTTTCCTCAAAGTCTAGGATTTCCTCTCCCATCTGCCCAGCTACTGTAGTTGAGCAACTGCCCTTGAAAGTTTTTGATAGTGATGAGATACTCAGGAAAGTTTCAAACAACTTAATGTAAATAATAAGAGTTCCATTTTCACTCTTTCAACAGTGAAAAATATAAGAACAGACCATACAAACAATAGAGATTTTGATAGAATGCAGGGGAAAAAATGTTTTTAAATTCTGAATGTCACCAGATTTAGGGTCAAGAAACCACTCTGCTCCACTTCAGCAAATGTGACACAACACTTTCAAATTTTAACACAACCGTAGCAATTGGAAACTATTTTTAAAAAATCCTAATAAAATTTTAGGCTTGAAATCAGTTATTTATGCAATCTTTCCATGTTAAATCTCACATCTTCCATCACTAAAGCCAAGTTTTACTGTGCTGTTTAACCTTTCCCTGTCAGATCTCAGATCTTCCATCACTAAAGCCAAAGTTTACTGTTGCTATTCAAGTTATGCAATCCAAAGCAAATTTACGACATGACGTCTTTAAAAAAAATGAAATACAAGCACTCAGATTTTTACTAAGAAGCTTCTTCCACTGCAGAAACAATTCTCTTCCCTTTCTTCATATTTTAGCAAGTACTTAATATTTTAGACCAAATAAACTTTAACAGAGTTCATTGCAATTCACACCTGAATTAAGTTATTAATCTACAGCAGAATACAGCATTATGTCTAGTAGAACAAGAGGATAACTGGGGAGAGGGTAGGACTACTCAAGAATAAAAAGGGGAGCATTTGCTTGGATGTGGAGAATGTGAGTGAGGTAATTAGAATCAGGTTTAGTAACACCAGCATATGTCGTGAAATTTGTGGTCTTTGCAGCAGTGATTCAACAGAAAGAAAACAGAATTACAGTAAAAATATATTACATATATTGAATAAATTAAGTAGTGTGAAAATAGAAATAAAAAAGGTAGTGAGGTAGCATCTGCTTTAGTATTTACCAAGGAAAAGGACATGGAGGACCAAGAGATTTACCCCAGGTTATGGGAGGGGGGGGGTGCAAACAAGAGATGAGATTGCTGGGGCCTTGACCAGTATCTTCATGTCCTCTCTAGACACAAGTCCCAGAGGCACAGGAGAGATACATCACACAGAAGTAGTTCTCAAATGGCAGGGTTAGGCAACCGTGGCTGACAAAGGAAGTTAAGGACTGCATAAAAGCCAGGGAAAGGGCATATAAGATTGCAAAAGTAAGCAGGAAGCTGGATGATTGGGAAGCTTTTAAAATCCAAAAGGCAACTAAAAAGCTACAAGAAGGGAGAAGATGAAATAGGAGGGCAAACTAGCCAATAATATAAAGCAGGATACTAAACAGTTTTTGCAGTTATATAAAGAGTAAAAGGGAGGTTAGGGTTGATATTGGACCACTGGAAAATGATGCTGCTGAGGCAGTAATGGGGGACAAAGAAATGGCAGATGAAGTTAAAAGTACTTTGCTTTAGTCTTTACTGTGGAAGACACTAGCTATATGACAGAGGTCCATGAGTGTCAGGGAGCAGGAGTGTCATTGCTATTACAAAGGAAAAGTGCCACGCAAACTCAAAGGTATTAAGGTGGGTAAGTCACATGGACCAGATGCACTACATCCCAGAGTCCTGAGAGGGATTGCTGAAGAGACAATGGATGCATTAGTCATGGTCTTTCAAGAATCACTATATTCTGGCAGGGCCCCAGAGGAATAGAAAATTGAAAATATCATTCTACTCTTAAGTAAAGAAGGCAAAAGAAAAAAAATTACAGGTCAGATAGCCTAACCTCAATTGATAGGAAAGTGTTGGAGTCTATTGTTAAGGATCAGGTTTCAGGGTACTTGGAGACTAATGATAAAGTAAGTCAAAGACAGCAAGGTTTCTGTAAAGGGAAATCTTGCCTGACAAATCTGTTAGAGTTCTTTGAGGATACAAGCAGGGTGGACAAAGCAGAGGCAGTGAATGTCATTTACTTGAATTTTCAGAAGTCATTTAATAAGATACCACACACGAAGCTGCTTAACAAGATAAAATCCTATGGAGTTACAGGAAAGATACTGGCAAAGATAGAAAAATGGCTGACAGGCAGGAGGCAGTGAGTGGGAATAAAGGGGGCCTTTTCTGGTTGGCTGCTGGTGACTAGTGGTGTTCCTCAGGAGTCAGTATTGGGACGGCTACTTTTCACATTGTTTGTCAATGACTTAGGTAATGTAATTGAAGGCTTTGTGGCTAAGTTCACGGAAGATGGGTGGAGAGGTAGGTAGTGCTGAGGAAGCAATACGATTACAACAGGACTTGGACAGATTGGAAGAATGGGCAAAAAATGTGACAAATAGAATAGTGTTGGGAAATATATGATAATACATTTCCATAAAAGGAACAATAGCGCTGACTATTATCTAAATGGGTAGAAGGTTCAAACATCAGAAGTGCAAAAAGGCTTAGAAGTTCTCATGCAAGACTCCCAGAAGGTCAATTTACAGGTCGAGTCTATGATAAAGAAGGCAAATGCAATGTTGGAATAAACAAGAGAAAATATGCAGATGCTGGAAATCCCAGCAACACACACAAAATGCTGGAGGAACTCAGCAGGTCGTGCAGTATCTAGGAAGAGTACAGTCAGCAGACCTTTCAGCAGGACTGGAGAAAAAAAGCAGAGGAGTAGATCTAAAAGGTGTGGGGGGGGGGGGGAAGAGAAGGAGAGAGAAACACACAAAGTGAGAGGTGAAACCTGCAGGGGAATGGATGAAATAAAGAGCTTGGAAGTTGATTGGTGAAAGAGACAGAGGCCATGGAAGAAAGAAGGGGGAGGAGAACCAAACGGAGGTGATAAGGTGAGGAGGCGGGGCATTCTGGAATGGTTCTGAAGGATGGGAAAATTGCAAATGTTACTCCACTCTTTAAGAAGGGAAGGAGGTAGAATAACGGAAAATAAAGACCAGTCAGCCTGACTTCAGTGATTGGAAAAATGTTGAAGTCCATTATTAAGAATGAGGTTTGGGGTACTTGGAGCCACATGATAAAATAGACCAAAGTCAGCAAGGTTTCCCTCAAGAGGAAATAGCAAGCAAGATAGATAAAGAGTCAGTGAGTGGATGTTGTTCACTTGATTTTCAGAAGGCCTTTGACAAGAAGCTGCACATGAGACTGCTAAACAAATTTAGAGCACATGGTATTATAGCATGGGTAGAAGATTTGCTGACTGGCAGGAAGCAAGGTGTGGGAACTAAAGTGGCCTATTCTGGTTTGCTGCCAATGATTAGTGGTGTTCCACGGGTCATTCTTAGGACACTTTCCATTCAAGTTAGATTTGAAAGATTTGGATGATGAAATTGACGGGTTTGTGGCCAATTTTGCAGATGACACAAAGAAAGATGAAGGGGCAAGTAGTACTGAGGAAGCAAGGTGCCTGGAGAAGGACAGACAGATTGAAAGAATGAACAAAGAAGTGGCAGGTGGAATATAGTGTAGAGAAATGTATGATCATGCACGCTGGCAGACTACTTGTTCTGGTCTCCTTGCGTGAGGAAGAATATACTGACTTTGGAGGCGGTGCAGAGAAGTTTCACTAGGTCGATTTCAGAGATGAGGGGGTTAGACTATGAGGAGAGATTGAGTCGCCTTGGACTAAAGGCGCTGAAATTCAGAAGAATGAGAGGAGATCTTGTAGAAACATAAAAATGTGAAAGGGATACATAAGATACAGGCAGGAAAGTTGTTTCCAGTGGTAGGTGAAACTAGAACTAGGGGACATAACCTCAAGATTTGTGGAAGTAGATTTAGGATGGAGTTGAAGGTGAACTGCTTTTCCCAGAAAGTGGTGAATCTGGGGAATTCTCTGCCCAATGAAACAGTGGAGGCTACTTCAGTAAATATATTTAAGACAAGGTTGGATAGATTTTTGTATAAATAGTAGGGAAATTAAGGGTTATGGGGAAAAAGCAGGTAGGCAGAGATGAGTCCATGGCCAGATCAGCCATGATCTCATTGAATGGTGGAGCAGGCTCAATGAGCCAACTCCTATTTCTTATATTCTTATGAAAGAATACAAATAAAATTTACAAGGATGTTGCCAGGTCTGGAGGACCTGAGTTAAAAGGAAAGATTGAATAGGTTAGGACTTTATCTCTTGGAACTTAGAAGATTGAGGGGAGATTTGATAGAAGTATACAAAATTATGAGGGGTAGAGATAGGTTAAATGCAAGCAGGCTTTTTCCACTGAGGTTGGATGGGACTACTAGAGGTCATGGGTTAAGGGTGAAAGGTGAAAAGTTTAAGGGGACCACGAAAACTTCTTCATTCAGAATCGTGTGTGTGTGGACCAAGCTGCCTGTGCAAGTGAGCTTAATTTCAACGTTTAAGGGAAGTGTGGATAGGTACAGGTGTCCCCCGCTTTTCGAACGCTTTACAAAACCTCACTGTTACGAAAGACCTACATTAGTTACCTGTTTTCACTAACAGAAGGTGTTTTCACTGTTACGAAGAAAGGCAGCGCGCGTCCTGAGCAGCCGCTCTCCCTGGATTCGGAACGGCATTCTCGCCGGCATTGCTTAAACACACGCCTGTGAGCAGCCGTTTGCAAGATGGGTTCTAAGGTATCGGAAAAGCCTGAAAGAGCTCGTAAGGGTGTAACACTTAGCATAAAACTAGACATAATTAAGCATTTCAATCGTGGCGAACGAAGTAAGGACAAAGTGAGTTTGGCTTATGGAAGCTGACAAAGATGATGTTGAAGAGGTTTTGGCATTCCATGACCAAGAACTGACAGATGAAGAGCTGATGCAACTGGAAGAGGAAAGGATAGCAATCAAAATCGAATTCAGTAGCGAAAGTGAAGTCGTCCAGGAACTGAACGCGAAGCAACTGCATGAGATTTTCGCTGCAATGATAAAGTACGACTTTAATTTTGAAAGGGTACGTCGGTTTAGGGCATATTTGCAAGATGGTTTGCGTGCTTACAAAGAACTGTATGATAGAAAAATACGCGAGGCTAAGCAGTCAAGCAAGCCTTCCACATCAGCCACAGCAGACGACGAACCTCGACCTTCGACATCGAGGCTGGCAGTCATAGGAGAAGATGAGCTGCCTGCCCTAATGGAAACAGATGACGATAAGATGACACCTCAGTGTCCCATCACCCCAACCCCCAGGCCGCTGAAAGATACCGATTCGCGGAGAATGCAGCGGTAGCCAGGAGGCACCCAACACATCTTTAAGAAAAAAGCCGAAATAAACATGCTAATTAATTAGGTGCTGCCCGGCACGTAATTGTCGGCCCAGATCAGAGGCGATCGCCGATTGAGTCGCCCCTGATCTGGGCCAACATTTACGTGTTGGGCGGCACCTAATTAATTAGAATGTTTATTTCAGCTTTTTTCTTAAAGATGTGCTGTGTGCTTCCCGGCTACCACTGTACCCCTGCATGCTTTGCAGATCGGTATCGGTCGGCGGCCTGGAGGGTGGGGGCCACTGCACCACCCAAACTCTGACGACTCAATCTAACACACCATCGTCAGTGCGCTCGGCAAGTTGTTTTCCTGATTCCTGTAAGTGAGATTTTCGCTACGGAGAACAGTGCCGGCAATGATTGTGGAAAAGTATTTCTACTTTATATAGGCTGTGTATTTATCATATTATTCCTGCTTTTACTATATGCTACTGTTATTTTAGGTTTTAGGTGTTATTTGGCATGATTTGGTAGGTTATTTTTGGATCTGCGAACGCTCACAAAATTTTCCCATGTAAATAAATGGGAATTGCTTCTTTGCTTTACAACATTCCGGCTTACAAACCATTTCATAGGAACGCTCTACCTTCGGATGGCGAGGGAAACCTATATATGGACAGTAGAAGTACGGATGGTTATGGTCTGGGTCCTGGTCAATGGACTAGGCAGTTTAAATAGTTCAGTATGGACAAGATGGGCCAAGGGGCCTGTTTCTGTGCCCTACTTTTCTATGACTCTAATGAGAAGGGATCTCATTGAAATCTATCAAATATTGAAAGAACTGGAAAGAGTAGATATACAGAGAATGTTTCCTACAGTGGGTGAGTCTAGTACCAGAGGGCGCAGCCTCAGACTAGAGGGACATGGAGGAATTTCTTTAACCAGAGGGTAGTGAATCTGGGGTATTCATTGCCATAGGTGACTGTGGTGGCCAAGTCATTGGGTATACTTAAACTGGAGTTTGATAGCTTCTTCATTAGTCTGGACATCAAAGGTTACAGGGTAAAAGCAGGTGAATGGGGTTGAGAGAGATAATTAATCAGCTGTGATGGAATGACGGAACAGACTCAATCAGCCAAATGGCCCAAATTCTGCAAGAATGTCTTATTTTGGACATTTAAACCAGGGTAGAACCTACTTGATGAATAGTAGGAATGTGTTGAGCATTGTGGAACAGAGGGACCTGGGAGTACAAGTGCACAGATGGCTGAAAATGCCATGCAAGTAGAAAAGGTGGTGTAAAAGGCATTTTGCATGCTGACCTGCAGTCACAGCACTGAGTTTAGGAGTAGGGACATTATGTTGCAGTTATACAAGTTATTAGTACTTGGGAGTACTTTGTACAGTTTCATATTCCACCTTTACCTTCCTAATGACTTTATAGTTGCATTTTGTTGTTATTTGAAAACTTCCCAGTCCTCAAACTTCTAATTTTTATTCTATTATATGCCCTCTCTTTGGCTTTTATGTTGGCTTTATCTTGTTAGCCATGGCTGTGTCATCTTGCCTTTCGAATACTACTTCTTCGGGATGTATATATCCTGCACCTTCCGAATTGCCTTGCAGAAATTTCAGCTATTGTTGCTCTGCCATCATTCCTGCCAATGTTCTTTCCCAGTTAATTCTGACCAACTCCTCTCTCATGCCACTGTGATTCCTGTTACTCCATTGTAATACTCATTTGACTTTGTCTTCTCCTTCTCAAAATTCAGGGTGAATGCTATCATATTATGATCACTTTCCCCCAAGAGTTCTTTTACCTTAAGCTCCTTAATCATTTCCAGATCATTGCACAACACCCAATCCAGAACAGTTTATCCCCTCGTGGCCTCAACCACGAGCTGCATGAAAAAACCATCTCTTAGGCATTCTAGAAGTTACCCCTTTTTGGAATCTACCACCAACCTAATTTTTCCAATCTACCTGCATATTGAAATCCCATGTCTATTGTTACATTGCCTTTTTGGCATTCATTTTTCATAGTGTAATTTATAGACCATATCTTTACTACTGTTTGGGGGTCTGTATAAAACCCCCATCAGGGTCTTTTTACATTTGCAGTTCCTTCACTCTATCCACAATGATTCAACACCCTCTGTTTCTAATGATTTGATTTCATTTTTTTTTTAAACCAACACAGCAATGCCACCTCTTCTGCCTTTCAATGTGTATTCTTAGACACTGAGCTCCCAGTTATAATCTTTTTTCGGTCAGGATTCAGTGATGCCTACAACATCATACATGCCAATGTGCAACTGTATTACAAGTTCATCTACTATATTACATATTTCGTCCACTGTCTTCAGACCTGTATTCACGCTTTTCTATTTTGTCCATCTTTTATGTTGCAACTCACATCATTGCCAGCAAGGATATTGGACTCCTCTGATTCAGGTGCATCCCATCCCATTTCTAAAGGTCATACATTCCTCAGAAAACAGTGCCTTGCATTGTTTTGTGCACTTTATGTAGTCCTGTGCAGATCTGTAGTCTAGTGCAGTTCTTATGTTGTTTTACGTAGTCCAGTGTAGCCTTGTGCTGTCTCACATAGTCTAGTATAGCTTGTGTCATTTCATGTAACACCAGGGTCCTGGAGGAACGTTGTTTCGTTTTTACTGTGTACTGTACCAGCAGCTTGTGGTCGAAATGACAATAAACTTGACTTGACAAGAGATCCCAACAATCCATAAATCTGAAACCCTATCCCCTGCACCAGTTGCTCAGCCATGCATTTACCTGCTAAGTCATTCCATTCTTACCCTTACTATCACATGGCACAGGCAGCAATCGAGAGATTTCTACCCTGGAGGTCCCATTTCTCAGCTTTCTACCTAGCTGTCTAAAATCTCTCTTCAGGACTTCCTCACCTTGGCTACCTATATCATTGGTTCCAATATGCACCAACACTTCTGATGCTCAGCCTTGTCCTCCAGAATGCCATGCACCTGATCTGAGACATTCCTGATCCTGGCACCAGGGAGGCAACATACCACCTGAATGTTTCTATTGGGTCCACAGAACTTTGTCTCTGTTCTTCTGACTAAGGAATCTCCTATCAAAACTGCAGTTCTCTTCACCTCTAGCACCAGACTCAGTGCTAGAGATCCACTCGCTGTGGCTTCCCCAGTAGGTCATCCCCTTCATTAGTATCTAGTTATATACTTGAGATGAATGGCCACAGGTGTACACTGCACTTACTGTGCATTTCCCCTCCTCCTGACAGTCACCCTGTCTCTTGCAACCTAGGAGTGACTACCTCCCTGTAGCTCTTGTCTATCACCTCCACATTCTCCTGTATGTCGAAGGTCATCTAATTGCAGATCCAGTTCCTAAATACATTCTCTCAGGAGCTGCAGCCTGGTGTAGATCTGTTTATCTGGGAGACTGAAGGTCTCTCAGACTTCCCACATCCCACACAGTACAGAACACTGCCCCTGGAGCCATTCTCACTAACTTACTATGCCCTAACAGATGAGAAATGAACAAGGACAGGAACAGAGTAACTTGCAAGACCATGTACCTCACCAAAAGCTGATCTTGTCTAAGCTCAATGAGCCAAAGCCACTCTAAAGACTGACACACTGAAAATGAATCACCACTCCACTTGCACTTGAATTATTCTTATTGGCCCTTTCTAACCCTGTGTTTGATTGGTTGCTCAATTCAGAAAAACTGCAGCGAAACTCTGTCTTCAAAATCTCTTTCGCTGCCCTGATTAAAAAGTAACTCTTTTCACACACCCTTGGTGTGGATTATCCAACTCAGAAAGGTCAATATAATGATGGAGGATTCAATAGTTAAGGGAGTAAATAGGTGGTTCTGTGGTCACATAAATGATTGCATGATGGTATTTTACCTCCCAGTAAAATACCATCCAAGTCAAAGAATATCATTGAGCAGCCACTGATCATTCCGGATAGAGAGTGAACAGCTAAAGGCTCATGGTTCACTGCAGGACCAACAGTACAGAAAGAAACAGGAATGCGATGCCGCTGAGGACAAGAAAAATCAAGCCAATGCTGAATGCTGATAATATCCAGTACCACCCAACAGTGCAGATGAATGTGAGGCTGTGGAGGTGCTGGAGGGAGACTTTTAGATTCATGGAAATTTAGAAAACCATAGAAACCATAGAAAAACTACAGCACAGAAACAGGCCTTTTGGCCCTTCTTGGTTGTGCCGAACCATTTTCTGCCTAGTCCCACTGACCTGCACACGGACCATATCCCTCCATACCCCTCCCATCCATGCATCTGTCCAATTTATTCTTAAGTGTTAAAAAAGAACCCGCATTTACCACCTTGTCTGGCAGCTCATTCCATACTCCCACCACTCTCTGTGTGAAGAAGCCCCCTCTAATGTTCCCTTTAAACTTTTCCCCCTTCACCCTTAGCCCATGTTCTCTGGTTTTTTTTCTCCCCTTGCCTCAGTGGAAAAAGCCTGCTTGCATTCACTCTATCTATACCCATCATAATTTTATATACCTCTATCAAATCTCCCCTCATTCTTCTACGCTCCAGGGAATAAAGTCCTAACCTATTCAACCTTTCTCTGTAACTCAGTTTCTCAAGTCCCGGCAACATCCTTGTAAACCTTCTCTGCACTCTTTCAACCTTATTAATATCCTTCCTGTAATTTGGTGACCAAAACTGAACACAATACTCCAGATTCGGCCTCACCAATGCCTTATGCAACCTCACCATAACATTCCAACTCTTATACTCAATACTTTGATTTATAAAGGCCAATGTACCAAAAGCTGTCTTTACGGCCCTATCTACCCGTGATGCCACTTTTAGGGAATTTTGTATCTGTATTCCCAGATCCCTCTGTTCTACTGCACTCCTCAGTGCCTTACCATTTACCCTGTATGTTCTACCTTGGTATGTCCTTCCAAAGTGCAATACCTCACACTTGTCCGTATTAAACTCCATCTGCCATTTTTCAGCCCATTTTTTTTAAGCTGGTCCAAATCCCTCTGCAAGCTTTGAAAACCTTTCTCACTGTCCACTACACCTCCAATCTTTGTATCATCAGCAAATTTGCTGATCCAATTTACCACATTATCATCCAGATCATTGATATAGATGACAAATAACAATGGACCCAGCACTGATCCCTGTGGCACACCACTAGTCACAGGCCTCCACTCTGAGAAGCAATCCTCTACTACCACTCTTTGGCTTCTTCCATTGAGCCAATGTCTAATCCAATTTACCACCTCTCCATGTATACCTAGCGACTGAATTTTCCTAACTAACCTCCCATGCGGAACCTTGTCAAAGGCCTTACTGAAGTCCATGTAGACACCATCCACTGCCTTCCTTTCAACCACTTTCCTGGTAACCTCCTCGAAAAACTCCAATAGATTGGTCAAACATGATCTACCACCCAGAAAGCTATGTTGGCTCTCCCTAATAAGTCCTTGTCTATCCAAATGCTTGTAGATTCTGTCTCTCAGTACTCGCTCCAATAACTTACCCGCTACCGACGTCAAACTTACCGGCCTATAATTTTACTGGATTACTTTTGGATCCTTTTTTAAACAACAGAACAACATGAGCCATTCTCCAATCCTCCAGCACCTCACCCGTAGACTCCGACATTTTAAATATATCTGCCAGGGCCCCTGTAATTTCAACACTAGTCTCCTTCAAGGTCCGAGGGAATACCCTGTCAGGTCCTGGGGATTTATCCACTTTAATTTGCCTCAAGATAGCAAGCACCTCCTCCTTTTCAATCTGTATGGCTTCCATGATCTCACTACTTGTTTCCCTTAATTCCATAGACTTCATGCCAGTTTCCCTAGTAATAAATACCGACGCAAAAAAAACATTTAAGATCTCCCCCATTTCTTTTGGTTCCGCACGTAACCGACCACTCTGATCTTCAAGAGGACCAATTTTATCCCTTACAATCCTTTTACTCTTAATATACCTGTAAAGGCTCTTTGGATTATCCTTCACTTTGACTGCCAAGGCAACCTCATGTCTTCCTTAAGCACTCCTGATTTTCTTAAGTATTTTCTTGCACTTCTTATACTCCTCAAGCACCTTATTTACTCCCTGTATCCCATACATGTCATTCAACTCTCTCCACTTCTTTATCAGAGTTGCAATATCCCTTGAGAACCAAGGTTCCTTATTCCTATTCACTTTGCCATTAATCCTGACAGGAACATACAAGCTCTGCACTCTCAAAATTTCTCCCTTGAAGGCTTCCCACTTACCAATCACATCTTGCCAAAGAACAACCTGTCCCAATCCGTGCTTTTTAGATCCTTTCTCATTTCTTCAAAATTGGCCTTCTTCCAGTTCAGAACCTCAACCCTAGGACCAGATCTATCCTTGTCCATGATCAAATTGAAACTAATGGTGTTATGATCACTGGAACCAAAGTGCTCCCCTACACACACTTCCGTCACCTGTCCTAACTCGTTTCCCAATGGGAGATCCAATTGCATCCCCTCTAGTTGGTACCTCTATATATTGATTTAGAAAACTTTCCTGAACACATTTTACAAACTCTAAACCATCTAGACCCCTAACAGTATGGAAGTCCCAATCTATATGTGGAAAATTAAAATCCCCTACCGCCACAACTTTATGTTTCCTGCAGTTGCCTGCTATCTCTCTGCAGATTTGCTCCTCCAATTCCCGCTGACTATTGAGTGGTCTATAATACAACCCCACTAATGTGGCCATACCTTTCCTGTTTCTCAGCTCCACCCATAAAGACTCTAGACAAACCCTCTAATCTGTCCTGCCTGAGCACCGCTGTAACATTTTCCCTGACAAGCAATGCTACCCGCCCCACCTTTCATTCCTCTGCCTCTATCACATCTGAAACATCGGAACCCTGGAATACTAAGCTGCCAGTCCTGCCTCTCCTGTAGCCAAGTTTCACTAATTGCTATATCGCCATAATTCAACGTGTCAATCCACACCCTCAACTCGTCTGCCTTCCCCGCAATACTCCTAGCATTGAAATACATACACCTCAGAAGATTTTTACCACCACTCACAATCTTTCTATTTGCGGCTTTGCTTGAACTTTTAACATCATTTATTTTCACCCCAGCCACACTGTCAGCTCTGGCACCGTGGTTCCCATCCCCCTGCAAATCTAGTTTAAAGCCTCCCCAATAGTACTAACAAACCTCCCTGAAAGAATATTGGTCCCCTTGTAGTTCAAGTGTAACCCGTCTCTCTTGTACAGGTCCCACCTGCCCCAGGTCGCAATGATCCTGAAATCTGAAACCCTGCCCCCTACACCAGTTCCTTAGCCACTTGTTCATCCTCCAGAGCATCCTATTCTTACCCTCACTGGCACGTAGCACAGGTAGCAATCCTGAGATTACCACCCTCGAGGTCTTGCTTTTCAACTTCCTACTAAGCTCTCTATACTCACTCTCCAGGACCTCCTCACTCTTCCTTGGTGCAAGAGAATGAAGTTAGGTGGGTGACAGGATCATCACGAGAGCATTTCTGTGGCGGTGGTCAGAATAAATAATATTTATGGGAAAAGGCAAAGATAAAACGCAAATCAAGATGAAAATTGGGGAAGCACCCACACTCATTCCAAACTTTATTTGCCTCATCTTCAGGGACTCTGACTAAACCTTCCATGTTCTACATTGATTTTATCTGGATGTTCCAAATCCTCTCACATCCTACTGTGTGGATGAGAGCTTTAAATTTGGTTCAGAAGTTGATGGGAACATGGGGAGAATAAAATGGTATTAGTGCAGTCAGTGCTCAATGGTTGGCACAAACAATGAACCAAAGGAGCTGTTTCCATGCTCTATGACTGCCTGACTAGAAGTGGACTGGAAATAACAACCTGAAGCTACATCAGAAACATTCAAAGAGATTCAAGGAGTTTAGAGTAATCATATTCCCACAAGTTAGAGTCTCTGGTTGACAAGATGAATAGGAAGTTTGGTCTGATGCCAACAGTTAAATATCCCCAAAAAGACTAGAAGAACAAAGTTTAAAGCGACATCAAAAAGGTAAATTAGGAAAGCAAACAGCAGATATGAAAAGCATATCCAGAAGACAGAATATATAAAGAGCAAGAGAATATGGAAAATGTAAGGCCAACCAGGGACCAAAAAGCTAATAAAAATCATAATATGCTAGAAATAACTGGTTGGTCAGGCAACATGTGTGGAGAGAGAAACAAGATGCCAGGTCCTGTTCCTCTATGTATGAACATTCTTAATATATACTTTGTAGTTGGCTTTGGAAGAGGTAGATAATGATGTTATAATTAAAAAAAAAAAGAGTATTAAACATTGGGATAAGGAGGTATAGAAATGCAGGCCAGAAAAGAGTCAGTGGATTTTCATAGAGCCTTTGACAAGGTGCCACACATGACACTGCTTAACAAGATAAAAGCCCATGGCATTACAGCAAAGATACTAGCATGGATTGACGTTTGGCTGACTGGCAGAAGGCAAAGACTGGGAACAAAACGGGTCTATTCTGGTAACTAGTGTCCCACAGTACTCGAGATTGGAACCACATCTTTTCATGCAATATATCAATTATTTGGATGACAGAATCGATGGCTTTGTGGCCAAGTTTGCAGATGATATGAAGATAGGTGGAAGAGCAGGTAGTGTTGAGGAAACAGGGAGTCTGCAGAAGAACTTAGACTAGGGGAATAGGCAAAGAAGTGGCAGATGGAATATAGGGAAGTGTATGGTCATGCATTTTTGGCAGAAATAATACAAGGTGTAAACCTGGAGGAAGATCACTCAGTTACCGGGAGAACGTACTAACTCCTTACAGACAGTGGCAGGAATCGAACGCCCATTGGTTATCACTAGCACTAACCACTATGCTACTGTGCCTCCCCAATATGCCATGGGCCAATATCATTAAGGAAAGTATCTAAAAATACCATAAAACATAGGAGCCGAATTAGGCCATCTGGCCCATCTAGTCTGCTCTACCATTCAATCATGGCCGATCCTTTTTTACCCCTCCTCAGTCCCACTCCCCAGCCTTCTCCCCATAACTTTTGATGTTGTGTCCAATCAGGAACCTATCAATCTCCGCCTTAAATACACCCATCGACCTGACCTCCACAGCTGCCTGGGTAACAAATTCACCATCCTCTGGCTAAAGAAATCCCTATTTCAAACAGATGGCTATCTATCCTGAGGCTGTACACTCTTGTCCTCAACTTCCACCATGGGCAACATCCTTTCCACATCGATTCTGCCACTTCTTTGTCCATTCTCATTGGAGCTGTCTCACCACCCACAGCTCCAATCTGCTAAATAAATTTGCTGACGCTACTACATTGATTGGCCTTATCTCAAATAATAACAAGGCAGCCTACAAAGTCGTCATCACCCTGACACGGTGGTGTCAAGAAAACAACCTCTCCCTCAATATCACAAAAACAAAGGAGCTGGTTGTGACTACAGGAGGAATGGAGACAGGCTCAGCCCTATTGACATCAATGGATCTGGGGTTAAGAGGGTGAACAGCTTCAAGTTCCTTGGCATACACATCACCGAGGATCTCATGTGGTCTGTACATACCGGCTGTGTGGTGAAAAAATGCACAACAGCGCCTCTTTCACCATAGACGGTTGAAGAAGTTTGGTGTGGTCCCACCAAATCGCAAGAACTTTCTACAGGGGCACAGTTGAATACATCCTGACCAGCTGCATCACTGCTTGATGTGGGAACTGTACTTCCCTCAATCGCAGGACTCCGCAGAGAGTGGTCCGGACAGCCCATCGCATCTGTAGATGTGAACTTCCCACTATTCAGGCCATTTACAGAGACAACTGTGTAACAAGGGCCAGAAGGATCATTGGGGACCCGAGTCACCCCAACCACAAACTGTTCCAGCTACTACCATCCGGGAAACAGTACCACAGCATTAAAGCCAGGACCAACAGGCTTTGGGACAGCTTCTTCCACCAGGCCATCAGACTGCTTAACTCATGCTGACACAACTGTATTTCTAAGTTATATTGACTGTCCTGCTGTACATACTATTTATTACAAATTACTACAAATTGCACATCACACATTTAAATACAGACATCACTTAAATATTTTTCCTCATATATATGGATGTAAGTAATAAAGTTAATTCAATCAAATCTAAGTTCTTCTGCAGACTCAGTTTCCTCAACACTACCTGCCCTTCCACCACCCTCATATTATCTGCAAACATTTGAAAGGTTTCAATGAGATCCGCCCTCATCCTTCTAAATTCCAGCGAGTACAGATCCAGAGCGATCATACGTTCCTCATATAATAACCCTTTCATTCCCAGAATCATCCTCATGAAACTCTTTAAACCCTCTCCAATACCAGCACTTTTTGTTTTAAAAAAGTGCCCAAAACTGTTCACAATGCTCAAGGTGAGGCACCACCAGTGTCTTGTAAAGCCTTAGCATCACATCCCTGTTCTTATACTCTAGACCTCTTGAAATGAATGCTAACATTGCACTTGCCTTCCTCACCACCAATTCAACCTGCAAGATAACCTTTAGAGTGTTCTACACAAGAACTCAGATTTTTGAATATTCTGTTTAGAAAATAGTCTGCACATGTATTTCTTCTACTAAAGTGCATGAGCATGCATTTTCCAACATCGTATTTCACTTGCCACTTTCTTACCCATTCTCCTAATCTGTTTAAATCCTTCCGCAGCCTTCCTGTTTCCCCAACACTTCCTGTCCCTCCACCAATCTGCAAACTTGGCAACAAAGCCATCATCTAAATCATTTATATACAGCACAAAAAGAAACGGTCCTAACATCGACCCCTGCAGAACACCACTAGTCACTGGCAGCCAACCAGAAAAGGATCCTTTTATTCCTACTCGTTACCTCCTCCCAATCAGCCAATGCTCTAACCACGCCAGTAACTTTCCTGTCACACCACGGGCCCATAACTTGGTAAGCCGCCTCACCTTGTCAACGACCTTCACAAAATCCAAATATACAACATCTACTACATCCCCTTTATCTATCCTACTTGTACTCTCCTCAAATAATTCGAACAGGTTTATCAGGCACAATTTTCCCTCAAGGAAATCATACTGACTTTGTCCTATGTTGCCCTTTATCACCAGTACTCCACAACCTCATCCTTAACAACTGACTAACATCTTCCCAACCACTGAGGTCAGGCTAACTGGTCTATAATTTCATTTCTGCTGCTTCCCTACTTTCTTAAAGAGTGGACTGACATTTGCAATTTTCCAGTCCTCTGGCACCATGCCAAAGTCCAGTGATTTTTTTAAGATCATTACTAATGCCTCCACAATCACTACTGCTACTTCCTTCAGTTTTTCAGGCATCTTCCCCCTTGTAATAGTAACTGCACCCAGTCCTCTTCCCTTCAACATCTGGAACACTGCTAGTGCCTTCCACAATGAAGACTGATTTAGTTCATCTGCCATCTCCTTGTCCCCCGTTATTATTTCTAGCGGTCCTATGTCCACTCTCATCGCTCTATCATCTTTTATGTACTTGAAAAAGTTTTTTCTATCCAGTCCTGACGAAGGGTCTCGGCCCGAAACTCTTCCTAGAGATGCTGCTCGGCCTGCTGCGTTCACCAGCAACTTTGATGGGTGTTGCTTCCATCCAGCTCGATATCGTTTGCGCGCGCGCGCAGTCAGCACATACACACGCGCAGGTAGCGCAGACACGCGCGCACACACGCAGTGCACGCACAAATCGCGCGGGCACGAGCAAAAACACCACCTCCTTAGCCCAACTGCCAGTGTTTCCCAAAGCTTACAGCCACAACACCAGGAGTGCGCACTCCCCGACCACCCAGTCCGGCCTTACACCCCTTACCCGCTCCGAGACATCCCTGGCGGCCGGACGGGACCTCCTGAGGTTGAGGGCCGGCGGCGAGCGCAACAGGTTCCTGATGCGGCTGGTGATACTGCTACTCTCCCCGGCCGTCGCCATCTGGCAAAGCCCACTGGCTCCGGAGGCCTCGCTTGGCAGAACTTCCGAACGACAGTAAAACGAACACCTCAGAAGCTGCCCGTCTCCGGGCGCCGCTCTGACTGGACTGGCTCGAGGACTCTCGCCGCTGTCTGCTGTTTATTTACTCGGAAGACCGCCTCACGCTCACGAACCGAGATTTAAATTCCAGCCTCCAACGACTACCCTCGCTCGCGGCACAGCGCGTGGACCCGATTCAAACTCAATCGGCGGCAGGCGATTGGATCACCGAGAGTGATTGAGTGGCGGCCTGCCCAATCCCCTCGAGATCCTCTTCACCGGGGATACGGTTTCGCCTGGTGATTGGATTGAATAGGGATTGGCAACCTTCTTAACCAATAAACCTCAGAAATAAACTTTAAGACACTGCCTTCTTCACCCGACTTTCTGAAGTACGGATCGACTCGCTGAACTATTCAGATCAGCCTTTTTGCTCCAGTCATTGGATAAAGCTAGAATGATTGGCAGAACATTGAGCCAATCAACGCTGCCGACATCCAAAACTCATGAAATTTTGCAGCTTATATTTCACATTCTTTAAACCGGCTATCTTCTTACAGTATATTTTTGACCCTCTTGCTTGGTCAGTCTTTGTGTGGGAATCTTTACATACAACATGTGCCAGTGCAGTAATAATTCTGCTTCTGTGTTTGGGGGAAGTACAAACGGCAGAAAGGACGCGCGTTATTTTATTTAATTTAAATTGAGCATTGATGCTCGGCAGATGTTTTCACCTTTACTCGAGTTCCGGGGTGAGTGATTTGTAAACTCTGTCACACACAGGACAGCTGATGCTCGATGAGGTGGCCAGATGATTTTCTTATTCCTCGAAGCGACGTGGGCTTCGCGGGTTGAAACATGTAGTTGTTCATGAGGAGACAGATCCTAACGCGATTGCTGGAATCTGGAGCAATCTGGGCGGGGGTGGAAGAGGAATTATTAGTAACACACACACACACACACACAATTACAAGAACATAAGACATAGGAACACAATTAGGCGATTTGGCTGACCCTTGTTAACTCTCCTCAGCCCCACTCCCTAGCCTTCTCCCCATAACCTTTGATGCTGTGTCCAATCAAGTTCTGTCTTAAATCTGCCCAGTGACCTGCTTCCACAGCTGCCTGTGGTAATAAATTCCATAAATTCACCACCCTTTGATGAAAGAAATTCCTTGACATCTGTTTTACTGAGCCCTTTTGTCCTAGACTCCCCCACCATAAGAAACATCCTTTCCACATCTACTCTGTCTAGGCCTCTCAACATTTGAGAGGTTTCAATGAGAATCCTTCATCCTACTAAATTCCAATAAGTAAAGACCCAGAGCTATCAAATGTTCCCATGTGATAACCCTTTCATTCCCAGAATCATCCTTGTGAACCTCCTCTGGACCCCCTCCAATGCCAGCACATCTTTTCTAAGATGAGGAGCCTAAAACTGTTCACAATACTCAAGGTGAGGCATCACCAGTGCCTCATAAAGCCTCAGCATCACATCCCTGCTCTTATATTCTAGACCTCTTGAAATGAATGTGAACATTGCATTTGCATTCCTCACCACTGACTCAACCTGCAAGTTAACTTTAGGGTGTTCTCTACAAGGACTCCCAAGTCCCTTTGCGTCTCAGATTTTTGGATTTTCTCCCCGTTTAGAATAGTCCACACATGTATTTCTACTACCAAAGTGCATGACCATGCATTTTCCAACATTGTATTTCATTTGCCACTCTCTTGCCCAATCTCCTAATCTGTCTCAAGTCATTCTGCAGCCTACCTGTTTCCTTAACACTACCTGCCCCTCCACCAGTCTTTGTATCATCTGCAAACCTGGCAACAAAGTAATCTATTCCATCATCTAAATCATTGATATCCATCATAAAAGGAAGTGGTCCCAACACCGACCCCTGTGGAACACCACTGGTCACTGGCAGCCAACCAGAAAGGACCCTTTTATTCCCACTCACTGCCTCCTACCAATCCGCCAATGCCCTAACCATGACTCCGGTTCATTTAACACCCAATCCAGTATAGCTGATCCCCTAGTAGGCTCAATGACAAGCTGCTCTAAAAAGTCATCTCGTAGGCATTCAACAAACTCACTCTCGAGATCCATTTCCAACCTGATTTTCCCAATTGACCTGCATGTTGAAATCTCTTTTGACGCTGCCTTTTCCATTTCCCATTGTAATCTGTGGTCCACAATCCAGCTACTACTGGGAGGCCAGTATATAACTGCCATCAGGGTCCTTTTAACCTTGCAGTTTCTTATTCAACCCACAAAGATTCAACATCTTCCAATCCTTTCTACTGATTTGATGCCATTTTTTACCAGCAGAGCCATGCCACCCCCTCTGCCTACCTCCCAATCCCTCCAATTTAATGTGTAACCTTGGACATTCAGTTCCCAAATACAACCATCCTTCAGCCACAATTCAGTGATGGCCACAACATCATATCTGACAATCTGTAATAGTGCAACAAGATCATCCACCTTATTTCTTATACTCTGTGCATTGAGATATAACACTTAGAGTACTGTATTTGCTACCCTTTTTGAATTTGCATTCCTAATGCACTGGTACTCACCCGGCTGCTGCAATTTTGTCCTATCATCTGTCTGCCCTTCCTGACAGTCTGACTGCTCGCTATCTGTGCTTTTAATAAAGAGTTGACTTTTTGAGCCCAAACCCCTTCATTCCAAGGGTCTGACTTGCCGAGTTCCTCCAGCATTTTGTATTTGTTCCTTTAGATTTCCCACATTTGCAGAATCTCTTGAGTTTATGAGAGGATTTGTTGGTTTCCAGTGGAATCCCCGAATCAGGACCCAATTCAAGCTCAATCAGCAGCAGATAACCGGAGAATTCGCCACCCCCAGTTGTTATCAAGAAGGTGGTAGTGGCTAGCTGCATGGTTAAATCTCAGAAGTCCTTGAGGTGAAGGTACTGGGGAGTTAGGGAAGAGAGTTCCTACCATTCAGGTAGTTCTATGAAGGAATGGCAATACATTTCCAAGTCAAGATGGTGTGTGGGTCGAAGGGCAGCTCCCAGTTGGTGGAGTTCCCCACGCTTATGCTACACCTTCTTCTCCAGCTGACTGACGTCGTGGATTTGGAAGGTGCTGTCTCTGGAGTCTTGGTGAGTTGCTGCAGTGAACCCTGTAGGGCAGCCGTTCTCAACCTTTTTGCCCTGGAGGAACCTCTGTGTAAAAATTATTATATCTTCAGCTCACGGTAACTTAGTGTGACCAGTAAATTGTAGATATAATAATCCAAAAACAATTGTCAATGATCTTTTGAGTAAAGTTTAAGTTTCAGCCAACCTTTCTTGAAAAACAACAGGTAGTTAAGCTTAGCTTGCCTTTCTTGAAATTAATCTCTTCCTTCCCCTTTCATAAATTTTAAAAGTTCATAAAGCAAACATAATAAATTTCTGTTAAATAACTGGCTTAAGCCAACATGGGATTTAATTTTTCAATAGGTAGGCTCCTGGATTTAATTTAAATAAAAGTTGTAAATTGATTTTGATTAATGCTACTTACAGCATGAAAATTTATTGACAATGTTAAAGAGTAAAGTCACTAAAAACCATAAGCCAAAATCTAATTTGAATAAAAAATATAGCCCAAGACACAATTTTATACAATACTTTGAAAAACATTTTTACTAAGTGACATAATCAGATTCAAATATAGGCCTAGCATGTGAAACCTGTGTTTGTTTTTTGCTGCACAAATACTCAATACTGGGTCAAATTTGAGATAAGCACACATGGATTTCATCTTCAACTGAAATGAGAGTATTTCTATCATTGCTCTTGATGCTCATTAAACAAGAAAAAAACTTGCTCACACATGTTAGAAGTTGAAAACTGTGGCAAAATGTTCATTGCTTTCCTATGAATGGCAGGATACTCTTCTCTCACAGAAATCCCTGAACTTGTCCTGGGGCAGGTCAGTAAATCTCACCTTGAGTGCACGATCAGACTGCAACTCACAAATTTCTCAAAGTCAAGTTCTCAGGCTGAGCAGAAGATTCAGAGAAAGAATCCCTCACCCAGTCATACACTTGTATTGAAAGGGAGGAAAATTACTGTTCAATTTTGTTCTGTATTTCTTCCAGATAGTTTTCAATAAGACTTGAGACTTTCTCATATTCTTCCCCACTCTCAAGCTCAAGCAGCAGTGGAAACACTAAGATTTCTTTTCGAATTAGAATCAGAATTAGATTTATTATCACTGGCATGTGACGTGAAATTTGTTAACTCAGCAGCTGCAGTTCAATGCAATACATAATATAGAAGAGAAGAATAAATAAGTAAATCAATTACAGTACACATATATTGAATAGATTAAAAAACGTGCAAAAAACAGAAATACTGTGTATTAAAAAAAGTGAGGTAGTGTCCATTTAGGAATTGGATGGTAGAGGGTAAAAAGCTGTTCCTGAATCGCCGAGTGTGTGCCTTCAGGCTTCTGTACCTCCATCCTGATAGTAACAGTGAGAAAAGGGAATGGATGCTGCCTTTCTGAGACACTGCTCCCAAAAGATGTCCTGGGTACTTTGTAGGCTAGTACCCAAGATGGAGCTGACTGAATGTGAGGATGTGACTAAACACACTGATGAAGGTAGAGTCTTAGATGTAGTGTATATGGATTTCAGCAAGGCATTTGATAAGGTACCCCATGCAAGGCTTATTGAGAAAGTAAGGAGGCCTGGGATCCAAGGGGACATTGCTTTGTGGATCCAGAACTGGCTTGACCGCAGAGGCAAAGAGTGATTGTAGATGGGTCATATTCTGCATGGAGGTCGGTGACCAGTGGTGTGCCTCAGGGATCTGTTCTGGGACCCCTACTCTTCGTGATTTTTATAAATGACCTGGATGAGGAAGAAGGCATAGGGTGCATTGACCTTCATCAACCGTGGGATTGAGTTTAAGATCTGAGAGGTAATGTTGCAGCTATATAGGACGCTGGTCAGACCCCACCTGGAGTACTGTGCTCAGTTATGGTCGCCTCACTACAGGAAGGCTGTGGAAACCATAGAAAGGGTGCAGAGGAGATTTACAAGGATGTTACCTGGATTGGGGAGCATGTCTTATGAGAATAGATTGAGTGAACTCAACCTTTTCTCCTTGGAGTGATGGAGGATGAGAGGTGACCTGATAGAGGTGTACAGGATAATGAGAGGCATTGATCCTGTGGATAGTCAGAGACTTTTTCTCAGGGTTGAAATGGCTAACACGAGAGGGCATAGTTTTAAGGTGCTTGGAAGTAGGTACAAAGGAGATGTTAGGGGTAAATTTTTTTTTTACGCAGAGAGCGGTAAGTGGGTGGAAGGGCTGCCAGTGGCGGTGGTGGAGACAGAAACGAAAGGGTCTTCTAAGAGGCTCCTGGATAGGTACATAGAGCTTAGAATAGAGGCTATGGGTAAGCCTAGGTAGTTCTAAGGTAAGGACATGTTCGGCACAGCTTTGTGGGCCGAAGGGTCTGTATTGTGCTGTAGGTTTTCTATCTTCTTTGACTAGATTTACAACCCTTTGCAGCTTCTTTTGGTCCTATGCAGTAGCTTCCCCCCACCCCCATACCAGACAGTGATGCAGCCTGTCAGAATGCTCTCCATGGTACACCTATAGAAGTTTTTCAGTGTATTTGTTGACATAATAGATCTCTTCAAACTCCTAATGAAGTATATCCCCTGTCTTGCCATCTTTTTAACTATATCAATATGTTGGGACCAGGTTAGATCCTCAGGAACTTGAAACTGCTCACTCTCTCCACTTCTGATCCCTCTCTGAGGATTGGTATGTGTTCTTTCGTTTTGCCCTTCCTGAAGGCCACAATCAGCTCTTTTGTTTTACTGACGTTGAGTGCCAGGTTGTTGCTGCGACACCACTCCACTACGTTATCTCACTCCTGTACGACCTCTCGTTTCCATCTGAGATTCTACCAACAATGGTTGTATCATCAGCAAATTTATAGATGGTATTTGAGCTCTGCCTAGCCACACAGTCATGTGTATAGAGAGAGTAGGGCAGTGGGCTAAGCACACATCCCTGAAGTGTGCCAGAGTTGATCGTCAGCGAGGAGGAAATGTTATCACCAGTCCGCACAGATTGTGGTCTTCCAGTTAGGAGTCGAGGATCCAATTGCAGAGGGAGGTACAGAGGTCCAGGTTCTGCAACTTCTCAATCAGGATTGTGGGAGTGATGGTATTAAATGCTGAGCTATAGTCGATGAACAGCATCCTGACGTAGGTCCTGATTTTTCCAAAGGTTCAATTTCCTTTTCACTTGAAGTCAAACCATTTTCTCTAGGGCCTTGCAGAGATTTGTTCAACTGATTCATATGATGAAAAATGTCTGCCAGGTAGACTAGTTTCTGCAGCCATTCTTCATCTTCAAAGCACTCAGCAGAATCTGACCTACTATTTTCTTGAAAGTACTCCTGCGACTTACCTTTTTGACTCAAACAACCTGTTGAGAACTCTTCCTCTGCTGAGCCATCAAATTTCTGTATGTAGCAGGAGATTGGTGTACTATTTGTTCACCTTTTCACACAGCTTTTTAAAAAAATTCTCCAGTGAACTGACCTTTGTTTAGTAAAGTTAACTATTTTTGTAGCATAATCCAGAACCTTCTTCATTTCATCTCCAAGAGTTTTTGATATCAGCACCAATCTGTGAAGAAAGCAGTGTGTTGTGACAACACCAGGATTTTGTTTTGAATGAGAGTAACAAAACCTCTCATGGATGGGGCACCACCTGTATAAATGTCAACACCGTTCCTCCAAGATAAAACTGTTTCCGGATATGAAGACAAAACATTCAATATATCTTGTCTTTGCTTGTTTCAGGCAGCTCTTTGCAACAGAAAAAAATTCCTTGAATGTCACCATCATTTACAAATCTTACAAATGCTACAACTGTTATTACCATAAGAACCATAAGACAAAGGAGCAGAAGTCAGCCATTTGGCCCATCGAGTCTGCTGCGCCATTTTATCATGAGCTGATCCATTCTCCCATTTAGTCCCACTCCCCCGCCTTCTCACCATAACCTTTGATGCCCTGGCTACTCAGATACTTATCAATCTCTGCCTTAAATACACCCAATGACTTGGCCTCCACTGCCGCCCGTGGCAACAAATTGCACAGATTCACCACCCTCTGACCAAAAAAGTTTCTTCGCATTTCTGTTCTGAATGGGCGCCCTTCAATCCTTCAGTCATGCCCTCTCCTACTAGACTCCCCCATCATGGGAAACAACTTTGCCACATCCACTCTGTCCATGCCTTTCAACATTCGAAATGTTTCTATGAGGTCTCCCCTCATTCTTCTAAACTCCAAGGAACACAGTCCAAGAGCGGACAAACGTTCCTCATATGTTAACCCTCTCATTTCCGGAATCATTCTAGTGAATTTTGTCTGTACCCTCTCCAATGTCAGCACATCCTTTCTTAAATAAGGAGACCAAAACTACCCACAGTACTCCAAGTGAGGTCTCACCAGTGCCTTATAGAGCCTCAACATCACATCCCTGCTCCTATACTCTATTCCTCTAGAAATGAATGCCAACATTGCATTTGCCTTCTTCACTACCGACTCAACCTGGAGGTTAACCTTAAGGGTATCCTGTATGAGGACTCCCAGGTCCCGTTGCATCTCAGAACTTTGAATTCTTTCCCCAATGGGATTATTCTGCCTAATCCCATCAACCTGCACCCAGATCATAGCCCTCCATATTCTCCCCATGCATGTACTTATTTAAAATTCTCTTAAATGTTCAAATCAAACCTGCATCCACCACTTCTGCTGGCAGCTCGTTCCACACTCTCACCATCCCCTGAGCGAAGAAGTTCCCCCTCATGTTCCCCTCAAACTTTTCACCTTTCACCCTGTGACCTTTAGTTCTAGTCTCACCAACCTGAATGGAAAAAGCCTGCTTGCATTTACTCACTCTGTACCTGTCATAATTTTGTATAGCTCAGTCTCCCCTCATTCTCCCATGCTCCAGAGAATAATGTCCTAACCTCGTCAACCTTTCCCTATTATTCACATCCTCAAGTCCTGCAAACATTCCTGTAAATTTTCTCTGTACTCTTCTATCATATTGATAGCTTTTTTGTAGTTAGCTGACCAGAATGCACATAATACTCCAAATTAGGTCTTACCAACATCTTATATAACATCAACATAACATCCCAACCCTCTACTTAGTATTTTGATTTGTGTCAAAGCCAATGTGTCAAAGCTTTCTTTATGACTCTATCTACTTTAAAGGAATTATGGACCTGTATTCCCAGATCCCTTTGTTCTACCACACTCCTCATTTCAGTGCCTTAAACAGTCCAAATCTGTGCTGGTACACTGGAGGTGATGTCAAATTCCATCCTCAATGTCTGTCAACACTGAGAGGTAGTTTAGAGATGTGGAAAGTTATCCAGGATCTTTTTTTTTTCATGAAAGTGTTTGGTGAGGGGTTTATGCTCTGGAAGATGATCCTCATGTAAAATAGTGATCAGATTGACAATGGCCTGGAACACGGTCTCTGAGCTTTTACAAGCACTGTCTCTGTGCTGTAGCTCAGTGACAGAGGCAGAGTGCTCTTGTTCTGGAGCAAAGCAAAGTAAGCAGATCAGTTTCCTCTTGGTCCTGCAGATGAGCTCCTTGCAGAATGTTGTTGCAAGATTCCTCATGTAAGATTCCAGTTAATTGGGGCACATCCAGTACATTTTGGCCCAATTAAGCAACTGTCCCAATTAGCTGAATTTTCATGTAAATAGTTAAAAGACAATCTACTGTGAATTGAGTAACAAATTATGCACACCAAGGAATTTAAAGCTGCTGACCCTCTCTACCTCTGATTCCCCGATAAGAACTGGTACCTGCACTCCATCAGAGACTTTCTTCTCTCTTAACTTCCTTCTGTCTTATCAAGGTTTTGTTCTCTACCCAAAAAGTCTTGAGCCCAAAACATCCACTGTTCATTCATTTCTACAGATGCTGCCTGGCCTGCTGAGCTTTTCATCGTTTTGTGTGTGTTGTTCATTGATCCTCCAGTTCCAACCAAGTCTCCTCAACCTGAAACAGTCTATCGCAGTCTCTCTTCCTAAAGATTCAGTTTGGTGTTCAAATGTCGGCATTTTCTGTATTTGTTTTTATTTTGTAAGTCAATACTTGCTGACAGTGAGTGAGAGGTTGTTGACGTGGCACCACACAGCCTCCTAAATGCTGAGTTGTCTCCAGCCTTGATTCGGTCAACAGCAAAGTCCTCAGTCTTCAGTGTTCTGAGAGTAAAGTCCTAACCTGTTCTACCTTTCCCTATATCTCAGGTCCTCAAGTCCTGGCATCATCGTCGTTAATTTTCTCTCTACTCTTTCAATATTATTTACATCTTTCCTGTAGGTAGGTGACCAAAACAGGACACAATACAAATTGGTGTCAAAATGGTTGTTGTGAAGCATCTTGTGTGGTGGTGTCGCTCTCACTTTCGGCTTCCACTGCTGGCTAGCAGTCTTGCGAAAAGGAGAGCTGAATGTGCAAGTCTCTCCCTGCCAGTACACAGCCTCTCCACAACAGCAAGCCTCACGTAGTGCCTCCTTGCTGGCGACACATGGAAACTGAACTAGTTTTGGACTCGGGCTGAGCTACAGAGGACGGGGAGGAGGTCTGGCCCCTGCACAGGTAGCAGGCAGGCCCACCGGTGTGTGGACACGCCCTGGTGCTCGTGAACCAGATCCTCAGCTAATGGTAATTAGCCCCACTGCCTTATGGGGAGCCTCGGGAGAGACGAAGGCTACGGGAGCAAACCCAGACAGCAAATCCAGCGTGGAGCCCCAAAGGCAGCTGCACGTCTTTGAATGTCCTTTCTATTTCTGGCCTCACTACCATGTGACAAGGGTAGCAATCCTGAAATTACAATCCAACTCCCTGAACTTATCTTGCAGGACCTTGTCAGCCCTTCCTACCCACGTTATTGGTACCAACATGAACCACGACTTCTAGCTCCATCCCACTTAAGAGTGCAATGTACTAGATCCAAGATGTTCCTGACCCTGGTACCTGGGAGGCAACAAACTATCCGGGAATTGTGTTTTCATCTGTCAAACCTCCTTTTTGTTCCCCTAACCGTTAAATCCCCCATCGCCATCACTCGATTCTTCCCTTCCTCTCCCTTCCAAGCCACAGAGACAGACTCGGTGCCAGAGACCTAACCACTGTGGCTTTCCACTGCCAGGCATCTCCCCCCAGCAGTATCCAAAGCGGAATACCTATTGTTGAGGCGAATGGCCACAGGGGTACTCTGCCTGTTCCCTTTCCCCTCCTGACGGTCACTCCGTTATCCATGTCCTGCACTTGGGTGCAACTACCATCCTGTATGTCTTGTCCATCAACCCCAAGCCTCCCAAATGATCAGGAGCTCATCCAGTTCCAGCTCCAACACCTTGATATGGCATGTTAGAAGCCACAGCTCTATGCAGCTAAGATATTAGTCACTGATCGAATCACCTAGACATGTAACCACTTGTATGAACTTGATGAACCTGATATTCCAGAATTCTAGAAGTTAAAGCAAAACAAATGAACCCCTCGTATAATTTTAATTTAAACACAAATCCATTGTAGCAAAATAGCTTCAGTGCAGGTGTGCTGTCATCTTTGAAGATATGTCCTGGATCCAACACAATGATGCAATCATGAAGAAAGCATGCCAGCAACTTTACGTCATGATGGACTGTCACCAACCAAAAACATTTGCCATAAATTGCAGACTCTTCCCATCCAAGACATTCCACCTTCATTACAGACTCTGACCACCCGAGATATTCCCCCTTCATTACAGACTCTCACCATCCGAGACATTCCACCTGCATTACAGACTCTCACCATCCGCGACATTCCCCCTTCATTACAGACTCTCACCATCCGAGACATTCCCCCCTTCATTACAGACTCTCACCATCCGAGACATTCCCCCCTTCATTACAGACTCTCACCATCCGAGACAATCACCCTTCATTACAGACTCTCACCATCCGAGACATTCTCCCTTCATTACAGACTCTCACCATCCGAGACATTCCCCCCTTCATTACAGACTCTCACCATCCGAGACAATCACCCTTCATTACAGACTCTGACCACCCGAGACATTCTCCCTTCATTACAGACTCTCACCATCCGAGACATTCTCCCTTCATTACAGACTCTCACCATCCGAGACATTCTCCCTTCATTACAGACTCTCACCATCCGAGACATTCCCCCCTTCATTACAGACTCTCACCATCCGAGACAATCACCCTTCATTACAGACTCTGACCACCCGAGACATTCTCCCTTCATTACAGACTCTCACCATCCGAGACATTCCCCCTTCATTACAGATTCTCACCATCCGAGACATTCCCCCTTCATTACAGACTCTCACCATCCGAGACATTCCCCCTTCATTACAGACTCTCACCATCCGAGACATTCCCCCCTTCATTACAGACTCTCACCATCCGAGACAATCACCCTTCATTACAGACTCTGACCACCCGAGACATTCTCCCTTCATTACAGACTCTCACCATCCGAGACATTCCCCCCTTCGTTACAGACTCTCACCATCCGAGACAATCACCCTTCATTACAGACTCTGACCATCCGAGACATTCCCCCTTCATTACAGACTCTCACCATCCGAGACATTCCCCCTTCATTACAGACTCTCACCATCCGAGACATTCCACCTGCATTACAGACTCTCACCATCCGCGACATTCCCCCTTCATTACAGACTCTCACCATCCGAGACGTTCCCTCTTCATTACAGACTGTCCTCATGCGAGACAATCCCCCTTCATTACAGACTCTCACCATCTGAGACATTCCCCATTCATTACACACTCTCCCTTCATTACACACTCTCCCCATCCGAGACATGCCCCCCTTCATTACAGATTCTTACTATCCCAGACATTCTCCTTCATTACAGACTCTCCCCATCAGAGACAATCACCCTTCATTACAGACTCTCACCATCAGAGACATTCCCCCTTCATTACAGACTCTCACCATCGGAGACAATCCCTCTTCATTACAGACTCTCCCCATCCGAGACAATCCCCCTTCATTACTGACTCTCACCATCGGAGAAAGTCCCCCTTCATTACACACTCTCCCCATCTGAGACATGCCCCCTTCATTACAGATTCTCACCATCCGAGACATTTTCCCTTCATTACAGACTCTCCCCATCCGAAATTCCCCCTTCATTACAGATTCTCACCATCCGAGACATTCCCCCTTCATTACAGACTCTCACCATCCGAGACATTCCACCTGCATTACAGACTCTCACCATCCGCGACATTCCCTCTTCATTACAGACTGTCCTCATGCGAGACAATCCCCCTTCATTACAGACTCTCACCATCTGAGACATTCCCCATTCATTACACACTCTCCCTTCATTACACACTCTCCCCATCCGAGACATGCCCCCCTTCATTACAGATTCTTACTATCCCAGACATTCCCCTTCATTACAGACTCTCCCCATCAGAGACAATCCCCCTTCATTACAGACTCTCCCCATCCGAGACAATCCCCCTTCATTACTGACTCTCACCATCGGAGAAAGTCCGCCTTCATTACACACTCTCCCCATCTGAGACATGCCCCCCTTCATTACAGACTCTCACTATCCCAGACATTCCCCTTCATTACAGACTCTCCCCATCAGAGACAATCACCCTTCATTACAGACTCTCACCATCGGAGAAAGTCCCCCTTCATTACAGACTCTCCCCATCCGACATTCCCCCTTCATTACAGATTCTCACCATCCGAGACATTTTCCCTTCATTACAGACTCTCACCATCTGAGACATTCCCCCTTCATTCCACACTCTCCCTATCCGAGACATGCCCCCTTTCATTACAGACTCTCACCATCCAAGACATGCCCCCTTCATTACAGACTCTCCCCATCCGAGACATTCCTCCTTCATTACAGATTCTCACCATCCGAGACAATCCCCCCTTCATTACAGACTCTCCCCATCCCAGACATTCCCCTTCATTACAGACTCTCCCCATCTGAGACAATCACCCTTCATTACAGACTCTCACTATCGGAGACAATTCCCCTTCATTACAGACTCTCACCATCTGAGACATTCCCCCTTCATTACAGACTCTCACCATCCGAGACATTCCCCCTTTGTTACAGACTCTCCCCATCCCAGACATTCCCCTTCATTATAGACTCTCCCCATCTGAGACAATCCCCTTCATTACAGACTCTCACCATCCGAGACATTCCTCCTTCATTACAGACTCTCACCATCCGAGACAATCCTCCTTCATTACAGACTCTCACCATCCGAGACATTCCCCCTTCATTACAGACTCTCCCCATCCCAGACATTCCCCTTCATTACAGACTCTCCCCATCTGAGACAATCACCCTTCATTACAGACTCTCACCATCGGAGACAATTCCCCTTCATTACAGACTCTCACCATCGGACATTCCCCCTTCATTACAGACTCTCACCATCAGAGACATACCATTTTCATTACAGACTCTCACCATCCGAGACATTCCCCCTTTGTTACAGACTCTCCCCATCCCAGACATTCCCCTTCATTATAGACTCTCCCCATCTGAGACAATCCCCCTTCATTACAGACTCTCACCATCTGAGACATTCCTCCTTCATTACAGACTCTCACCATCCGAGACATTCCCCCTTCATTACAGACTCTCCCCATCCCAGACATCTCCCTTCATTACAGACTCTCCCCATCCGAGACAATCCCCCTTCATTACAGACTCTCACCATCGGAGGCAATCCCCTTTCATTACAGATGCTCCCCATCCGAGACAATCACCCTTCATTACAGACTCTCAACATCGGAGACAGTCCCCCTTCATTACAGACTCTCAACATCGGAGACAGTCCCCCTTCATTACAGACTCTGACCATCCAAGGCATTCCTCCTTCATTACAGATTCTCACCATCCGAGACAATCCCTGTTCATTACAGACTCTTCCCATCCGAAACAATCCCCTTTCAGTAAATGAACAAAGACAACTGTAGATACTGGAAACATATTAATCAATTAAATGAAAGTAGATCTAACATGGATTGAGGGTTGGGTAAGGAGATTCGGAATATACAGGCCGTTTTTGGCTTGATAAGCTATGACTGGTGGAGTGGCTCAGAGGTCGGCACTGGATCCAAGCTATTCACAACCGACCTCAGCAATTGTAATAACAGAACCAAGAATCTACTGAAATAGGATGAAGGTTGCAACTTGACAGCAGTGTGAATAATGAGGGTGCTGAGAACCTTCAGTGGGATATTGATGAATGTTCACATACCAGATAGATATAATTTCTAAAAAAATAGGGGTTCATCAACTTTGATTTAAAAAACAGAGAGCAAGGTATTTCTTTTAAATGATGAGAGATTAAAAGGTGGTTTTAAAGATGGAAATATGGTTGTATTCAAATTACTGGAACTTAAGTGTGGTGACAGTGAGCAATTAACAGGGCAAGTAGTTGTGCAAGTAGCTCCTTTCCTCTCCAGTCCTGCTGAAGGGCCTTAGCCTGAAATATCAGCTTCCCATTCCCCTGACCTGACCTGCTCAGTTCCTCCAGTATTTTGTGTCTTCTTCTTTGGATTGCCAGTATCTATGTTGGTGCCTTGGATCAAGGCCGGGAAAGAAGGGGACAGAAGCCAGAATAAGAAAGTGAGCAGAGTGGCGGGTGATCGGTAAAACCAGGTGAGGGGTAAGGTGGCCGCTGCAGGAATGTAGAGCAGAGGTTTTTAAAAAAATCAGTTACATCCTACTAAATGGTTGCATAGGGCAAGAGGGGCCGATTGGCATCCCTGAAACTTCTGTGTTTTTGAACTGTAACGAAAACCAACTTCCCCCGGGATTAATAAAGTGTGACTACTATACCGTACAGTGTGGGGTCAGCTTGCTCTACCAGCAAGAGATGAACCAGTTACTTTTCCTGAGTCACTGAATGAAGGAAATCAGAAATTTCCTGGAAACAGCAGTTGCCACACACAAGGTCTATTGAGAGATCTCATCAGTTTCTGCCAGAAATGCAGGGGAAGGTTGATGGGAACATCAGGAATTTCAGTAGCTATTAAAACAAGAATGATATGACAAAGGATCAGTGGAATCGTGTTTACCTTTTCCCAGCTCATTGTTCAGCCCATCTCAGATTTCACCACTGCACATTGCAAAGTACAAGTTGGAAGAAAAGCTGGAGGTCACTGGCAGGTGATCTCTTCTCCTGCTGGACACTACAGAGTTTAGAGTGGGAACATTTATATGTCGAGGTGAGGGGCTTCATTAGGAAACAAGCAATTGAGTTCAAAGTAAATTTATTATCAAAATACATACATGTCACCATATACAACCCGGAGATTCATTTTCATGCAGGCAATCACAGTAGAACAAAGAAATACAATAGAATCAATGAAAAACTGCACACAAGCAAAAACCAAAAATCAACCAAAGTGCAAAAGAAGACAAATGTGCAAATATATAAAAATAAATAAATAATACTGAGAACGTGAGTTGTAGAGTCTTTGAAAGTGAGTCCATAGGTCGTGAAATCAGTTCAGAGTTGAGGTGAGTGAAGTTATCCACACTGGTTCAGGAGGCTGATGGTCGAGGGGTAATAACTGTTCCTGAACCTGGTGGCGTAGGACCCAAGGCTCCTGCACCTCTGCATGGCCTGGATGGTGAAGTTTTGTGTTGGAGTATGTTGAGATGAGTGACTTCATTAGAAAACAAGCGATGGACTAGCTGAAGAGTTGCAATCATACATTATGAAGAACACCAGTTGCTGCTGGGCCAAAGCAGGGCTGAGTCAATCGATGTTACTGAGGTGAAAAAAAAACACAAACTTTACCATAACTGACCTGGGGGTGAGGTTGCTTACCAGCACTGTGATAAATACAAGAGATTCTGCAAATGCTGGAAATCCAGAGCAACTCACAAAATACTGGAGAAACTCAGCAAGTCAAGCAGTGTCTACGGTGGGGAATAAACAGTCAACATTGTGGACCGAGAATGCTAATCAGAATGTCCAGATGACAAGTTTCATCCCAAAATGACCCGACAAAGGGTCTAGGCTAGAAACATCAACTGTTTCTAGCAACACACATCAAAGTTGCTGGTGAATGCAGCAGGCCAGGCAGCATCTGTAGGAAGAGGTACAGTCGACGATTCAGGCCGAGACCCTTCGTCAGGACTAACTGAAGGAAGAGTTAGTAAGAGATTTGACTCTACAGAGCTTGACAGAAAGGGGATGGAGGAATGCAGGAATGGATACCCATGGCACAGTTATACAGGGTGCCATACTTTTAAAGGAAGCTGTAAAGATGGTGTGGCAGTGACAGGAGGGATTGGAAGTATCCATCAAGGAGTTCTGAGTAAGATGGGATCCAACTTGGACAGCCATGGCATATTCAGAGAGGTTTACAGGGGAAGAAGGTTATGTTGGCAGTATTAATAATGGTAGATTTGATTGTTAAGTACCCTGTGGTTGGTGAATTTTTTTTTAAACAACATCAGGTGAGAAATGAACGGTCAGTGGGTGTGCAGTATATTGTCTTGAAAGTTTGCACAGATTCAGCATGTCACCAAAAACTTTGACAAACTTCTATAAATGCACAGTGGAGAGTCTCCTGACTGGTTGCATCACGACCTGGTATAGAACATAGAATAGTACAGCACAGCACAGGCCCTTCGGCCCACAATGTTGTGCCAACCTTCAAACCCTGCCTCCCATATAACCCCCCACCTTAAATTTCTCCATATACCTGTCTAGCAGTCTCTTAAATTTCACTAGTGTATCTGCCTCCACCACTGACTCAGGCAGTGCATTCCATGCACCAACCACTCTCTGAGTAAAAAACCTTCCTCTAATATCCCCCTTGAACTTCCCACCCCTTACCTTAAAGCCATGTCCTCTTGTATTGAGCAGTGGTGCCCTGGGGAAGAGGTGCTGGCTTTCTATTCCTCTTATTATCTTGTACACGTCTATCATGTTTCCTCTCATCCTCCTTCTCTCCAAAGAGTAAAGCCCTAGCTCCCTTAATCTCTGATCATAATGCATACTCTCTAAACCTGGTAAATCTCCTCTGTACCCTTTCCAATGCTTCCACATCCTTCCTATAATGAGGCGAGCAGAATTGGACACAGTACTCCAAGTGTGGCCTAACCAAAGTTTTATACAGCTGCATCATTACACTGCGACTCTTAAGCTCTATCCCTTGACTTATGAAATCTAACACCCCATAAGCTTTCTTAACTACCCTATCCACCTGGTATGGAAACACCAATGCCCAGGAATAGAAAAGGAGAGGGGTGGGTACAGCCCAGTCCATCACAGGCAAAGCCCTCCCCACTGAGGCACTGCCACAAGAAAGCAGCATTGATCTTCAAAGACTACCATCATCCAGGCCCAGCTCATTTCTCACTACTACCATTGGGTAGGTACCACACCACCAGGTTCAGGAACAGTTATTAACTTTCAACCATCAGGCTGCTGAACTGCTGTGGATAACTTCATTCACCAGTACTCTGAACTGATTCTACAACTTACAGACTCACTTTCAAAAACTCTTTACAACTTGTTATCAGTATTATTTATTTGCAGTTTCTCTTCTTTTCCACATTGATTGTTACTATTTGTCTGTTCATGTATAGATTTTCATAAAATTGGGCACCACGGTTAGCGCAACACAATTCAGTTTAGGGCGTTGGCATTCAGAGTCCAATCCCAGCATCCTCTGTACATCCTCCTTGTGGAATGCAGGGGTTTTCTCCAGGTGCTCTGGTTTCCTCCCACAGTCTAGATGCACCAGATGGGTTCATTGGTCGTATAAATTGTCCTTGATTGGGGTTAAATCAGGATTGTGGAGAGTTGCTGGGCAGTGCAGCTCAACGGGCTGGAAGGGTCTTTTCTGCACGCTATCTCCAAGTACATAAAGATCTATTGTATTTCTTTATGTTATGCTCGGACGAAAATGAATCTCAAGATAATATATGGTAACATACGTAACTTGATAATAAATTGACTCTGAGCTTTGAAGGAACGAGAAGTAAGCTTGCAGGGAGCGGAGACAAGTAAGAAACTGGAGAAAGGTGCATGGGGACACAAACATATGAGTGGATGGTTTAATCCCAGATCGGAGGGCACACACAAACGTATGAATTAGGAGCAGGAGTCGGTCACTCAGCCCTCGGGTCTGTTCAGCCATTTAATAAGACCATTAGTGTTTGTGTTAGGAATGTGAACTCTACTCTACATTGCTCCCCACCTATGGGAACAAAAGGGTGAAAAGTTATTAAGTATCTATCTGCCTCCTGCTTTTAGTTCAATATTCTGCATCTACCACCCTTTGAGGAAGAAAATGCCAAAGACTCGTGTCCCTCTGAGAAGAAAAAAAAAGCTTTCTGTCCCTTAAGAGGCCATTCCCTGTATCTGTTAAACACTGATCACTAAATCGAGATTCTTCTCCAAGCAGAACGATGTTCTCCAACTGTCAAAAGTTTGGTCTGGTAGGCAAAGAAGAGAGCAGGAGGGAGATGACAGAGACAACAATGTCAGTTTCTAATCTCAGTTTTAGTGCGATTTGCAGGCTCCTGCGGGGAGATGTGTGGAAGAAATCTGTGGGAGGAATATTAATCCCTAGCCCAGAGGTTACAGACATGTTGCATTTTGCATTTCACAGGGCAGCGTCTCTCATGCCCCACCCAGGAAGAGAGACTTTTTTTGCAAGTCCAGATATATCAGCAGAGCAATAAAAAAACACATTAGCAACAGACAGAATCATGTTTCAAAAACATAATTGTGCCAGAATGTGTTCCAATCAGATTCCAACTCAATTTCCAAATATAGCTCATCCAAAACAGTGACAAAAATGGAGAAGTTCTTCATTCTCTTCCACAGTTGATGAGACTTGTATCCAAATTCTAAATACATAAAAACACAAAAAGTCTGTCAGTATGGTGATTAATTCAGAAAGGCAAACAGAACTTACAGACGACTGTATGAGTTTGCAAACAGCACTGAACCACAAAGTGAGAGTGATCCAGTTTCTGGACTGTCATATTTGTGACGTTTAGTTTAAAACTGTTATGTATTGGTTATTTATTTTGATAAGCTAGTAACAGGGCCAGCTCTGAATGTATTCCTGGAAGTCCCATCGCCTGACCTTCTGCCTCGAACTTCCCCAACCCACAACACTAAAAATATAATTTTCTGTGCTCTGTCTATCACCAGGACTTATTGCCTTTGGGAAGGCGAGTCAAGATTTTGAACCACTGCCATACTTCTGGCTAAACTGCTTCCCATTGTGCTGTTGGGGTGGGGCAGATTCCAGGATTTAAACTCATCACGGTTGCAAGAATTGAGCTTGATTAGAGAGCTTAAGGTAAATAACTCTTAGGAAACTGTGATCATAATATGACAGAATTCACTCTGCAATTTGAGAAGATAAAGTTAAAGTCAGATGCTTCAGTATTACAGTGGAGTAAAGGGAATTACAGAGGCATAAGAGAGGAGCTGACCAAAGTTAAATTGATTGGAAAAGAACACTGGCAGAGATGATAGCAAAACAGCAATGACTGGAAGTTCTGGGAACACTTCAGAAGGCGCTGGCTTATCACAAAGAGGAAGAAGTATTCTAAAGGCAGAATGACACAACTGCGGCTGATAAGTCAAAGCCAACATAAAAGTCAAAGATGGAATTCAAAAGTAAGCTAACCAATGATATTAAAGAGAATACCAAAATGCTCTTCAGATGTAAAAAGTGTAAATGAGACGAGTGTAGGTATTGGACCACTGGAAAATTATGCTGGAGAGATAGTAATGGGGGGATAATGAAATGGCGGATGAACTGAATTAAGTATTTTGCCTCAGTCTTCACCGTGAAAGACTCTAGCAGTATGGTGGAAGTTCCAGTTCCAGGGTCATGAAGTGTGTGAAGTTACCATTACTAGGGAGAAGGTTCTTAGGAAACGGAAAGTTCTGAAGATAGATGAGTCACCTAGACCAGATGGTGTGTACCCCAGGGTTCTGGAAGATGTTGCTGAAGAGATTGTGGAGGCATTAGTAATGCTATTTCAAGAATCAGTAGATTCTGGTATGGTTCCGGAGCAAAGAAAACATCCTCCACTTTTCAAGAAGGTAGAGAGGCAGAAGAAGGGAAACAACAGGCCAGTTAGTCTGACCTCAGTGGTTGGGAAGACGTTGGTGTCGATTGCTAAGGATGTTGGTTCAGGGGACTTGGAGGCACATGATAAAATAGGCTGCAGTCAGCGTGGTTTCCTTAAGATCTGTTGGAATTCTTTGAAGAAAAAACAAGCAGGATAAACAAAGGAGAATCAGTGAATATCCTGTACTTGGATTTTCAGAAGGCCTCTGATAAGGTATCACACATGAGACTGCTTAACAAGTTAAGAACCATGGTGTTACGGGAAAAGATACCAGCAGGATAGAGCATTGGCTGTTTGGCAGTAGGCAAAGGGTGGCAATAAAGGGACCTTTTTTTGGTTGGCTGCCAGTTACTAGCAATTTTCCACAGGGGTCTGTGTTGGGACTGCTTTTTATGTTATATGTCAATGACTTGGAATTGTTGGCTTTATGGCCAAGTTTGCAGATGATATGAAGGTAGGTGGAGGAGCGGGTAGTTTTAAGGAAGTAGGGAGGCTACAGAAGGATAAACAAATTAGGAGAATGGGTAAAGTAGCAGATGGAATACAGTCTCATGCACTTTGGCAGAAGAAATAAAAGAGTAGAATATTTTCTAAATGGAAAGAAAATTCAAAAATCTGAGGTGCAAAGAGACTTGGGAGTCCTCATGCAGGATTCCTTAGAGGTTAACTTGCAGGTTGAGTCTGTGGTGGGGAAGGCAAAAGCAATGTTAGTATTCATTTCAAGAGGACTAGAATAGAAAAGCAAGGGTGTAATGTTGAGGCTTTATAAAGCACCGGTGAGACCTCACTTTGAGTATTGTGAGCAATTTTGGGCCCCTAATCTAAGAAAGGATGTGCTGACATTAGAGAGGGTTCAAAGAAGGTTCACAATAACAATTCCAGGATTGAAAGACTTGTCATTCGTTGGCTCTGGGGCTGTATTCACTGAGATTCAGAATGAGGAGTGACATAATTGAAATCTGTTGAATGTTGAAAGGTCTACATAGACTGTACGTGGAGAGGATGTTTCTTATGGTCGGGGAGTCCAAGACCAGAGGACACAGCCTCACAATCAAGGGTGGAGGATTACAAATACCTGGGGATATGAATTGACAATAAACTGGACTGGTCAAAGAACACTGAGGCTGTCTACAAGAAGGGTCAGAACCATCTCTATTTTCTGAGGAGACTGAGGTCCTTTAACATCTGTCGGACGATGCTGAGGGTAGCAGACACCAACAGAATCGACAAACTCATTCGTAAGGCCAGTGATGTTGTGGGGATGGAACTGGACTCTCTGACAGTGGTGTCTGAAAAGAGGTTGCTGTCCAAGTTGCATGCCATCTTGGACAATGTCTCCCATCCACTACATAATGTACTGGTTGGACACAGGAGTATATTCAGCCAGAGACTCATTCCACCGAGATGCAGCACTGAGCATCATAGGAAGTCATTCCTGCCTGTGGCCATCAAACTTTACAACTCCTCCCTTGGAGGGTCAGACACCCTGAGCCAATAGGCTGGTCCTGGACTTATTTCCTGGCATAATTTACATATTACTATTTAATTATTTATGGTTTTATTACTAATTATTTATGGTGCAACTGTAACAAAAACCAATTTCCCCTGGGATCAATAAGGTATCACTATGACTAATCTTTCAGAACAGAGATGAGGAGGAATTTCTTTAGCCAGAGAGTGGTGAATCTATGGAATTCATTGTAGAAGCCAAGTCATTAACTATATTTAAGGCAGAGGTTGACAGATTCTTGATTATTTAGGGCATGAAAGGATACGGGGAGAAGGCTGGAGACTGGGGCTGAGAGGGAAGATAGAACAGTCATGGTGAAATGCTGGAGCAGACGTGTTGAACCAAATGGCCTAATTCTGCCCCAAAATCCTGTGGTCTTACATTTCACTATTAAGAATGATGTGCATCTTGTAGGAGGTCACTACTGATGGCTCTCCACGCACCTATTGTACTTTGGCAGTTTAGTTTCGGAGGTATCGTTGGAAAAGCCTTGTTGTGAACAATGTGGTCTTTGTAGATGGTACACTCTTAAGGCTACGACGATTGACCTTGGGCGACCACAACCACCACCTCTTGTGTGAGATACCACTCCAGCAAGAGGCTTCCTGCTTTGATGTCCACCTCGTTTGGTTTTACCATGGTGCCTTTATAACACCCTCTGTGAAAAGCTGCCTTGATGTGAAGGGTAGTCACTCTCTGTGGCAGAGGGCAATGGATGGAACCAACCTCCGCTGTCTACAACTACTGCTTTGATTTTCATGGTTAATCTGATACTGGGTTCAGTCCACTTCCCTGCTTGCTCCCAATGCCTCTGGTTTCTCTTGAAGTATAACAATCCCTCTACAATCAAACTTGGCTTCTCAGTCTTAAAATAGAGAGTTTCAATTATCCTTCATGAGAAAAGTATCTTCATTTCCAAATTAAAGAAACCAAGGCTGTGCTCCTTTGTTGTAGACCGTGCACCCCACCCCTTCCCACAAGGGGAAACACCCTTACAGCATCGACCTGATCATGCCCCCATGGAACCTTACATGTTTCAATGAATGCTCCTCACTCCACTAATATACAGTACTTAATCTCTTAAATTGACATTCACCCTCCTGCCCAAAAAGCTACCAGGAGGGCATGGTTACATTCAAAACCAGGTCCTGTGGACTCCTAACTCACTATGTCAAACAAAGCATTTCTCAGTAGGGAGATGCCCACTATTGTTCCATGGTGCCAGAAAGTTGGTTTTTGTTAGGTCTTGTAGGAACAAGCCCTCTGCCAGGTTTGGAAGGAATAATTTATTTAGACCATAAGATATGTGCCATTTCATTATAGCTGATCCAATTTTCCCTCTCAGCCCCAATCTCCTACCATCCCCCGTATCCCTTCATGTCCTGACCAATCAAGAATCTATCAACCTCTTCCTTAAATATACATAAAGACTTGACCTTCACAGCTGCCTCTAGCAAAGAATTTCACAGATTCACCACTTTCTGGCTAAAGAAATTCCTCCTCATCTCCATTATAAAAGGACACCCCTCTATTCTGAGGCTGTGTCTCACCATAAACTCTCCCACCAGAGGAAACATCCTCTCCACATCCACTCTATCAAGGCCTTTCACCATTCAATAGGTTTCAATGAGGTCACCCCTCAAACTTCTGAATTCCAGTGAATACAGGCCCAGAACCATCAAACACTACTCATATGACAATCCATTCAATTCAGGAATCATTTTCATGAACCTCCTTTAAACCCTCACCAGTTTCAGCATATCCTTTCTACAATAAGGGGCCAAAATTGCTCACAATATTCCAAGTGAAGTCTCACCAGTGCTTTATAAAATCTCAACATTAGGGTTGAGATTAGGGTTGAACATTAGGGTCCTTGCTTTTATATTTTAGTCCTCTTGAAATGAATGCAAACATCCGTTGCGAGACCACGGATCTGCGCCTGGAAAGTCTCCACTCTCCAGGGCGCAGGCCTGGGCAAGGTTGTATGGAAGACCAGCAGCTGCCCATGCTGCAAGTCTCCCCTCTCCACGACACCAGTGTCATCGCCAAGCAATGTGTGGTTAAGTGCCTTGCTCAAGGACACAACACGTTGCCTTGGCTGGGGCTCGAACTCACGACCTTCAGGTCACTGGTCCAATGCCTTAACCACTTGGCCACGTGCCCACACATGCAAACATAATGTACTACATTATATGGTAAGGTTTTAGTTACCTTCTGTTGGGTTTTAAAAAGCTTGCCAATCCTTTAACTTCCTATTAATTTTTGCTCTATTATATGCCCTCTCTTTGGCTTTTATGTTGGCTTTGACTTCTCATTAGCCACAGCTGTGTCAGCTAATCTTTAGAATACGTACTTCTTCCTCTTTGGGATGTATATATCCTGTGCCTTCCGAATTGCTTCCAGAAATTCCAGCTATTGCTGCTCTGCTGTCATCCCTGCCAGTGTTCTTTTCCAATCAATTTTGGCCAACTCCTCTCTCATGCCTCTATAATTCCCTTTACTCCGCCGTAATAGTGATCCATCTGATTTCAGCATCTCCTTCACAGATTTCAGGGCGAATTTGATCATATTATGATCACTTTCCCTTAAAGGGCTTTTTTTTAACCTTAAGCTCTCTAATCAATCCTGACTCATTGTGTAACACCCAATCCAGAATAGGTGATCCCTTAGTGGGCTCAAGCACGAGCTGCTTTGAAAAGCCATCTCATAGGCACTCTAGAAATTCCCCCTCCTGGAATCCAGCACTAACCTGACTTTCCCAATCTACCTGCATATTGAAATCCCCCATGACTATTGTAACATTGCCCTTTTGGCACACATTTTCTATCTCCCATTGTCATTTGTAGGCCACATCCCTTCTACTGTTTGGGGGTCTGTATATAACTCCCATCAGGGAACTTCTACCCTTGCAGTTCTTCTGCTCTATTGACAAGGAATCAACACCTTCCTACCCTACATCACCTCTTTCTAATGATATGATTTCATTGTTTAGCAACAGGGCAATACCTTCCTACCTATCCCTTTGATACAATGTGTATCCTTGGACATGAAGCTCCCAGCTATAAATCTTCTTTCAGCCATGATTCAGTGATGCCTACAACATCACACCTGCCAATCTGTAACTGTTCTGCAAGTTCATCTACCTTATTCCGTATACTGTGTGCATTCAAATATAACACCTTCAGTCCTGTATTCATCCTCTTCGATTTTGTCTGCCTTTTACGCTGCAACTCATCCTGTTGACTGCAATTTTGCCTCATCAACAGCCTCTCCTCACTACACATTGCCTCTGTTTGTAAACCAGCTACCTCATCTTCAGCATTATAATCAGATGTTCCTGCGATATTCTTGCATTGAAATATTTACAGCCCAGGACACTAGTTACACTTTGCTCCGCCTTCTGATTCCTAACTTTGAGGTCTTACCAACATCTGCCTCCACCAACTGTTCTGGCACTCTGGTTCCCATCCGCCTGCAGCTCTAGTTTAAACCCCACCGTGCAGCATTAACGATCCATCCTGCTAGGATATTAGGCCCCCTCCAATTCAGGTGAAAACTGTCCCTTCTGTACAGGTCCCACCTTCCCTGGAAGAGAGCCCAATAATCCAAAAATCTTATGCCCTTACTCCTACACCCGAATGATCTGGCGTTTATCCAGTTCCAGCTCCAGCTCCTTAATGCGGATTGTTAGAAGCTGCAGCTGGATGTACTTCTTACAGTTGTGTCCCTGATAACCACTGGAGATTCCCTGCCTTCCCACAATCTGCAAAAAGAGCATTCAACTATCCTGCCTGGCATCTCCACAATCCCAGCTGAGCAGATATAAAGAAGAGAAGGGGGGGGGGGGCGGAAAACACTTATCCCTGAGCTTTTCTTCCCTTTGCTTTCTCTGACTAAAGTTTCTCTTTGCAGAAGCCTCGAAGAGCTGAAGCCTCAAGATCACCACTCTGACGACAGCCACTGATCCTCTTAACCTCACTCTCCCAACTTCTCCCTGTACCATTTGATGATCTTGCTATTCGAGAACCTTGCTTTAAGGTTCACTAGGGGATCGGCTGTACTGGATTGGGTATTGTGTAATGAACCAGAGGTGATTAGGGAGATTGAGGTGAAGGAACCCTTAGGAGGCAGTGAGCATAATATGATAGAGTTCACTGTGAAATTTGAAAAAGAGAAGCTGAAATCTGATGTGTCAGTATTTCAGTGGAGTAAAGGAAATTACAGTGACATGAGAGAGGAACTGGCCAAAGATATATTGGAAAGGGACACTGGTGGCAAAGACAGCAGAGCAGCAGTGGCTGGAGTTTATGCGAGAAATGAGGAATGTGCAGGACAGGTATATTCCAAAAAGAAATTTTCGAGTGGAAAAAGGATGCAACCGTGGTTGACAAGAGAAGTCAAAGCCAAAGTTAAAGCAAAGGAGAGGGCATACAAGGAAGCAAAAATTAGTGGGAAGACAGAGGATTGGGAAGTTTTTAAGACCTTACAAAAGGAAACCAAGGTGGTCATTAAGAGGGAAAAGGTTAACTATGAAAGGAAGCTAGCAAATAATATCAAAGAGGATACTAAAAGCTTTTTCAAGTATATCAAGAGTAAAAGACAGGTGAGAGTAGATATAGGACCAATAGAAAATGATGCTGGAGAAATTGTAATGGGAGATAAGGAGATGGCAGAGGAACTGAACGAGTATTTTGCATCAGTCTTCACTGAGGAAGACATCAGCAGTATACCGGACACTCAAGGGTGGCAGGGATAAGAAGTGTGCGCAGTCACAATTACGACAGAGAAAGTACTCAGGAAGCTGAATAGTCTAAGGGTAGATAGATCTCCCGGACCAGATGGAATACTCCCTCGTGTTCTGAAGGAAGTAGCTGTGGAGATTGCGGAGGCATTAGTGATGATCTTTCAAAAGTTGATAGATTCTGGCATGGTTCTGGAGGACTGGAAGATTGCAAATGTCACTCCGCTATTTAAGAAGGGGGCAAGGAAGCAAAAAGAAAATTATAGACCTGTTAACTTGACATCGGTGGTTGGGAAGTTGTTGGAGTCGATTGTCAAGGATGAGGTTACAGAGTACCTGGAGGCATATGACAAGATAGGCAGAACTCAGCATGGACTTCTTAAAGGAAAATCCTGCCTGACAAACCTATTACAATTTTTTCAGGAAATTACCGGTAGGTTAGACAAGGGAGATGCAGTGGATATTGTATATTTGGATTTTCAGAATGCCGTTGATAAGGTGCCACACATGAGGCTACTTAACAAGATAACAGCCCATGGAATTAAGGGAAAGTTACATACGTGGATAGAGCGTTGGTTGATTGGCAGGAAATAGAGAGTGGGAATAAAGCGATCCTATTCTGGTTGGCTGCCGGTTACCAGTGGTGTTCCACAGGGGTCAGTGTTGGGGCCACTTCTTTTTACATTGTACATCAACGATTTGGATTATGGAATAGATGGCTTTGTGGCTAAGTTTGCTGACGATATGAAGATAGGTGGAGGGGCCGGTAGTGCTGAGGAAACAGAGAGTCTGCAGAGAGACTTGGATAGATTGGAAGAATGGGCAAAGAAGTGGCAAATGAAGTACAATGTTGGAAAGTGTATGGTTATGCACTTTGGCAGAAATAATAAATGGGCAGACTATTATTTAAATGGAGAAAGAATTCAAAGTTCTGAGATGCAGCGGGACTTGGGAGTCCTCGTACAGGATACCCTTAAAGTTAACCTCCAGGTTGAGTCAGTAGTGAAGAAGGCGAATGCAATGTTGGCATTTATTTCTAGAGGAATAGAGCATAGGAGCAGGGATGTGACGTTGAGGCTCTATAAGGCGCTGGTGAGACCTCGCTTGGAGTACTGTGGGCAGTTTTGGTCTCCTTATTTAAGAAAGGATGTGCTGGCGTTGGAGAGGGTACAGAGAAGATTCACTAGAATGATTCCGGGAATGAGAGGGTTAACATATGAGGAACGTTTGTCCGCTCTTGGACTGTATTCCTTGGAGTTTAGAAGAATGAGGGGAGACCTCATAGAAACATTTCGAATTTTGAAAGGCATGGACAGAGTGGATGTGGCAAAGTTGTTTCCCATGATGGGGGAGTCTAGTAGGAGAGGGCATGACTGAAGGATTGAAGGGCGCCCATTCAGAACAGAAATGCGAAGAAACTTTTTGGTCAGAGGGTGGTGAATCTATGGAATTTGTTGCCACGGGCAGCAGTGGAGGCCAAGTCATTGGGTGTATTTAAGGCAGAGATTGATAGGTATCTGAGTAGCCAGGGCATCAAAGGTTATGGTGAGAAGGCGGGGGAGTGGGACTAAATAGGAGAATGGATCAGCTCATGATAGAATGGCGGAGCAGACTCGATGGGCCGAATGGCCGGCTTCTGCTCCTTTGTCTTATGGTCTTATGGTCTAAATATACCCAGTGATGGCCCCCACAGCCATCCATGGCAATGAATTCCACCAACTCACCACCCTCCAAGTAAAGTAATTCTTCATTCCCTGTTCTAAAGGCACCTTCTGTTCTGAGGCTGTGCCCATTGGTCCCAGATTTCCCTCACTATAGGAAACATCCTCTCCGCATCTACTGTTAAGACCTTTCGCTGTGAGATTATCCCACACTGGCTTGCCATTCCCGTCTCAGCCTTACTCAGTTCTTTGATGCTTGGGTTAGCCAGGCTTTAAGTGGTTTCCAGAGCTAGAACAGAGAGAGTAATGGTATGTACTCTCTCTCTCTTGATGGGGGTGGGGGTTGTTCCTCGTAGTGCTCTATTCACTTTTCTGGGTAAAGATGGCTTTAATCCTCAGCTAAACGTTGCTTGTCACTTTTCTTCACTCAATAGCGAAACTGAGATTCAGAGTGGTGGTTTCTTTAAAAATTCCCTACTCACAAGATCGTAGGTCAGAATCGACTACTCATGCCCGATAAGCACGTGCACTGGTGGTGTTGGTATATGCGGAATCACACACAGGTTGGATAGAAGGGTGACAGGTTGCCTTCTCTGAAAGACATGAATAAAGCAGATTATGGAAATTTGATAGCTTCACAATTCTAGGGTTTTATTCCAGATTTATTTAAATTTCCCAGATGCCCTGGTAGAATTTATCCCTGGAAGCCTTAAAGACTAGTTCAGTAATTTGAGGACCCTACCCCTATACATTATCAAAATGGTATGTGTTTGCCCCGAGCTGGGTTATTATTCTCCAAGGGCTACAGTAAAACACCAAGGATAAATCTCTACACAGAGTTAGTTAGACAGGAAGACTTGTACAAGACTGACTCAAAATGTTTGTTATGTCCTTGTCAGAGGTTTGCTCTCTGCAGAATTTGGTATGGAGAACAGGTCTGATCTACAAACCCTTGAAGGAATTTAACAAATACGCCCTGACAAAAACCTACATTATGGGGGCATTACTCCTGAGGCCCAACCAAACGTCACGTAACTGACAACCTCCCAGCTGACACGAATATCAGAATCAGAAATGGAAACGTTGGGAAGTTGAGTAACAATAATTGGAGCAACCTGACCTGAATGTGTCTGTGTCTGATTTCTACACGCTTAATCCTTCCTGGAAAGGAATGAGGGACAACTTGTCAAAGAAACAAAGAAACACAATTCTTTCTTTATGTCATTTCGTTACAACCCAGATGATACAGGAAGAAACATCGAAGTGTATTATGCACTGTTGGACTAGTGTACAAGATAGAAGGGCGTTAACTGAATCTCTCTCAGGGAGTTCTCAGGAGGCAAGTGGCTAGCTGCCCGATCACCACAAGATGCATAGAATGATCCTTATGAATAGAGGCTTGGAATACAAATGTAAGTCATTGCTTTAACTGAGTATTAAAATTCTTAGCACCACACATTAGAAAATGACGTCAGGTCTCAGAGTCGGTACATAAACATGAGGATACTGAGATACCGAGGGAGCAGATTGGGAGGCAGATTTTGGAAAGGTGCAAAAATAACAAGGTTGTTATCATGGGTGACTTTAACTTCCCTAATATTGATTGGCACCTGATTAGTTCCAAGGGTTTTGACGGGGCAGAGTTTGTTAAGTGTGTCCAGGACGGATTCTTGTCACAGTATGTTGACAGACTGACTGGGGGAATGCCATACTAGATCTAGTACTAGGTAATGAACTGGGTCAGGTCACAGATCTCTCAGTGGGTGAGCATCTGGGGCACAGTGACCACCACTCCCTGGCCTTTAGCATTATCATGGAAAAGGATAGAATCAGAGAAGGCAGGAAAATTTTTAATCAGGGAAGGGCAAATTATGAGGCTATAAGGCTAGAACTTGCAGGTGTGAATTGGGATGATGTTTTTGCAGGGAAATGTACTACGGACATGTGGTCGATGTTTAGAGATCTCTTGCGGGATGTAAGGGATAAATTTGACCCCGGTGAGGAAGATAAAGAATGGTAGGGTGAAGGAACCATGGGTGACAAGTGAGGTGGAAAATCTAGTCAGGTGGAAGAAGGCAGCATACATGAGGTTTAGGAAGCAAGGATCAGATGGGTCTATTGAGGAATATAGGGAAGCAAGAAAGGAGCTTAAGAAGGGGCTGAGAAGAGCAAGAAGAGGGCATGAGGAGGCCTTGGCGTGTAGGGTAAAGGAAAACCCCAAGGCATTCTTCAATTATGTGAAGAACAAAAGGATGACAGGAGTGAAGGTAGGACCGATTAGAGATAGAGGTGGGAAGATGTGCCTGGAGGCTGTGGAAGTGAGTGAGATCCTCAATGAATACTTCTCTTCGGTATTCACCAATGAGAGGGAACTTGATGATGGTGAGGACAATATGAGTGAGGTTGATGTTCTAGAACATGTTGACATTAAGGGAGAGAAGGTGTTGGAGTTGTTAAGGTACATTAGGACGGATAAGTCCCTGAGGGCCTGACAGAATATTCCCCAGGCTGCTCCACGAGGCAAGGGAAGAGATTGCTGAGCCTCTGGCTAGGATCTTTATGTCCTCATTGTCTACGGGAATGGTACTGGAGGATTGGAAGGAGGCAAATGTTGTCCCCTTGTTCAAAAAAGGTAGTAAGGATAGTCCGGGTAATTATATACCAGTGAGCCTTACGTCTGTGGTGGGAAAGCTGTTGGAGAAGATTCTAAGAGATAGGATCCATGGGCAGTTAGAGAATCATGGTCTGATCAGGGACAGTCAACATGGCTTTGTGAAGGACAGATCATATCTAACAAGCCTGATAGAGTTCTTTGAGGTGGTGACCAGGCATACAGATGAGGGTAGTGCAGTGGATGTGATCTATATGGATTTTAGTAAGGCACTTGACAAGGTTCCACATGGTAGGCTTATTCAGAAAGTCAGAAGGCATGGGATCCAGGGAAGTTTGGCCAGGTGGATTCAGAATTGGCTTGCCTGCAGAAGGCAGAGGGTTGTGGTGGAGGGAGTATATTTGGATTGTAGGGTTGTGACTAGTGGTGTCCCACAAGGATCTGTTCTGGGACTTCTACTTTTCGTGATTTTTATTAACGACCTGGATGTGGGGATAGAAGGGGGGAGGGGGTTGGCAAGTTTACAGGCGACACAAAGGTTGGTGGAGGTGTAGATAGTGTAGAGGATTGTCGAAGATTGCAGAGAGACATTGATAGGATGCAGAAGTGGGCTGAGAAGTGGCAAATGAAGTTCAACCCGGAGAAGTGTGAGGTGGTACACTTTGGAAGGACAAACTCCAAGTAAATGGCAGGATACTTGGTACTGTGGAGGAGCGGAGGGATCTGGGGGTACATGTCCACAGATCCCTGAAAGTTGCCTCACAGGTAGAAGGGGTAGTTAAGAAAGCTTATAGGGTGTTAGCTTTCATAAGTCGAGGGACAGAGTTTAAGAGTCAAGAGGTAATGATGCAGCTCTATGAAACTCTGATTAGGCCACACTTGGAGTACTGTGTCCAGTTCTGGTCGCCTCACTATAGGAAGGATGTGGAAGCATTGGAAAGGGTACAGAGGAGATTTACCAGGATGCTGCCTGGTTTAGAAAGTATGCATTATGATGAGAGATTAAGGGAGCTAGGGCTTTACCCTTTGGAGAGAAGGAGGATGAGAGGCGATATGATAGAGGTATACAAGATATTAAGAAGAATAGATAGAGTGGATAGCCAGCACCTCTTCCTCAGGGCACCACTGCTCAATACAAGGGGACATGGCTTTAAGGTAAGGGGTGGGAAGTTCAAGGGGGATATTAGAGGAAGGTTTTTTACTCAGAGAGTGGTTGGTGCGTGGAGTGCACTGCCTGAGTCAGTGGTGGAGGCAGATACACTAGTGAAGTTTAAGAGACTACTAGACAGGTATATGGAGGAATTTAAGGTGGGGGGTTATATGGGAGGCAGGGTTTGAGGGTTGGCACAACATTGTGGGCCGAAGGGCCTGTACTGTGCTGTACTATTCTATGTTCTATGTTCTATGAAGTCTGGAGATGCTGGAAATCCAAAGCAATGCACACAGAATACTGGAGGAATTCAGCAGGTCAGGAAGCACCTATGGAAATGAATAGGTAGTCGATGTTTTGGGCTGGAAATGACGAGGGAAGATACCAGAATAAAATAAGTGGGGGGGGGGGGGAAGAGGGGAAGGAGGCTAGCTGGAAGGTGAGAGGTGAAGCCAGATGGGTGAGAAAGGTATAGAGCTGGAAAAGAAGGAATCTGATAGGAGTGGAAGATGGACAATAGGAGGAAGGGAAGGAGGAGGGGACCCAGGGGTATGTAATAGGCAGGTGAGAGTGGAGAATAGAGGAAGGGGAAGAGGGGGGTGCAGATGTTTTCAGGGATGTGGAAATAACAGACAACTTGTTATTTCTGGAACTTGAAAGATGAAGAGATTTGATAGAGTTGTTCAAAATTGAGAATGTTGGTCGTAGAGTAAATAAGGAGAAACTGAAAAATACATTTAGGGATACAAGACACTATTGCTTCTACATCTAGACCAAAACACAACTGCAGAACCTGCAATGTTGACCAAATCACGTTGAGAAGAGAAGATGGCGGCACAACGCAGCGTACAGCGGCCACTCCAGAATGAATATCTGTAATCTGTCAAGTAGGATGCCGTGCACAATCCTGATTTGATGGGGATGGGCGTGAGAAGCACGGAACAACATCTGGAGAAACTTCTGAAATGCTTGTTTTGCTGACACTGCTACTGTGCGATCCAGAATCTCCAGAGGGGAAGGCCCCGAATCCTTGGCTTTGCCTGTTGCTCGACGGCCAGGGCTGGGGTCGAAGCGCTCGACAGAGACGGTGCTCGGTGTCGGAGGCTTGAAATGTTTGGATAGACTCAGAGTTGGCCGGCAAGTTTGCAGCGCTGGAGGTTCATGGCAGGGAGAGTTTTCTTTCTTCTACTGTCTGCGTGAGGTGATGGGACTTTCGGGACTTTGAGACTTTTTTTACTGTGTCCTTTTTTTACCGTTATTTATCAAATTACGGTATTGTTTTGTAGTGCTGTAACTATAGGTTATAATTACGTGTTTTTTTTTATCAATTTTAGTCTTGTTCTGTCTTGTGTATCTGTGATATCATACTGGAGGAACATTGTATCATTTCTTAATGCATGCATTACTAAATGACAATAAATGAGGACTGAGTGTCCTCATAATCTAATCTAATCTAATCTAATATTTTTGCCTTCGCTAATGCCGAGTTCTTCTGGCAGTTAGTTTGACATGGAGTTTAGGTTTTCACCCCAAAAAAAAAGAGCTGATACAGTGGGAAAATTTGCTATGTCCTGGATTTTAAAGGCTGACAAGATAATGGAAGTTGCAATAACTATACTGCCACAGTTGGCATCTGTTCCTATGAGTGCACATAAAAGATTCAGGAAGAATGGTGGAGATATCATCCACATTCTGGCAAATGTTTGTCTTTCACTACATAACATGAATCAACTGGCTAATGCCGAAAACTCAATCCTATCGCAATTGACTGCTTCACTGCTTACATTTCAGAAGTATTTAACTAATTGTGTCATACACAAAATGCCTGAGGAACTCAGCAGGCCAGGAGAGAAAAAAACATAAGGAGTCCAGAGTTACGGGTGGGGAGGGGAGGAAGAAAGCCCAGGTGATAGGTGAAACCAGGAAGGGGGCGGGGTGTAAAGAGCTTGGAGGTTGATTGCTGAAAGAGATACAGGGCTGGAGAAGGGGGGAGGCTGATAGGAGAGAACAGAAGGCCATGGAAGAAAGAAAGGGGAGAAGGTCCACCGGGGGGAGGCGATGGGCAGGCAAAGAAATAAGGTACGAGGAGGAAAAGGGGATATTTCCTTCGTTCCAGAATGAAAAGCCTCATCCTGAAAGCAAATGTGGCAGAGACGGAGGAATTAAGAGAAGGAGATGGTGTTTTTACAAGTAACAGGGTGGGAAGAGGTATAGTCCCCTTCTCTCAATCCCCCATCTGTCGCATCTGCTCTCAGCACGAGGCTTTTCATTCTAGAACGAAGGATATGTCCTCCTTTTTCAAAGGAAGGGGCTTCCCTTCCTCTACCGTCAACGCTGCCCTCAATCGTAGCTCTTCTATTTCACATGCTTACTCCAACCTCATCCTCCCCCCACCCTACCAGGTTCCTCTTGTCCTCACCTACCACCCCACCAGTTTCCGTGTCCAGCACAGAATTCTCTGGAGCCTCCACGATCTCCAACGGGATCCCACCACCAAGCACATCAACCCCCCCCCCCCCCGCCAAACTTTCTGCAGGGATCTCTCTCTATCTGACTTCCTTGTCCATTCACCCCTCCCCGCTGATCTCCCTCCTGGCACTTATCCTTGCAAGCGGAACAAATGCTACACCTGCCCCTACACCTCCTCCCTCACTACCATTCAGTGCCGCAACCAGTGCCTCCAGGTGAGGCGACACTTCACCTGTGAGCCTTTTGGGGTCATATATGGTATCTGACTCTCAGTGTGGCCGCCTGTATATTGGTGAAACCAGATGTAGATTGGGAGATTGCTTCACCAAGCACATATGCCCCATCTGCCCAAAAAAGCGGGATAGCCCAATGGCCACCCATTTTAATTCAGAATCAGAATGAGGTTTATTATCACCAGCATGTATTGTGAAATTTGTTAACTTAGCAGCAGTTCATTGCAATATATAATATAGAAGAAAAAATTAATAATAAATAAGTAAATCAATTACACTATATGTATAATGAATGGATTAAACATTGTGCAAAAACAGAAATAGTATGTTTAAAAGATGAGGTAGTGTACATGGGTTCAGTGTCCATTCGGGAATCAGGAGTGGCAGAGGGCAAGAAGCTGTTCCTGATTCATTATGTATTTTTAGGCTTTACCTCCTACCTGATAGTAGCAATGAGAAAAGGGCATGTCCTGGGTGCTGGAGGTTCTCAATAATGGACGCTGCCTTTTTGAGACACTACTCCTTGAAAATGTCCTGCATTCCTTGTAGGCTTGTACCCAAGATGGAGATGACTAAATTTACAACCTTCTGCAACTTCTTTTGGTCCTGTGCAGTAGCCCCTCCATACCAGACAGTGATGCAGCAGGTCAGAATGCTCTTCATGGTACATCTATAGAAGTTTTTGTCGACATACCAAATCTCTTCAAACTCCAAATAAGTATTGCCTTCTTTATAGCTGCATCGATATGTTGGGACCAGGTTACGTCCTCAGAGATCATGACACCCAGGAACTTGAAACTGCACACTCCCTCCACTTTTGATCCCTCTGTGAGATCGATATGTGTTCCTTCGTCTTATCCTTTCTGAAGTTCATTATCAGCTCTTTTGTCTTACTGACATTGAGTGCAAGGTTGTTGCTGTGACACCACAACACTAGTTGGTATATCTGCTCCTGTATGCCCTCTCGTTTCCATTTGAGATTCTACCAACAAAGGTTATATCATCAGCAAATTTATAGATGGCATTTGAGCTATGCCTAGCCACACAGTCATGTGTATATAGAGAGTAGAGCAGTGGGCTAAGCACACACTCAAGATGCACCAGTGTTGATCGTCAGCGAGTAGGAGATATTATCACCAATCTGCACAGATTGTGGTCTTCTGGTTAGGAAGCTGAGGATCCAAATGCTGAGGGAGGTACAAAGGCCCAGGTTCTGTAATTTAACAACCAGGATTGTGGGAATAATGGTGTTAAATGTTAAGCTATAGTCAATGAACAGCATGGTGTTTGTTTGTATTGTCCAGGTGGTCTAAGGCCATGTGAAGATTGCGTCTGCCATTGACCAATTGTGGGAATAGGCAAATTGCAATAGATCCAGGTCCTTGCTGAGGCAGAAGTTCAGTCTGGTCATGACCAACCTCTCAAAGCATTTCATCACTGTAGATGTGAGTGCTACTGGGTCATAGTCATAAAGGCAGCTCACATTATTCTTCTTCAGCACTGGTATAATTGTTGCCTTTTTGAAGTGGGAACTTTCGTCCATTGCAGCGAGAGGTTGAAAATGTCCTTGAATACTCCCATCAGTTGGTTGGCACAGGTTTTCAAAGCCTTACCAGGTACTCTGTTGGGGACTACTGCCTTGCAAGGGTTCATCATCTTTAAAAGGAGCCTAATATCGACCTCCGAGACAGAGATCACAGGGTTATCAGGTGCAGCAGAGATCTTCACAGTTGCAGTTATATTCTCCCTTTCAAAGCAGGCATAGAAGGCGTTGAGTTCATCTGGTAGTGAAGCACCACTTCCATTCATGCTATTGGGGTTTGCCTTTTAGAAATCAATATCTTGCAAACCTTGGCAGAGTTGTCATACATCTGATGTTGTCTCTAACCTTGATCAAAATTGTCTCTTTGCCCTTGAAATAGCCTTCTGCAAGCCATACCTGGTTTTCTGGTACAGACCTGGGTTGTCAGACTTGAATGCCACAGATCTTGCCTTCAGCAGATGATGTACCTCCTGGTTCATCCACGGTTTTTGGTTTGGGAATGTACAAGAACTCTTTGTAGGCACACACTCATCCACACAGGTTTTAATGAAATCGGTAACAACTGCAGCATATGCATCCAGATTCAAGTCATCACCTTTTATTGTCATTTCAACCATAACTGCTGGTACAGTGCACAGTAAAAATGAGAATGTTTTTTAGGACCATGGTGCTACATGAACAACACAAAAACTACACTAAACTACGTAAAACAGCACAAAACTACACTAGACTACAGACCTACCCAGGACTGCACAAAATGCACAAAACAGTGCAGGCATTACAATAAATAATAAACAAGACAATAGGCACAGTAGAGGGCAGTAGGTTGGTGTCAGTCCAGGCTCTGGGTATTGAGGAGTCTGATGGCTCAGGGGAAGAAACTGTTACATAGTCTGGTCGTGAGAGCCCGAATACTTCGGTACCTTTTGCCAGATGGCAGGAGGGAGAAGAGTTTGTATGAGGGGTGCGTGGGGTCCTTCATAATGCTGTTGGCTTTATGGATGCAGCGTGTGGTGTAAATGTCTGTAATGGCGGGAAGAGAGACCCTGATGATCTTCTCAGCTGACCTCACTATCCGCTGCAGGGACTTGCGATCCGAGACGGTGTAATTTCCGAACCAGGCAGTGATGCAGCTGCTCAGGATGCTCTCAATACAACCTCTGCAGAATGTGGTAAGGATGGGGGGTGGGAGATGGACTTTTCTCAGCCTTCGCAGAAAGTAGAGACGCTGCTGGGCTTTCTTTGCTATGGAGCTGGTGTTAAGGGACCAGGTGAGATGAATCCCTGAATACGGTCCAGTCCACCGATTCAAAGCAGTCCTGGAAGTGCTCCTGTGCTTCTCTCGTCCATATCTTCTTGGTCCTCACGACTGGTGCTGCACACTTCAGTCTCTGCCTACACTTAGGGAGTAGAACTACAGCCAGGTGATCAGACTCCCGAAGTGAGGGCATGGAATAGCATGGTGGGCATTCTTGATGGTGGTGTAACAATGGCCCAGTGTGTTGTTTCCTCCAGTATTGCGAGTGATCTGTTGATGTTAATTGTGTAGTGATGTTTTCAGACTGGCCTGGTTAAAATCCCCCAAAACAATGGTGAAGGCGTTAGGGTGTGCGGTTTCAAGCATGTTGATCCCATTGCTCAGATCATCTCAAGCCTGATTGACCATTGGCCTGAGATGGAAAGTATACCACTACCAAACTGATCATGGAAATCTCCCGCAGTAGGTAAAATGAACAGCACTTTTAACTGCAAGATATTCCAGGTCTGGTGAGCAGAATTGGGACAGGAGCGATATATTTGTGCACCAAAAGGAGTGGTGCATGAGGCACACTCCACTTTCCATTCCCATATCTCAATCCATGGCCTCCTCTACGGTCACAATCAGGCCACTCTCAGTTTTGGAGGAGCAAAACCGCTATATTCCATCTGGGTAGCCTCCAACCTGATGGCATGAACATAGATTTCACGACCCCCACCCCCCCAATCTCTCACTTCATCTCCTTGCCCGCCCATCACCTCCCTCTGGTGGTCTTCCCCCACCTCCCTTTCTTTCTTCTATGGCCTTCTGTTCTCTTGTATTAGATTTCCCCTTCTCCAGCCCTGTATCTCTTTCAGCAATCAGTTTCCCTGCTCTTTACTTCACACCTCTCCCTCCCAGTTTCACCCATCTCCTTGTGTTTCTCTCCTCTCACCCCACCTTTTAACTCATCTTTTTTTCTCTGGTCTTGCCGAAGGGTCTTGGCCCAAAATGCCGCCTGTACTTTTTATACTGCCACCCCCCCCCACCCCCCCCCCCCAGATGCTGCCTGGCCTGCTGAATGCCTCCAGCATTCTGCGTGTGTTGCTTGGATTTTCAACATTGATGAATTTCTCGTTTATAATTAATTAACTCCAGAAAGCCATTAAGGGCGCCAAGAGACAATATCGAGCCAAGCTGGAAGCCCAGGCTAACCAGAGGGATGCCAGTAGACTATGGCAGGGTCTAAATGAGATCACTGGGCGCAACGAAAAGGCTGGGAATATCATTAACTGTGGCGCTTCTGTTCCCGACGAACTTAATGTATTCTACGCAAGATTCGAACAGAAGAGAGGCGTCCCGCTCCCTCCGGATGAACCAGACCTGGTAGCATTGAGATTCATCGTCACCGAGGAGGATGTTAGAAGGGCTTCCTGAAGATAAGTCCAAGGAAGGCGACAGGCCCAGATGGCGTCCCAGGACGGGTTCTCCGGGCCTGTGCAAGCGAGCTAGCTGGAGTGTTTGCTGACATCTTCAACTGCTCCTTGCTTCAGTCTAAGATCCCCTCGTGTTTTAAGAAGGCAACGATAATTCCAGTGCTGAAGAAGAGCAAGGTGGCATGCCTGAATGACTATCGACCTGTGGCTCTGACATCAATTGCTATGAAGTGCTTTGAGAGATTGGTTATGGCACACATCAACCGCAGCTTACCGGTCAACCTTGACGCTTTGCAATTCGCCTACCGGAGCAACAGGTCAATGGCAGATGCCATCTCTCTGGCCCTACATTTCTCCTTAGAACACCTGGAGAATAAAGACGCATACGTAAGGCTCCTTTTCATTGACTACAGCTCTGCCTTTAATACCATCGTTCCAAATAAACTGATTCCTAAGCTCCGGAACCTGGGCCTTAGCACTCAGATCTGTAGCTGGATCTTCAACTTCCTCACAGACAGGACCCAGGCTGTAAAAATAGGGGACAAGCTCTCCTCTACAATCACTCTGAGCACCGGTGCCCCCCTGCTGTACTCACTGTACACCCATGATTGTCTAGCCAAGTTTCCATCAAACTCAATATATAAGTTTGCTGATGGCACCACAATTGCAGGCCGTATCTCTGGTAATGATGAGTTTGAGTACAGAGAGGAAATCAAGAACCTGGTGGCATGGTGTGAAGACAATAACCCATCCCTCAATTTCAGCAAGACGAAGGAATTGGTTGTTGACTTCAGAAGGAGTAGTGGACCGCACAGCCCAATTTACATCGGTGGTGCGCAAGTGGAACAGGTCAAAAGCTTTAAGTTCCTTGGGGTCAATATCACAAATGACCTGACTTGGTCCAACCAAGCAGAGTCCACTGCCAAGGAGGCCCACCAGCGCCTTCACTTCCTGAGAAAACTAAAGAAATTTGGCCAGTCCCCTAAATCGCTCACTAATTTTTATAGATACACCACAGAAAGCATTCTTCTAGGGTGCATCACAACCTGGTATGGAAGTTGTCCTGTCCAAGACTGAAAGAAGCTGCAGAAGATGCTGAACACAGCGCAGCACATCACATAAACCAATCTTCCGTCCATGGACTCATTTTACACCGCACGCTGTCGGAGCAGTGCTGCCAGGATAATCAAGGACACGACCCACCCAGCCAACACACTTTTCGTCCCTCTTCCCTCCGGGAGAAGGCTCAGGAGCTTGAAGACTCGTACGGCCAGATTTGGGAACAGCTTCTTTCCAACAGTGATAAGACTGCTGAACGGATCCTGACCCGGAACTGGGCCGTATCCTCCAAATATCCGGACCTGCTTCTCGGTTTTTTTGGACTTCCTATTTTTCTATTTTCTATTTATGATTTGTAATTTAAATTTTTAATATTTAATATTTGTAATCCAGGGAGTGGGAAGCGCAGAATCAAATATCGCTGTGATGATTGTACGTTCTAGTACCAATTGTTTGGCGACAATAAAGTATAAAGTAAAAGACAATTCTTTCAGGTTGTACACTGTATACGTTCTCTGATAATGAACCATTATAATTCCAATCCCCATTGCAATACGTCAGTCCATGGCCTCTACTACTACCACGATGAGGTCACTCTAAGGTTGAGCGAGCAACACCTTATATTCTATATGGATAACCCCCAACCTTATGGCATGGACACTGATTTGTCTAACTTCCAATAATTTCTCTGCACCCTCCTTTTTGGCTCCTCTTACTTCACCCTTCTCCTCATCTGCCTATCACCTGCCTCTAGTACCCCTCCTCCTTCCCTTTCTCCCATATCCATTCTCCACTCCTTTCATTCCTACCTCTTTCCACTCATCACTTCCCAGCTTCTCACTTCTCCTCCCCCCTCCATCTTCTAGCTTGTACCTCTTAATTGAGAAATTACAGAACCTGGGCCTCTGCAATTGGATCCTCGACTTCTTAACCAGAAGACCACAATCTGCGCAGATTACATAGTGATAATGTCTCCTCCCTGCTGACGATCAACACTGGTGCACCTCAGGAGTGTGCTTAGCCCACTGCTCTACACCCATGACTGTGTGGCTAGGCATAGCTCAAATACCAACTAGTGGAGTGGTGTCGCAGCAACAACCTTGCAAAACGTCAGTAAGACAAAAGAGCTGATTGTGGACTTCAGGAAGGGTAAGACAAAGGAACACATACCAATCCTCACAGAGGGATCAGAAGTGGAGAGAGCGAGCAGTTTCAAGTTCCTGGGTGTCAAGACCTCTGAGGATCTAACCTGGTCCCAACATATCGATGTAGTTATAAAGAAAGCAAGACAGTGGCTATGCTTTATTAGGAGTTTGAAGAGATTTGGCATGTCAACAAATACACTCAAAAACTTCTATAGTTGTACCGTGGAGAGCATTCTGACAGGCTGCATCACTGTCTAGTATGGAAGGGCTACTGCACAGGACTGAAAGAAGCTGCAAAGGGTTGTAAATTTAGTCAGCTCCATCCTGGGTACTAGTCTACAAAGCACCCAGGACATGCCCTTTTCTCACTGTTACCATCAGGTAGGAGGTACAGAAGTCTGAAGGCACACACTCAGTGATTCAGGAACAGCTTCTTCCCCTCTGTCATCCGATTCCTTAATGGACATTGATCCCGTGAACACTACCTCACTTTTTAATATATATTATTTGTTTTTGCACAATTTTAATCTATTATATGCATATTGTAATTGATTTACTCATTTATTTAATATTATTATTTTTTTCTTCTTCTATATTATGTATTGCATTGAACTGCTGTTAAGTGAACAAATTTCACGACACATGCCGGTGATATAAACCTGAATCTGATTCCCCTTGACCCAACTTTTTCTGAAATCTTCCCCCTTCATTTCCAGTCCTGATGAAGGGTCTCGGCTTGAAACATGAATGGTTTATTCATTTTCGTAGATGTTGCCTGAACTGCCGAGATCCTCCAGCATTTTGTGTGTGTTATTCTGGATTTTCAGCATCTGTAGAATCTCATGTTCATCCAGCTCTTTAAACACTGTCAACAGATCTCCTGAAACCAGTGGAACACACAATTGACATTTTGGTTTAGTGTCACATGCAAATGGAGGGAAGGAAGCCTTTTCTTGTAAAATAGGACCAGATGGCACACAATGCTGATGCAGAGCCAGATAAAGTACTGGAATTCAGATGGCAATGGGTAGGAAAGCAGGTCTTTGTGATTCAGGGACCGATAATCAACAATGGAGTTAAACTGACAGAAGAGCAATCTTCTTAGAGTCACAGAGTACAGAAACAGCCTTTCCGTCCATATAGTCCATATGTAACAACTGTCTGCTCAGTGACATAACATGAAGCATTCTTTAATTCCATTTAACTTCATATCTGCAATAAATGAGCTCATCTTAAAAATCAAACCTCAGATTTCAGTTTCAAATGATCAAAGTTGCTGAACAGCTTGAAATTATGCCACCTTGCTTTGAACTTCTCCACCTTGACTGCTTCTCTTACCAAACTGTTTAGTCATAAGCATCTCAACTACATGTACAGAAGAGCCCAGTCTCTGAAGCTTGGGTCTACAGTCCCAAAGACTGGCACCAACAGCCCAACTACTTGAATGGACAGAGGTCTGTCATTTACGAGTCAAATATGTCCATAAGCCATCTTTTCATTTTAAGCACATGGCATGGAATAACAAGAATGGTGCTGGAAGTGCATTAGGGATCTGAAATCAACAGGTATGACTAAAACTGAACAGAAGTGGATGAAACATAGGAAACAGGAGTTAAGTTTAAGACAGAGCACAAAAGAGAAGAGGGTGGAGAAGTCAAAAGTTGTGATCACCAATCAGATGTTAAGCTTCATCACCTGTATTCACACACGGCCATCTAACCAAATGAAACACTGCAGCAAACAGGCTTTTTAAATCAGTTTGCTGTATTTACAGAGTATTCATACTAAAAATAATTCTCACCAATTGTTAGGTGACGCACCTTTCATTGAAAAATATTAAAATACAAATAACACTGGTATAACTTTACAAACAGGTTTCGATAAATTCATTAGCAAATCATTGCTTGCCATTTAAAAAAGATATCCTTTAGTCACAACGAACCACAATATGATAGGAAAAGTTCCATTATGGAGACAAGCACTTGAACACACCATGAATTTAAAAATTTTTAAGTCACGTTTTCTACATTTTATGAAATAACATTAAGAAATTTTTCCTCAGTCATGCTCTGGAGTCTTCACAAAGTCCAGCTTACATCCATATTCACAGAATTCTTGCAACACAAATTAGTTACATTGATAAATACCTTGTATGTTACAATAATAAAAAAAAATTGCATTCACATAGCACCTAATTACATCTCCTGAACGTCTCAAGGAGCTTCACACTTACAATTATCTTGTAATGTATTGATATGTGTGTAAATAAAAGCAGCCAATTTGGGTAACGTAGAATGAGTGTGACACACAGGAAGGAGAGGAATGTTGGCCAGCTCAGCCTGTGGTCCACTGCTATACAGGTCTTTAATGCATACCTCAGCAGACTTACAGAACACCTTGCTTAAAGCCTTGACTGAGAAAATCAACTCCATAAACATCACTTGGGTCAGCCTAAATTATGTACTAGAGTTCTAAAGTAGTGATTGTCCATAATTTTCTCACTCGCTAAGTGTTAGCAACTGAACTAAACTAACACAACCACCATTTTCCTTCAAATATAAATGTTGTGCTCACGATTAAACAATTATTGAAATTCTAGTACTTGGCCAAACACTAGAGAGGAGGGTACACTTATCTTTTTTTTAAATGGACTATGCAAGTTTTCTTCCAACTAGTCACCAGTACAGGCACAGCAACCCGTCCTGTGACCCACCATCACTGTACACAACAACCTATTCAGTGAATCACCATCTCTGCACACAACAATCTGTCCAGTGAATCACCATCTCTGCACACAACAATCTGTCCCGTGACCCACCATCTCTGTACACAACAATCTGTCCCGTGACCCACCATCTCTGTACACAACAATCTGTCCCGTGACCCACCATCTCTGTACACAACAATCTGTCCCATGACCCACCATCTCTGCACACAATCTGTCCCATGACCCACCATCTCTGTACACAACAATCTGTCCCGTGACCCACCGTCTCTGTACAGAACAATCTGTCCCGTGACCCACCATCTCTGTAAACAACAATTTGTCCCGTGACCCACCATCTCTGTACACAACAATCTGTCCCGTGACCCACCATCTCTGCACACAACAATCTGACCCGTGACCCACCATCTCTGTACAGAACAATCTGTCCCGTGACCCACCATCTCTGTACACAACAATCTGTCCCGACACCCACCATCTCTGTACACAACGATCTGTCCCATGACCCACCATCTCTGCACACAACAATCTGTCCCGTGACCCACCGTCTCTGTACAGAACAATCTGTCCCGTGACCCACCATCTCTGTAAACAACAATTTGTCCCGTGACCCACCATCTCTGTACACAACAATCTGTCCCGTGACCCACCATCTCTGCACACAACAATCTGACCCGTGACCCACCATCTCTGTACAGAACAATCTGTCCCGTGACCCACCATCTCTGTACACAACAATCTGTCCCGATACCCACCATCTCTGTACACAACGATCTGTCCCATGACCCACCATCTCTGTACACAACAATCTGTCCCATGACCCACCATCTCTGCACACAACAATCTGACCCGTGGCTCACCATCTCTGTACACAACAATCTGACCCGTGACCCACCCTCACTGTACACAACAGTCTGTCCCATGACCCACCATCTCTGTAAACGACAATCTGTCCCGTGACCCACCATCTCTGTACACAACAGTCTGTCCCGTGACCCACCATCTCTGTACACAACAATCTGTCCCGTGACCCACCATCTCTGCACACAACAATCTGTCCCATGACCCACCATCTCTGTACAGAACAATCTGTCCCATGACCCACCATCTCTGCACCAATCATGGTATCAGTGGGTACATTTTGTGAAAAGAAAATCTGGCCTTAAGATAAATACAAGCAAAATGGTGGCCACCTATGTGTTTGTGTAGTTTTAAATTCCATTAACTGATCACTTAATGACTGTGTACTTGACTGTATTAGCCCTGGTAAGTGTGAAAAATACCCGACAGCAGGATTGCCCGATGGAACTGGATGATCAGTAGAGGTAGGTGAGTAAAATCTTGATGTGGAGTGAAAAAACCTCATTAAGCATGTCTTTAGTCTGCTCAAAAAGTGGAGATAATCAAAATGTATTTATTACTATTCACTTGTTTTGGGAATGCAATCCAAAATTATTTCCCAATTAAAATTCACATATGGTTAATCACTGACATAACTGACAGCTTCCATATGGACATATTCACTCCCTCATCTAGTATATCAACTAAACAATCTAAAGACTAGCTTAAATTAAAAGTATAATTGTTGAAGACAGACCAGGTTATCTGCCACAGTGCATAGATTACATTTAGCTCTGCAGTTTACGCCAGGTGCCCACATTTTCTCAAACTGTAATTTTCCAATCTTCACCATTTCTGTAAGCTGCAGCAAGGTTTAATTGAAATGGAAATGGAAAAGAACAGAGGCGCTAGCTGCATGAACAGAGGAAACAGTAAAGGTTTGGAAGGCTATAGGTCAAAAGGGAATTAAAAGAAACTTTTCCCACACGGGGAATGGATATGTGAGCTGTTGTGAGGCATGCAGAGGTGCTGTAAACTGGCTTTGCCTCAGGAGAGTTCATCGCCTGTGGCATCAAACGGGCTTCTCATTCTTACACCTGCGCAAGAGAACAAACAGCATTTCACATTTACCCTGAGTTTCACCAGATTCACCTCATGTTCAAGTAGGGACTGACAAGCTGTCTCTGTGGTGTCTCCTCATCCTATCTTCCAAATATATAGAGATCAAAGTGCAGTGTGGGGGTGAGGGGTGTGTGAGGGTGTGTGTGTGTGTGTGGGGGGGGGAACAACAACCATTTTTGGATTGACCATCAAAACTAAATTAAGAAAGGTTTTAATCTGGATTGAGAAACAGAACAGCAATGATCAGGTAAACTTGGTCTCACCAGTAGTCCCCCACCCTTTAAAATGATTAACAACAGATTAATTTTGCATGCAGCTTTTCATGACAGGAAATCTGAATTTAAGTAGTGTGCTGGTTAACAGTAATTTCCTCACTGCAAGAAATCAACCAGTAACAATCAGCTAATTGACAGACACATTAACCTGGATCATTCTATTTTGAAATCCCTGGTCCTTGCAATTGTTGGTTTTTAAATTCTGATTTCTATTTTTTCTATTCTAACAAATACATCTTTCCCTCAATCAAAATCTTTTCTTACTTCATATATTGCATTCTGGTATGAATGGAATTACAATCTGTTACTGTAGGTTTGCTTTCGGAACAGGGAATAGGAAGATACAAATCCCTGCAGACCTTAATCACAAGTACATCCTCCCATTGGACATGAAACACTTACAAATGTCTCCTCTTCATTTACCAAAGTTACAAGCCAATTCTATTACAACTGCTGTGGTTAGTAAATGATTAGATGCTGTTAAAATAAAAACAACTATTTTGTAAGTACAGTTTGCTAATTAGCCCTACAAATTTCCATTGATAAGTTCTGCTCAAGCTATTGAAGTGAGTATTAATTTTCTATCTATTATGGACAACTAACCCTTAGTGTTATACACATTCAACTCAAGAGATTATTGGAGACTAGGATTTAATAAATGTAGTGTTATCAACCTATTTAAGGCAGCATCTTCAAACATACTAGTCCCATCCAACAGGCTGAATTCTGCAGGTACATTCCAACCTGATGAGTAAATAACATACACAAAAGAATTTCAGAAACTGTACATAGAGCCTTGATCTCCCTTCCGTACGAAAAACTCTTCAACGATACATAACAATGCCATACCTCTGACCTTAAAGCACTGTTAAATTAGGCAGAAAATTTCAAAAGCATTCAAACAGAATATGAAGCACAAGTGTCAGAGGTGGCTGTGCACACACACTGAAAATATGCAACAGGTTGCTGGGCTCTGTGGCTGCGAGGGCCTCTTCCACTCTGTATCACTAAATAAAATGTTTTAAAAAAAAGTGCCTGAGGAGATTTCCTCAGGGCAATGAAAGGCTGTATCATGAGGAGGTAGAACATTGGTGGCCCTTCAAATCCATTATGGCACAGTGTGAAAATATACAGTACCAAAAAATGTGCATAAGTATTCTCACCTATTCACCACTTGCAGGATCCATTCTAATCTGACATCACACCACTGTGTTCCCACATACTCCCCATAATCATGTCATAGAAAGGAGTGGAGTTTCCTACAACTTACAGCAACAACTGATCCTAACCAGAGATGTTCCAGTGGATTTTCTGGGCTGCATACTGTTTGCAGAGACTGGAAGCCCAGAGCACATGTATAAAGGATTAAGTCCATGTTCCCATTTCTAGCCACTTGTTATGTTCTCTTTCAAGATCTGCCCATCACTAAGGCAATTGTCTTAAAACAGACTTTTGCAAACTGTTTGACCTACAAAGAACTGTGGTACAAACTGACACTCTGAAGTACAATACAGTGCTGGGCCACATGAGGAACATCGTAACCTCAGCCAAGTATTGGTTAGAGAAAAAGCCTACGCTGTATGGAGACAGCACCAATACACCCAAGTGAAAAGAAGCTTATAAACTTGCTGTTCACATCCAGAGCTACCAGTGGAAATAGCACAAGGGATCTCCTGCTTCCTATAGAAGATGATGTGGATAAAATAACACAGCATTATTTACATCTGATCAGACAAGATAATTCTGGATGAGGCAACCATAGGGCTTAATTTAAGTTTATTTAACCAGAATGACACAGAGGTCCAGTCAAATATTACAAAAGAGTGCCTGGTTTTCCCCCTAGACTACTGTATAGGGAGTTTATTCCAGGATTGGTTTGTTCAGAATGTGGAAGCAGGGCCTAAACTAGCTCTCAGCTAGGGGACAGTGAATATCCAGCACTGGAATCACGAAGTAATCTTTTCAAATCTTTTAACTTGGAATTATAATAAAATAACTCACCTTGTAGTCAAATGCACGTACATTTGAACCCAATGTTCATATACTGCCCCATGGTGAGAGCCGCTGCGAGTGATAAGCCTGAAGAATTACAACTTTGAAATTTTTAACTGTTTAACTTCGTTCAAGTGTAGCCCATAAATGGCTAATTTGCAAAAGGACAGATATCCTCTCAGGCATTTTAACATTAGTGTAAGATTGTAAAACCTTTTTTGAAATGTCAAATACAATTGGCAAATGCTGCACACAGTAACACCCACACAAGGGGAAAAATAACCTTTCGTGAATGCTTTTGTGCAATATGTTCCCATGTTAAAAATGGAAGATCCCAACCTGTAAGCTTAGTGAGCACTTGAAACTTGAAAGATTTAACCCATATCTCAATGCTTTATGCACAACAAATAATCAGGATGTCACGCCTTCCAGAAGTTCAGAGTTTGATGTGTAAAATGACCCCATTCCTACAGATTTTCAATAACTTGTAGAATTAGGGCCCCCTCATTCACATTAAAAAAACATTCTTATGGTTTATTTTTGCACATTAAATATTCATTTCAACTACTAACCTACATGGGATGGGAAGGAGCACTGATTTTGCTGTTAGTATCTCCATAAATACAACATTTTGCTAGACAGTCCACTTGGGATGCAGTCTTCACATAGGGTATTGTAATTTCACTGTGGTTTGATTTCCCTGCCCATATTTGCATCCAGCAATCATCTTTATTGTGTAAGTACTAATATTGCAACAAGGTTCAACAGCTGTGGGGTTTGCAGGTCTGTCTACTCATAGAGCTACTCCCCTCCTGCTGGCAGGACAGTAACTTCGATGACGGCAGAATAAGGAGAGCTTGGGCTTTAGTTTGGCCAAGAAAGCAGCATAGCATGACTTTCTTGAACAGTTTTAAAAAGGTTGTGTGTAAACATCAAGTCAAATCCAACATCAGCACAGGGTGCAGGTAGCCCTTGCTATTAGTTTCAGAAACTCGCCTTGGGCAAACACAGTCTCTAGTCACTGCCCCTCTGTCCAAAACAAGAAACATGCTTATTGGTTACTCAGTCAGTCTTCCATTAAGGCGTGGAGAGATCTTCAGCACAGGAGTGCAAGAGAAAGAAAGGCAGTAACACTTGTTTTGGTCAGTTACTTCATTCTGGATCTTTTCCTACTATTGTGTGGAATCCAGGACCAAGTAGCCTCCATTTGCATTTGCTTCATTGGCTGAGTGAATATCTATGGAAGATATGAATATTTTGGGTTCTCTGACTGCATGTGCTGCTGTGGTAGAATCCATGGAGGAGGCAGAGTCCATGTCCAGTTCAGATTCCATTTGCTCCTGTTCTCCTCTATTCTGTGCTGGACCCTGCTTCAATATTTGGTCTGGCAGAAGTCTATGCAAGCTTTTACCTTCCCCAAAGACCTTTGTTGTATCTGTATATTCAAATGGAGCGATGGGAGATTCACTGTCAGAGACGGTGGAAGCCTTTTGGAAACACTGGATTAACTTGCTACCACTTTCAAACAATGTTTGTGGAACATTCTCTGAATCTTCTCGCTTTGATTTCCATACCCACGGTTTAATTGCTGCCTCCTGCACTTTCTTGGCCAGTTTTTGAAGAATATCCTGTCCCTTTGTTGATCTGATTACCTGTAACTTCCCTTTCCCTGCTAATCTTGGATCTGACTGATCTTTTGTCAGAGGGACTGCCGTACTGCCATGGCTTGGTGACATTGACCAAAACAAAGGACCTTGTGTCTGCTTTTCGAGTTGACTTTCATTTAGTGGCACCAACTCTGTTGTCGCTTTGAACTTCTGGCTCAATGAGTTCACACGCTCTTCATCATTCGCAGTCTTACGATTCTTGGATGCTACATCTACAGCTCTCGGTACCACATCAGAAACTTGTCCGGATCTGAACACCTGCCTCTGTATGACCACTTCCTCTCTCGATTGGGCTGATGACTTATGCGTGTAATCCTCTATGTAAAAAAGATTGAAAGAAATTTTAATACATTTTAAAGCAACAATTTTGCAGCATATTTAAAAATCGCATAAATCACAAAAAGTGGATTTTAATACCATGTCAATTATACAGATGAGAGCAAATTCAACTTAAAACTCAAAATGAGTTCCAAAAATGTTGTTTGCTTCATACAAACAGGACACTGACAACCTCAAAAGGGTGAAGTCCACCGTGCCCCTCTGCTGCTGCTAGACAGTCATTAGGGAGGGTCAGGATTGCAATCATTAAGCTGCAATAGGGAGAATAACACAGGCAATGAGCACAGGAATGACTGAATAATTTTCATGCTGTAAACTGACTGGCTGTGCATACGAAACTCACGCAGAACCATCCCATTACCTACTACATTTTATTGAAGAAATTAACATATCTTTATTGGGAGAAGTTACTATGGTTTTATTTCCTCAACTCTTTAAATGATTGCCATTGGAGTAAATAATTTTAAAGTTTTGCTACTGAGTACACATACACTCAGTGGTCAGTTTATTAGTCATTATTCAAACTGAACATCAGAATAAAGATGAAATGTAATCTAAGTGAATTTGTCTGTGGAATGATTGTTCTTGCCAGATGGGGTGGTGTGGTGACCCACTTTCTGGCACACACGAACCGGCTCACAACAGCGCGCGCAGGCAGAGGGCCGGCCCCAAAAAGGGCGCCAGGCATCTTCGCCAGCAGGGAGAAAATCCCGCGTGCGGAAAGGGTCTGGGAATATGCATTCCCCACAGCAGTCCCGCCCCAGGGAGGGCGGGAACGGGAAGGCTTTAAAGCAGGCCGCGAAGTCTGAATAAATCTTTTTCATCGCAACTCTAACTCACCGACTCCGTGTGGTTATTCTAGCGCTGTGTGTAGCACACCGTTACAATTGGTGACCCCGACGGCCCAAACGATATTTGGCCCAGAGATGACCGACGCCGCATCTGTTCATGCAGTTTCGTTACAACTGCCAAGCTTCTGGACGCTGCGACCCCAATTATGGTTCGAACAAGCAGAAGCACAATTCCACATTCAGCAGATAACCTCGGAGCCCACTCGCTACTACTATGTGCTGAGCTCACTCGACCAGGAGACAGCTGCACAAGTTGAGGAGTTTATACAGTCGCCCCCGGAGGACGGCAAATACACAGCATTCAAAGCCCTGCTCATAAGGACTTTCGGACTCTCAGGGCGCGAACAAGCACGCCGCTTAATGCACCCGGACGGTTTGGGAGACAGGCCGCCGTCAGCATTAATGAACGAGATGCTGGCCCTGGCTGAAGGACACAAACCCTGCCTCATGTTTGAGCAGGCGTTCCTAGAGCAACTGCCCGAGGACATATGCCTGCTGCTGTCCGACGCAGATTTCAGCAACCCCCGGGAGGTGGCAGCCCGAGCAGATGTGCTGTGGAATGCCAGGAAAGAGAGAGGGGCATCCGTCGCACAAATCACCAAGCCGTGTGCCCAACGACAGACCAGACCAGGCCCGGCAGCAGAGCCTACAAAACCTGGTGACGAATGAGGAGCCCAATGAACAATGGTGTTTCTACCACCAGCGGTGGGGCACAGAGGCCCGCCGCTGCAGACCACCCTGCAAATTCCCGGGAAACGCCAGGGCCAGCCGCCGCTGATGGCTACGGCGGCTGGCCATCAGGACAGCCTCCTGTACGTCTGGGACAAGCAGTCGGGACGCCACTTTTTGGTCGACACCGGAGCAGAGATCAGCGTCTTACCTCCAACGAGTTATGACACCCGCAACAGAGAACCGGGACCCACCCTGAGGGCCGCAAATGGCAGCACAATACGAACCTACGGCACCCACACGGTGCGGTTACAGTTCAGCTCCAGCCGGTTCACGTGGGACTTCACACTGGCCGCCGTGGCCCAGCCACTCCTGGGGGCAGATTTTCTGCGAGCCCACAGTCTGCTGGTCGACCTGCAAGGGAAGCGATTAGTCCACGCCAAGACTTTTCAAACGTTCTCCCTGGGTGAAGCACAGTTGCCAGCCCCACACCTGGACTCCATCACGCTGTCTGACGACGAATTCACCAGGGTCCTGGCGGATTTCCCATCAGTACTGACACCGCAGTTCACGGCAGCCATGCCCAGACACGGAGTACAGCACCACATCCCGACCCAGGGACCACCCCTCCACGCCCGTGCTCGAAGGCTTCCCCCGGACAAGCTCCGACTGGCAAAGGAGGAGTTCAAGAAGATGGAGGAATTGGGGATCATACGACGGTCCGACAGCCCATGGGCCTCCCCCCTTCACATGGTGCCCAAGGCAACGGGGGGCTGGAGACCATGCGGTGACTACCGCAGACTGAACAAGGCTACAACGCCAGACCGCTACCCTGTGCCGCACATTCAAGACTTCGCAGCAAACCTACACGGCGCAAGGATCTTTTCCAAGGTAGACCTCCTCCAGGGATACTATCAAATCCCTGTACATCCAGACGACATCCCCAAAACAGCACTTATCACCCCGTTCGGACTTTTCGAATTCCTCCAAATGCCGTTTGGTCTAAAGAATGCCGCACAGACTTTCCAGCGGCTAATGGACGCGGTGGGACGCGACCTGGACTTTGCATTCATCTATTTGGACGACATCCTCATAGCCAGCAGTAGTCGGCAGGAGCATCTGTCCCACCTCCGCCAGCTCTACTCCCGCCTGAGCGAATTCGGCCTTACAATCAACCCAGCCAAATGCCAGTTCGGACTCGACACCATCGACTTCCTGGGCCACAGGATTACTAAAGACGGGGCAACCCTGTTGCCCGCCAAGGTAGACATGGTCCGCAATTTCACCCGACCCAACACAATCAAAGGCCTGCAGGAATTCATGGGTATGGCGAATTTCTACCACCGTTTCCTCCCCTCAGCAGCCCGAACCATGCGACCCCTGTTCACTCTAATGTCGGGTAAGGGCAAGGACATTACCTGGGACGAAGAGGCCGCAACCGCTTTCGTTAAAACCAAAGAGGCCTTGGCAAATGCCGCGATGCTAGTGCACCCCAGAACGGACGTTCCTACTGCCCTCACGGTGGATGCATCCAACACAGCGGTCGGTGGAGTGCTGGAACAACTCATCGAGGGTCGCTGGCAACCCCTGGCGTTCTTCAGCAAACACCTACGACCACCCGAACTCAAATACAGTGCTTTCCACCGGGAGCTATTGGCACTATACCTGGCAATCCGGCATTTCAGGTACTTCTTAGAAGGTAGGCCCTTCACCGCGTTCACAGACCACAAACCGCTTACCTTTGCGTTCATGAAGGTGTCCGACCCCTGGTCGTCCCGCCAGCAGCGACATCTGTCCTACATCTCCGAGTACAAGACGGACATCCGGCATGTCTCGGGAAAGGACAACGTCGTGGCGGACGCACTTTCCAGACCGACCATACAGACCCTGTCCCAGGGGGTGGACTATGCAGCGCTGGCAGAGGCACAGCAGGCAGACGCTGAGATCCCCAGTTACAGGACTGCAGTCTCCGGTTTGCAGCTCCAAGACCTCCCCGTAGGCCCAGGTGAGTGGACCCTACTGTGTGACGTAGCTACCGGCCAACCCCACCCCATCGTCCCAGCAGCCTGGCGCCGGCGGGTTTTCGAGTCCACTCACAACTTAGCGCACCCCTCCATCAGGACAACCGTCCGGCTGGTCGCCAACAGGTTTGTGTGGCATGGACTGCGTAAACAGGTCAGTGAATGGGCCAAAACGTGCACGCAGTGCCAAACGGCCAAGGTGCAGCGGCACACCAAGGCTCCGCCGCAGCGGTTCGAACCCACCCGCCGGAGGTTCGACCACATCCATGTGGATATCGTGGGGCCCCTGCCAGTGTCACAAGGAGCGCGGTACCTCCTAACTATGATAGACCGGTTCACCAGATGGCCAGAGGCAGTCCCGCTCACCGACACCACCTCCGAATCCTGTGCCTGAGCACTGATCGCAACCTGGGTAGCCCGCTTCGGGGTACCGGCCCACATTACCTCCGACAGGGGCGCCCACTTCACCTCCAGTCTGTGGTTAGGTATGGCCAACCTTTTAGGATCTCAGCTACACCACACAACTGCCTACCACCCACAGTCGAACGGACTAGTGAAGCGCTTCCACCGTCACCTGAAATCGGCTCTCATGGCCCGCCTGGAGGGGCCTAACTGGGTGGACGAGCTTCCCTGGGTCCTGCTCGGAATCTGCACGGTGCCCAAAGAGGATCTGCACACCTCGTCGGCTGAGTTGGTGTACGGCGCACCCCTGGTAGTCCCAGGAGAGTTCATACCAGCCCCAAGGGGGCAAGAGAAAGAACCCACAGCAGTCCTGGACAGACTACGGGAGAGGCTTGGTAACCTGGCCCCCAAACCCACTTCACAGCACGGACAGAGCCCGACCTGCGTACCCAAAGACCTGCAGAACTGTAAGTTTCTTTTTGTACGACGTGGCAGACATCGGGCACCACTACAGCGGCCCTATGAGGGGCCGTTTAAGGTGATCAGGAACAATGGGTCTACGTTCGTGCTGGACATTGGGGGGAGAGAGGAGGTATTCACGGTGGACTGACTCAAACTGGCCCATGTGGACTTGGCGCAACCGGTCCAGGCTCAGGCACCGCGGCGCAGGGGCAGACCTCCCAAACAGAGGCCGATCCAGACTGTGGACATTGGGGGAGGTATCGCCGGTTCTGGGGGGGGGGGGGGGGGGGGGTTATGTGGCGACCCACTTTCTGGCACACACGAACCAGCTCACAACAGCGCGTGCAGGCAGAGGGCCGGCCCCAAAAAGGGCGCCAGGCCATCTTCACCAGCAGGGGGAAAATCCCGCACGCGGAAAGGGTCTGGGAATATGCATTCCCCACAGCAGTCCCGCCCCAGGGAGGGCGGGAACGGGAAGGCTTTAAAACAGGCCGCGTAGTCTGAATAAATCTTTTTCATCGCAACTCTAACTCACCGACTCCGTGTGGTTATTCTAGCGCTGTGTGTAGCACACCGCTACAGTGGTTTCAATATCTCAGAGCTGCTGATCTCCTGGGACTTTTACACACAACAATCAGAGTATGGTGCAAAAAAAAATCCAGTGAGTGGCTAAAATGCCTTGTTAATGAGAAGTCAAAGGAGAAAAGACAGACTGATTCAAGCTGACAGGAAGGCAAAAGTAATTCAAATAACCACACATTACAACAGTGGTACACAGAAGAGCATCTTTTAATACAGGTGTCCCCCGCTTTTTGAACGTTCGTTTTACGAAACCTCACTGTTACAAAAGACCTACATTAGTTCCCTGTTTTCGCTAACAGAAGGTGTTTTCACTGTTACGAAGAAAGGCAGCGTGTGCCCCGAGCAGCCGCTCTCCCCCGGATTCGGAACGGCATTCTCACCGGCATTGCTTAAACACGTGCCTGTGAGCAGCCGTTAGCAAAATGAGTTCTAAGGTATCGGAAAAGCCTCAAAGAGCTCGTAAGGGTGTTACACTTAGTGTAAAACTAGACATAATTAAGCGTTTCGATCGTGGTGAACGAAGTAAGGACAAAATGAGCTTGGCTTGTGGAAGCTGACAAAGATGATGTTGAAGAGGTTTTGGCATCCCATGACCAAGAACTGATAGATGAAGAGCTGATGCAATTGGAAGAGGAAAGGATAACAATCGAAACTGAATGCAGTAGCAAATGGACCGAAAATGAAGTCATTCAGGAACTGAACGTGAAGCAACTGCATGAGATTTTCGCTGCAACGATAAAGTACGACTTTAATTTTGAAAGAGTATGTTGGTTTAGGGCATATTGGCAGGATGGTTTGAGTCCTTACAAAGAATTGTATGATAGAAAAATGCATGAGGCTAAGTAGTCAAGCAAGCCTTCCACATCAGCCACAGCAGACGACGAACCTCGACCTTCGACATCGAGGCAGGCAGACACAGAAGAAGATGACCTGCCTGCCCTGATGGAAACAGAGGACACCCCAGTGTCCCACCACCCCAACCCCCGGGCCGTGGACAGATACCGGTCTGCGAAGAATGCAGCGGCAGCCAGGAGGCACCCAGCACATCTTTAAGAAAAAAAGCCGAAATAAACAAGCTAATTAATTAGGTGCTGCCCGGCACGTAATTAATTAGCTTGTTTGTTTCGGCTTTTTTCTTAAAGATGTGCTGGGTGCGTCCCGGTCACCACTGTACCACTGCATGCTTCGCGGATCGGTATCGGGTCGCTGCCGGGAGGGTGGGGGCCACTGCACCACCCCAACCTCCGACGACTCAGCCTAACACACCATCAGTGTGCTTGACGTCTTCCCAATTCCCGTAAGTGATACTACACTGTACAAACATTATTCCTACTTTATATTGGCTGTATTTTTGTGTGTTATTTGGTATGATTTAGCAGCTTCATAGCTTAAAGGTTACTGGACAGAGTGCTTTTGCCAAGAGCGCTTGCGCTGTGTTTCTGCCGAGAGCGCTTGCGTGAGATTTTCGCTACGGAGAATAGTGCGGCAATGATTGTGGAAAAGTATTTCTACTTTATATAGGCTGTGTATTCATCATATCATTCCTGCTTTTACTATATGTTACTGTTATTTTAGGTTTTATGTGTTATTTGGCATGATTTGGTAAGTTATTTTTGGGTTTGCAAACGCTCACAAATTTTTCCCACATAAATAAATGGTAATTGCTTCTTCACTTTACGACATTCCGGCTTACGAACCGTTTCATAGGAACGCTCTACTTTTGGATGGCAGGAGGCAAAGTGGCCACTGCCTGTACGGAGTGCCTCATCGTCAAGCTTTTAGTTAATGCAGTGTTGCCAATTAGTGTAAATGGACGTTTTGGTCAGCATGGATTTGGTAGATGGTTCTGTGCTCTAACTCTCTGAATTACTGTTTAGAAATTGCCCCTACGTACATAGAACATAGAAATCTACAGCACATTACAGGCCCTTCGGCCCACAATGTTGTGCTGACCATGTAACCTACTCTAGAAACTGCCTAGAATCTCCCAAGTGAATAGCTCTCTATTCTAAGCTCAACGTACCTATTTAGGAAGCTCTTAAAAGACCCTTTTATATCCACTTCCACCACTGCAGCCGGCAGTACATTCCATGCACCCACCACTTTGCGTGAAAAACTTATCCCTGACATTCCCTCGGTACCCATTTCCAAGCTCCTTAAAACTATGTCCCCTCATGTTAGCCATTTCAGCCCTGGGAAAAAGCCTCTGAGTATCCACACGATCAATGCCTCTCATCATCTTATACACCTCTATCAGATCACCTCTCATCCTCTGTCGCTCCAAAGAGAAAAGGCTATGTTCACTCAACCTATTCTCATAAAGTACACCTTCCAATCCAGGCAACATCCTTGTAAGTCTCCTCTGCGCTCTCTCTATAGCATCTATATCCTTCCTGTAGTGAGGTGACCAGAACTGAACGAAGTACTCCAAGTGGGGTCTGACCAAAGACCTATATAGCTGTAACGTTACCTCATGGTTCTTGAACTCAATCCCACAGTTGATGAAGGCCAACAAACCATTCGCCTTCTTAACAACACTGTCAACCTGTGCAGCAGCTTTGAGTGTCCTATCAACACGGACCCCAAGATCTCTCAGACCCTCCACACTGCCAATAGTCTTACCATTAATATTATATTATCTTCAAATTTGACCTACCAAAATGAACCACTTCATACTTTTCTGGGTTGAAGTCCCTCTGCTACTTCGCAGCCCAGTTCTGCATCCTATCAATGTCCCACTGTAACCTCTGACAACCCTCCAGACAATCTACAACACCCCCAAACTTTGTGTGATCAACAAACTTACTAACCCACCCTTCTACTTCATCATCCTGGTCATTTATAAAAAAAATCTCAAAGAGGAGGGGTCCCACAACAAACCTCTGCAGAACACCACTGGTCACCAACCTCAATGCAGAATACAAACCACCTACAACCACCTTTTGCCTTCTGTGGGCAAGCCAATTCTGGATCCACAAAGCAAGATCTCTTCGAATCCCATGCCTTATTTTCTGAAGGAGCTTTGCATGCAGAACCTTATCAAATGCCTAACTGAAATCCATATACACTACATCCACTGCTCTACCTTCATCAATGTGTTTTGTTACTTCCTCAAAGAATTCAATCAGGCTTGAAAGGCATGACCTGCCCTTGACAAAGCCATGCTGACTATCCCTAATCAGATTAGTCTCTCCAAATGGTCAAAAATCCTGCCTCTCAGGATCTTCTCCAACAACCTGGCCAACACTGAAGTCAGATTCACTGGTCTATAATTTCCTGGGTTATCTCTACTCCTTTCTTAAACAAGGGAACAATATCTGTAACCCTCTAAACTTCCGTTACTTCTCCCATCCCTATTGATAATGCAAGAAGCTCAGCAATCTCCTCCCTTGCTTCCTACAGTAGCCTGGGGCATATCTCATCCCATCCCAGTGACTTATCTAACTTAATTCTTTTCAAAGGCTCCAGCACATCCTCTTTCTTAAATGTCTATATGCTCAAGCGTTTCAATACACTTGCAATTCTCCCACATTCCTATCACCACTCCCAGGTTCTACCAACTGACTACCCCCTAGGCACAATCTACTGTGAGCAATTAACCTATTAACTTGTATGTTCTTGGACATGAGAAGAGACCTGAGCACCCCAGGGAAACCAACATCAGCAAATTCCGTTCTGTACATAGTTCACAAGTTTCACCTCTTTTCAATCTTTGAACACAGAAATCTGTCACAGCTCAGCAATAAATCCTATTCATACTCTTCCTATCTCCTTACAAATTATTTTTAAGAACACACAGAAGTTCAGCTTTCCTCATCTGCTTTAGGTGTGTTAAACCTTATTCGCAGCTCGGTGTTGGTCTTGGAAATATTTTCTGGCTCAAATTCCACTCTAGTTACATGATGCATAATCTGTGCTGATATTTCAGTGCAGAACTGACAGAGTGTTACGTCCTCCCTCAATTGATCTTAACCATCCCATAGCACTGTTTAAGAAACAGTATGGGAATCATTCCTCTCTGAACATCACTAAAGTACATTCAGTGGCCACGTTATTAAGTACAGGAGGTACCCAATAAAGTGGCCACCCAGTGTATGTTCATGTCTTCTGCTGCTGCAGCTCATCCACTTCAACGTTGATGTGCTGGGGTGTTCAGAGATGCTCTTCCGCACACCACTATTGTAACAACTGGTTATTTGTCTTCCTGTCAGCTTGAACCAGTCTGGCCATTCTCCCCGATCTCTTCATACCAAGGTGTTTTTGCCCATAGAACTGCTGCTCACAGGATGTTTTTGGCTTTGCATACCATTCTCTATAAACTCTAGAGACTGTTGTTGTATAAAAATCCCTGGAGATCATCAGTTTCTGAGATATGCAAGCCACTCCATTTGGCACCAACAATCATTCCAGTCAAAATCACTTAGATCACATTTTTCCCTCATTCTGATATTTTGCCTGAACCACAGCTGAACCTCTTGACCAGGCTTGTGTGCTTTTATGCGTTGACTGCTAATTAGATATTTGCATTAATGAGCAGGTGCACAGATGTACCTAATAAAGTGGCCAATGTGCCAGCATTACTGTCTGTGGGTTTATGTGAAATTTGTTTCTTGTTCCCATTTATACAATAATGCCTCTGTCATTGATTACATGATTTAGAATGCCTCACATCATTGTTATTCCATAATTTTCCAAGTACTGAGCAAATTATTGGCGTGACTTCATTAATGAACACAAAGTCCCTTTAGCTGCTAAACCTGATAAATTAAAAGAGCCACCTCTCCCAACAACTGTGCTGTAATTTTGGACTGGACTGCATTTCATATTTCATAGAAACATAGAAAACCTGCAGCACAATACAACATCCTTGAATTTAAAAAGTATCTTGACAAACTCTTTAAAGGCTACTGTACCTGAAAAAGTTAAATGAGTCTCCTCTTGATGGCATACCAAAGCACTCTCTGACGTCAGTTGTTTGGTGCCACGTCCTTCTGGCTGTTCAACAGGACTGATTCTTCCAAGCTCTTCACCATGAGGAGGAACTGCAATTTTCTCACGGAGAAGATGAAAAGGAGTTCCTGCAACAGGTGCATTGCATTATCAAGCTAAAAATGGCATACTTCGAACAATGATGCTTAAAAATGGATGTACAAGAAAGCTGACATTAACTTCACTGATGTTTTGTGATTATGTGGTTCATCTCTTTTTATAGAGCAACTCTGTAGTAACTTTTGGAGTCCCTCTGTTGGATGTATTTATTTGTCAGCTGACTTAGTTCTTGCCCCTTGCACCTTTAGATTTGGGCTTTTAAGCAGCAACCTCTCGTATAGTTAGGACAAAGATCTCTGCCTAAATTAATGTTGTCAAGCACATCTCATAATCTTAGAAAAAAGGTCAGCACAACATCACAGTGCGAAGGGTCTGCACTATGTTCCGATAAAGTGCAGTATTTTCAGTCTTTACTGTTGGATGATTTCAATCATGTTCAACATGTGCAGACAAACAAACACTGATCAGAAATAGTTTTTTTTTTAAATGTACATTTCGGAATGCCTTGGGAGCTGTCATCAGATTCATAACGTATATAGTGTTAAGTACTGCATAGGAAAAGAGCATGAGCCTTTAGCTGAAAGATACTGAGTCATTCTCTGGAGATGTTGCCAGACCTTCAGTACTTCCAGCATGTTGACAATATGCTTTAAACCCACTGTGTTGTTCAGCCGTGACTATGAACTCTCCAACTCTTATCATCATACTTTTATCTAATAAGCTCCTCCAACTCCCATCTCTTGAGTTGGATGCCAAATTCTGATCATCATGTGGGACACCTTTACCATAGCAACGCTGTCAATCCCGTTAGTTATCCAGAATGAAAAAGAACGCATCTGTTCCATCCTTCTTGTAACTAATTTTTTCGCTTTTATCCTATTTACTCCAACATCTCTGTATCTATGAATTCTAAACTGCTGACAATAATGGAGCAGGGTATTCCCATTTCCCCAACACCTCCATCGCAGATTCTGAACTGTTTACAATAATGGAATATGCTGTCCCCAGTTCTCCAATTTGGATGTTATGTAGTATAAATAGAAACTTTGAGAACTCTCTTTATAGGCTGGGGGAAGACAGAGAGAAAATTCAGAGCTTTGATCCCAATGCCTGAAGCTATGATCAGGGATGCTCAAGGATTGCCAAATCACTGATCTGAAAGATTAACAGTTTCTCTCCTCACAATCACTGCCTGACTTGCTGAATATATCCCAAACTTCCACTTTCATTCAGAATTTACGATTTTGCTTGGTCTTCAAACGACATCAGTGGTTATAAAACAGTCCAGGAAGCCAAGGTTGAGAAAATGCCATATAAAACACATCTTTTATATTTTAAGTGAAATCTGTGTGAATAGAACAGCATATCAATATGGCAGTCTTCATTCCTAATAGGGTGGCAATTCAATTCTGAAATGCCTGGACAATCTTTTTCTAAAGACTAATCAACCCTGCTGTTATATTACCTCTGAACAGAACTGGCTCGATAATCTTACTTCTATATTTGAAGGATAGCCCCAGATAATATTTTAGATTTTCAGGGAGGTATTTTTGTGGAATAGAGATAACTTGATCTTGAAAGGACAGGAAGTGATGCAACTATTCCTCTTCAAGTTTCTCTTTCACTATCTTACTTCAAATAGTTTAATAATTGGTTCTCAACCAGTATCAGGAAGGTCAAAAAGAGATGTGGTTTTGTTACGTGCTACTGAAGGGTGGCGGGGGGGGGGGGGGGTGGGAGAGAGGAGAAGAGAAACAAGATAAATCTTACCAGCTATTGGTACGAGTGCTGATTCTTCACTACTCTCCTTTGCAGCAGATGACAGCTAAAAAAACACAAAGTGCAAGTCATTTAATGTAACTGATGGTCTTTGGTTATTTTAACAGCTGAAGGTCTTCCCATACCTGTTTCAGCAGTAGACTGGTGGAGACCATCAGACATAACAGAATTAGGCCATTTGGCCCTTTGAGTCTGCTTCACTATTCCATCACAGCTGATTTATTATCCCCTTTCAAACCCATTCTCCTTCCTTCTCCCCGTAACTTTTCACACTCTTACTAATGAAGAACCTATCAACCTCTGCTTTAAATATACCCAGTGACTTGGCCTCCACAGCCACCTGTGGCAATGAATTCCACAGACTCACCACCCTCTGGCTAAAGCAATTCCTGGTCATCTCCATTCTAAATGGACGTCCCTCAGTTCTGAGTCTGTGTCCCCTGGTCCTAGACTCACCCACTATAGGAAACATCCTCTCCATATCCATTCTGTCTAGGCTTTTCAATATTCGATAAGTTTCAAGGTGATTCCCTCTCATTCTTCTAAAGTCCAGTGAGTAAAGGCACAGAGCCTCTTACATTAATCCTTTCATTCTGAGGATCATTCTCGTGCACCTCCTCTAGATCCTCCCCCAAGCAAGCACATCCTTTCTTAGTAGGAGGCCCAAAACCTGTCTAATCCTTTTTATCTTCATCAGCAGCGACTTTTCCCACCACAGTCTGCTATGTATAACACTTCAGATAACGAAGCAGTCGATGTATGCATGCAACAAGACTTGGACGGTATTTGGAGTTGACCCAGTCGATGGGTAGTGTCATTTAAATTACACAAGTAGCAGGCAATAACACTAAAACCGAGTCCAAGCACTTCCCACAATCTTCAAATCCATTCCCATAACGGTCTAGGGCCTCATCATTGACCAGGATTCCTAACCTGCATAAAAACAATGCAGGATGTTCCACAATGAACGATTTGTCTTCATAAGCCATACAGTCAGATTATTGATGGGATACTGGACTGAATGGCAGCAGTAACAATGAAGAAGCCTGACCTTAGAGAAAACAGCAGCTCATTGGAAGGCATTTAAAATAGTTAATGGAAAAAGGTAATAACAGATTACAGTACTGAACTGGCGTAGGGTGAACTTCCAGGGCATTAGCCAGGATCTAGTCCGGAAGGAAGGGGGAACTCTTTAACAGCGAAGTACCAGTTGGCAAGTGGGAGGTTTTTAAAAGGGTCACATCTAGAATCAGAGGGCCCAAGAGCAACAGGTTTCTGTTAGGGTGAAGTAGACATACCAAATTCTGAGAACCCTGGCTGATGACAGGTATTGAGGGAGCAGAAGAGAGTTGGAGATGCTGCCTGGACTTGACGGCCTGAGTTATAGGGGAAGGTTGGCCAGGCTGGACCTTTGTTCCCTGGAGTGCAGGAGAATGACAGGTGAAAGCAGAGAAATTTATGAAATTATGAGGGCTATAGCTAGGGAGGACAGTAATTCTCTCTTCTTGAGGGTCAGGGACTCCAAAACGAAAAGGGACAGATACAAGACATGACGAAAATAATTTAAAAGAAATCTGAGAGGTAACTTCTTTACACATAAGGTAGTGAAGACCTGGAATGAGCTGACAGAGGAGGAGGTCAAAGCGGATACAACTGCAACATTTAATTAGCACTGAGATATACAGACAGAGGGGAAGGGCTTGGAAGGTTATGGGCTGAACAGAGACCACTGGAACTAGCAGACAGATGGGCAAAAGGACCTGTTCAATGTCATATTACTATCAGACTCTACCTCCTGCAAACCACCAATGCAGCATATACCAGTAGGGTAAGGAACAGAACCCCACCCCTAAATCCCTAATACTCAGGAAAATTAAAGCAGAACATATGTGAGAGGACTACTGTTTAAAGGATCCTCCAAGTCATATACTATCCTCAATTACCATTCCTTCATCCTTGCAAAGTCCTGCAATGCCCCGTCCAACAACATGATACCACACAGACAGGTTGTTTCTGGAGACTCGTTCATTATCATGTTCCCAACAGCACTCAAGGCTAGACAAAATAAAAGTGCTGATAAAATTTAAGGTTAAAATTAGCTCTGTCACATGTACATGGAAACATACAGTGTAATGTGCTGTTTGTGATGCCAGTACCCCCATCTCCCAAGGAAGAACAAAAACAGTATATTTGAGAGGAAAATACTTTGCTAGACTCTGTATGTATTTGTGGGTCAATTAAGAGAAGAACACGACATACTTACAGGCTGTCCTGTAGAAACAGTGGCTCCATTATATTCACAGTCCTGAGGATTCTTCTCACTACCTTTCTGATTCTTAACTTTCTTCTCAGCTGTTAACATACGTGAAATTCACAATTAGTCTGTTTGCACCAGATACTGTTAACAACACGATGTTCCTAAGTTTGCCTTTTGAACCATGTGGACTTAGCTAATCACAACTTAGCAATTCATGGTTCCAGAAAGTTGACACATAAGGACCTTCACTTTCACATTAGCAACCAGATTTCAAAATGTGTGCACACGGGCAAATTCTGATCAACACACACAAAATGCTGGAGGAACTCAGCAGGTCACTCAGCAGCTATGGAAATGACTTAACCCTAGCCTTATCACAGGACAATTTATGAAGACCAATCAACCTACAAACCGGTACGTCTTTGAACTGTGGGAGGAAACCTATGCAGTCACAGCAAAAACATACAAACTCCTTACAGGCAGTGACGGGACTTGAACCTGGGCTGCCTGTACGTAAAACATTTGTAGACTGTAGGAAAGGGAAACTAGAGGTCCATGAGCCAGTCCTCATCGATCAGAGGTAGAGAGGGGGAACACTTTAATACCTGGATATTACTACTTCAGAGGACCTGTCCTGGATCCAGCATATAAATACAATTGCGAAGAAAGTACAGGAGTGCCTCTACTTCCTTAGCAGTTCACAGAAAAATGAATCTCAGGGTCGTATGTGGAGACATACATATGCTCTGATAATAAAATTTTCTTTGTACTTTGTTGTGCTAACTACTACACTACATGCAAATATCACTCAAAAACTTGTTATTCTGAAGACATCAGGACTTGGCCTAATTCTTAAAAAGCTTAATTAAGAGGATGAATTCATAAAAAGACAAATAATTCTCACAACTTTGGCATGTTTGTGTAGATTGTCGGCATATTATTGGCTACTAAAGTTCAGAGGCTTATGTACATTGAAAGCTTGTGGGCAGGCACTAAAAGTTAACAAAAGAGAACTATTTTTGACTTCAATTAGCCACGTAGCACAAGGTACCCACTAACTCACTAGTGAGCATTTATTATCATGACTAATAGAATGTACCAGCTCAATTCACCTTAACGAGTATAGTACAATGACAGGCAGCACTGCTGCCTCATAGCTTCAGTGACCACAGTTCAATTCTGACCTCAGCAGCCATCTGTGCACTGAGATCGTAAGAAGCAATGAAATTGATCTTTTTAACATCATAAACCAGCCGGTTGTTATGTCTCCAGCTCGCTGTGAAAATGGGGGAGGGGGGGGAAGAGGGAGAAAAATATTTGGGTTGCTGAATAGCGGATGAATTACGATAGTCTTTAGGGTAACTGCCAGGTCTGTGTCTTTGCTATTGCTTAGCTCACACTTGTGCTCTGTAGCAGGTGCACTTTTTGTTTTGCCGGAGGGGGGACTTCGGGGGTTCTCATGTTTAATTGTCATTCATTCTTGGGGCACTTCTCTGTTCTCGTGGATGTTTTGTGAAGAAAAAGCATTTCAGCATGTATATTGTATACATTTCTGACATTAAATTGAACCTTTGAAGCTTTGAGTTTATTGTCATATGCATAAATACATATGTGCAAAGGTACAGTACAGAGGTAGGATAATTTGGTCAAACCTTTCACAGATCTGACATTGGCCTAACATATTGAATGGCGTCTATTATTCGGTTTGTCTGGTCTCAATGCTTCTTCAGTTCCTTTCTACGTTTGTGCAAAGTTTACACATCTTAGCAAAATGACATGCTTGCAGTGAATAATTCGGTAAACAATTCCATCTCATATCTCTTCACAGAGCTGTTTTTAGCACTCTGGATTGAAAAGTTTACACAATGCAATCAACGACAAATACTGCAAACCATCACAGGTGAATATTTACAGCATTACTAGATTAACTAAATTTAACACAGCTATTTTATCTAGTTTGGTCTTTAACTCTTTAAGAATTAAAATTAACAAATGCTCATAGGCAGTATACCTGAGAGGACTGAAATTATTTTTAACAATGCCTTGTGCTTTTTCATCAGCAGCTTCTTCTCCATACACAGTTTGCGGCTTTGTTGACACAAATTATGGATTTCGTTGATGCTCTGTCAGGAATCAACAAAATGATGTAATCAAAAGCTTGGTATTAACACTGCTGTACATCAGTACAAGCCACAACAAAAAAAAGTTATAACAATATAAAATGTTGTAAATATCCATAAATTTACATCATTTTAATATTCATAAAATTCAGTGTTTTTCTGGCAGCATGTCATTAATAACATGTAGATTGCCAGACTCTGGACAGTATGTGAACCGTATCAGATCAATTGCAAGAATACAAGTGTGCATGCAGCCAATTGATCATGTGGTGAATCGACTGGGCCTTCCACATGCGGGAGACCCTCTTTTTGGTGCAGGCTTTCGAGTGCTTTATGTTTTGGTCTCGGTGAGCTTGGGTTCATTACAAGTTGCCCAGCGTGTACCATTATCAATATAACTCAGTAAAATCATTTAATCATACTACTCTGTTGTCATTCTTGCTTCGTACATAGTGAAATCAGTGCAGCAGCAGATTCTGAAACACTCCAACCAGCATCTGTATCAACACAACTTTCTGGCATTTTTGCCTACCAATCAATGTTATCAGCAAATATTCATCAGGAACAAGTGAGTACCACGTGGTGTTTTCTTTCCATCGCTCCTGCAGCTCCTTTGACTTTTTAGTAAGGTTGGTATACATACTTTATTTTTTCTTATGGAAGGTACAAGAGTAACTCCAAATATCCAGACAGACTGTATCACGGCAGCTATGGAAACATGCCCAAGAACGACAAAAAGTAGTGGATACAGCCCTGCCCATCACAGTAAAAGCCCATCCACGAGGAACATTGCTACAAGACAGCAGCATCTATCAAGGACCCCCACCGTCCAGGCTGTGCTCTCTTCTTGCTGCTGCCATTGGGATGGCAAAGCAGGACCCTCAGGTGCCAGTTTGCCCTCTCTTACACATTGATTGTTTGTCAGTGTTTGTGTAGTTTTTCATTGAATCTATTATATTTCTTTGTTCTGTGAATGTCTGCAAGAAAATGAATCTCAAGATTGCATATGGTGATTATAAATTTACACTGATAATAAATTTACTTTGAACTATGAAGCATCAATTATGCAATTATCTGTTGGAACTTCTATTTCTACAGAAAACTAAATTTAGATATGAAGGGAATAAAGGAGTATGAAGTTTCTACAGGAAAATGCACTGAGGCATAAGCTGAAGCAGACACAAGGAACCAACTGGCCCAGCCCTAATTCTATACATTGTATACCCTACAGAAAATAAAACACCACGGCTGGCTGTGCCTGTGTGTGTATACACAAAGAGGCAGTGTCCTACTTGCAGAATGAAATGCTCATTGTTATGTCAGTAGACAGTGCCAATAGTTCACTGCTTTGTTTTAATTGGTTTATTCTGGGTCACAGGATGCCAACTCTTGGGTTCCCTTAAACACACCAGGGGCACACTCCCCATGTTGTGAAGCTGGTCAGGTCCTCCTCTGCTAAACTCCCTGAGATCTGGTTCCCTATGCTCTCTCTAAATTAATCAGGTTCACTGTCTAAGTTATACTACTTTAAAAAGTATTAATCAATATCCAACAGTCTCAAACATCTACAGTACCTATAAAACATATTCACCCCCCCACCAGAAGTTTTCATATTTTATTGTTTTACAATAATGAATCACACTGGATTTAATTTTTTGACACTGATCAAAAAAACACTGAAAAAGATACTTTCATGTCAAAGTGAAAACAGATACTCTACAAAATGATCTAAATTAATAACAAATATAAAACAATTGATTTGCACCCCCTCCCCTTAATATAACACACCAAATCATCACTGGTGCATCCAACTGGTTTAGAAGTCACATAATTAGTTAAAGGGGGATCTATTTTTGGAGACCTGTGTGCAGTCAAGGTGTTTCAATTGATTGCAGTAAAAATACACCAGTATCTGGAAGGTCCAACTACTGGCGAGTCAGTATCCTGGCAAAAACTACAGCATAAAAACAAAAGAACACTCCAAGCAATTCTATGAAAAGGTTATTGAAAAGCACAAGTCAGGAGATAGATACAAGAAAATTTCCAAGTCACTGAATATCTATTAGAGTAAGAAATGGAAAGAATAGGGCACAGCTGTAAATCACCTACAGCAGGCCATTCTCAGAAACTGAGTGACTGTGCAAGAAGATGACTAGTAAGGGAAGCCCCATGTTGCCGGCCTCAGTGGCAGAGATGGGAGAGACTGCGCATACAACAGCTGCTGCCCAGGTGCTTCAACAGTCACAGTTTTATACCAGAGTGGCAAAGAGAAAAAAAGAACTCACATGAAATCTTGGCTAGAGTTTGGCAGAAGGCACGTGGGAGACTCTGAAGTCAGCTGGAAGGTTCTATAGTCTGATGAAACCAAAATTGAGCTTTATGGCCAGACTAAATGTCATGTTTGGCACACATCATCAAAAACACACCATCCCTACTGTGAAGCATGGTGGTGGCTGCATCATGCTGTGGGGATGTTTCACTGCAGCAGACACTGGAAGGCTCGTGAAGGTAGAAGATAAAATGAATGCAACAAAATACAGGGAAATCCTGAAGGAAAACCTGATGCAGTCTGCAAGAGAACTGCGACTTGGGCGAAGATTTGTTTTCCAGCAAGACAATGACTTCAAGCAAAAAGCTAAAGCTACATAGGAATGGTTTAAATACAACAAAGTTAATGTCCTGGAGTGGCCAAGTTGGAGCCCAGACCTTAATTCAATTGAGAATTTTTGGATGGACTTGAAAAGGGTTGTTCACTCACAATCCCCATGCAATCTGACAGAGAGCTACCTATGCAGGCTCAGGGCTGAAATTGTTGCCAAAGGTGCGTCTACTAAATACTGACTTGAAGGAGGTGAATACTTATGCAATCAATTATCTTGTTTTATATTTGTTATTAATTTAGACCACTTTGTACAGATCAGTTTTCACTTTGACACGAAAGCGTCTTCTAGTGACAAAAAAAGCCAAATTAAATCCAGTGATTCAATGTTGTAAGAAAATAAAACATGAAAACTTCCAAGGGTGGAAGGGAAATAGTTTTTATTGGCACTGAATCAATCTAGTACCAAGTATGCTGGATTTACGGTTTACTGTATTGTAAACAGCATTCACATAATTAGTACAACTTGGAGACAGAATCCAACTTCAAAAACAAGTCTGAAACTAACCGAGGTTGTAATTTACAAGTCAGTTTACATTAACAATGAGATGTTACAAAAAAGTTTGTTGAGTGTAAATAAAATGTGGGTGATCTAAATGCATTGATTCTGAGGCATGGTGAAACAGTCTGTGGTTTCAAGGAGGGAAGGAGGTGATCACAGTGAGTCCAGAGTCCAGCAATCTACACTGAGGTTTGTATGAGAAGTTTTCCCTTTGGCAGCTTGGAACTGAAAAAAAAAAAGCGTGCAAGTTATAGTACTGAACCCCACCCAGCTGGCATTGAACCCAACCTAGTTGAGTCTGTGTGGTAAACAAAAGGAAGACAAATAACACAGATGCAAATATTATTTTCTAGGTACAATAAATCTTAGTGACTATGGGAAAAGGAATGGCCATCAGCTTCAGCATGTGAGGGTCACACGAGAAAATAATAAAAAAAAGAAACTTTACATAATTCAGGGTTCAAAGAGCAGATACTAGAAAGATACAAAAACAAGAAGGTTGTTTTCACAAATGATAACAACTTCCCAAATATTGATTGCTGTCTCCTTAGTGCAAAAGGTTTAACTGGGTAGAATCAATTAGATGTGTCAGGACCATTTCCTAACACAGTATGCAGACAAGTAGACTACAGAAGAGGCCACACTGGATCTAGTATTAGGCAGTGAACCTGGGCAGGTGACAGATCCTCAGTAGGCAACAACAGAGATAGGGAGCAACACAACTCCCTGACCTTTAGCATAGCCATGGACAAGGATATGAGCAAATGAAATGGGAAAATATTTTATCAGGGGAGGGTGAATTATGATGTTGATAAACCAGAAATATAAATTGGAAAATGATGTTTACAGGGAAATGCCCAGCAGAAATCTGGAAGCTGTTTAGGGACACTTGCTTGAGGATTTGGACAGGTGTGTTTGGCTGAGAGAGAAAAAAAGATGGTAAAGGAACCATAGTTGATAAGAGAAGTGGAATGTTTATTCAAGAGGAGAAAGAAAGCATACTTAAGGTTAAAGAAGCAAAAATCAGACAGGGCTCTTGAGGTTTATAAGATAGCCAGGAAGGAGATTAAGAGACTGAGTAAAGATTAAGGGCACATGAGAAAACCTTGACAAGCAGGATTAAGGAAAACCCCAAGGTGTTCAACACATATGTGAAGAGCAGGAGGATATCTAGTGTGAGGGGAGAAAACATGCTTGTAAGTGGAAGAGGTGGGGGTTCTTAATGAATACCTTGCTTCAATGTCTACCAGGAACTTTGACAAATGTGAGGTCACATGTTGGAGGATGTTAACATTAAGAAAGAGGTACTGTTCGAGCTTCTGAGAAATATTAGCATAGACAAGTCCCCAAGGCTGGATGGGATATATCCCAGGTTACTACTGGAAGCAAGGGGAGAGATTGCTGGGGCACTGACAATGATTGTTGCATGGAAGATGACAAATGTTGTTCAAGATAATCCTGGCAATTAGAGACCAGTGACTCTTACATCAGTGGTGGGCAAACTATTGAAGAAGATTCTTATGGACAGGATTTACAAGCACGTGGAGAAGCATAGCTTTATTAGGGATAGTCAAGATAGCATTGTAAAGGGCCTAACAAATTGGTGACAAAACAAACTGATGAAGGAAGAGCAATGGATTTTTTTTAAAAATTGAGATTCAGCACGAAGTAGGCCCTTCTAGACCATTTGAGTCTCACCGCGCAGCAACCCCTGATTTACTCGTAACCTAATCATGGGACAACTTACAACGACCAATTTGGCCTACCAACCGGTACACCTTTGGACTGTGGGAGAAAACCCACACGGTCACGGAGAGAATGTACAAACTCCTTACAGGCAGTGGTGGGAATCGAACCCGGGTTGCCTGTACTATAAAGTGTTGTGCTAATCACTATACGGCCGTACGTTGTATGTACCGTGTGGTGTATGTGGATTTTAGTAAGGAGTTTGACAGGATATGTTCATTTAGAAAGTCATGAGTCATGGGATCCAGGGAAATTTGGCTATAGGGATTCAGAATTGACTTGTCCACCGAAGGCAGAGGGTGATAGTAGATGGAACATATTCTGTCTGGATGTCAGTGACAAGTAGTGCTCTGCATAATCTGTTGTGTGATTTTTTAAATATAAATTACATGGTTGAGAAATTGGAAGGGTGGGTTAGTAAGTTTGCAGATGACACAAAGGTTGGAGGTGTTGAAGATCACAACTGGACACAGAGTTGGGTGGAGATGTAGCAGATGGAATTCAATGCTGAAAAATGTGAAGTGATATACTGTGAAAGATCAAACTTGAACACAAGAAATCTTGCAGATGCTGGAAATCCAGAGCAACACACACACACGAGGTAGCATACTGGTTAGCACGGCACTACTACAGCTTAGAGTGTTCCAGAGATCAGAATTGGGTTCTCCAGTTTACTCCCAAAGTCTAAAGACTTATTGAGTAGGTTAAATGGTCATTGTAAATTGTCCTGTGATTAGGGTGAATCGAGGATTGCCAGTGTGGCATGGCCTCGAAGGGTCCAATCTGCACTGTATCGTTAAATAAAAAATAAACCCATTTCATCAGGACTGGAAAGGAAGGAGGAAGATACAAAAATGAAAAGGTGGGGCAAGAGGTGAACTAGGCAAGTTAGAAAGCAATAGGTGAAGACATGTGAGTGGGGAGATGAAGAAGCTGGGAGGTGGGTAAGTGGAAAAGCAAAGTCTGAAGAAGGAATCTGACAGAAAAGGTGAGTGGACCATGGGATAAAGGGAAGGTGTGTGGGGGGTGGGTGGAGGAAAGAGGGGGGTACTGGGGCGGGTGAGGAGAAGAGGCAAGAAACCAGAGTGCAGAAATGAAGGGGGGGGGGGGGAAGGAAGGGGGACGGGAAAAAATTACCAGAAGTTAGAGAAATCAATGTTCATGCCATCAGGATGGAGGCTACCGAGAAGAAATATGAAGCGTTGCTCCTCTAACGTGAGAGTGGCAGAAGAGGAGGCCATGGACCGACATGTCAGAAGGGGGATAAAGATCAAAATGGTTGGCCACTGGGAAATTATGCTTTTCGTGGATGGAGCTAAGATGCTTGTCAAAACAGTCCCCCAATCTATGCTGGGTCTCAGCAATGTAGAGGAGGCTGTATTAGGAGCACCAGATACAGGAGGTGACAATGACAGATTCACAGGTGAAGTGCTGCCTCAGCTACAAGGACTGCTTGGGGTTCTGAATGGGCAGGTGTAGCACTTCTACCGCTTGCAGGGCGATGTGCCAGGAGAGAGATTGGTAGGGAGGGACAAATGGACAAGGAAATCACAGAGCGAGCAATCGCTCCTGAAAGAGGGAAGTGGGGGAGGTAAAAATGTGAACTGAGAAAAGGGAATGGTATTTTTACCGGAGACAGGGTGGGAAAAGATATAGTTAAAACAGCCATGGGAATTAAAGGGTTTATAAAAGATGTTGGTAGACAGCTTATCTTCAGCGATGGAGGCTGAGAGAATGAGAAAGGGGAGAGTGGTGTCATAAGTGGACACCAGAAAGTGAATTTAAGAGAAGGCTGGCAGATTGGAGGCAAAGTTGATAAAATTGATGAGCTTAGCCTGAGTGCAAGAAGCAGCTCCTATACAGCGCAGACAGATCTGGGAGCATTTCCAGGGAAGGCTTGGAACATGGACTGTTCTACGTAGCCAATGCAAAGGCACATAACTGGGGCCGATGACTACACCCCGAGTTTGAAGAAAGAGAAATTGTTGAGGGCGAGGAGCAGTTCCACCAGATGGAGGAGAGTGATGATGATGGGGAACTGGTCGAGTCTGCTGTCAAGGAAAAAGCAGAGAACTTTAAGGCCTTCTTGCCGGGGGATTGAAGTGTACAGGGATTGGACATCAATGGTGAAAATGAGGCAATCAGGGCCAGGGAATTGAAACTTGTTGAGGAGATCGACAGCATATTGCGCATATGCGCACGTAAGAGGGAAGGAACTGAACCAGGGCGAGGCGGGGGGGGGGGGGGGGAGGAGGGATAGGAGGGGAAGAAAAGTGAGTGGAGCAGGAGTAGGCAGAAATCTGAAGGAGTACAGGGTTAATGGCAGGATTCTTAGCAGTGCAGAGAAATAGAGAGATCTTAGGATTCAAGTCTATAGATCTCTCAAATTTGCCAGGCAAGTCAATAGGATGGTTAAGAAGGATTATATGCTGGCCTTCATTAGTAAGGGGAATGAGTTGAAGAGACACAAGGTAACGTTGCGCCTATACAAAACTCCAGTAGACCACAGAACAGCATTACAGTCAGTTTTGGCACCCTCACTATAGAAAGGATGTGGAAACTTTAGAGAGGGTGCAGAGGAGATTTACCAGGCTACTGGCTGGATTACAGGATGTCTTATGAAGATGGGTTGAGCAAGCTAGGGCTTTTCTCTTTGGAGGGACAGAAGATAAGAGATGACCTGACACAGCTGTATAAGATTATGAGAGACAGAGTGGACAGCCAGCATCTTTTTTACCCCCCAGGTAATTTCAGAGGTACTTTTTTTTTTACTATTATAACAAGAGTGGTGGGCGCCTGGAATACACTGCCTGGGGTGGTGGTAGAGAATGATACAATAGAGACTTTTAGATAGGCTCATGCATATAAGAAAAACAGAAGGTAATGGACAGTGTAGGAGGTAAGAGTTAGATTGACAGTGGAATAGGTTTATATAGGTCAGCACATCATGGGCTGAACATCCTATACAGTGCTGTACAGTTCCATTTTCATAAAATGGGTACAGATTTTGTTGCCTCGCCCCATTGCCTTTGGGGATCAGATATTTTAATGCATTATCTTCCTTTGACAGTGGGTCACAGTGCACAGTACAGCAGGAATAAAAAGCTCTTTACTTCTATGATTTCTTCATTACCAAGATGGAACATACACCTGAAGGGAACAGTAACTGTTAAGATTCTTAGCTAGTCAAAGAAATAAAGTCATAGAAATTCTTTAGCCAACCTCAATGAGGATGGCACGCTTTGAAACTCTCTCATCCTGAAACAGCAGCTCCCTCAGCTCGTTGAAACGTTTCTGCATCTGCTTGCGCCATTCTCGCTCTCTCAGGGTGTGCAGCAGTGGATTCTTCCTAGTCTTCCGTAGGTCAGACACAATGCCACTCTTTAAAATAAACTACAACACACGTTGCACAGTAATGTAAGATCACATCCATAGGCAATGCCTGTTATTGCTTCTAAAGATAACATGCTGCATAGAAAGATCAAACTTTTGTTGAACTGCAGAGATTAAACAGCCAGGACACCAACATGAGCACACTCAAAGTACTGAATGAAGATCTGAATCTTAAAGATGATTTGGGAGACAGCTTTTTCCGCACAGGGGGTGGTAAACATCTGGAATGAGCTGGTGAAGGCAGGTACAATCGCAATGTTTAAGACACATTTGTACAGGTACTTGGAAAAGAAAAGTATAGAGGAAAACACAAGAGACTACAAATGTTGGAGCAAAGAAATTGCTGGAAGAACTGAACAAGTCACACAGTATCTGCAGAGGCAAAGAGACATTTGACGTTTCATATTGAGATCATGCAGGAGGACAGCCTGGAAGGCCTAGAGGGATATACGCCTGACATGGGCAAATGAGAGCGGTAAATAAATATGGTTAATATAAGACCATTCGGCAGAGGAGCAGAATGAGGCCATTCAGAAGAATATGGAGTCTGCTCCGCCATTCCATTACATCTTGTTATCCCTCTCAACCCCATTTTCCTGCCTTCTCCCTGTAACCTTTCATGCCCTTACTAATCAAAGAAGATATTAACCTCCACTTTAAGTATACCCACTGATGGCCTCCACAGCCATACATCATAATGAATTCCACAGATTAACCACCCTCTGGCTAAAGAAATTCCTCCTCATCTATGTTCTAAAGGAACATCCTTGTATTTTGATGCTGCGCCCCCTGGTCCTAGCCTCCTCCATTATAGGAAACATCCTCTCCATATGCACTCTATCTAGGGCCTAGGCTTTTCAATATTTGATAGGTTTCAGTAAGATACTCTCTTATTCTTATATACTTCAGGGGTTTCAGGCCCAGAGCGATCAAATGTTCCTCACATTAACCCTTTCATTCCTAGCATGTTGGGATCATTCTCATGAACTTCATATGGACCATCTCGAATGCCAACACATCCTTCCTGAGATAGAGGACCTAAATAAACCTACTCCAATACTTCAAGTATGTGATGTGGGCTGATAAGCCCCACTTCTTTGCTGTATACTACAATAATTCAAATGATTTACAATCTGCACTGATTTCAAACTGAGGTTATTTTAATTTCACACAAAATCTTTTGCTGCCCTGTGTAGATTAGGGGACCACTCTCCGTTCCACCTGTAAAAAGCAGTTTCCCAGTGGCCAACCATTTTAATTTCTATCCTTATTCCCATTCTGATGTTGGTCCATGTCCTACTTTTCTGCCACACTGAGGGCAGGTTGGAGGAGCAACACCTCACATTCCATATGGGTAGTCTTTAACCTGAAGATTTCTCCAACTTTCAGCAATTTTTTTCTATCCTCCTCGTTCCATAATTCCACACTCTGGAACCTTATAATTTCTCCTCACCTGCCCATCACCTCCCCTGGTGCCTCTTCCTCCTGCCCTTTCTTCCATTATCCACTTTCCTCTCCCATCAAGTTCCTTCTTCTCCAGCCCTTTACCTTTTCCAACTATCACTTCTCAGCTTTTTATTTCATCCCCCTCCTCCCAACTACCAGGCTTCACCTATCTAGCTTTCAGTTCTAATGAAGGGCCTCGGCCCAAAATGTCAATTGTATATTCATTTCAGTATATGCTGCCTGACCTGCCGAGCTCCTCCAGCATTTTGTGTGTGTTGCAATGGATGTCCAGCATCTGCAGAATTTCGTGTCTTTATAATCTGCTGCCCAATAAAAAAAAACACACAGTGAATTGTTGTCAAGAAAATCCACAGCTACTGGAACTTTTATTTATTAGACAATACAAAAAGTGTATTTTTTAGTAAAGTAATAATTTTCACAACCAGCAATTGTTCAGATCTTATATGTATGGTTGGCTCCCAAGACCTTAAAAGTATTTAGATAATGAAAAACCTACAAATGCGTTTGAACTTATTGTCACAATATGTATGTAGCAGGTGGCAAAACAGTAATGAGAGCACAAAGACCACAAAAAGAACGAAGGGGCAGGTTAGTTTACAAAAGGCTTTGCAGAAGTGTGGCATCTTCTGCAATAATTCTCTGCCAAATGATCAACCACCTTGGCAGTTGCTGAGGAACTCTGAGTTCCTAGTAGGATGAATGGATGCATATGGATCTGTAAGCTCTGCCAAGGTGCTGGAGATCAGCATGACAAGAGGTTTTCTTTCCCACCATTTTCCCTGGCCCATGCAGGCCCCAGAGGAGACCAAGGTCTCTCAGCGCCTTCCTGGATACTTTTATTCCATTCTCTGATTGAGCCAAGAATGTTTTTTGCAAGGATGTTCTGAGACAATGCTCGACATATCTGACTTCACTATGACAAACCTCAATGGAGTGTAGTTGTTTCCAGTATTTGGTGTCAGGTATTCAAATGATACGGCCTGCCCACTGAAGGATGGCTTAGTGTAACTAGGTTCTCAGTGTTGGGGGTGCTGGCCTGGGGAGGTTACTGATATAACGCTCACTTTTCCTGTCAGTGGTCTTGGGATATTTTACACAGACAGTCTTGATGAGTTTTGGGTAGCTACTGTCAGGAGCACACATCTATCTATTTAGTTATTTGGCTATACAGTGCAGAGTAGGCTCTTTGAGCCAGATTAACCCTAACCAAATCATTGAATAGTTTACAATGGCCATTTGACCTGCCTGGTACATCTTTGGACTGTGGGAAGAAACATGAGCACCTGGAGGAAACCCACACATTCCAATGGGAGGACGCACAGAGAGTGTTGGAATTGAACTCCGAACCTCTACGCTACGAAGTTAAGGGAGCGAAGTTTAGGGGAGACATCAGGGGTAAGTTTTTTTTTTTTACACAGAGGGTTGTGGGTGCCTGGAATGACTTGCCAGGGATGGTGATGGAGGCTAAAACATTAGGGGTATTTAAGAGCCTCTTGGACAGTCACATGGATGAAAGAGAAATAGAGGGTTACAGGGTAGTGTGGGTTTAGTACATTTTTTTAAAAAAGGAATATATGGGTCAGCACAACATCGAGGGCCAAAGGGCCTGGACTGTGCTGTAGTATTCTAGTGTCTAGTACCATTATGTCTTCGAAACTACTGGAGGATACGACTCCAAATAATAAGATTCACTGAAATGTGAAAGAGGCTGGCCACTGGGTTTATACCAGCTGGATAAGGGTAATATTCTCCAATATTTTATGATTTCATCATTCTATTTTCAAGACACTTTATAAAATAAGCATCTTACTAGAACAGCCACAACTTAAATAAATACAGGACATGATTAAATCAACACTATCGGGGCTTACCCTTTTCTTGCGTGGAACCTTGTGCGATTGTGAATAATTATGAAAATGCCACCTAAACAAAATAAATGTTAATTGATTACAATGCACAATTATGGAGCACAGAGTCATAGAGCCACGGAAGACTACAACACAGAAACAGGCCCTTAAACCCATCTAGTGTATGCTGAACCATTAATCTGCCTAGTCCCACTGACCTGCACCCACAACGGAAGTGTCTGTGTGGGACAAGACAAATCACTGTGCCAAGTGATTATTTGATTGACACTGGACAGTTACAAATGGAAGCATACAACAGCCCCTCTGCTCCACTTTTTGTCCCTGGAACCATATTCCTATTCTCATTTAAAATTTCTGCATCCTAATACAACAGACCTGTTCTCCTGTCCTGTATCTGCCATCATATAACTACGTTACCAATTACTTTTGCCGTGCAAAATAGCCAGTAATCTAGAAATTAGGAACACACACAAAACGCTGAAGGAACTTAGCATGCCAGACAGCATTTACAGAAAAAAGTAAACAGTCAATGCTTTTCACCGAGGCTCTTCATCAGGACGGAAACTCGGACATTTGGAAGAAATTAACTGTGTGCCACATTTAGTGCTGCCATGCATCAAATGACATCAATCCTCTTACAAGGGAGACATGTATCTGTAATTCTGAGCAAAGGAAGTTGTTATTTACATGTGGAAACCAGGTTTCTCATACAGTTACTTGGGCTGACATCTCACTCAACGAAGTCACATTACTTAGCTTCACTTCCCACAACAGCAACTCTCTGACGTAACCCCATCACTCCAAGCCATGATTGGACCCTCAAAGTCCCGCTCCCGACATTCATTCACTTCCTACCCATAAATCTGAGCTGATTCATATACCATCATATACGAGCTCTGTGTCACTTGAAGGGAAATTTGCAAAGCTAATTCAGTTGCAAGTGACTCCTTGGCGCAGACATATCGGTGCCGCGACCTTATGAAGAAGCCCTTTAAAGGGGCACATCTTCACCATGACTTTTTCCAAGAACAAAGCTGTAAATGCATACACTTGATTTAGATAGATAGATATACTTTATTAATCCTGAGGGAAACTTGTTTCAAAACTTTTTCTAGAAAACAGAATGATAGCAATTGTTAGAATCTTTGCACTGACCTGGGAGGTGCACATAATTTCTCACACACTGAGAGGTCATAATTTACTTCATCATCCTCCATCTCAAAATCCACATTTTCACTCTCCGAATGAGTCTGTAGGGATAGTAATAATGATTAGGGTTACTGTATTAATAATAGTTGGAATTATCCACAACCAACTTACCCAACCAACACTTTACAGATGGACAAGTGCTCTATCCACAGCAGCTCCCTCCAAAGCAAAACTTCCTCCAGCACCCACATACACATTGGTCTAATAGGATGACATTATAACCTGTGCCAATCCCTTCAATCTTTGGAATTTGTTGCAATGAAAGCTGCAAACATTTGCCTGCATTAGACTGAGCACAAACTTAAAAAGTAAGGTGGTTATACATTCTGAAAACACTAGCTGGAACAGTCTGTGCATTTGTTTATGCCATGCTATAGGAAAATTGTGACTGCATTAGAGAGGATGCAGTTTTACTAGGAGCTTGGCTGGGGTGGGTGTCAGTTATAGAGAGAAACTGGATAGGTTGGGTGTTTTCTCCCAGGAGTGCTGGGGGCAGAGGGAACGTGATAGGGGTTTACAAATTTATGGGTATAGGTATGGTTTGTTTGTTATGTGGCAAATTTTTTCTGCAGAAGTGGTTCTGCCTTCTTCTGGGCAGAGTGTTTACAAGATTGTAATTGTTATATGGTTATAAGACAGGTGACCCCACCCATTATCAGTACTCTTCAGAGAACAGCTAGGTAGATAGCAAGAAATACTTCCTGCAACACAGATGTCTCATAGGTTTTGGATAAAGGATGGGATTTCAAGAGGATTTATTTTTCAGCCAAAAGATTGGTATCTGAAAAGCACTGCCTTGGGGGTAGAGGAGGCAGGAATTCCTTAACCTCTACAGCTATTCTGACAAGGACTTGAATCACAAAGGCAAAGGTGTCTATGGAACAAGTGCTGATTGAATGAGATGAGTACATTACAACCCGGGCCAATCCTCTTCCATGACATTAGGGAGCTCTGGAACCCTAGCTGAGACCAGAGCACCCCCTTCCGTCTGCATGCCTCAGGTTTCTTGGTCAGCACTAACATGGTGGGCTCCGGTTCTGGGTTATATGACTGAATGAAAATAAACCTACTCCTGGATATTTTTAAGCAGATTCATTTCAACAGCATCCCAATACATACCAATATTTCCACATCAATTTCATTTACTTCATCCATATTTAAGTCGAAATCAGAATGACTGCCAAAATCAGAGCTGCCAATAGGCGATGCTTTCCCTACAGAGAAGAAGGCATCTTCATCTTGACCATTACAAGCCTTTTGTCTTATTGAAGAGAGGTCATAACAATCAGTGCTCATAACTTCTTGGTGACTCTCTTTGGTGTTTCCTTCCATCTTGACGGTATTTAAGCTGCTGACCTTCACTTCATCTTGCTCCCATTGAATTCCTTTATCACTCTGACGTTCTGACATGCTATCGTTTATTACCACAGCTTCAGAAGGATCACTGTTTTTAAGCCACTGAGTATCAGATGGTTTCTGAAAGGTTAATGCCTGTACGTCAGAGGTTCCCTTTGCACTGAAATGTCCATCATCTGTCTGTTCCTGAAGTACTTCAGATCTCAAACCTACAAAAGGAAGCAGCTGATCAGATCATCAGAACTGACCCTTGCATAATGGTTGTGGAGCACTTCAGATGGCAGGTAAAAGTCCACCACACTACCATGCATGTAACAATTAGGCCATTTAAAGTTTTACATGACCCAGCTGCTTTGTGATCACATCATTCCACACCTGCATCTGAAAGTTTCAAACAGTTGGGATGAGATTTGAATGCATAGTTTTGAATTTCAAGGCCATTAGTACATGTTACTCTTTCAAGAGGACCACAACCTTGTCGTGGTTTGGAGGCTTGCGTGCCTCAATGAGCCAGAGAGCTATATTGGCAGGACTTTGTGCTTTGGCTCTTGGTAAGGTCACCTATGCCAAACAGGTCAAAGACCAGGCTAAGTGTAGAGACTAGATTGAGTGGCCTACTGGTCCTCCAGGTTCAGGGGGTCAGCTCAGGGCTAATAACCCTGACAGGACAAACAAAATTATTATGAAAACATGAAGAATCCTTCTTCCTCTGAGTGTGGCAGTATTCCTGAGTCTCCATCCAGAACCTGCATGACTGACAGCAGTGAAAACTGAGGGAAAGCTACTGACATGGTGAAGGAAGCCCTGAGATGGAGGACCTTTGTTGCTGCCCTAAACACCAGTGGCATAATGGGCTTAAAAAAAAACATGTTACTGTAGCTATCCTGGATTTCCTTTCATGTCACAAAGATCGGAAAGAAGGACAAACTGTTTTCTTTCATTCTAGAACATCAATCTCTCTTCCTGCTCAAAATGGCGACTGTACTTATTTTTTCCCCTTAGATGCTCCCTGGCCTGCCAAGTTCCGCCAGCATTTTGTGTGTGTTGCCAAAATTTACATGTATGATGTCAGGTCTAGAGGACCTGAGTCATGAGGAAAGATTGAATAGGTTAGGACCGTATTCTTTAGAACAAGAAGACAGAGGAGATTTGATAGATACACACAAAATTATGAGGGCTGTAGATTGGGAAATGCAAACACAGTTGTTCCACTGAGGCTGTGTGTGGTATTACAACCAGAGGCTATGGCATAAGGGTGAAACGTGAAAAGCTTAAGGGGAAACTTCTTCAATCAGAAGGTCGTGAGAATTTCGAATGAGCTGCCAGCACAAGTGGTCCATGCGAGCTCGATTTCAACGTTTAAGAGAAGTTTGGATAGGTACATGGATGGTAGGGGTATGGAGGGCCACGGTCCAGGTGCAGGTCGCTGAGAGTAAGTAGTTTAAACGGTTTTGGCATGGACGAGATGGGCCAAATGGCTTGCTTCTGTGTTCTACTTCTAAAAATAAGCTATGAACTCACTTTCAATGACTCTATAATTCATGCTCTCAAAGGTGTTTGAATGCCTGCAAGAAAATGAATCTTAGGGTAGTAACAGTAGCGCTTTTATAATAGATTTGCCTTGAACTTTGAATTCTCAAAACAAGGACTACTTCAATTTATTTCCGGCATACCAACCCCACTACAACCAAATACAAAAATCTGGTTTGTCATCACATTCATGAGAACACAACGGAGTGGTATCTTCTTCACTGACTTTGAAACTGCAGTAGCACGGGACACTTATTATGCAATCCCTCACACAATGAGAGAAGTATTGTACAGATAAAAATTACAAGAGTCTGAATTATTTCGTTACCTCACAAAGGTAATGCAAAAACCCCTCTTACTTGAAAGATGTGAAATTTCCGCTAGCAATTTACTCTGCTTTTTCATTAACAGTTCCTTTTCCATGGAGAGTTGATCTGATTGTATATCTAAGTCGCTGATTACATTAATGGCCTGTGAAGATAAAACCGAGATAACAATGCCTGATCAAGTAGTGCCAGAAATTATCCCGTCAATTCTCTGACATAATTACATCCAGATGGCAAGTCTACCCCACATGCTGGAGTAGTCCCACAAGAAAATTTGTTTTCAAAATGCTCAAACACATCTCCTCCACAATCCCCATCAGCACAGGTGCACTACAAGCTGTGTGCTCAGCCCCTTGCTCTACCTATGACTGCGTGACTAAGCACAACTCCAACGCCATATTTAAGTTTGCTGACAAAACCACTGCCATTGGACGAATCAAAGGTGGTGACAAATCAAAAAATAGGAGGGAGATTGAAAATCTGGATGAGTGGTACCACAACAACAACAACTCACTCAATGCCAGCAAAACCAACAAGCTGATTATTGACTTCAGGAGGAAAAAAAATACACAAAGGTCCATGAGCCATTTCTCATCGGTTGGGGGGGGGGGACGGGGGAATGAAAATCAAGGTGGAATGGCCTGCAATTAATTTGCTTAGTATTATTATTTCAGAGAATCTGTCCTGGGTCCAGCACACGTGTGCAATTACATAGAAAGCATGGCAGTGTCGCTACTTCATTGGAAGTTTGTGAAGATTCGGCATGAATCCTAAAACTTTGACAAACTTCTATAGATGTGTGGTGGAGAGCATATTGATTGGCTACATCATAGCTTTCTATGGAAACAGCAATGCCCTTGAATGGAAAACCCTACAAAAAGAAGTGGATACAGCTCAGCCCATCGTGGATAAAGCCCTCCACACCGAGCACATTTACATGGAGAGCTGTTGCAGGAAAGCAAGAATCATCAAGGACCCCCACCATCCAGGCCATACTCTCCTCTTGCTGCTGCCATCAGGAAGGCAGTACAGATGCCTCTGGACCCACACTAACAGGTTCAGGAAGTTATTACACCTCAACCATCACAGGCTCTCGAACCAGAAGGGATAACTTCACTCATCCCATCACTGAGCTTTTCCTACAACCTATGGACTCATTTTCAAGGACTCATCATCTCAGGTTCTCAATATTTATTGCTTATTTATCATTACTTTCCTTGTGCACGTGCACATTGGTTGTTGGTCTGTCTTGGTTGTGTGTAGTCTTTCATTGATTCTACTGTGTTTCTTGTACCTACTGTGAATGCCTGCAAGAAAATGAATTTCAGGGCTGTATACGGTGACATTTGTACTTCGGTAAATTTACTGTGAACAAGTTTGAAATATTTATATCTTTTACAACCATCGTGATATGCTATGCACTACATTGAAATTCAAAGGGAAAGCAATTGAACAGAATGACTATTTTGCCTATAGTCTGGTATATCAATTACTTAATGTTTTCCCAGTGTCTGCCATGTAGGTAACTCCAGTGAGATCAACTTTTAACCAGTTTGGGAGCAATTAGGGATAAATTCCAGGGATGCCTGTCCCCTATACGCAAAACTGTGGGAAACAGAAGACTTTACTTTTAGCAACTATGATGAAAAAGTATGCAACAACACTTTTCAGGTTGAGAGTCTTATCTGGCTGGCTGTCAGTGACTAGTGGTGATCCTTAGGAGCCAGTGTTGGGACTGCTACTTTTCACATTGTTTGTCAATGATTTGGATAGTGGCATTGAAGGTTTTGTGGCAAAGTCTGCAAATGATACGAAGATAGGTGGAGGAGTATCTAATGCTGAGAAAGCAATGCAATTGCAGCAGGACTTATTAGACAAATTGGAAGAATGAGCAAAAAAAGTGACAGATGGAATACAGTGTTGGGAAATGCATGATAATGCATTTTGGTAAAAGGAACAAAAGTGCAGACTATTATTTAAATGGGGAGAAAATTCAAACATCAGAGGTGCAGAAAGTTAATTTACAAGTTGAGTCTGCGATAAAGGCAGCAAATGCAATATTGACATTCATTTCAAGGGGAACAGAATATAAAAACAAGGAGATAATGCTGAGCCTTTATAAGACACTAGTCAGGTTGCACTTGGAGTATTATCAAGAGTTTTGGGCTCCATATCTCAGAAAGAATGTGTTGTCATTGGAGAGAATCCAGAGGAAGTTCACTAGGATGATTCTGGGAACGAAGGGATTAACATATGAGGAGCATTTGGCAGCTTTGGACCTGTACTCACTGGAATTTAGAAGAATGCCGGGGGGGGGGTGGGGGGGTGGAAGAGAGCTCATTGAACCTACCAGATGTTGATGTTTTCTATGACGGGGGTGTCCATAACTAGAAGCCACAGCCTCAAAATTGAGGGGCGACCTTTTAGAACAAATTTTTTTTTAGCTGGAGACTACCAAGTCTGTGGAATGCTCTGCCACAAACAGCTGTGAAAGCCAAGTCCGTGGGTATATTTAAAGCAAAAGTTAATTGTTTTCTGATTGGTCTGGCATCAAAGGATACAGTGAGAAGGCAGGTGTATGGGGTTGAGTGGAATCCGGGATCAGCCATGGTGGAATGGCAGAGCAGGCTCAATGGGCTGAAGGGCCTAATTCTGAGCCCATGTCTTAACTGAGGAGGCAGGACAATGGATTTCCTTCCCCAAGATGGAATTCAAAAACAATTGCCTCATGATTGTTATTTTGTTTAAATGAGGAGAGCAATGCTTCAAGGGGAGCACTCAGCCTCACAATGGAGGTATTGAATGGGAATCAGGTTTATTATTATAGACAGTTGTTGTGAAATTTATTGCTTTGCGGCAGCAGTATAGAGCAATACACAAAATATTGTAAAATACATTCAGAAATATATATTAAAATTACTTTAAATTAGTGCAAAAAGAGAACAAATGTATTGAGGTAGGATTCATTGTCTCCTCAGAAATCTAATGGTGAAGAAACGTTAAATGTGGGTCTTCAGGCTCCTCTACTTCTTCTCTGAAGTAGTAATAAGAGAGTAAGTCCTGGTGGTCTTCAATGATGGATGCTGCCTTTTTGAGGCATCGCCTTTTAAAGAAGTCTTTGATGGTGGGGAGGCTGTGCTCCTGATGGAGCTGAATAAGTTTACAACCCTCTGCAGTGAACGAGGGTTGAAGTGTCATTACAAAGACACATCACCTAGATCGGAGCTTTGCAACCTGGGTTGTTTAATGGTATTGGGCTATGGCATAAAAAAGTTGGGGAACCCCTGATCGAGATTATATGGTTTCCACCTGGCTTGCAGATTGGTCTTGGAAGGACCAATAGCACATTTAAAGAGCTGCGTTTTTTAAACACAAATATCAGCAGCTGCACGAGGCCACAGAGATCTCAGAGGAGGTTGTGGAGAACAGAAAGGCTGGTGCAAGGGATTGATTCGGAAGCAAGAATGAGAATCTTAAAATCAAAGCCTTTTTGGATCAGAAGTCAAGGTGGGAAGTGGTCTTGGCTATGATACAGATTAAAGATTAATGATTAAAAATTAGATTTATTTGACACATGTACATAGAAACAGTGAAGTATATCATTTGTGATGACCAACACAGTCTGGGAGTTATGCTGGGGGCAGCCTGCAAACCAACACAGCATGCCAACAACTCACTAACCCTAACTGTACGTCTTTGGAGTGTAGAAGGAAACCAGAACGGCTGGGGGAAACTCACAGAGAGATCGTCCAAGCAGAAACTGCATCCCAATCGGTGTTTGCTGGCCTTGTAAAGCACTGCAGTAATCACTATGCTACCGTGGCCAGTAGATAGCACGTTTATGGATTTTTTTAAAAAATAGATGTTTCCAGATGGAATAATCAGCCAGAAAACCATCGGAATGGTTAGCCAGTAAATGGAACGGGGAAATATTTATGCAGACAAACTGTGGTCTGAGTAGAATTGGATGCATTCGGAGGTGGAAATAGGTGGTCTTGATGATGGCACGGATGTGTAATGTGAAGCCTCCATTATAACCAAACAGAATGACAAGGTTGCAGTGTCAGTACCTTGTAACAAGTATGCGAAGGTGAAGTAGAGTGGATTCAATCATGTCACTACCTAGCTGGTTGGAGTTTCTGCTCAGCTAATTTTAGACTCTTGCCACACACCTCTGCAATTTGGAGGCATGGAGAACTGATGGCAAGTACAGACGGGATACATTCCACTTGGCCTATCAAGTCATTCATTCATTCATGGCTGATTTCTACTCCCTCTTAACCTCACTCTTCTTCCTTCAGCCCGTAACCTTTGACACCTTCACCACTCAAGAAACTATTGACCTCTCTGCATTAAATATACCAAATGACTTGGCCTCTATAGTCATTCCAGATTCACACAGCCAGTATGCACGTGCAATATGATTTAGCTTTGTGTGACTTTTTGATATAGTGACGTGGGTAGCAGAACTGTTGCTTCACAATACCCGAGACCAGCACAGACTCTGACCTCAAGCTGCTGCCTGTCTGAAGTCTGCAGGCCCCTTGGTTAATGGTAAGAGTCCATGGCATAAGAAAGGCTGGGAACCCCTGCTCCAGGTATTCTGGCTTCCCCCTACATCCCAAACACAAGCAGGTTGGTAGGTTGAATGAATGCTGTTTTCTTGTGTGTAGGTAAATGGTGAATCTGGGCATATTGATGAAAATGTGGGGAGAAATAAAGGATTTATGTAGATTTAGTGCAAATGGGTGGTTGATGATTGGTCCAAACTCAATGGCGGCCTGAGTTTAGGCCCTATTTTTGTGCTGTAGGGGTGGACCAGATGATACCCTTTACATTTTAGAGGTAAGTATGCAGCAACACTTATTTGCTGGCAGCCAGAGCAATACAGATGAACATGTTGTAGCTACATTTTCTGGTGGACTACTTTGCTGCTACTGAATCAACAACTTCATCATCCTTTTTTTTTAAAAGGCATCCGTTAGTCTTGCGAGACCATGTTAGTCTTCACTCTCCAGGGCGCAGGACTGGGCAAGGTTGTATGGAAGACCGGCAGTTGCCCATGTTGCAAGTCTCATCTCTCCACAACACTGATGTTGTCCAAGGGAAGGGCATTAGGACCCATACAGCTTGGCACAGCAATGTGTGATTAAGTGCCTTGCTCAAGGACACAACATGTTGCCTCGGCTGGGACTTGAACTCACGACCTTCAGGTCGCCAGTCCAATGCCTTAACCACTTGGCCACGCGCCCACAGGATCTAACGAAGATAAATGCAGCAGCAAATGCTATCCTGTAGCCCGCCCCAGCCATCTGCGCCACTGGTTAAGGGAAAAGCACATTTATGGGAGAGGAATCGCTGTGAGAAATTCAAATTATTATGCAGAAAAAGAGACAGCTCAACAAATCACACTTCAAAAAGCAATTAAACCATCAAAATGAAAGCAGTGGTCATACTTCAAGCTCAGACAGAATGTGAAATGTTTCTTCTGTGCACAAATAAGGAAGTACAGCTCAGATTTTTCCTAAACAAACCTTGAGGAGAATGGCTCCTTTTGGGGCCTTTTTGTCATTAAAAACTGTGCTCTCCAATAATTTAAACCGATCTTCCATCAAAGTGCGTGATTCTTTTTCTTCCAGTGTATGACGTGTTCCATTCCCCCTGGCTGTCCAATGAAACTTTGGTTCACCACACCCCTGGAGAAGTGAAATTTAAAAAGTGGGAAAAAGACATGGCCGAGTGAAACCAAAGAGTTACTAAATTATGCACATTTTTGCTGAAAAATGCCCCTACATAACCCATTCAACTTGAATCTTTCATTACTTTTCTGGGTATTAGCAGATTAAAAAAAAACTCAAGTTGACTTATTACTCCAGATTCTATGCAAACTCAGCTCAAGTGGAAACGGAGAAGAGGAGGATTTATTCATCACTAAGGCTACATCCACACTACACCGGATAATTTTGAAAACAAAGCTTTTTCTCTTTGTTTTGACCTTCTGTCCACATTGAAACGGCGTTTTCATCCCCCGAAAACAGAGCTTTTCTAAAACACTCTCCAGAGTGTGTAAATTTGAAAACGATTGTTGCGCGTTGTAGTGTGGACGGGGTAAACGGAGAGAATTAAAAACGCTGTCATGACAACACAACAACAACGCTTTTTCTGCTTCTGCCTGGTACTACGCAAGCACTGCCGGACGGCTGTTATAACGCGCAGTCGGTGTGAACAGCGTGAGAGTTAAATTGTAAAGTGAGCTTTTTTGACTATTTAAAAACGCTGTCATGACGTGCCGGAACAGATGGCGGCAGCGTGGCGTTTCATTGTTTCCTTGAACACAACCCCCCACACAACCTAGCAATTTCAGAACAGACGGCAACGAGACTGAAGTCAGAAGAGTTAGAAATGTACTTACCAAATACTTTGACCCATAGCTTACTGAATAAATAAGTACAGTCACTTTGCCGATTTTTGTTCTTGCTTGTATGAAGGTGGTTTACCTATTTATTCAAGTACTTTTCTGACAATAGATGTGTAACAGCCTAATGTAATGTTGTATGGAAATACACTGATGCAGACATGTTTTATATATTTAACAAGGTGCTTTATTAATGCAACAGAGTTAGTCAGTTTTTCAATGTTTGTCGTCAGCCGGGTCATACTGTCTGTGAACTCCTTGTCAGCTGCCTCCATACGCTCCAGAATTTGCTGTTTTTTAGTTTTAAGTCCTCCTGCGTGAGGGCCAACGGCAACTCCTTTAAAGTTTTTCTAGTCTGTAACTGGACAAATGCGCACCAAGTATACTGTTTACTCTTCGTTTGTTTTCTGTGTCCTGCGCATGCCCAGCAGGAGGAGATTCGCCCAAATATCCATTCTAATGTGGACGGAGATATCTTGGTGTGGACGCCTGTCCTTTTTACTCGAAACTGGCGTTTTCAAAATTATCTGGTTTAGTGTGGACATAGCCTAAGGCTACGTCCACACTACGCCGGATAATTTTGAAAACGCCGGTTTCGAGTAAAAACAACAGGCGTCCACACTAAGTGTTTTTCAAAATATCTCTGTCCACATTAGATGGATATTTGGGCGACTCTCCTCTTACTGGGCATGCGCAGGACACACAGAAAACAAGCGAAGAGGAAACGGTATACTTGGTGTGTGTTTGTCCATTTACAGAGTAGAAAAACTTAAAAGGACTTGCTCTTGGCTCTCACACAGGAGGACTTAAAACTAAAAAAAACAAATACTGGAGTGCATGGAGGAAACCGACAGGGAGTTCATGGACAGTATGACCCGGCTAACGACAAACATTGAAAAACTGACTAACTCTGTTGCATTAATAAAGCACCTTGTTAAATGTATAAAACATCTGCATCAGTGTTATCTTGTACTTCCATACAATTTTACATTAGGCTGTTACACATCTATTGTCAGAGAAGTACTTGCATAAATAGGTGAACCACCTTCATACAAGCAAGGACAAAAATCGGCAAAGTGAGTATACTTATTTATTCAGTAAGCTATGGGTCAAAGTATTTGGTGAGTACATTTCTAACCCTTCTGGCTTCAGTCTCGTTGCCGTCTGTTCTGAAATTATTAGATGATTGCGTTCAAGAAAACAACGAAATGCTGCGCTGCGGCTATCTGTTCCGGCACGTCATGACAGCGTTTTTAAATAGTCAAAAAAGCTCACTTTACAATTTAACTCTCACACTGTTCACACCGACTGTGCGTTATAACAGCTTGCGCAGTACCAAGCAGACGCTGAAAAAGCATTGTTGTTGTGGTGTTGTCATGACAGCGTTTTTAAATCTCTCCGGTTACCCTGTACACACTAAAATGGATATAAGGCGTTTTCAGACTTATTCACTCTGGAGATCGTTTCTGAAAATCTCCGTTTTCGGGGGATGAAAACGCCATTTCAGTGTGGACAGAAGGTCAAAATGAAGAGAAAAGGCTTTGTTTTCAAAATTATCCGGCGTAGTGTGGACGTACCCTTAATCACTCTTTGTCCACCCCTGTTTCACACCTCATTGTTTTCTGGTGTATTCACTTTTTTGCATGTCTCTAACTACTTAGAATTCTTTAGCTCCTTAATTCCTTCAGAATTCAGGTACATTTCTTTTCCTAGTGGTGCAAGTCTGATTTCACGAGCAAAAAGTCAAACCATTTATATGAAAGTATTGCTCCACAATGTTCTTATAGGCACAAAGGCAATCGGGATTGGAAAATGCTTGGGAATTCAATCTCTTGGCCTATTGTTGAGTGTCAGACACAAGGGAACTTGAGCATTAAGCCATTATACTTTTATTTCTCTTCTCATCTTATGGTCAATGGGACAGCAGCATTAAACTCTGCTTTTTCATTTAACAGTTTGGTTTGCTAGGTAGTGTGGTACATTGAGTGCTCGTCCCAGCATAACTGAGATCTGGGTTCACTAACATTCCACAGATGTTTGGTGACACTTTTCTAATTTTAAAATTCCAAATCATTTTTAAATGCTTATTCTCATGATCTTGCAACTTACAACACTGCGTTTTCATGTACAAAGCTTAAGAGGCACTGAATAAATGCTTCATGTAAAAAAAGCACTGCAAGGATTCAGGGAAAGGGCAGGAAAATGGAAGTATTGCCAGTCAAGTTTTAAGTGCTATCAAGTCTATGTATACAAGCTAATCTTGTGTATATACAGCCACACTCAAGTTACTTGTAGATTGTGTTTTATGTTAATTGTGCTTTTTAATGCTGCATTAGATCCAGAGTAATAATCATTTCATTTCCTGTTACACATGTTCTAAAGAATGACAATAAACAATTTTGTATCTTGAGTTGGACAGAAGAGGTACACACCTGATGGGTTGAATAGGTGATACAGTCTCTGAGCTGGGCAAATCTGCAACACTACTGATTGCCCAGCTGGCCCCAGTGTACAATTCTACCCCAATTCTCCCCCTCTTAGGTGTAAGCAATACCCAAAAAGCAAGAATTTCTAATACAGAGTTATAAAGTGTAGTTATAGACAAACTTGTGTAGTGCCTGGCCCTTCCCCTAGTCCCTACCTTCTCTTCAAATTTACTGGTGAAAACATTACAGCCGTCACAATGGGAAGGAAAGAAACAAGAGGGACCATGCAGAAAGTACAACTATCTAAGATTGGGCTGGAACTACTTATGAATATAGGTTTCCATAATATCTTGGAAATCTTTTATACATTTCAAATTTGGGTAATAATCATTATCAATTATAGTCAAACTGACTACAATAAAATTATAAAGAGCCATTCAATTACCTACAGTTCATTTTGACACGTACCTGTGTATCCACGTTGAGTTTATTCAATGCATCCATATCAGTGCTGAAATCTGAAAAGCTACAGAACCTGGAGCTTCCAAAACAATGTTCCTTTGAAGAATCAAAGGCAGGGCATTCATCATCATTAATATTCTCTTCTTTCACTGGAAAGGTGCCAGTCCCATCAGGATAGTCTAGCTGATTGTTATACTTCTCACTTAAGTAGTCGCCAACTTTAACAGCAACTATATCATCAGAATTGGCTGAATTACTCTCATAATTCATAGTCACTCCAGTTTCTGCCCTGTGATCAGGCACGCCTTCCAAAGGACTACGTTCTGAATACCATTTCATTCCAAAGGAATTCTGAGAAGGGTCTCTCTCCCTTGAGAAATTCAAAGTATCTCCTGATTCGATTATTTCACCATCTTCAACGCCGCCTTGTGTTATAGTTGGTTCCATTTCTGTTGGAGAAAACAATGCACTTCAACTGCTGCTCATCAATTCAAGCTGATAAAGTCACAATAAAATCAATATGAGTAAGTGGAATATTCCCAAAAAAATTAAATCATATAGAAACATTCAGTTCATCTAGAGAAATTAAAGGATTCATTTCTGAATATTCTCTTATGGCAGCAATCCTTATAGATGTGCTCAAAGACAGGGAGGGCTATGCCTGTGATGGGCCTACATTTACAGGCTTTTCCTTTCAAGGGCATTGGTGTTCCCATACCGGGCCATTATGCAACCGGTTAGGATACTCTTCACCGTGCATCTATAGAAGTTTGTCAAAGATTCAGATGACATGCCGAATCTGCATTGATTTCTAAAAAGCAGACATGCTGTTGTGCCTTCTTTGTAATACCAGGGCAGATCCTCTGATATGATAACACTAAAGAATGTAAAAAAATTACTGACCCTCTCCAATCAGATCAAATATAAACTTGTACATCCGAGTCTCTTACCCTGACTTTGATTTTTATGGTGCCAAAATCCAGAAGTTTAATGACAGTACAGAAATGTCATCACCTTTCGAGCCTACACAGGGCACTCTTAATCCAAGTGTACGATCCTTAGTTCAGCCAGGGAAGTGGCCTCTCAGCATCCACCCTCTTTAGCCCTCTGTGAATTTTGTTTCAATGGAGATCAATAAGCATATTTCACATTGGTCTGTCTGTGGAATTCAACAGAAATGGTCTTACCAGATAAGAGGGAAAGCTTCTCTAACAGAATCTTTTGTTTCCCCAGAAGGAGTTCCTTCTCCATTGTTAGATTTTTAAACTGTTTATCCAAGTTAGTGATTACATCAATAGCCTACAGATCAGAAGCAAAAACATGAAATACAAAAACATTATCAATACCTGGTTTAAATGTTTGGTAACATTAAGCAATGACCATTTATTTCTATACTCAACATTAACTTCAAAAAGTTCTGAGTAGAACTAAGTGCTGGATGTAAAGAAGTGATACATCTGCATCTTCTTTCTGATTTTCCAATCCAACCCTATCATCATTCCAACGTCAAACCACTTGCTGCCTTCTTGTTGCTACCTGTTCCTGGAGGAGTAACCCCTGTCTGGGCAGCCTCCAACCTGATGGAATGAACACTGACTTCTCTAACTTCTGGTTATTTCTCCCCCTATCCCCTTTTCTTCAATTCCTCACATTGGCTCTACTCTTACACCTTTCTCTTTTCCTCACCTGGTGCCCCTCCTCCTTCCCTTTCTCCCAGAGGGTCCACTCTCCTCTCCTCCGATTTCTTTTTCTACACCCCTTTATCTTTTCCACCGCTTCTTAGTTCATCCCCACCCCCCCACCATACCTGGTTTCACCCATCACCTTCTAGCTAATACACCTTCCAAACCTTCTTATTCTGGCTTCTTCTCCCTTTCTTTCTAGTCCTGATGAAGGGTCTCAGCCCAAAACATCAACTGCTTATTTCCACGGATGCAGCCTAACCTGTTGAGTTTCTCCAACATTTTGTGGGTGTTGCTTGAGATTTCTAGCATCTGCAGAATCTCATGGTTATGACTTCAGCACATTTTTATAATTTTAATGATCTTTCAGAATCAGAATTGGGTTTATCACTGACATGTCATGAAATATGTTGTGACAGCAGTACAGTGCAAGGTGTAAAAAAATTATTAACACAAGATTCTGCAGATGCTGGAAATCCAGAGCAATGCTGGACGAACCGAGCCAGTCAGACATCATCCATGGAAGGGAATAAATAGTCAACGTTTCAGGCCGAGATTCTTCATCAGAACTGGAACAGAAGCAGGCATAAGTCAGAATAAGAAGGTGGGGCTGTGGGAAGGAGTACAAACTAGCAGTTGATAGTGAGACCAGATGAGGGGTAAGGTAGGTGGGTGGTGTGGGGGGGATGGGGGTAGAAGAAATAAGTTGGGAGGTAGTAAGTTGAAAGGGTAAAGGGTTGAAAAAGTCGAATAGGAGTACAGCGGAAGAAAGGAGAGGAGGGGGATGAGAGGGAGGTGATGTGCAGGTGAGGAGAGGGGTGAGAGAGTAACTAGAATTGGGAATGGAAAAAGAAAGAAGGACAAGGGGGTGTTATCATTGGAAGTTAGAAAAATCAAAGCTTATGCCATCAGATTGGAGGCTTCCCACACAAATATGAGGTGTTCCTCATCCAACGGCAGTTTCCTAGTAATGCCTCACACTCTGTGCATTAACCAAATCATAAACAAACCTCATCAAGGATAGCACCCTTTGAAGCCATTTGCCTGTCATCAAAAAGGTTGTTCTTCAGTATTTTAAAACGATTTTCCATCATCTTGCGGGACTCGCGTTCTCTCAGGTTATGCAATATTGCCTTCTTTCGAGCTTCACACAGCTCAGAGGGCTGAAATGCCTAAGAATTGAATAAACCATAAAGAAGAAAGCTGAGTTTCCATAAGAGATCAAGTACGGTACAATGACCACATCAACTATTGAAAAATGAGGTCAGATTCATTATATTTTAATGACCTCAAACTTGACATAATTTGGAAGCTTGCGTGCCTCCATAACCTGGACAGCTATGTTGTCTGGAGTCAGGGCTTTATGCTTTGGCTCTTGGTGGGATCATCCATGCCAAATGGGTCAAAGCGTAGAGGGTAGACAGAGTGGTCCACCAGTCCTCCAGGTTCAGGGGTTCAGCTCACAACACTAACTGGTAAAGCAAAATTATTACAGAAACAGCAACAAAGAATGCTTCTACATCTGAGTGCAATGGAATTCCCATGTCTTCACTTGGGACTTGCATGACTGACAGTAGTGAAAAACGAGAGGAGGCTACTGACACAATGAAGGAACCCCTGATCACCGCCAGAGATGCTGCCCTAAATGCCAACGGCATGAGGAAGATGCACAAGACCATAAGGCACAAGAGCAGAATTAGCTCATTTGGCAATTCCATCATGACTGACTGACTTATCTCCTTCAACCCCTTTCTCCTGCCTTCTCCATGTATCTTTTGGCACCTTTGCTAATCAGGAACTTATCAACCTCTGAGATAGACCGATCGATATATAGTCATGAGCTCTTGGTGGGATCATCGATGCCAAATGGGTCAAAGCTTAGAGGGTAGACAGAGTGGTCCACCAGTCCTCCAGGTTCAGGGGTTCAGCTCAGGGCTAATAACACAGACTGGTAAAGCAAAACTGAGATTTCCAACATCTAGCTCATGAGTTTCCTCTGGACTCTCTCTAATGCCAGATAAGGGCCCAAAACTGCTCACAATACTCCAAGTGTGGTCTGACCAATGCCTTATAAAGCCTCAGCATTACATCCTTGCCTTTATATTCTAGTCCTTTTGAAGGAATGCTAGCACTGCCCTTGCCATCCTTACCATGGACTCAAACTGCAAGTTAACCTTTTAGGGAATCCTGCGTAAACTCAAAATTCTCTTTGAAGCTCTGAATTCTCATTTTTTGACACATTTAGAAAATCGTCTAGGCCTTTATTCCTTCTACCAAGTAGATGACCATACTCTTGCCCACACTATTTTCCATCTGCCAATTCTTTTCTGTGACAGATCTCCTAATCCATCTAAGCACTTCTGCAAACACCCGCTTCCTTAACATTACCTGCGCCTTCACTTTATCTTTGTATTGCTCATAAACTTGGCCTCAAAGCCACGAATTCCATCATCCAAATCACTGACATACAAGAGAAGCGGACCCAACATTAACCCAGCGAAACACCACTAGTAACTGGCCGCCAACCAGAACAGGTCCCCTTTATTCCCACTCTTTGCCTCTTGCCAGTCAGCCAATCTTTATCCAGCCTAGTATATTTCCTATAATACCATGGGCTTTTATCTTGTTTAGCAGCCTCACGTACGGCAGCTTGTCAAAAACCTTCTGAAAATCCAAGTCAGCAACATCCAATGACTCTCCTTTATCTACCCTGTGTTATTTCATCAAAGAGTTCCAACAGATTTGTAAGGCATGCTGACTATGGCCTATTTTATCATGTGCCTCCCAGTGCCCTGAAACCCCATCCTTAATAATACGACTCCAACATCTTACCAACCTCTGAAGTCAGTCTAACTGGTGTATAATTTCCTGTCTTTTGCCTCCCTCCCTTCTTAAAGGGATATTTGCATTTTCCCATCTTCGGGAACTATTCAAGAATGTAGTAATTCTTGAAAGATCATTACAAATGCCTGCTAGTATCCCCTTTCAATCACCTTTGGCCAGCTCTTCTCTCATCTCTCTGGAGCTCCCGTTTTGCAATATAACAGAATGTTGACTTCGACTCACCTTTCTTCGAGTGGAGTGGGTGATTGATTGTGGACTCTGGAAAAATCCCCTAGAAAACAGGGTTTGCAAGGGCTTATAAAAAATTGAAAATGCTGCACGCAATTTCCCAAATTTGTACTGCAGTGAAATCCCACCTGCATATTTAGCAGACTGAGTCTTACAACCAAGATTCAAGGTATCTCACATAACAGAAATGGTCACTTCTTCCCGATTACACATCACTACAGAGTGGAGACTACATCAATGTGATGTGAGCTGGAGAGAAGACTTCAGAGGCAGCTGTTGAGGATGTTGTCTTTCATCATTATTAACTAATTCACATGTTTAGTATTTCTGTGTTTGCCCAGTTCCCTTCATTTGACAGGTATGTTTGTTATCTTTTGTTGTATCCTGAACATGCCCCAAGCACAAGTGTGGACACCCTTGAGAGAAGTAAATGATTAACTAATCGCTGATCAATGTGTGCTCATGCTTTACTGCAGAAGGCGTTGTGGCAGAAAAGTGGTGCAGCAGTACTGGGGGTTCAATCCTGCGCTCCAGTTCTAACTGGAGTTTTGAGTTCTCAGCTTTTCAGGTGACTCAGTATCCTTCCACACCCCAGTGAAGTTTAGATTAGGAGCTTAATTGGTCACTGCAAATTTTCCTAGTGGCAAGTGAGGGCTGGAATCTGGAAGGGGGTGTTGATGGGAATGTGAGGAGAATAAAAGGAGATTTTTTTCAAAGACTTGGCCCCCACAGCAGTCTGTGGCAATCAATTCCAAATTTCTTCCTCATCTCTGCTCTAAAGAGACATCCTTGTATTCGGAGGTTAATTTAAATAATCTGTAAAATGTGGACAGATGAAAAAAAAAGTTTTGAACATCTGACTTTTAAAAAGATTCAATGTTTTGATGGCCACAACACCTATTCAAGCTTAGTCAGCTGTTCAAGCTTATATCAACTGTTCTGCATCTTGTGATGCAATAAATCTACATTACAAGGCTGGGAATCAGGACAGCTTTATCCAGAAAATTCTCTGTACCACTATAACCTGCAAATTACTGTTCTAAGGATTTACCCAGGGTGTTATCTTAATCACTAAAACCTTATGACACCATATGCACAAGGAGCCCTCATATTCCACACAAACTGAACTTTCAATTTTGCAGTTGAAGATAGAATACAACACAACTTCCTCACATACACAAGGATCAGGATAAATGTCATTCTCTCAGAACATACAAAGAAAATGGGAATTAAAGATTATTCTGAATGAAGAAATGTTTCATTCCACTTTCTTGGAGTACAACTCTATTGACGTATCACTATAGCACTAGGCTCTCTCTTTAATGTGCTCACGATAGAAATACATCAAGACCCTTCACAACTCCTGATTCTTTAGCTGACTGTCATAGGCTTATATTCACTTTATAACAGATAATTAGAACAAACTTTCACTGTACTTAACTGTTACTGACCTGTGAGGCACATCAGGCATATGGTCAGTTAATGAATTTCCAAATCCAATTCGACCTCTAGTATTCGAATGAGTCTGCAGGGAGGAAAAAAAATCAATTGTTACAGGAATGGCAAGTGTCATTAGATGGAAAACATCCTTCAAAACAACAAATGATCACTTGAAATCATGTGCTGCCACATCAAGGTACTCATACCAACGTTTGAGTCAGATATTTCTCCAGTTAGCCTGCCAAGAGTTTGTCTAGCTTAATAAAATCATCTGACAAATAACAATTTGCTTTTAAAATGGGTAGAAGCCTTCACAGTGCTAAACCAAGAACAGCTTCCTTCTGGAGGCTCTGGAGAGTACGCACAATTCTAGCATGGCTGAGTTGCAGAAGTGGAAATGGATAAGCTCAGCTCTACTATTTAAACTCAAAAGTGCATGTGTTGGTGTCTGTCATGGAGTATGTAATTGACTGACTGCCTGGTTCCTGGAGTTCAAGTTCCCATCACTGGTCCAAAGGTCTATTCAGCCTGGAAGTTGAAGACTGATGACAGAGGCCTGGATACTGGCGGGTGAAGCCTGTGTTTGGGAGTTGACGACTGTCCGTGTGTGTGGGAAGGAGAAAAGTAACAGGGTTGCTTTGTTGGTGTTGTTTTATTGTTTGTGGTGTTATAGTGTCAGAGTGTGTTGGTGCGTGGCCAAGTGGTTAAGGCGTTCGTCTAGTGATCTGAAGGTCACTAGTTCGAGCCTTGGCTGAGGCAGCGTGTTGTGTCCTTGAGCAAGGCACTTAACCACACATTGCTCTGCAACGACATCGGTGCCAAGCTGTGTGGGTCCTAATGCCCTTCCCTTGGACAACATCGGTGGCGTGGAGAGGGGAGACTTGTAGCATGGGCAACTGTCGGTCTTCCATACAACCTTGCCCAAATCCATGGTCTCACGAGACAAACGAATGCCTATAAAGTGCCAGAGAACATAACAGCACAGAAAAGAGCCTTTCAGCCCATCTAGTCCATGATAAACTATTAATCTGCCAAGTATCTTTGACCTGCTCCCTAACCCTAGCCCCCCATACCCCTCCTATCCAAACTTCTCTTAAATGTTGAAATCCAAACCACATCCACTACTTGTGCTGGCAGTTCATTCCACACTCTCACCACTGAGTGAAGAAGCTCCCTATGCACGGTCCCATGTTCCTCAAACAGTTCACCCTTAACCATGACCACTAGCTGTAGACTCACCCAACCTCGGAGGAAAAAGTCTGCTTGCATGTATTTTACCTATACCTCTATCAAATCTCCCCTTAATCTTTTACATTAGAAACATAGGAAACCTACAGCACAATACAGGACCTTTGGCCCACAATGCTGTGCCAAACATGTACTTACTTTAGAAATTACCTAGGGTTACCCATAACCCTCTATTTTTCTAAGCTCCATGTACCTATCCAGGAGCCTCTTAAAGGACCCTATTGTATCCGCCTCCACCACAGGCGCTGGCGGCCCATTCCACGCACTCACCAGTCTCTGTGTTTAAAAAAAAATTATCCCGACATCCTCTCTGTACCTACTTCCAAGCACCTTAAAACTGCACCCTCTCGTCTTAGCCATTTCAGCCCTGGGAAAAAGCCTCAGACTATCCACATGATCATCTTATACCCTTCTATCAGGTCACCTCTCATCCTCCATTGCTCTAAGGAGAAAAGGCCAAGTTCACTCAACCTACTCACACAAGGCATGCTCCCCAATCCAGGCAACATCCTTGTAAATCTCCTCTGCACCCTTTCTATAATTTCCACACCCTTCCTGTAGTGAGGTGACCAGAACTGAGCACAGTACTCCAAGTGGGGTCTGACCAGGGTACTATATAGCTGTAACGTTACTTCTCAGCTTTTGAACTCATCCCAAGGTTCATGAACGCCAATGTACCATATGCGTTCTTAACCAATCAACCTGCACAGCAGCTTTGAGTGTCCTATGGACATGGACCCTAAGATCCCTCTGATCATCCACACTGCCAAGTCTTACCATTAATGCTATATTCTGCCATCATATTTAACCTACCAAAATGAACCACCTCACACTTGTCTGAGTTGAACTTCATCTGCCACTTCTCAGCCCAGTTTTGCACCCTATCCATGTCCCGCTGTAACCTCGGAAAACCCTTCACACTTATCACAACACCCTCAACCTTTGTGTCATCAGCAAACTTACTAACCCATCCCTCCACTTCCTCATCCAGGTCATTTATAAAAATCATGAAGAGAAAGGGTTCCAGAACAGATCCCTGAGGTACACCACTGGTCACCAAACTCCATGCAGAATATGACCCTTCTACAACCACGCTTTGCCTTCTGTGGGCAAGCCAATTCTGGATCCACAAAGCAAAGTCCCCTTGAATCCTATGCCTCCTTACTTTCTCAATAAGCCTTGCATGGGGTACCTTATCAAATGCCTTGCTGAAATCCATATACACTACATCTACTGCTTTACCTTCAATGTGTTTAGTCACATCCTCAAAAAAATTCAATCAGGCTCGTAAGGCATAGCCTGCCTTTGACAAAGCCATGCTGACTATTCCTAATCATATTATGCCTCTCCAAATGTTCATAAATCTTGCCTCTTGGGATCTTCTCCATCAACTTACCAACCACTGAAGTAAGACTTACTGGTCTATAATTTCCTGGGCTATCTCTACTCCCTTTCTTGAATAAGAAAACAACATCTGCAATCTTCCAATCCTCTAGAACCTCTCCCGTCCCGATTGGTGACGTAAAGATCACTGCCAGAGGCTCATCACTCTCCTTCCTCACCTCCCACAGTAGCCTGGGGTATATCTTGTCTGGTCCCGGAGACTTATCCAACTTGATGCTTTCCAAAAGCTCCAGCACATCCTCTTTCTTAATGTCTATATGCTCAAGCTTTTCAGTTCACTGCAAGTCATTCTATAATCACCAAGGTCCTTTTCCATAGTGGATACTGAAGCAAAGAATTCATTAAGTACCTCTGCTATCTCCTCCAGTTCCATACACACTTTTCCACTGTCACACTTGATTGGTCCTATTCTCTCATGTCTTATCCTCTTGCTCTTCACATACTTGTAGAATGCCTTAGGGTTTTCTTTAATCCTGCTCACCAAGGCCTTCTCATGATCCCTTCTGGGAATGTCCCGAGGATATTCTAGGGAATAAAGTCCTAACCCATTCAACTTTTCCCGAGAACTCAAGTCCTTAAGTCCCAGCAACATCCTTGTAGACAGTCTCTGCACTACCCTCAACCATCCAAATGACCCATAGTTCATCCAGTTCCAGCTCCAATTTCTTACCGCAGTCCGTTAGAAGTGGCAGCTGAACGCACTTCTTGCAGTTGTCAAGAGCCCTGGAGGTTTCCCTACCTTTCCACATCCCGCAAGAGGAGCATTCCACTACCCTGCCTGGCATGCTCACTCCTCTAAATGTGCAATAATAAGTAATGAAAAAAAGTTCTATGACCTACACCTCAACTCCCCACTCCAACACAGTCCACTCACCACTCACACAATGGCAACTCTGCTTAATCCCAGCTTCTTTTTATTGGATCTTGCCAAGTGCCTAACTGTGCAATCCAATGCATCCCTGGGAACCGTGGCATGCAAAATATCGTCCAGGCTGCCCCCATTTATTTCTTTTTAAACTCACTCTCCCTCAATGCAATCCAATGTTCTGTTTCGTTGTACTCGATGTTGATCTGCTGAACATTGTGGATATGCTATGTAGACTCCGGAATGTGTGGTGACACTTGTGGGCTGTCCCCGAGCACATCCCTAGGTGTGCTGGTCATTGATGCAAACAACACATTTAACTGCATGTTTCGATGACAAAATCTGAATTTAAATCTGAATCTAAATTACTGAACTTCCTGCTGCCCAAGGAACTCTGGGGGGGCTGTTGCAGTGACAAGCTTCAAGCCAACTTGTCACATGAGAAACAGATTCAAGCACTTAGAAAATAAAAGTGGACAGCCTTACTGATCCTGGTGGAAAGTCTGCCACCTTCACCATCTTGGTTGTGTACTGAAGAAGGTTTCTAATTTTAGTCTAGTTTTCAGAAGAAGTCACCCCAATCCTTGGATACAGATTTCCTCCCTTCTCCTCAGCAACCACACTGCCCATTTGCAGCTACACAGCTGCCTAAATGGAAAGAATCCTCAATTTTTATTAGTGGCCATTATCTCAATGTAACTTTTCCCCTTGACAAACCAATCTAATCTCCTGACATAATGCCATCCAAATGCTCCTGGATACTGGCACCCATTGAAGTTACAAATTATGCTCAGAGAAGGAAGTGAATCTCATATCAAACCTAAACTAACTGCCATCTCAATGCTCTGAGGCATCTAGTAACAAGACTGCAGTTTATTTTCTCCATTTAAAACTGATATTTAAGGCAAGACTTGAACATGTCACTCTGCTAAGGAACTCTTGGAAGATTGTTTTAAACATTATCACTTGGTTCTGGGGGATCAAGCAATTATAGCTCGGGACAGTTATGGAGTTTGGAGTTTGGAGTTCAACCCTGGTGCCATTTGCAAGGACTCTAAGCTCTCCCTGTCACCAGGTGGATTCCTCCAGGTGCTCTGGTTTCCTCCCACAGTCCACAGACAAACCTGGTTAAATGGTCATTGTAAGTTGTCCTGTAATCAGGCTAGGGTGGGCTGCTGGGTGGTGTGGCTTGTTGGGCTAGATGGGCCTGTTCTCCACCACATCTCTAAATGAAGCAAATAAATATCCTTACTTATAGGCTGTAATTTTCTTCCACAAAGATGAAGGAAAAGGAAAAACTCCCTATCACAGAGTGTGCTCTGCTTAACCACTTACTAAACAGACTTTTTTTCTACCTAGGTATGTGTAACTAATTTGCATGGAACAAGCTTCTTTCCAACTGGCAATTAATGTCAAATGACCACTTTTAGTCAATGGCATTTCCACTGAAATATAAACACTGGTCAATTTAAGTTCCAGATTTCTCTTTCTACTACCATTATGGCAAAGCCAATGAACTATAAAAATATATAGTTTTTTCATAATTATTATTTCTTCCACACTCACCTGTACACCTAATTCTGCTTCAGTCACAGCTTCTGTGTTCAAATTGAATGACTGGTTCCACAACTTGGAGCTTCTAAATGCATCATCTCTTAATGCAGTAAAACTATCATTTTCTTCATCATTCAAAGGTTCCTCCTTTACTCTCATAGTGCATACTTCAGAACTATCAGAATCAACCAGCTCACAGGTATTGATTTCCGATACTTCCCTCTCAACAAATGCTTCTCTAGGGTTGTGTACATCAAACTGTGTGAGATCAGTCCTTTTGTGATACTCTTCAAATCTGTTTGCTGGCACCCACTGAGTTTCATAAGCTTCAGTGACAGCAAACCCTCTACCTTTCATAGGAAAGGCCCCGACATTACCAGTGATTTCATTGTATTCTTCAGGCTCGGGAGATTTCACTGGACCCATTTCTGTTTTTATGTCAAGTATATCATTGCTTGATTCATCAGAATTTGGTTTGGATTGGCAATCAGCTGAAGGAATGATAGCATATGGCCTGTTGAGCCGTCTGACCTCTGTTGGGGTGGTTTCTGGGAAGAAATGCCTCGATTGGGGTGGGGAAACTTCATCCACTAACTTCCAAGTTGTCGAACTGCTCTGAAGTGGTGGTGTTATTGGATCACAGGCAACAGCATCATGAAGAGATTCAGAGGTGCAAAAGCCTGTCCTGGCGTTCATCTCTGACGGACTATGTTTGGTATCTGATTCTGAACTCGTAGCAGCTGTTGTGCAATGAGGAGTGACACCATCACTTTCCAAAGCAGCAGCAGAAGGTGGGGTTTCTGCAATTAAAACAATATTAATCTTCAAAATCATTACTTATTGTTCACGGAAAAGGACAAGATAGTATTTAAATAAAACAATGAACCAGCAGCCATCACACAACAGGAGTTTCATGCGAACCCATCAAAAAGATAAAAAAGCCTCTTAACGAAAGATACTTCTGCATGGCAACTATGATGTGCTCTAACAAACCCATGGCTTTCAATTTACCCATACACAATCTCAAGAAGTTAGACCAACCTCTGGATCTTTGAATCGAGACATAACTTCAAGGAACCATGTTTTCAAATCTGAAACACAATCAAAAGGTGCAATACAGGTAAACAGATAAAGTGTTCTGTTTACCCGCAATACATTTTCTCTGTTGTTTCCTTTTTCCTACCTTGCTGCACTGACGTGTGGCATGACCTGCCTGGATGGCCCACTCAAACTAAGTTTCTCCATTGCATCTTGGTACAGATGAGAATAATAGACCAATCAGCAGTTTAAAAGAACAATCGTATTTCTGAGTAACTATGAAGGTGCGAAGAATGAAAATATTGTTTTCAGAAAGAAAAATGTTATCCAATAAAATACAGAATATAGAACACAATAATATAGCAGCGGAACAGGCCCTTTGGCCAATGACGTCCTGCTGAACTGATTAAAATGCCTAACCATGATAATCCCCTCTGGCTAGCTTTAAATCCCACCTTTATCCACAGGTTCATGTGTTTATCCAAGAACGTCTTAAATAGCTCTATTATACCTACCTCCACTACCACTCCTGACAGTGCATTCTGGGCACCCACCACTATGTAAAAACAAAATTTGCACCACCTATCTCCTTTGAACATAAATTTTTCCATATAAATGCATACCCTCTAGTATCAGACATATTGAACATGGAATAAAAATACTGTTGATCTACTCCATCTATGCCTCTTATATAAACCTCTATCAGATATTGCCTCAGCCTCTGTCACTCCTGAGAAAACAGCCCAACCTTTCCTTGGAGGCACATGCCCTCTAATCCAGGCAGCATCCTGGTAAACCAATTTCTGCACCCTCTCCAAAGCTTCCACATCCCTTCCTATAATAGGTTGACTAGAATTATATGCAACACTCCAGATACAGTTTAGAGTTTAAGAAAGCTGCAACACAACTTCTCAGCACACGAACTCAATGGCTTGACCAATAACATCAAGCAGGCCAAGTGCCCTCTTCACCACATCAACCTGTGTAGTCACCTTCAGTGAGCTAAGATATGGATTCCAAGACCCATGTTGTACAAAAGCACTGTTAAGGGTCTTGCTGTTAACAGTGCACGGTACATTTACATGTACTCTCCCAAAGCACAACACCTTACTTTTGGCTGGCTTAAACTCCAAGACATTACAATTCAAGGTATAATATGAGATTATTAATTAACGCACATTTCCCCTGAAATCTTTTATCAACAGTACCTTTGCCTCATGATCAACCTTCACTCAGCCTAGAATTATTAGGTATTTCGTACCCATACACAATGCAGGATTATAAACATTCCCTAGGTACTGAATGACTAATCTCCCACCATACTGCTTTAATGGCGAAAAGTGATCTTACTGGAGTTCTTTTGAGCAGGTAACAAGGGCAGTGGATAGAGGGGAACAAATGGATGTTATTCACTTGGATTTCCAGAAGGCATTCGATAAGGTGCTACATAAAAAACTTATCCATAAGATAAGGATGCAAAGAGTTGGGGTGATCTATTAGCATGGATAGAGGATTGGTTAACCAACAAAAAGCAGAGACTTGGGGATACATGGGTGCTTCTCTGGTTGGCAATCAGTGGAGAGGGGTGTGCCACAGGGATCGGTGCTGGGCCCACAAATGTTCACAATATACATTAATGATCTGTAAGAAGGGACCAAATGTAGTGTATCTAAGTTTGCTGAAGACACTAAATTGAGTGGAAAAGCAAATTGTGCAGAGGGTATGAAGAGTCTGCAAAGAGATATAGGTAGGTTAAATGAGTGGGCAAGGGTCTGGCAGATGGAGCACAATGTTAGCAAAGGCAAGGTCATCCACTTTGGAAGAGAAAGTGGAAGATCAGATTATTTTTTAAATGGCAAAACATTGCAGCATGCTGCTGTGCAGAGGGATTTGGGAGTGCTTGTGCATGAATTACAAAAGGCTGGTATGCGGGGGCAACAGGCTGTCAAGGCGGCAAATAGAATGTTGGCCTTCACTAGTAGGGGGATTTAATTTGAGCGGGGGGGGGGTTATGCTGCAACTGTACAGGGTATTGGTAAGGCTGCATCTGAAGTACTGAGTACAGTTCTGGTCTCCTTACTTGAGGAAGGGTATACTACTGGCTTTGGAGATGGTGCAGAGGAGGTTCACCAGGTTGATTCCAGAGATGAGGGGGTTAGACTATAAGGAGAGATCAAGTCGTCTGGGACTATACTCGCTGGAATTCAGAAGGATGAGAGGAGAACTTATAGAAATATATGAAATTATGAAAGAGGGAGATAAAATAGAGGTAGGAAAGTTGTTTCCACTGGCAGGTGAGACTAGAACTGGGGGACACAGCCTCAAGATTTGGGGGAGTAGATTTAGGATGCAGATGAGGAAAAACTGCTTTTCCCAAAGAGTGGTGAATCTGTGTAATTCTCTGCCCAAAGAAGCAGTGGGGGCCATCTCAGTAAATACATTTAAGACAAGGTTGAATAGATTTTTGTATACTATGGGAATTAAAGGTTATGGGGAAAGGCTAGATGAGTCATGATCTCATTGAATGGCAAAGTAGGACTCCTGCTCCTATTTCTTATGTTCTTGTGTCACGATGTGTGATTCAGAAGCCATATTTTCCCCAATGACAGTTTTTCCTCAAATACTGCAACAAAAACAAACTGAGATACAGATTCTGAATGCCAAATATAACTTACTGGACTGAAGATAGCATTTGTTTCTACATTACATACCTTGAACAGGTGACTGAGGGCTGTCAAGCTTTTTTACAGGGATCTGTCCTGCAGTTTTTCTGTAAACCAGTTGGAAAACTTTCCCACTGGAGTGTTTGTATAATTGTCGTCCATCTAAAGACTTAACAGGATGAAGTATTAGACTGTCTCCCGGCGGTAGCTTCAAAGTGCTTGGGACGGTGACACAGTACCGTCGACCATCTTGATCAAGAGAGTCAGTTGGTCCTAACAAAAAGATGGTGAACAATTAAAACACTGGAAGAGAAGGCAGAACTGAATGCAGCCGAACTAAAGATTTAAAGATTAAAGACAATACTTTACGTTATGTGCCAAGGAAGGAAAGTTGTACAGAAATTATTCTTGCTTATCCCTGCCAATACATTTTTAATGTTATGATGACAGCAGAACATTTTAGTATATTACACACTGTGGAAGTTTAGAACATTTAGTATATTGCACACTCGCAAGTTCAAGGCTGACACACTGATGATAAATTAAATAGGTGTTAAATTATGCTTTGGCTGAATCACGTTGATTTGAACTGTTAATTTTCAGGGAGGGTTTTCATGTTTTTTTTATTATTATTATCAACTGAAATACCCAAGTCTCCATTCCTCTCCATGACACATCTTTGTTGATTCTGCACCATCCAGACTTTAGAACTTAAAATTATTTTCAAGTAGGTAATGTTAATAAATCACAAGGTTGCTGATGTGACTGGAAATCACAAACACCAAGCCTACCTAAAGGCAATCCAGAATATTTTGTTTTACACAACAGGTAACGAGTTGGAGCAGAAGAGGTTTCAGTTTTGTTCTGTGATGCAATGGGATTCACAAAGCAGCTTGAAGTAGGTATTGGAGTTGTACTGGTCACCAATGTACTCAAAGCCCCAATCTTCCGGAATGTAGTGACAGCAGATTTAATGGAAGAGGGGGCGTTGGTAACACTTTTCACTGTAGTGTCAGTGGTTGACATAAAGACATCTTGTTCCTTTTGCTGGGCAATCAACATGGGAGGAGACTGAGCTGGATCTTCTGCTGCAGATAAAGAAGGAACACAAAAGTGAAGCACCTCAGAATCAGATTTATTATCGTTTTGTACGACATGAAATTCGTTTTGTCGCAGCAGTACAGTGGAAAGACTTAATTATTCTCATTATTCATATCATCAGGAGAAACATTTTATTAGTGTCCTGTTAAAAAAAGATTATATTTACAGTGGTGTTAGAAAGTTTGTGAACCCTGTAGAATTTTCTCCATTTCTACATAGATATGATCTAAATTGTGATCAGATCTTCACACAAGTCCTAAAAATAAAGAAAACCCAATTAAATAAATAATACAACAACAACAACAAGGGTCCTGATGAAGGGTCTCGGCCTGAAATGTCGACTGAAACTCTTCCAATAGATGCTGCCTAGCCTGCTGTGTTTACCAGCAACTTTGATGTGTGTTGCTTAAATAAATAACACAAAGGGTTATACTTAATTTATTTATTGGGAAAAATGATCCAATATTACGTTTATTTGTTCGAAAAAGTATGTGAACCTTTGCTATCAGTAACTGGCGTGACCCTCTTGTACAGCAATAACTTTAACCAAATGTTTCTGCTAACTGTTGATCAATCCTACACATCAGTTTGGAGGAAATTTTTGCCATTCCTCCTTACAAAACTGCTTTATCTCTGGCATGTTGGTGGGCTTCCTTGCATGAACTGCTTGCTTCAGGTCCTTCCATAACATTTCTATAGGATTAAGGTCAGGACTTTGACTTAACGATTCTAAAACACAAGCTTTCTTCTTTTTAAACCATTCTGTTGTTGATTTACTCTTGTCTTTTGGATCATTGTCTTGTTGCATTATCTAACTTCTATTAAGCTTCAGGTGATGGACAGCTACCTTGATTCTTCTGAAAAATGCCTTGATATCATTTTGAATTAATTGTTCCCTCAACGGTTGCAAGCTGTCCAGGCCCTGAGGCAACAAAGCCGCCCCTAACCATGATGCTCCTTCCATCATGTTTCACATTTGGGATGAGGTTTTGGTGTTGGTGTGTGGTGCCCTTTTCCCTCCAAACAGCAATGTGCATTGCTGCCAAAAAGTTCAACTTTTGACTCATCTGTCCACAGAACGTTGCTCCGGAAGTATTGGAGAACATCCAGGTGGTCTTTTGCAAACTTGAGACATGCAGCAATGTTTTTTCTTTGGAGAGCAGTAGTTTTCTCTGTGGTGTCCTTTCAAGAACACCATTTTTGTTCAGTGTTTTTCTTATAGTGGACACATGGACAGAGACTTTACCAAGTTCTAGAGATTTCTGCATGTCTTTTGCTGTTCACCTTGGGTTCTTTTTCACCTCCTTCAGCATTGCACGTTATGCTCTTGGTGTGATCTTTGCAGGATGCCCACTCCGAAGGAGAGTTGCAACCGCACTGAGTTGTTTTCAGTTGTCTTACTGTGGAGTGATGAACACCAAGGTCTTTAGGAATGCTTTTGTAGTCTTTTCCAGCTTCATGTATCTCTACAATTCTTCTTCTTCTACTAAGGTCCTCTGAAAGGTGTTTTGATCGAGGCATGGTGCACATAAGCAGATCTTTCTTGAGAAGAGCAGGTTCTGTCGTAACCTAACTGTGTGTCCTTTTTCTACAAAATATATAGGGCAGGGCACCTCTACAATCCACACCTCCAATCTCATCTCATTGATTGGAATAACCAACTCCAAAAAGCTTTTGTAGAAGGCATTACCCCAGAGGTTCACATATTTTTCCAACGAATACATGTAATAGTGGATCATTTTTCTCAATAAATGAACATGTATAATGTTTCTCATGTTGTATATTTAGTTTAGTTCTCTTTGTCTAACTTTAGGGCTTGCAAGAAGAACTGATCACACTTTAGGTCATATTTATGAAGAAACAGAGAAAATTCTACAGGGTTCACAAACTTTCTAGCACCACCATATATTAGTTCAGTTCAGTTCATGTCTGTATTATACAACTGATTCACTGCTGATATTCAGATGTTAACAGCACGGGCATGATGACTGATTACATAGACAAGGATTTTCATGTAGAATAGAAAACATTAAATGGAAAAAGAACCAAGCAGTCCATTCCAAGGACCAGAGATAATCTTGCACTGCTTTACTGCTTTTTCTTGTTCTTTAACCTACAGTGGATTCACTAAAATACTTCCCTAGACAAGAAAGGGAAAGTGACTAAATAACTTCTTTGCCATAACTATCATATAAAATAGTCCATTACTGAAAGATAAAACAAGGGGATTGGAATGCAATAGCAAGCAAAATACAAGGGGAAATTTCCTCACTCCGTCATTATGTTTTGTCTCATGGGGGGGGGCATAAAAACTCAAGTGTCACAGGAACTCACAGGAACAAGATCAACATGATGTAACTGAGTTGAACTGTAATTTCTTTCTGCAGATGTTTGTAAATCTTGGGAATTCTTTGACAATTATAATTGCTCATTGACTATTGAGATGAACCAGACTTTTGGATACTAGAGGTCTCAAAATGTCAATGGGGATCAAGTGGCAGAATGGATTTAAAGACATTAGCCATCAACGTACTGAAAAGCACAGATTCCAGCATCTATATGGCCAATAATTTTTTTAATAGGATGATCAACTTATGAAGCATTAACAAAAAACCTGACACATTAGTTTTCCATTAAGTGTGAAAAATAAAATTGAACAGTTCTTGCAGTGAAGTTCAGCTCACTAGATTCTTATCTGCTACCAGGCCAGATGTTGTCACCTGCCCACACCAGTCCTGCAAACATCTCCAATCCCTTCATTTAATTGTACATGCACATTTCAATTTTTACTTGGACTGTCCAATTACTCTAGTTTGTGTCTTGCATGTTTAAACAATTTAATAATGACCAAACTGTTTCTATGCCACAGAATTCATAACTTCAAAACCTTATCTAACAAACCTAAACAATCTATCAACTTGTTTGAAGATAGTGAATTGATACTGTGCCTCAGCTTTCTGTTGAACAGATTTCCCCTTCCTTTTGTGTGAAGAACTTCCTCTGGTTATCACCTTTGAACAGCCAAGCTCCAGCTCTATTTTACTGCATCCTTGTTGACTGAAACCCCTCAAATTTAATGATTTTTGAACCCTCAAAGCTTAAAAAAAATTAATTTCTGCAACCTGTCCTTTTTTGTTTTGGATTATTGTTGTCACATGTACCAAGATACAGTGAAAAGCTTGTTTTGGATACTGTTCATACAGATCAAAGCAGTAGATAGTGCACCTTGGTAGAACAAAGAAAACAAGTACAATGCAGAATAAAGTGTCAGGGAGGAGTCTCAAATTCTCTTCTAATTGTGCCATGGATTCCTCACATTCAACTAACCTCATGCTGGTCAGGTCCAAGTGATAAACAACACTCAGTGGCCACTTTATTATGTACTCTTGCTCATTTATGCAAATACTTAATCAGACAATCATGTAGCAGCAACACAATGCAGAAAAGCTTGCAGATATGGTCAAGAGGTTCAGCTGTTGTTCAGACCAAACAATAGAATGAGGGAGAAATCTGATTTTGACCATGGAATGACTGCTGGTTACAGAAAGGGTAGTTTGAGTATCTCAGAAACTACTGTATTGATTTCCTGGGATTTTCACACACAGTCTCTAAATTTACAAAGAATGATACACACACACACACACACACAAAAAAAACACAAAACATCTGGTGAGCAGCAGTTCTGAGGGCAAAAGTGGCTGCTCATTTAGCTCAGCACTTAATACATCATTCCCACAATCCTGATTGAAAAGTTACAAAACCTGTGTGGATTGGTGATAATATCTCCTCCTCTCTGATAATCAACACTGGTGCAAGTCAAGGATGTGTGCTTAGCCCACTGCTTTACTCTCTCTATACCCATGAATGTGTGGCTAGGCATAGCTCAAATACTATCTATAAATTTGCTAATGATACAGCCATTGTTGGTAGAATCTCAGATGGTGATGAGAGGGCGTACAGGAGTGAGATATGCCAACTAGTGGAGCGGTGCTGCAGCAACAATCTGGTACTCAACGTCAGTAAGACGAAAGAGCTGATTGTGGACTTCTAGAAGGGTAAGATGAAGAAACACATACCAATCCTTATAGAGGGATCAGAAGTGGAGAGAGTGAGCAGTCTCAAGTTCCTGCATGTCAAGATCTCTGAGGATCTAACCTGGTCCTGACATATCGATGGAGTTATAAAGAAGGCAAGACAGCGGCTGTACGTTATTAGGAGTTTGAAGAGATTTGATATGTCAAAATCTATAGGTGTGCCGTGGAGAGCATTCTGACAGCCTGCACCACTGTCTGGTTGGGGGGGGGGGGGAGCGGGTTGGTGGGGCTACTGCTGAGAACCAAAAGAAGCTGCAAGGGTTATAAATTTAGTCGGCTCCATCTTAGGTACTAGCCTACAACGTACCCAAGACATCTTCAGGGAGTGGTGTCTCAGAAAGGCAGCGTCCATTATTAAGAACCTCCAGCACCCAGGGCATGCCCTTTTCTCACTTTCTTACCATCAGCTAGGAGGTACAGAAGCCTGAAGGCACACACTCAGCGATTCAGGAACAGCTTCTTCCCCTCTGCCATTTGATTCCTAAATGGACATTGAATCCTTGAACACTACCTCACCTTTTTTTAAAAAATATGTATTTGTTTTTTTGCACGATTTTTAATCTATTCAATATACGTATACTGTAATTGATTTACTTATTTTTTTATTTTATTTTTTTAATTTTAGTTTTTTTCTACATTATGTGTTGCATTGAACTGCTGTTGCTAAGTTAACAAATTTCACATCACATGCTGGTGATAATAAATCTGATTCTGATTCTTAATGAGAGCTGTCAGAGAAGAATAGCCAGACTGGTTCAAGCTGACAGAATAACCACACATTACAACAGTGATGTGCAGAACAGTACCTCTGAATGCACAACACATGGAATCTTGAATTGAATTGGAACCTTGAACAGCAACAGAACACTATAAGATTATAAGATATAGGAACAGAGGCCATTTGGCCCAGAGTCTGCTCCACCATTTCATCATGGCTCATCAGTTCCCTCTCAGCCCCAACCTCCTCCCTTCTCCCCATATTCCTTCGCGCCCTGACTAATCATAAATTTATCAACCTCTGCCTTAAATATACACAAAGACTTGGCCTTCACAGCTGCCTGTGGCAAAGAATTCCACAAATTCACCACTGTCTGGCCAAGAAATTTCTCCTCAACTCCAGTCTAAAAAGACACCCCTCTATTCTAAGGCTACATCCTTTGGTCTTATAGATCATCCCACCAAAGGAAACATCCTCTCCACATTCATTCTGTCTAGGCCTTTAAACATTTGGTAGGTTTCAATGAGATCTCCCCTCCCCCTTTCTAAATTCCAGTGAATACAGGCCCAAATACTCATTTGATAAGCCTTCCAATCCTGGAATAATGTTCATGAACCTTCTTTGAACTCTCTCCAAAGTCAGCACATTGTTTCTTAGACAAGGGGCCGAAAACTACTCACTATACCCCAAGTGAGGCCTCACAGTGGCTTATAATGGCTGAACATTACATACTTGCTTTTATAATCTAGTCCTCTGGAAATGAATACTAATATTGCATTTGCTTTCCTCATAACCAACTCAATCTGCAAATGAACAGTTAGGGAATCTTACATGAGGACTCCCAAGCCCTTTTGCACCTTAGATTTTTGAACTTTCTCACCATTTAGAAAATTTCTAGCAAAGTACATGACCACAAACATGCACACAGTGGCCACTTTATAGGTACAGGAGGTACCTAATAAAGTGGCCAACTGTGTAAAAGTGATACCTTCACTAATAAGGCAGCATGAATGCTAATGAACACACTTATGCAAATATATAAGACAGACTTTAAAGGGTCAAATGTATTCATTGAGTCAGTTTTAACATGTTATATTCAGAGATGTTTTGAGTCTTCAACTGTGCTTTAAAAAGGTACCATACAACTTTAAATTAGTGTAATGAAAGAAAAGGATGGAAAGTATTCAGATGTAGATAGTTTACCATAAGCTTTTACTTACTAGTCAGTCTATCGGTAGTAGTGCCACTCTGGGACTTTTCAGGTGACGATACAATCTTTTCTAAATCCATTACAACATGGACTGGCGAACTGATCTGTTTGACAGGTGGTGGGTTGGAACCATTCTTGGAAGCCTAAAGCACAATATAGAAATCACAGACAAAAACTTCACAAATTTTGTGCAAAGACATTAATTTTCTTCCATACTGCAGACATTACAAACATAGAAGCGAAAAACTTCTCCACAGTTGGGGAACAGGTTCCAAATGTGCTATGGATGAACTGCTGAATATGCAAAATAAACACAATGAATTCCAGTTAATTGGGATACATCAGGATCAGTACATTTTGGCCCAGTTAGCCAAACTTTCATAGAAATAGATAAAAAGGTATATAAAAATGGCAAACTAACTAACAATTTATTTAAATTACATAAGAAAAAAAAAGAACACTACCAACGCTACTATAAAACTGTAAACACGAGGAAGTCTGCAGATGGTGGAAATCCAAAGCAACACACACAAAATGCTGGAGCAACTCAGCAGATCTGGCAGCGTCTATGCAAACGACTAAACAGTTGATGTTTCGGGCCAAGACCCTTCTTCAGGACTGCATTAGTTCCTAATAGTTATCAACAGAGGAATATATCCACATCACACCTTTTGACTGAATAAACAAAATCAGCAGACACCTAGTGTAGATAATGGACTGCTTCACACAATACTATCAACAATGGCATCTTCCAAATCTTCACCTTCATTGTAACATTCATTGGTTGTTTGTCCACCCTGCGGTGTGAGATCTTTCAATGACTCTGTTTGGGTTCTTGGATTTATTGAGAACACCCACAAGAAAACAAATCGCAGAGTTTTATATGTGACGTACATGTACTTTGATAATATATTTACTTTGAAAGTTCGAAGTTCAGTACCTTCAAGGTATGTCAATACTTTCCTAGTATAACTTGAAGTACTGAAATCATTTCATTTTCATTCTCAGCAGTTTCTGGCACCTCCAAGCCCGAATGATTGAACTGAGGTGAGCAAATCAGTTCTGAATTGTCTTACTCGGCAAGACACACAAAATGCTCCACTTGGGTGCTGTCTAAGTTGCATGCCATCTTGGACAATGTCTCCCATCCACTACATAATGTACTGGGTGGGCACAGGAGTACATTCAGCCAGAGACTCATTCCACCGAGATGCAACACAGAGCGTCATAGGAAGTCATTCCTGCCTGTGGCCATCAAACTTTACAACTCCTCCCTTGGAGGGTCAGACACCCTGAGCCAATAGGCTGATCCTGGACTTATTTTATAATTTCCTGGCATAATTTACATATTTACATATTGCTATTTAATTATTTATGGTTTTATTACTATTTAATTATTATGGTGTAACTGTAACCAAAACCAATTTCCCCCGGGATCAATAAAGTATGACTATGACTATGCTTGAGGCACTTAGTAGGCCAGGCAGCATCTAGGAAGAGTACAGTCAACATTTCAGGCCGAAACCCTTCAGCAGAACTTGTTTGTGAATTGTCTTACTGCTCATTTCTCACCAACTACCAGTGACAAAAATCATTGTTTTGAACACAAACACATGCAATTGACACAATTTAAAAACTGTTCACTCTAATTACATTGCAGTCTGTCATCCATGCAAGTGCACGCGACTGCTACTAGTTAGAAACTGTACAGCAAGTCTCCTGCCCCAATTAAGCAGCATAGTGTCCCAAAATAAATGAAGAAATCCTGACTATTTTCTCAGTTAGTTTTTTGTTCTTTAAGAGATGCTCCAAATAGGCAGCTGCCCTGACTAACTGACGGCTCAATTAACCAGTATCTGCCGTATTCATCTGAACAACACTAATCAGTGAAGAAGCAGATGATTTAAGAGAACAATTCCTCATTTCCCCACCATACCCAATTGCACAGCCCACCCACCCCACTCCCTGTCCCTGCTATCTTGCCATCAATGAAACTTTCTTATAGCACACACATTTGTACTCAAGTCAGGTCATCAAAATTGAAGTTTCCTCAAGATCAGCACTGAATTATTCTGCGACAAGTCCAAACCTAATCACTCCACTGTTGAATGAAGATGTCATGTTATACCTTGGAACTACAATACACACTCAGCAGCCACATTATTGGGTCCACCTGTTCTTTAATGCAGATATTTAACCATCCAATCATGTGGCAGCAACTCAATACACAAATGCATATGCACATATGGTCAAGAGGTTCAGCTGTTGTTCAGACCAAACATCAAAATGGAGAACAAATGTGATTTAAGTGACTTTGACTGTGGAATGATTGCTGGAACCAGACAGGGTGGTTTGAGCATCTCAGAAAACTGTTGATCTCCTGGGATTTTCACATATGACAGTCTCTAGAGAATTGTGTGAAAAAAATTAAACATCCTGCAGTTCTGTGGACAAGAATGTCTTGTTAATAAGAGGTCAGAGGAGGAAAGATTGTGCCAGTGAACCACAGCAGCATTCTGCAGGCTATGTACGATACTTCTAAATATATCTCCTTTGAATTCCTGTCACTGCAATCTGCAGCATGTAATTTTCCTTTAAGCAATGCACTTTTAAATTCCCTTAATAAACTACAGATTTCACGATCTTCTGAAGGACTTGGCAGACTTAACTCTCAAGAAAGCAGGTACAGCACTTTTAAGTGAACAAAGCGAAGCAGTGTGGGGGATGCTCCAAGCCAGGCTGAAACAGAGGAATGAGACCCACCTCTACCCAGCATCTTGTTAGCAAATGTGCATCTGCAGGAGAACAAAATTGAAGACCCGAGGGCAAGATTGCTGTTATAGAGGGAAATGAGAGATTGTTATGATCTGTGAGTAATCATGACATGGCTTACTCCCAGCAAGCCAGAAATGACGATCAGTCTTTAAGGCTTGTCGATTCACATGATGGATTGAACTGCTATATTCGGAAAAGGAAAAAGCAGGAGGTATTTGTTTCACAATAAACTCTTGGCTGTGTTCTGATATGGAGGTTTTGTCAAACCCATGTTCTCCTGACCTTGAACAGCTAATGGTCAAATGACATCCATTCTATTTACCTAGGGAGTTCTCTTCCATAATCCTGACCACAGTTTACAAACTACCTGCAGCCGACTTTAATCAAATGCATGTCAACATCTCCAGACAAGAAACAGTTCATCCCCATGCATTTCAAATCATAGATGGGGACTTTAACCAAGCTTGTTTGAAGAAATCCTTGCCTAATCACCATCAGCATAACCTGTAGCGCCAGAGGACCCAGCATTCTAGGCCACTGTCGTAAGAAATGCCTACCGTTCCATGCCCAGGCCACATTTCAGTAAATCTGATCACTTGGCTATCCTTCTCCTACCTGCATACAAGCAAGATTAAAGAGCAAAGGTCCAGAAATTTGGACAACTGAGGTGGTCGCAGGAGGCAGAAGGGTGGCTGAGAGATTGCTTTGGGTTGGTGGACTGGACCGTGTTCAAGGACTTACCTATGGATCTGAATGAATACACCATGGTTTTCACAGACTTTATTAAAACAGTTATAGAATAGTGTATCCCAAAATCATTCAGTCTTCCCAAACCAGATGTCCTGGAAGAACCATGAGATCCGCAATCTGCTGAGGGCAAGGTCAGATTCATGTCTGGTAACCAAGAAAGTTATAAGAGGTCCAGGTACAATCTCCAGAAAGCCATTTCATGGGCCAAGTGGCGATGCTGGACTAAACTTGAATCAACAAAGGATGCTCGACAGTTGTAGTAGGGCTTGAATGCTGTTATCTCTTAAAAACAAAATCAAGCGACATGGATGACAACAGGGTTTCACTTCCAGATGAGCTGAAGAATTTCTGTGCTCGCTTTGACTGTCAAAACATGGAGGAACGATCACCAACTCCCACAGCCCACAATGATCCTGTGATTTCAGTCTCCCAGGCCTGATATGCCAGTAGCCTTCAGGAGGGCGAACCCAGGACAAGCATCCGGCCCAGAAAGGATACCTGGCAGAGTGCTTAAGACCCGTGCTGATCAACTGGCTGGAGTGTTCACTGAGATTTTTTAACTACTCACTTTGGCAGTCTGAGGTACTCACCTGCTTCAACAATACTTCACTTACACTGGTGCTTAAAGAATGTGGTAACCTGCCTCGATGACTATTGTCCAGTAGCACTTACATCCACAGTGGAGAGGTGTTTTGAGAGGTTGGTGATGAAACATCAACCTTTGCCTGAAAAGCCACTTGGATCCGCTCAAATTTGCCTATCACAGCAACAGGTCCACAGCAGATGTCATCTCATTGCCTCTTCACTCAACCCAAATATCTGGACACCAAAGATGCAGACATCAGGATGCTTATCAACTACAGCTTGGCATACAGTACCATCATCCCTTCAAAACTAATCGATAAGCTTCAAGATCTTGGCCTTAACAGCTCCTTGTGCAATTGAGTCCTCAGTGTCCTCACTTGTAAACCCCCGTCAGTAGCATTGGCAATAGCATCTCCTCCACAACCTCCATCAGCACTGATGCACCAAAAGCCAGTAGAGTGGTAATTAGATCCCCACTCTACTCGCTTTATACTTGTGAATGTGAGGCTAAGCACAGCTCCAATACCATATTCAGGTTTGTTGATATTACCACTGTCATAGGTCATATCAAAAAGTGGAGTCAAAGCAGCAGATAGGAGGGAGGGTGCAAATCTGGCTGAGTGGTGCCACAGCAACAATCTTTTACTTAATGTCAGCAAGACCAAGGAGTTGATTACCAACTTCAGGAAGAGGAAATCAGAGGTCCATGAGCTAGTACTCATCGAAGGCTCTGAGGAGGAGAGGGTCAGCAACTTTAAATTCCTCAGAGTTATCATTTCGAAGTGCAATTATGAAGAAAGTACAGCAATGCCTCTACTTCCTGAGTAGTTTGCAAAGATTCTGCACAACACCTAAAACTTTGACAAACTTCTATAGATGTGCAGTGGGGAGTTTATTGACTGGCTGCATCACAGACTGGTATGGAAACACCAACGCCCTTGAATGGAAGATCCTACAAAGAGAAGTGGATACGGTCCAGTCCATCAGAGGTAAAGCCCTCCACACCACTGAGCACATCTGCATGAAACACTGTTGTAGAAAAGCTGTATCCATCATCAGCATCCCCCATCAACCAAGACACGCTCTCTTCTTGCTGCTGCCATCAAGAAGGCGGTAAAGGAGCCTCAGGACTCCCACCACCAGGTTCAGGAAGTTATTACACTTCAACCATCAAGCCCTTGAACCAAAGGAGACAACTCCACACACCTCACTGAACTGTTCGCACACCTATGGACTCACTTGCAAGGACTCTTCATCTCATGTTCTTCATATTTATTGCTTATTTATTTATTATTATTATTATTATTTATTTTTGAGTTTGTTGTCCCTTGCATACTGGTTGAACACCCAAGTTGGCATGGTCTTTCATTGATTTATTATTATTTATTATGAATTTACTGAGTACACCCACAAGAAAATGAATATCAGCATGTATATTATTTGATAACAAATTTACTTTTGAACTTTGAGAATGGCTAGACTGGTTCAATCTGACAGGAAGGCAACAGTAACTCAAATAACCACATGTTACAATAGTGATGTGCAGAAGAGCATCTGAACACACATCAAACCTTGAGGTGGCAGACCATGAGGTATCTATTAAAATGGCCTCTGAGCATAGTTGGCTAGGCAATAATACTCAGAGCGAAATGCTATAATTCCTAATCTGCACCAGCTTGAATCGCATCCACTGATGAAAGTCACACAACATCTAAAACACTCAGCAATCCTAACTTTGTTAATATAACAAATGTTGTGCCTCAAGAGAATCTAACACTGGGAACAATCTCCTACTTAAATAACTTCGGAGTCATGACATCTTAAATTTTAACTCAGGTTGGAACACCGCACTCTTTTAGACAGCATCGTAAATGACAGAGATCCCACTGATCTCTGTCAGGAAGGAATGTATAAAAACCGAAGCTCTTACCTTGGATATTAAATGACTCAGTTTTGCTTTAAAAGCAGAGTTGCCAACCACGGCTTCGATCACCATGGTTTGCATCATTGGCTTGTCAAAGACGCCCTCAGAGTCAGAGAAATTCTGGATGGTTGCTCTTAAATCGACACACTTTTTAGGGGAAAACAGCGAAGTGCCTTCTCTTTTCTCCAAATGGATTTCATACTTGTCTAGCCGCTGTGTACAGGGAAGTCTATTAGCCATAGCACACTCTGCAATCAGCTTAATAATTTTAACACGACTCTCATTCCATGAACAGTAGGATATTATTTCAATAGTTTTAGAGTCAGACGATCTGTTTGTTGTCGCTGGTAGCTGCTTACATCTTTCTTCTAGCTCTTCACCATTTTTATAATCTATTGAAGAGGAAAAAATGCTTATAAAAATGGAAAAAATATTTAGCAGTTGGTGAGGGGTGTATTATAGCAATAAAAGTAACATTAACTGAATTAAAATTTTATATTGGCTCCTTATCTATGCCAAAATACTTTACAGTGTTAAAACAAAAATGGCAGAAATAACCACCAGCCCTTCAGTGAGGTGGTGGATTAGTCATGAACTGCTACCTTCATTCAGTAGCGTCAATAGACGGAAAACAAAGCAGAAGGAAGCCTCAAAGGAGGTAGAAGTTTTCCGAATTGGTGAGGAAAGCATGCATGGAATGAGTGAGCTAGTATAAAGAAGATGAACATAAAAAAAAATTGCCATCGGTCAGAACAGCTCAAGAGCATTGACATCAAAGCAATAACCTTTCACCCTCTTGTCAGTAAAAGATTAGTGATTGGGACATGCTTAGATTTAAAGAAACTCAGTCACATAAATATTATAGATATTTAATGTACAGGTCTCGCCAGGTTATAAATGCTTGACTTGTTAGCAGCACCTCCCAAACTCCCCCGAACTATCAGGAGCTTGGTCAAGCTGAGCAGTGCTGCAAGAACTGAACAAATTCATTATCCCAGTCAGTGGGGCCACTTCTCCCGTGCCTGTTTGCTCTCCTGTCGCAGCTGTTGCTGTTAATTTCCAACTTGTGAACTGTTTGCAGGAAAGAGGTGCTGTTGTAACCTAGAGACGTACTGCATGGCAATCTATAATCCAAAGAAAATTTATCAAAGTACATACATGTCACTATATACTACCTTGAATTCATTTTCTTAGTCATTCACAGTAGAACAGAGAAATACAATATAATTAATGAAAAACTACTGTTTTTCTCTGTTCTACTTTGAAAGCTTGCAAGAAAATGTATCTCAAGGTAGCATTTATTTAGCTAAATTAGCAATGAAGGTATAGCACTGAAGAAGACAATTGATGCAGAGCTTTGCATCAAGTTTAACATCCACACAGAGTAAGACAAGTTGACTAACACTATAAGAGGGAATTAAGATTTTCATGTCTCTGCATATTTTTTTTTAAAAAAACCAAATGAGTCAGAAAGACTGTCTTAATAAAACCTGGCTCTCAAATAGGTTGCTCATGTGCTCAATATGAAGTGCTGTACATCTTGCTTATGAAAATCTAGAGCCCAGATTCATGCTTAATGTCACTATCACAGATGTGATTGAAGGCAGGGAAGGACTTGTAAATCAACATTCTAGACTATAGAAATATTCAGGCATAACAGCAAAGGAAATGGAGGGGAGGATAATACTAAAGCGGCAGTATTGCAATTCAGGATAATCTGCCAAAAGTGGAATTTCCCAGTGGCATTTTAAATCCTATCCCCATTCCTATTCCAACAAGTCAGCACATAGCCTCCTCTTTTGCCGTGACAAGGCCACTCAAGGTAGAGGATCAAAACCCTCCAACCTGATGGTATGAACACTGATTTCTCTTCCAGTAATTGTCTTTCTCTCCTCCTTCCCTCTTCTCTTCACCTCCCCCAGTGCCCCCCTTCCCTTTCTTGCATGGTCAACTCCCCTATCAGATTCCTCCTTTCCCACCAACCTGGGTTCACTCATCTCCTTTTAGCTAGTCCTCCCTCCCCTCCACCATCTACCTTTGTAATCTGGCCCCCTTTCTTTCCAGTCCTGAAGAAGGGTCTCAATCTGAAATGTCATCTGTTTATTTCCCTCCATAGATGCTGCCTAACCTGCTGAGCCCCTCCAACATTTTGTGTGTGTTGCTTTGGATTTCCAGCACCTGCAGAATCTTGTGTTTGCTATTGCAATCAATGAGTTTGTTATTGCAGGAATGAGGAAGGATATTCTAGAAGGTTCCTCAAATGAGGGCCTAAGGTGTGAAATATTGAAACAAAATTAGGATGATGATTTTACCATCCTAATAGCAGAAAATTGACAAGCAGTGATGTACACAGATCACAGAAGTTTAAAAAAAATAGGTTAAAGCTTTTTACTTCCCAGTTATATTAACTAGAACTGCCTTAGTGTGAAAGGTTAAGAGGAAGTTAAATTTTGAAATTAAGAGGAAGCATTTCAGAGTTTTTTTGAGACTATAGAGATAAGTCCAATTATCTATGCAAATTAATATTCCAATATCAAATGATGAGTATTGTTTAGAAGTAAGATTTATCTGAGTAATAGCCAATGCAAATGATGAGCAGGATCCAAATGTGAGATTTTTTAAATCCCTTTATCATTAGTAAGGCTCACCTCCAATTTAGGTATATGAGAATCTTCAACCTTATCAGTCCAAGCTTTCAGCAAATACAAATTCAATTTGTGTGGAAATAAATAGCTTATATTTTTCATGATATAGAGAGATTTTCACTTAAATACTCATTTAAAAGCATTACTAAGATGCTGTATGAGGTCTATGATACCTTCCATTTTGTAGGTCTTCTTTCACCATCTCACCTGAAATGTACACTGCTTCATTATGACTTCCTGAACCACCAGATTTCTTTCCACCTTTAGAACCTGATGCCACACGCACAACCTTAAGGTTCGTAGAACTTGTTTTCAATTTTTTCTAAAATATAAAAACACAGTACACGAATTATAGTTCAGGAGGAAAGATGTGGCCAATGGCTACAGGACAGACTGTAGGTACAATGAGTAGAGAATGCTTAGTGTTGGGTTGGATACCTGTCAGGTGGGCTGACCTGTTAACTCCTGAAAGAGGCTTGTCAAAGCAGCAACCATGTAGGAAAGTGGACAGCATTTCATTCTACTGACATAGGAAGTTATGATGTTTCATTTAAAGGCTAGTTTCTCAAAATCACTAACCAGCTGTCACAGCTGGAGTGATTTCCCCACTCCAAACCCACAGTGAAAAGGCTTTAGGAACAGAGCGGGGGATGGGGGGGGGGGCGTTCTAAAGAGAACATCAAGCACCAGAGAACATCCAAACTCTGATGGTCTTATGGAGCTTTGCTAATGGGACAACAGGGTTTTCCATCACTGTCAGGACTCGTAACTTTCAATGGCAAGGAGTAGTTCTACTTATTTGAAGGAGATAGGCTGTCTGATAACACACATTAATTGAGAAGTCTTAACTTAAATATTGTCCAAATCAAGCTCCAAATGAGCAAATACTAATTCAATAGTAAGGACATGCAAACAGAAAACAATCCCCACTTTAGCCTAATAATGGAAGAGAATTCACTGATGGATAGCTGAAGGTTGAGTAGAGGACTATGATCTGAGGAACTGTACCAATGCCTCAACTACCTTTGTACCAAGCTTGACCTCAGCTAGTGCAGAAAACCCCCAAACCAATTCCCCAAATGTCACGACCACTCAATGTCACATTTTAAACATTGCCTCTGAAGTTTAACTTCTCAATCCATGTTTTAATCAAACCAGCAGGAAGATCTAGGTCCAAGCAGTGCAGGTTAAAACCCAAAATAAGCACTTGAGAGTATCTGTCGCTTGACAGTAGGTTAGAGAATACCTTCTATCATATTGTGTAGGCCAGGTCATTGGCTACATTTAAAGTTGAGGTTGATCAGTTCTTGATTAATAAGGATATCAAGGATACAAGGAGAATGCAAGAGAATGGGATTGAGAGGGATAATAAATCAGCCACGATGGAATGGTGGAGCAGACTTGATGAACCAAATGGTCTCATTCCACCCTTAGATTTTATAGAAAGTTAAGTGACCAGACTGATTTGCCTTGTTTTCTTTCGACTTCCTGCCGTCAGGTAAAGCCCATGAGACCATAAAACATAAGAGCAGAATTAAGCCATTTGCCCATCAAGAATGCTCCACGTTAACATCATGGTGGATTTATTATCCCTCTCAACCCCATTTGACTGCCCTCTCCCCATAACCCATCAACCTCCGCCTTAAATATACCTAATGAGTAGGCCAGCACAGCCATCAGTGACAATGAATTCCACAGAATCATTACCCTTTGGCTAAAGGAATTCCTCATTTCTGTTCTAAATGGAAATCCTTCTATTCTGAGGCTGTGCCCTCTGGATCTAGACTCTCCCACTGGATCTAGACCCAATTTCCCTCGGGATCAATAAAGTATATCTATCTATCTATCTATAGGAAACATCCTCTCCATGTCCACTCTCTCTAAGTTTTTCAATATTCGATAGGTTTCAATGAGATCCTCCCTCATTCTCTAAATTCCAGCAGGTACAGGCCCAGAGTCATCAAATGCTGTTCATACCCTTTCATTCCCAGAATCATTCTCATGAACCTCCTCTGGACCCTTTCCAATGCCTGCATATCTTTTCTTAGATAAGGGGCCCAAAACTGCTCACAATACTCCCAAGTGCATTCTGACCAATGCCTCTCAGCATTACATTTTTGCTTTCATATTCCAGTCCTCTTGAAATGACTGCTATGCCTTCCTCACCATCCACTCTACCTGCAAGTTAACCTTTAGAATCCTGCACAAGGACTCCCAGTCCCTTTACATCTCTATTTTCTAAGCAGATAGAAAATTCAAAAATCAGTTTACATCTTTATTTCTTCTACCAAAGTGCAGGACCGTACACTTCCCGACACGGTGTTCCATCTGCCACTTCTTTGCCCATTCTCCGAACCTGTCAGGTAGTGTTGAAGCTCCCTGCTTCAACACTATCTGCCCCTCGATCTACTTTCGTATGGCCACAATGCAATCAATGCCAGTGTAGCAGTTGTATTAGAACAGCTTAGGCACAGCAGCAGCCAGTTCTGTGGTACAGATCCTATCATTAATTCCAGGATGTTGTCCAAGCCCATAAGTTATACTCTTGCCTGTGACTCAGCATTTAGTTATTTGTTCAAAGATGCAATACAGAACAGGCCTTTCTAAGACAACGAGCTACCTAGCACCCCAACTGTATTTAAGCCTAGCCTAATTACAGCACAACTTTACAAGGACCAATTAACCTACTAAACAGTACGTCTTTGTACTGTGGGTGGAAACTGGAGCACTCAGAGGAAACCCATGTAGTCACGGGGAGAATGTCCAAACGCCTTGCTGGAATTAAACCAAATGGGATTAGTGAAGGATAGCATGAGGGCAAAAGAGCAGATATGATCTGACTGAAGAGTGGAGCAAACATAAGTGGCCAAACTAATTTTGTTTCTAATATACATATAAAAGTAAAGTACAAAATCATATACACACATACACCATTTTATACAAGGCTCAGAACAATACATTTTTCATTTACACATGGAATGCCTCTTTACTAAAGCTACAGAAGAAAGGGCCAGCTTCCCATTCCATACAGTTTAGTCTCCCATGATTGTCTTACAATAAGTAGGCTGCGTACTAATCTAACAACTTTAAAAAGGAAACAAAGTCCCTGTGAAATTACCTTCCTGGAGATCATTAACTCCAGCCAAGGCAAATGCATATCCAAATTAAAAATGATAATGTGATTATCTATGTTGCCAGGGTTATAGTTTATCCTTTTTGCATTGGTGCACGAGAAGATGATCCATCCAATACTGTTAGGAGCGTACTGAAGAAATTTATTTGTTTCTCTAAGCCCCTTTACCTGGTGAACAAGATTCATCAAAAATTACAAAGAAAGTCATGATTAAATTGCTCACCTTTTGTTGGGATGTAGCATGAAATCCAGTCTGGCTACTTTTATTCGATAATCGCGAAGCATTCTTATATTTAGTGGATAGTTTCGACCTTTTAGTCGCAGAATTGCTGTTCTGCTTTCTCCTCCTTGCCTTCCTATTCATGCTGTTGCTTTGAATATCTCTGATAAATATCCCTTTGTTTGTAACGCTGAAGTGTTTCTCCAAGACAGGTGACATATCCAATGGTGAAGATTTAATTTTTGGGGGCACAACAAAGTCAGGTGAATGGATGCTAGTGTTTTGTTGAATATTGCATGGTGAATCGAACAGGTTAGGAGTACCACAACCAATTTCAGGCATATCATAGTCGTACAGTAGAGATTGCTGCTCGATAATCTTTCCTTCTTTCTCTAAATATTCATCCAGCAGATCGCTAACAAATGCTGATCTATTTTTAAGAACTGTAGTGGTGGCACCTATTAAAAGGGAGAACAAATAACTACCAATTTGAGAGAAACAAAGTTACTAAGATATTGCATTATATTCATTCAACTTGCACAAAAATCAACTCATCTGATCAGCAAGCTACAAACTTTTCCCAATTCAAACTTAGCTCAGAGAAAATAAAGGGTAAGTTCACATGCTTTATTTATTTATTTCTGGTTCCTAAGGTTGTCATAGCCGGGGGTGGTAGTGGGGATAAGCTCCCACTACCTATAAAGTGCTCCAAATGGCGTGCGACTCTAACAACCAAGTCGAACTCTCGGCCTTCACATGCAGCTTAGCTACTCGGCCCGGTGAACTGTTTCTACTGACGAGAGGGGGCAAAGGCAGACCACTGGCGCCTCTAAACCAGTTGCTTCAGGTTGTGGGGCACGTCAGCCTTGGATGGCAGCCCACCTAGTGGAAGGAAAACTCTGATTTTAAACCTCCACTGCCGAGCAGCCATACCCACCCATGGGAAACCCAGACCAAGACATCTGGAGCCAGGGTCCCTAAGGCAATTTGATGTTGTTTACAACTTCACTCCGGTAACCTCTGCGATGACTCTGGTGCCAAGCTGTATCGGCGCTTGCCCTTCCCTTGGACTACATCAGTGATGTGGAGAGAGGGAATCCACTACAGGGGCAACAGCCGATTCTTCAAATCTTCCTACCCACGCTCGCGCCCTGGAGAGTCTGCCAGAAGCGCAAACTCATGATTGCCTGGGATCGACGGCTGCCTGCCATTTATTTAGGGATACAGTGCAGAATAGGCCCTTCTGGGTCAATGAGCCACACTGCCCAGAATCCCTATTTAACGTCAGACTAATCACTGGAGAATTTATAATGACCAATTAACCTAATAACTGGCATGTCTTTGGACTGTGGGGGGAAACTGGAGCACCCAGGGGAGAACGTGCAAACTCTTTCCAGACAGCGCCGGAATTGAACTCCGAAACACTCCAAGTTGTAAAAGCATTGTGCTAACTGCTACACTCCCGCGTCACCCCTATCTTCTAATTGGAATTGTTCCTCTGATCCTTTTTTTAAAAATAAATGCCGGTTTAAATCAAAAGCCCCCTCCTCCTACATCTCTCACTGACATCCAGCAGGGCTCATGTCCACTCAATTCTTATTTAACAAATCATTGACTGCGATTCCCAACCCTGTTTATGCCATGGACCCCCTACTATGAATGAGGAGTCTGTGGACCCCAGGTTGGGAACCCCTGCCATAGAGTCCAAAACCTGATAAGCAGTAATCACACAATTGAAAATAATGAACTGATGACCAATAAAATCCATCATTACTGACTCCAATTTCCTTCTAAGCAACTTTCCAGAACTGATCACAAACGTGGTATCATCTTCAATCCCCAAATGAATTTCAAACCTGACCATAAACTTGCATCATCAATAACATTTAAGTTCACAGCTACACTCTTCACCAGTCTCAACTCATGTACTGTTGAAAATGTCAATCTGTTGCATTGACAATGAACTCCTAGCTAAGCTCTCTATTCTGTCAACTCTAGGCAAGGTAATGAAAAACTCCGCTGTTAACTTGAATCCACCCTCAATCATGCTTTGCTTCTGTGCTCACCAATCTGTAGTCCAGTCAAAGAGACGCTGATCTGATTGATACTGAAGCTGTTGTGGCCGTTCAGGTACTTTACATTGTGGACAACTGACTAGTTGCTGGCCAGTGGTGTAGTGGCATTAGCACTGAACTGCGAGTCAAATGGTCCTGGGCTTGATTCTGGCCGGCTTCTTCCACGCTTTCCATCCCTGCCGGGTTGAGTGTTGAGCAAGCAACTCGGACTCATCAAGAACAGACAAATGCTAAGGAAGTGGCAAAAATGCCGCCCAATGCGCCACATGGTGCAAAAGGGAACAACAGCTCTTGACTAGGACTGATAACCTGGGCCTCAACTAAGGGGGACAGGAGACTCCAGGACATGAACAGGACACCTGAATGGTATGTTGCCTCCCAGATGCCAGCATCAGGGAGTCTCGGATCGTGTCCACAGCATTTCAGATGTATATTGTACACATTTCTCTGACATTAAATGTACCTTTGAAAGCTGAGAGGCAGGACCTCCAGGGTAGTAATTTCTGGATTGCTGTTTGTGCCATTCGCCTTTGAGAGCAGCCCTTGGCAGATTAATGCGTGGCAGAGAAGCTGGTGCAGGGCGTAGGCCTTCAGCTTCTTGGAGCATTAGGATCTCTTCTGGGGGAGGTACGACCCATAGAAAAGTGATGGGTTCCACCTAAACTCAAGGGGGACCGACATTCTTATGGGCAGGTTTGTTAGAGCTGTTGGGGAGGGTTTGAACTGATTTAGCAGTGGGGTGGGAACAAGAGAGAAGGCAGTCAGGATAGGATAGATGGTTAAAAAAAAAGCAAAGATATCATGCAGTCAGACTGTTAGGAAGGGCAGGCAGATGATAGGAGACAATTGCAGCCAGCAGGGTGGGCATCAGTGCATTAGGGATGCAGAGTCAAAAAGGGTAGCAAATACAGTACTAGAATGTTATAGCTCAATGCACAGTATAAGAAATAAGGTGGACGATCTTGTTGCACTTTCACAGATTGTCAGGAAAGATGTGACTATCACCGAATCATGGCTGAAGGATATTGTAGTTGGGAGCTGATTATCCAAGGTTACACGTTGTATCGGAGGGATAGGAAGGTGGGCAGAGAGGGTGGCGTAGCTCTGCTGTCAAGAATGGTATCAAATCAGTAGAAAGATGTGACATCGGATTGGAAGGTGCTGAATCTTTGTGGGTTGAGTTTAGAAACTGCAAGGGTAAAAGAACCCCAATGGTAGTACTATACAGGCCTCCCAACAGCAGCTAGGATGTGAACCAAACATTAGAGCGAAATAGAAAAAGCATGTCAAAAGGGCAACCTCACAAGTCAGGAGAGATTTTAACATGCAGGTCAATTGGGAAAATCAGGTTAGTAATGGATCTCAAGAAAGTGAATAAAAGTGAATTTGTTGAATGCCTATGAGATGGCTTTTTAGAACAGTTTCTCCTTGAGTCTACAAGGGTATCAGCTATACTGGATTGGGTGTTATGTAATGAAGCGGAGGTGATTAGGGAGCTTAAAGTAAAAGTATGGAGGCAGATATCACAATATGTTTTGAGTTCAACTTGAAATTTGATAGGGAGAAAGTAAAGTCTGATGTAGCAGTATTTCAGTAGAGTAAAGTAAATTCGAAGGAGATGCTGGCAGGGATGACAGCAGAGCAGCAATGGCGTGAGTTTCTGGAAACAACAAGGAAGGTGCAGGATGGATGTATTCAAAAAACAAAGAAATATTCAAATGGCAAAATAGCACAACTGTGGTTGACAAGGCAAGTCAAAGCTAATGTAAAAAAAAGACAGGGCATACAACAAAACAAAAATTAGTGGAACAATAGAGGATTGGGAAGCTTTTAATACCCTGGATAGCAACTAAAAAACAATTCAAAGCAAGCTAGCAAAGTGTTTAAAAACTTTTTCAAACAGTAAAATAAAATAGAAAGGAGAATGGATATAGGAACGGTAGAAAATAAGACAGGAGAAATAGTCGAAGCAAGCAGCTGAGAAGGAGTGAAGAAATCGGGTTGAAAGAGTCATTTTTTTTTTAAAATACTGCTCGGGGAGAAGGGTCTGCACTGCGCAGGCGCGTGACGTAGCGCGTCAAGGTTTAAAAAGAGAAATTTTCAACGGTTCTTGTTTCAATCGAAGCAAGCAGCTGAGAAGGAGTGAAGAAATCGGGTTGAAAAAGTCGTTTTTTTTTAAAACACTGCTCAGGGAGAAGGGTCTGCACTGCGCAGGCGTGTGACGTAGCGCGCAAAGGTTTAAAAAGCAGACCACCATATACAGCAGCCGTCGTCAGAGTGGGATGGCTTTGGCTTAAACAGGCTTCGGCGAGAACAGGCAGAGGCCAGGGTAGGTTCTGGTAAGTTTTTTGTTCAGATTCTTTAGAGTAGAGAGAATGCCAGGCAGTATGTTGGAATGCTCCTCTTGCAGGATGTGGGAAGTCAGGGAGCCCTCCGGTGCCCCTGACAACAACACCTGCAAGAAGTGCATCCAGCTGCAGCTCCTGACAAACCGCGTTAGGGAACTGGAGCAGGAGCTGGATGACCTGCGGATCATTCAGGAGAATGAGGAGATTATAGATCGTAGCTACAGGGAGGTAGTTACGCCAAAGGAGCAGAGGACAGGAAATTGGGTCACTGTCAGGCGAGGGAAGAGGAAAGGGCAGGCAGAGCAGGGTTCCCCTGTGGCCATTCCCCTCAGCAGCAAGTATACCGCATTGGATACTGTTGTGGGGGATGACTTACCTGGGACTGAGTCTGGCTCTGCAGTGCAGAAGGGAGGGGGGAGAAAGAGGAGAGCGGTAGTGATAGGGGACTCGATAGTTAGAGGTGCAGATAGTAGGTTCTGTGGTCGTGACAGAGAATCCAGGATGGTTTGTTGCCTCCCAGGTGCCAGGGTCAAGGATGTCTCTGATTGATTGCATGACATTCTGAAGTGGGAGGGTGACCAGCCAGATGTCGTGGTGCACATCGGTACCAATGACATAGCAAGGAAAAGTGAGGAGGTCCTGGACAGTGAGTATAGAGAACTTGGTAGGAAGCTGAAAAGCAGGACCTCAAGGGTGGTAATCTCAGGATTGCTACCTGTGTTAGATGCCAGTGAGGGTAGGAATAGAATGCTCTGGAGGAGGAACAAGTGTAGGGGAAAGGGTTTCAGATTTCAGGATCATTGGGACCTCTTCTGGGGCAGATGGGACCTGTACAAGAGAGACGGGTTACACTTGAACCACAGGGGGACTAATATCCTTTCAGGGAGGTTTGTTAGTGCTATTGGGGAGGCTTTAAACTAGATTTGCAGGGGGATGGGAACCAGAGTGCCAGAGCTGACAGTGTGGCTGGGGTGAAAATAAATGATGTTGAAAGTTTAAGCAAATCTGCTGATAGAAAGGTTGTGAGTGGTGGTAAAAATCTTCTGAGGTGTATATATTTCAATGCTAGGAGTATTGCGGGGAAGGTGGATGAGTTGAGGGCGTGGATTGACACGTGGAATTATGATGTTGTAGCAATTAGTGAAACTTGGCTACAGGAGAGGCAGGACTGGCAGCTTAGTATTCCAGGGTTCCGATGTTTCAGATGTGATCGAGGCAGAGGAATGAAAGGTGGGGGAGTAGCATTGCTCGTTAGGGAAAATATTACAGCAGTGCTCAGGCAGGACAGATTAGAGGGCTTGTCTACCGAGTCCTTATGGGTGGAGCTGAGAAACAGGAAAGGTATGGCCACATTAGTGGGATTGTATTACAGACCACCCAAAAGTCAACGAGACTTGGAAGAGCACATCTGCAGAGGGATAGCAGGCAACTGTAGGAAACATAAAGTTGTGGTGGTAGGGGATTTTAATTTTCCATACATTGATTGGGACTCCCATACTGTTAGGGGTCTAGATGGTTTAGAGTTTGTAAAATGTGTTCAGGAAAGTTTTCTAAATCAATATATAGAGGGACCAACTAGAGGGGATGCAATATTGGATCTCCTGTTAGGTAACGAATTAGGGCAAGTGACAGAAGTCTGTGTAGGGGAGCACTTTGGTTCCAGTGATCATAACACCATTAGTTTCAATTTGATCATGGACAAGGATAGATCTGGTCCTAGGGTTGAGGTTCTGAACTGGAAGAAGGTCAAATTTGAAGAAATGAGAAAGGATCTAAAAAGCGTGGATTAGGACAGGTTGTTCTCTGGCAAAGATGTGATTGGTAGGTGGGAAGCCTTCAAGGGGGAAATTTTGAGAGTGCAGAGTTCGTATGTTCCTGTCAGGATTAAAGGCAAATTGAATAGGAATAAGGAACCTTGGTTCTTAAGGGATATTGCAACTCTGATAAAGAAGAAGAGGGAGTTGTACGAAATGTATAGGAAAAAGGGGATAAATCAGGTGCTTGAGGAGTATAACAAGTGCAAGAAAATACTTAAGAAAGAAATCAGGAGTGCTAAAAGAAGACATGAGGTTTCCTTGGCAGTCAAAGTGAAGGATAATCCAAAGAGCTTTTACAAGTATATTAAGAGCAAAAGGATTGTAAGGGATAAAATTGGTCCTCTTGAAGATCAGAGTGGTCGGCTTTGTGCGGAACCAAAGGAAATGGGGGAGATCTTAAATAGGTTTTTTGCGTCTGTATTTACTAAGGAAGCTGGCATGAAATCTATGGAATTGAGGGAATCAAGTAGTGAGACCATGGAAACTGTACAGATTGAAAAGGAGGAGGTGCTTGCTGTCTTGAGGAAAATTAAAGTGGATAAATCGCCGGGACCTGACAGAGTGTTCCCTCGGACCTTGAAGGAGGCTAGTGTTGAAATTGCGGGGGCCCTGGCAGAAATATTTAAAATGTCGCTGTCTACAGGTGAAGTGCCGGAGGATTGGAGAGTGGCTCATGTTGTTCCGTTGTTTAGAAAAGGATCGAAAAGTAATCCGGGAAATTATAGGCCGGTGAGTTTAACGTCAGTAGTAGGTAAGTTATTGGAGGGAGTACTAAGAGACAGAATCTACAAGCATTTGGATAGACAGGGGCTTATTAGGGAGAGTCAACATGGCTTTGTGCGTGGTAGGTCATGTTTGACCAATCTGTTGGAGTTTTTCGAGGAGGTAACCAGGAAAGTGGATGAAGGGAAGGCAGTAGATATTGTCTACATGAACTTCAGTAAGGCCTTTGACAAGGTCCTGCATGGGAGGTTAGTTAGGAAAATTCAGTCGCTAGGTATACACGGAGAGGTGGTAAATTGGATTAGACATTGGCTCGATGGAAGAAGCCAGAGAGTGGTGGTAGAGAATTGCTTCTCTGAGTGGAGGCCTGTGACTAGTGGTGTGCCACAGGGATCAGTGCTGGGTCCATTGTTATTTGTCATCTATATCAATGATCTGGATGATAATGTGGTAAATTGGATCAGCAAGTTTGCTGATGATACAAAGATTGGAGGTGTAGTAGACAGTGAGGAAGGTTTTCAGAGCCTGCAGAGGGACTTGGACCAGCTGGAAAAATGGGCTGAAAAATGGCAGATGGAGTTTAATACGGACAAGGGTGAGGTATTGCACGTTGGAAGGACAAACCAAGGTAGAACATACAGGGTTAATGGTAAGGCACTGAGGAGTGCAGTGGAACAGAGGGATCTGGGAATACAGATACAAAATTCCTTAAAAGTGTCGTCACAGGTAGATAGGGTCGTAAAGAGAGCTTTTGGTACATTGGCCTTTATTAATCAAAGTATTGAGTATAAGAGCTGGAATGTTATGATGAGGTTGTATAAGGCATTGGTGAGGCCGAATCTGGAGTATTGTGTTCAGTTTTGGTCACCAAATTACAGGAAGGATATAAATAAGGTTGAAAGAGTGCAGAGAAGGTTTACAAGGATGTTGCCGGGACTTGAGAAACTCAGTTACAGAGGAAGGTTGAATAGGTTAGGACTTTATTCCCTGAATGAGGGGAGATTTGATAGAGGTATATAAAATTATGATGGGTATAGATAGAGTGAATGCAAGCAGGCTTTTTCCACTGAGGCAAGGGGAGAAAAAAACCAGAGGACATGGGTTAAGGGTGAGGGGGGAAAAGTTTAAAGGGAACATTGGGGGGGCTTCTTCACACAGAGAGTGGTGGGAGTATGGAATGAGCTGCCAGACGAGGTGGTAAATGCGGGTTCTTTTTTAACATTTAAGAATAAATTGGACAGATACATGGATGGGAGGTGTATGGAAGGATATGGTCCGTGTGCAGGTCAGTGGGACTAGGCAGAAAATGGTTCGGCACAGCCAAGAAGGGCCAAAAGGCCTGTTTCTGTGCTGTAGTTTCTATGGTTCTATGGTTCTAAATAATTACGGGAACCAAAGAGATAACAGATGAACTGAGAATCTTGCATCATTCCTCACGGTGGAAGACACTAGCAGTGTGCCAGTTGTTGAAGGGTGTTAGGGAAGAGAAGTGAATGCAGTTACTATTACAAGAGAGAAGATACTCAAGAAGCTGAAATACCCAAGGGTACACAAGTCACCCGGACCAGATGAACTGCACCCTAGAGTTCTGAAAGAGTAAGGTTGCAGAAGGACTTAGATTAGTTGGTAGTGAGGAAGGCAAATGCACTATTAGTATTCAATTCAAGAAATCTAGAATACAAGAACACGGATGTGATGTTGTGCTTTTACAAGGCACTGGTGAGGCCTCGCCTTGAGTATTATGAACAGTTTTGGGCTCCTCATCTAAGAAAAGATGAGCTGGCATTGGAGAGGGTCCAGAGGAGGTTCACAAGGATGATTCTCGGAATGAAAGGGTTATCATACGAGGAACATTTGATGGCTCTGGGTCTGTACTCGCTGGAATTTACAAGGATGAGGGGAGATCTCATTGAAATTCTTCAAATGTTGAAATGCCTAAACAAAGTAGATGTGGAAAGGATGTTTCTCATGGCGGGGGAGTCCAGGACAAGAATGCACAGCCTCAGGACAGAGGGGCATCCATTTATAGCAGAGATGTGGAGAAATTTTTTTAACCAGAGAGTGGTGAATTTGTGGAGCTTGTTACCACATGCAGCGAGGGAGGCCAGGTCGTTGGGTGCATTTAAGGCGGAGATTCATATTTTTTGATGGACACGGCATTAAAGATTATGGGGAGAAGGCTGGGGAGTGGGGCTGAGGAGGGGAAAGAAGGATCAGCCATGATTGAATGGCAGAGCAGATTTGATGGGCCAAGCAGCCTAATTCTGCTCTTATGTCATAGGTTAATCCAGAGATGATTTGAGATGTTTTGCATCGCAGGTGATCCTATACTGTTGCAAACGGCCAACGGCTCACAAGGACTCATCCACAAGAGATCCAAACCACCCTCACCACTCAGCTGCTGGGCAGCCGTGACAATTCATGCCAGATAATTTAAACATGGCACAGACAGTATGGATTTACAATGGAACAGAGTAGAAGAGGGGCTTGAACAAGGACCTAATTTAATAACTCTCCATTGAGTAATAAATCACCTTGTTTGCAAATACCTCCATAGCCTTGTCTACTCTCTCAATTTCTACAACCTTTCGATCTTTTCAAGTATTTTACACTCTGCCAATCCTAGCCCTTTCATCATCTCTGATTTGTTGTCTTGCCTTGGGTACAACTGAAGCAGAGGTTGATATGTTCTTGATTAGTAAGGGTGTCAAAGGTTACAGGCAGCAGGCAGGAGAATAGGGTTGAGAGGGAATATTAAATTAGGAGTGACCAAACAGAGCAGACTCATCAGACCGAATCCTCTGAATCTGCTTCCATAGTCAAGATCTCAAATTCTGGAATTTTTCAAAACATTTTCCTTCTTGGCTAAAGCCACCTCTGTTCCCAGGCATCTGCCCCAACAGCTCCTCTTCATCAGATTTTATTCAATAATGGGAAGGTGTTACATACCTCATGGATATCTTGTGACTGTCTTGTGAGGATGATGTAATGGTCTTTTGGAGGTCACCTGATATAATTTTCCCGCCGATGTGAGGTCACGTGATGACATGTTCACCACGGGTATAAAAGCAGACCCCTGGGGTGACGCAGTTAGTTTTTCCAATTAGAACGTTAGTCAGATACTCCGCTCCGCTGCGTATTCGCCTTATGATGCAGTTTTGATTTAAAACAGAGTTTTACATTCTGTTGTAAGGTACAAAAGTGCTGTACCGGCAGTTTAACCAATTTCTGCCAAGTTTGTTGATGTATCTTTTCAGTAGTATTGGAGAGTGAAGACTTGAACCTGAAGGAGTCATTCGACGGTTGAAAAGGATCAACCGTCATTGAATTCGTTCAAGAAAGAGTGATCAGAATGAGATAGTCTCTGCTAAAAGTGGCAGAAGAGGCTGTGCAGGATCTAGTATCAAAAGGTAAAGGTCAGTACCTTTAAACTGTTTTATTTCCGTCGTCGTGAATCCTGCAGACAAGGCAGGATCCAGCTGGGATTGGCGTGACGTCGTGTCTTCGAGGAATTCTTTACTTCAGGAAAGTCTCTCCTAATTGACTGTATTAATCTCTTGGACTTTCGAATTTACCATTCTAAGTACTGTGTTTGAATTTACCACTTTAAGAACTGTTTTGGCATTTATCGCTTTAAGAACTAGTACTGAGTGGCGGTTTGTTAAATGGCCGCATAGCAGTTTACTTCCGGTTAAGATTTTCGTTTGTTTATTTTATTATGTATTCAGCAGAGTTTAATAAATGTTCGATTGTCTTTATAAAACTTGACTCAATTCAGTTCTATTTTCATTGTTGCCAGTCACGTGATATAAAGCAAGCCACGTTCCTCTATTCAAAAAGATGTTGTGATCCTACTTTTCTTCAACTCCATCTTTACTGATCAAAAATTTAATCAGATTTATAATAAATGATTCAGTATGGAGGAAGAGCTCAAAGCTTCACGCACAATTGGATCTTGCTTTTCATCCTGATTGGTACATCCCCTGAACTCTGACTCGCCAAAAGCAGCAATAACTTCTGTCTTTACTATCTTCAAAACTTCAATAAATCACCTCTTAAATCTTCTGAATTCCAAAGAACAGCTTGGAACTTATCCATTGAGCGTGGTATCAAACTTGTAAGTCTACCTTGAACTCTACAAGTAGTCTACATTACTGCCTTCTAAGGTGACACATGCAGAATTGCTCACAGTTCTCCAGGTGCTATATGAAAGGCTACATACAGGTATTGCACAACTTTGTTGTTCTTGTACATCATTCCATTACATACAAAGTCCGGAATTACATATATCTAACTATTTTCTAAACCCATCTTGACATTTTAATGCCCTATCTATTCAAACTTTCTTCCTGGCATTTCACTAGTATATATTCTGTCCCTTTTTGCCCAATGTTCCTATCAACAAGCTTGGACTGCTAAATATTACTGACATTATATAATTGTGAGTACGGTAATATTGTTTATTAACCTTCCTATCAGGAATGAAAGATTATTACAGCCAAAAAGAGAAAAAGACATTACCAAAATGCAAGATGTGATTTACAAATATTATTTAAACAGGCAAATGTAGCAAGTTAACATCCATCAAATTAATTAAACCAAGAAATGAAAAACATCGAGAAGCTTGCAATGCGAATAGATATTGTACAGAATAATGAAATTTAAAACTGCGAAATGCAATGCCCATAATTTCTTTTCGATTTTAAAAACTGATCTGAATCCTAGTGATTTTTGTCCATGTGGGAAAACTTAATACATCAGCTTGAAATAGTATTTCTACATTATATCCAACCACCAGGGCCACAGAACTTCAACAAGCTGAATGACCTTTTTCACAGAATATTCTTTTTGCTAAACAATTGAAGGCAGTCTTTACAAAGATAACAAATACAGGCAGAGGACTGAAGTCACAATGCAATTTCTCAGGTTTGTGGTTACTGCCATACAGTTAATGGTCTAGCACTAGCACTGGTCTTGAAGTAACTTTACTAAGAGAACTTGGGAGGAGAAAAGGACAGAAGTGATTTCAGCAACTACTGTTAACAACATGAAATGTATCCTGCTCTAAATGCTTAAGAGATTCACTACATATTTTCTTCCAGTTTCGACAGAAACCGGTTAGGCATTTAATCTTTTGTACTGATACCACCCAAGTATCAGAAATGTGTCACTCCCTGAACTTTCCCAAATATACACATATATAGCATTTAATACCATCATTCCCACAATCCTGATTGAAAAGTTGCAGAACCTGGGCCCCTGTACTTTCCTCTGCAATTGAATCCTCAACTTCCTAACCAGAAGCCACAATGTACGGATTGGTACCTTCTCACTGACGATCAACACTGGCACACTTCAGGGGTGGTTGCTGAGTCCACTGCTCTACTCTCTATATACACGACTGTGTGGCTAGGCATAGCTCAAATACCATCTATAAATTTGCTGACGATACAACCATTGTTGGTAGAATCTCAGATGGAAACGAGAGGGCGTACAGGAGCGAGATATACCAACTAGTGGAGTGGTGTCACAGCAACAACCTTGCACTCAATGTCAGTAAGACAAAAGAGCTGATTGTGGACTTCAGGAAGGGTAAGTCAAAGGAACACATACCAATCCTTATAGAGGGATCAGAAGTGGAGAGAATGAGCAGCTTCAAGTTCCTGGGTGTCAAGATCTCTGAGGAGTTAACCTGGTCCCAACATATCGATGCAGTTATAAAGAAGGCAAGACAGTGGCTGTGCTTCATTTGCAGTCTGAAGAGATTTGTATGTCAACAAGTACACTTAAATTCCTATAGATGAACCGTGGAGAACATTCTGACAGGCTGCATCACTATCTGGTATGGGTGGGGGGGGAAGAAGAGAAACTGCACAGGATCGAAAGAAGCTGCACAGGGTTGTAAATCTAGTCAGCTCCATCTTGGGTACTATCCTACAAAGTAACCAGGACATTTTCAGGGAGCAGTGTCTCAGAAAGGCTGCGTCCATTATTAAGGACATCCAGCACCCAGGGCAAGCCCTTTTCTCACTGTTACCATCAGGTAGGAGGTATAGGAAGTCTTAAGACACACTCAGCGATTCAGTAACAGCCTCTTCCCCTCCGCAATCCAATTCCTAAATGGACATTGAATCCTTGGGCACTACCTCACTTTATTTTAATATACAATATTTTTGCACGATTCTTAATCTATTCAATATAGGTATACTGTAATTGATTTATTGCTATTTTTATTTTTTTCTTCTATATTATGTATTGCATTGAACTGTTGCTAGGTTAACAAATTTTACGTCACATGCCAGTGATAATAAACCTGATTCTGATACAATTTCCAAGGAGAACAAAACAATTCTTACTCACTTGTAGGTAATGGATTTGGTTTGTCATCAGGTGACCCAGGCTGCAGATTAAACTTGTTCTTCCAGCCTTTAATCTTGGTGAGGTCATTTGTTTTTCCTGTCCGGGAAATAAAGGGAATCCCGGTTTCTGCAAGTAATACATTCACAAGGTATGTAAACTTAAGGGAAAGTCACAAATTTAGCACGTATGGAGAGGTTACATGGATGTTGCATTTAGAACTCCCAGTACCAGTATCAGTTGACTAAAGCAGAAGTGTGTGTGACCAGTGTAAAAATTAGCAGTTTCAAATAGCAAAAAATATTTGTGGTTTTCAGGGCACACAATTCTCAGATATATTGAGAGGTTATTTGCTTGCAGATAACTTTATTAATGATCACTTACATAACTCTCAAAGATTAAGGAGGCCTTAATCAATGGAAACCCTACTTATATTGAGGCCAAGTCACGAATGGAATTAAAACATTTATCATCAAAGTTCACCGATGTTTGGGGGCCATAGTTATAAGGTGCTTGGAAGGAAGTACAGAAGGGATGTCAGGGATAAGTTCTCAGACAGAGTGGTGGGTACACGGAATGCACTGCCAGCAACGGTGGTAGAGGTGGATACAATAGAATCTTTTAAGAGACTCTTGTATAGGTAGGTGGACCTTAGAAAAATAAAAGGGCTATGCAGTAGGATAATCCTAGCTAATTTCTCGAGTAGGTTACATGGTCTGCACAACATTGTGGACCAAAGGGCCTATAATGTGCTGTAGATTTCTCTGTTCTGTTTATTTTTCTCTTTTTCTTCCTTTCCTCAAAATATTAGCAGCAGAAGCATTTAAACTATGGATTCAGCTAAACTGACCAGTAGATATTGGGCAAAGGTTCTTTGACCTAAAATATAGCTGCTGCTACGTGTACGGATGCAGCCTGATCTGCTCAGTCTTTCTATCGTTTTGTTTTTTTTTCCTACATTAGAACAAATTTTCCACCAGATGCCAGGATATACCAGTGCTTCCCTGATTGGCAGTGCTGGGAGTCTAAATCAGCAAAAGAATTTTCCATCCTGGCACATGCTCACATCTGATTCTGAATGACTCCTTGTGGAAAAAGAAAATTATTTTTGACAGATGTCTCAAGTGTTTCCGCTAGGACAAGCGTCTTTGTATGTGTACCAGATTCAACTTGCTACATCACCAGCAGTCTTCGTTCAACTGAATAGCAGAAATAATTTTGATTCTATGTATTTAAGGTAGCATTGATTTGCTCTGATTTTTTTTAAAATGTAGGTGTGCTTTTAAACTTCTTTAACATAAAAAATTTAATACAGCGCTGATGGACTATCTGGCGATTTTGTCTTCTCTCGTGGAGTCAAACAATGTTATATCAACACTTGGTGCTAAATATAAATATATAATATTAACAAAATCCTCCAAGTTTCCATAAGATGCACCCAATTAGCCTATGAAGTTAATGCTTTATGCCTAGAATCCTATATTGTCAGATGATTCACTCTCTAGACATCGCCAAACTAATGTTTACAATTCAGCTGCCAAATTCACACAGGCAATGCAAGAATGGAATTGTTACCCTTTCCAGCAATACTTCCTCTTACAACACCAAAACCTTGGCTGCACTAACTGGATTATCCAAGAACACATCAGGCGGAATGCTTTACTTACCTCGAATCGTATGTGTCTCAGATCCAGTAATAGAAGAATAACTCGATTCAACATTCTGCTCGGAACTGGGAACAGAATGCTCATGGGTCAAAGCTGGTCCCAAATGTTTCAAGTTTAACCATTCGGTGGGGTGAAGGTCACTTAGCTTTACGCCAGCTGGAAAAAAAAGAGCAAACATAAGCACAATTATTTCAAAGATTTGAATTATGGTTATGATTAAAAGACCAGGGATTATTAACATGGAGTATCACTGTGGGAGTACTACACAGTATAAGCAGTGAGCAATATGCACCGACTTTCTGACTCAGGTCACAGCACTAAAGCGAGGAATAAGGAATAACATGAGACAGATTTGCTCACTTTTGAGGCGTACTACTGCACACTTTGCCAGAGAGCACAAGTGGTTTAAGCAAATACATAAATTGGGTGGAGTGGTGAAAAGTGCTAAGCTGTTGTTATAAGAACAGTATCATTCTCTAAGTCCCTCATTGTCTCATAACTCACTGTATTTTGTTATATAATCCCAGCCATCAGGCTCTTGAACCAGTGGGGTTAACTTCACTCTTCATCTCATGTTCTCAATAGTTATTGCTTATTTATTTATTATTTCTTTTGTATATGCAGTTTGTTGTCTTTTGCACATTGGTTGTTGGCCCATCCTTTTGGGTCTGGTCAAACATTGATTCTATTGTGTTTCTTTTATTTATTGAGTATACCTGCAAGAAAATGAATCTCAGGGTTGTATATGGAGACAATAGGCAGGTAGATTGGGAAAATCAGGTTGGTGCAGGATTCCAAGAGAGGGAATTTCTAGAATGTCTACATAATGGCTTTTTAGACTAGCTCGCAGTTGAGCCCACTATGGGATAAGGTGTTCTGGACTGGAGTTGTGCAGTGAAATGGAATTGATAAGAGAGCTTCAGGTAAAAAAAAACCTTAATGGAAAGTGATCATATGATCAAATTCACCCTGAAATTTGAGAAGGAGAATCTCAAGTCAGATGTATCAGTATTACAGTGGGGTAAAATAAATTACAGAGGTATGACAGAGGAGTTGGCCAGAATTGATTGGAAAAGAACACTGGCAGGGATGACAGCAAAACTGCAATGGCTGCAACTTCTGGAAGCAATTCAAAAGGCACAGGTATGTACCTTCCAAAGAGGAAGTAGTATTTTAAAGGCAAGATGACACAACCATGGCTAACAAGGGAAGTCAAAGCCAACATAAAAGCCAGAGAGAGATGCCATATAATAAGAGCAAAAATTGGTGATAAATTAAGATGATTGGGAAATGATGGACAAACTGAATAAGTATTTTGCATCAGTGTTCACTGTGGAAGACACTAGTAGTATGGTCGAAATTCCAGGTGTCGGGGGCATGAAGTGTGTGAAGTTACCATAACTAGGGAGGAGGTTCTTAGGAAACTGAAAGGTCTGAAGTTAGATAAGTCATCTGGACCAGATGGTGTACACGCAAGTTCTGAAAGAGGTGGCTGAAGAGATCATGGAGGCATTAGTCATGATTTTCAAGAATCACTAGATTCAGGAGACCGGAGATTTGCAAATGTCATTCCACTTTTCACAAAGGGAGGGAGGCAGAAGAAAGGAAATTATAGGCCAGTTAGTCTGACCACAGTGGTTGGGAAGATGTTGGAGTCCTTATTTCAGGACGTGGTTTCGGGGTACTTGGGAGGCAAATGATAAAACAGGCCGTATTCAGTGTGGTTTTCTCAAGGAAAATTCTTGCCCGACAAATCTGCTGGAATTCTTTGAAGAAATAGCAAGCAGGATAGACATAGAAGAGTCGGTTGATGTTGTGTACTTGGATTTTCAGAAGGCCCACACACACAGGAGTACTGCGCAGATGCAACAGGAGCATTCCTGCACATGTCCAACAAAGAGCTTTTAAAAACCCAGTCTCTATAAAAGAGAGTTACCAGCTAGCGAAGCAGTCATCATGGAAGTGGTCATCATTGGAATAGTCTTGAATCAGAGTAGTAAGGTTTTGGCTCAAATGGAGCCTCAGCGAGAATAGGCGGAGGTTAGGTAACACACATCAAAGTTGCTGGTGAGCGCAGCAGGCCAGGCAGCATCTCTAGGAAGAGGTACAGTCGACGTTTCAGGCCGAGACCCTTCGTCAGGACTACCTGAAGGAAGATGCTGCCTGGCCTGCTGCGCTCACCAGCAACTTTGATGTGTGCTGCTTGAATTTCCAGCATCTGCAGAATTCCTGTTGTTGGAGGTTAGGTAAGTTCTTTCCTTATTTCTTATTCATTTCGAGAGAGAATGGGGGTATGTCTATAGACACAGTGTTCTGTTCTGATGTGGAATGATGACAGACGTAGGATTTCCAGGAGACTTCCAGCTTCCTCAATGGCCACATTATTCAAGAAAGGGAGTAGGGATAGCCCAGGAAATTTTAAACCAGTGAGTCTTATTTCAGTGGTTGGTAAGCTGATGGAGAAGATCCTGAGGCAGGATTTATGAACATTTGGAGAGGCATAATATGATTAGGAGTAGTCAGCACAGCTTTGTCAAAGGCATGTTGTGCCTTACGAGCCTGATTGAATTTTTTTTTTGAGGATGTGATTAATCACAGTGACGAAGGTAGAGCCGTAGATGTAGTGTATATGGATTTTAGTAAGGCATTCGATAAGGTATCCCGTGCAAGGCTTATTGAGAAAGTAAAGAGGCATGCGATCCAAGGGAACATTGCTTTGTGGATATAGAAATGCATACCCACAGAAAGCAAAGAACAGTTGTAGATGGGTTGTATTCTGCATGGAGGCCAGTGACCAGTGACCAGTGGTATGCATCAGGGATGTGTTCTGCAACCCCTACTCTTTGTGATTTTCATAAATGACCTGGATGAGGAAGTGGAGGGATGTGTTAGTAAATTTAATGATGACACAGAGATTGGGGGTGTTGTGGATAGTGTGGATGGCTGTCAGAGGTTACAGCGGAACGTTGATAGGATGCAAAACTGGGCTGAGAAGTGGCACGTGGAGTTCAACCCAAATAAGTTTGAGGTGGTTCATTTTGGTAGTTCAAATATGATGGCAGAATATAGCATTAATGGTAAGACTCCTGTCAGTGTGGAGGATCAGAGGGATCTTGGGGTCCGAGTCCATGGGACACTCAAAGCTGCTACGGAGGTTGACTCTGTGGTTAAAAAGGCATATGGTGCATTGGCCTTCATTAATCGTGGGATTGAGTTTAAGAGCCGAGAGGTAATGTTGCAGCTATATAGGATCCTGGTCAGACCCCACTTGGAGTACTGTGCTCAGTTCTGGTCGCCTCACTACAGGAAGGATGTGGAAACCATAGAAAGGGTGCAGAGGAGATTTACAAGGATGTTGCCTGGATTGGGGAGCATGCCTTATGAGGACAGGCTGAATGAACTCGGCCTTTTCTCCTTGGAGTGATGGAGGATGAGAGGTGACCTGATAGAGGTATACAAAATAACGAGAGGCATTGATCATGTGGCTAGTCACAGGCTTTTCCCCTGGGCTGAAATAGCTAGCACGAGAGGGCATAATTTTAAGGTACTTGGAAGTAGGTACAGAGGAGGTGTCAGGGACAAGTTGTTTTTTTAAAAAAAAACGCAGAGTGGTGAATGCATGGTATGGGCTGCCAGCAGCAGAGCCGGAAACAATCGGTTCTTTTAAGCGATTCCTGGATGAATACATGGAGCTTAGAAAAATAGAGGGCTATGGGTAAGCCTAGGTAGTTTTAAGGTAAGGACATGTTTGGCACAGCTTTGTGAGCCAAAGGCCTGTATTGTGCTGTAGGTTTTCTATGTTTCTATGTCTATCTGTGCTAGGTGCATCGAGATACAGCTCCTTAGAGACCATGTTAGGGAACCCGAGCTGCAGCTCGATGACCTTTGGCTTGTTAGGGAGAGTGAAGCAGTGATAGACAGGAGCTACAGGGAGGTAGTCATCCCAAGGCTACAGGAGACAGATAAATGGGTGACTGTCAGGTGAGGGAAGGGAGAACTTCAGATAGTGGCGAGCACCACTGTGGCCATCCCCTTCAACAATAAATACCCCATTTTGAGTATAGTTAAGGGGTAAAATGAGCTACCTGGGGGAAGAAACAGCGGCTGTGCGCCTGGCATTGAAACTGCCTGTGGCTCAGAAGGGTAGGGAACTAAACAGGATGGTAGCAGTAATTGGGGACTCTATAGTCAAGGGGACAGACAGGTGATACTATGGATGCAAAATGGCAGGAGATGGGAACGAGTATGATACAGCTGAGGATCAGCCAGGCTTACAAGTAGATGATGGGTGTAACATGAATGTAAGGAAGGACAAGGCAATGATTGGGTACAAATGCAGACAGAGCAAACAGTTAAATTATACCACAAAGGCAAAATTCAAAAGGGCAAAGAATGCAGGACTGAAGGTAATGTATTTAAATGTGCATAGCATTCAGTATAAGGTGGACAAATTCGTGGCACAATTCGAGACTGGTTGATATGACATTGTGAGCATCACCAAGTCTTGAGTCGTGGCTGAAAGAAGTTGAGAGTTGGGAGCTTAACATCAAAAGATGATTCCTTTGTATTGAAGGGACAGGTAGGAAGGCAAAGACGGTGGTGTGGCTCTGTTGGCAGGAGATGGAATTACATCTTTAGAAAGAAGTGACATAGGGTCAGAGAATATTGAATCTTTGTGGGTAGAGTTAAGAAATTGCAAGGGGTTAAAAAAAAACATTATGGGAATCATATATAGGCCTCCAAATAGTCAAGATGTGGGGTTGAGATTGCCGAGGGAGCTGGAAAAAGCATGTAGTAAGGGTAATTAAACAATTGTAATGGGGGACTTCAATATGCAAGCGGATTAGGAAAATCAGGGTGTTAAGTAATAACCCAGAACTTAGTAGGGAGTTTAATGTAAATGAACCCTTTTAAGGAGGCAGTGATCATAATATGATTGAATTCATACTGCAATTTGGAACAGAGACATTTATCAGTGTCGCAATGGAATAAACTGAATTAGAGGCATGAGAGAGGAGCTTACCCAGGTGGATTGGACGAGGATACTGGCAGAGAAAGCAGAGATGACTGAAGTTTCTGGGAACAGTTCACAAGCCACAGGATCAACATTCACCACAGAGGAAGAAGTTCTCAAATGGCAGGGATAGGCAACTGTGGCTGACAAAGGAAGTTAAGGACTGCATAAAAGCCAAAAAATGGGCATACAAAGCAGCAAAAATGAGTGGGAAGTTGGATGACTGGGAAGCTTTTAAAATCCAACAAAAGGCAACTAAAAAAAGCTATAAGGGGAAAGATAAAATTAGAGGGCAGACTAACCAATAATATAAAGCAGGATACCAAAAGTTTTTTTCAATTATATAAAGAGTAAAAGGGAAGTGAGAGTTGATATTAGACCACTGGAAAATGATACTGGTAAAGCATTAATGGGGGACAAAGATATGGCTTAATGGATACTTTACATCTGTCTTCACTGTGAAAGATACTAGCAGTGTACCAAAGGTCCTTGAGTGTCAGGGAGCAGGAGTGAGTGCCATTGTTATTACAAAGGAAAAGGTGCTTGGCAATCTCAAAGGTCTTAAGGTGGATGAGTCACTTGGGCCAGCTGGACTGCATCAGAGTCCTGAGAGAAATTGCAGAAGAGAAAACAGATGCATTGGTTATGATCTTTCAAGAATCACTTGATTCTGACAAGGTCCCGGAGGACTGGAAGATTGCAAATGTCACTCCAATTTTCAAGAAGGGAGGAAGGCAAAAGAAACAAAATTATAGGCTAGTTAGCCTAACCTCAGTGGAAAGGAAAGTGTTGTTCGAGTCTATTATTAAGGACGAGGTTTCAAGGTACTAGGAGACTAATGATAAAATAAATCAAAGTCAGTATGGTTTCTGTAAAGGGAAGTCTTGCCTGACTAATCTGTTAGAATTCTTTGAGTAAGTAACAAGCAGGGTGGACAAAGGAGAGGCAGTGGACATCATTTACTTGGATTTTCAGAAGGCATTTGATCAGGTGCAACACATGAGACTGCTAGACAGATACTGGCATGGATAGAGGAATAGTTGACAGGCAGGAGGCAGCAAGTGGGAATAAAAGGGCCTTTTCTGGTTGGCTGCTTGTGAATAGTGGTGTTCCTTAGGGGGTCAGTATTGCTTGTCAATGATTTAGATCATGTAATTGATGGCTTTGTGGCAAAGTTTGCGGATGACACGAAGATAGATAGGTAGTGCTGAGGAAGTAGTGTGATTGCAGCAGGACTTAAGACAAATTGGAAGAATGGGCAAAAAAGTGACAGACGGAATGGTAATGCATTTTGGTAAAAGGAACAATAGTGCAGATTATTATCTAACTGGGGAGAAGGTTCAAACATCAGAGGTGCAGAGGGACCGAGGATGCCCCGTGCAAGACTCCCAGAAGGTTAATTCACAGGTTGAGTCTGAGGTAAAGGCGGCAAATGCAATGTTGGCATTTATCACAAGGGAAATAGAATATAAATCCAAGGAGATAATGCTGGGGCTTTACAAGACACTGGCCAGGCTGCACTTGGAGTATTGTCAACAGTTTTGGGCCCCATATTTCAGAAAGGATGTACTGTTATTGGAGAGAGTCCAGAGGAGGTTCACGAGGATGATTCCAGGAATGAAGGGGTTAATATATGAGGAGTGTTTAGCAGCTTTAAGCCTGGACTCACTGGAATTTAGAAGAACTTGGGGGAATCTCAGTGAAACCCTCTGCACATACCAGCTGTGTGGTGAAAAAGGCACAATAGCGCCTCTTTCACCTCAGCCAGTTGAAGTAGTTTGGTACGTCCCCCCCCCCCCCCCCCAAATTCTATGAACTTTCCATAGGGGCACTATTGAGAGCACCCTAACTGACTGCATCACTGCCTGGTATGGGAACTGTACTTCCCTCAATCGCAGGGCTCTGCAGAGAGTGGTGCGGACAGCCCAGCGCATCTGTAGATGTGAACTTCCCACTATTCAGAACATTTACAAAGACAGGTGTGTAAAAAGGGCCTGAAGGATCACTGGAGTCCCAAGTCACCCCAAACACAAACTGTTCCAGCTGCTACTATCCAGGAAACAGTACCCCAGCATAAAAGCCAGGACCAACAGGCTCTCGGGCAGCTTCTTCCACCAGACCATCAGACTGATTAACTCATGCTGACACACCAGTATTTTTATGTTATATTGACTATCTTGTTGTACATAATATTTGTCAATTACTGTAATTGCACACTTGAACATAAAGATTTTTACTTGTGTATATGAAGGATGTAAGTAATAAAGTCAATTCAATATATATACACACACACACACACTTTGATGATAAATTTACTTTGAAGTATAGAGCCTGATCCTGATTCTTTCAGGTTCTGAATTTTATGCTGAGATGTCACAAATGTGAAATCAGTTCAAAGTTATTTGGGGTTTATGAGATTCCATCATCGGAGTGTCTTGGAACAGCCTCTTAACTCGAGCTGTTACTGAGGCTGTGTTTGTACCTTAGCAACAGACCAGATAATTTTAAACTTACTCTAATTAAATTCTGCATTCAAAGTAAACTTATCAAACTACATACATGACACCATATACAACCCTGAGATTCATTTTCTTGTGGACATACTCAATAAATCCATAGAAAAATAACGATAAAAAGGCCACGCCAACTGGCCGTTCAACTAGTCTACAAAAGACAAAAAACTGTGCAAATACAAAATAAATAAATAAATATCAGCAGATAAGATGATGAGTCCTTGTGAGATGTTAAGAAGTTAGCATCTCATAGGCCTCTTGTGACCCTGGCTATTTTGTAAGGGTCATAGGGGCTAAGACTTTGGAAAAAAAAAGCACAGAAGCACAAATATTTTCTTATAAAATAAGCTGAGTGGGTGACATTATCCTTGGTATGCGACCTGTGCTTAACTTCAGTTCTTGCTTCGAGTAACTTGTATTATTGCTTGATTAATTGCTGTAAGAAGCCATACCCTGCTTTGTACTCACTAGAGAACCTGCAAGATAAACATTAAAAGGAATGGCTATTTCAAGGGTAGGAGGTTTTGAATAAGCCTGTGCCTGTCTATATCCAGGCACAGTGGCAATTAAAACTGTTACATGAACACTTTATGGCTGATAAGGTTAACAATACTCATCTGTACAGAAACTAAGGAGGTGAACTGTGTACGTGACTGCACGTGTATAAAAAGAGCTGCATTTGCTTCAGAAGCCAGAGACCTCCGAAGCAGCCTCCAAGAGTGTGCTTAAGGAGGGTTCTCTCTGGTAGCTTGCTACTAATAAAGAGTTAAAGTTCCATTCACCTTAGTACGTGGTGTCTTTGCATCGGGTAGATCGAAACAAGGTTATAACACTTGAAAATGAGCCCATAGGTTGTGAGAACAGTTCAGTGATGATGCAAGTGAAGTCATCTCCAATTTTCAGATATAACAAGAGCAGCAATGAGGAAATTACAGCTGAAGGAGTACATATATCAAAAGGCTCTTGATTTGGTGTCACATATTAGACTTCTAACCAGCACTGAAGATCATATTCAGAAGGGTCTGTAACAACAGGAAACAACGCCTTCTGCTCCAATTTTCAGTAAAGCATGCCTCGTTTCTCTAGCATCGCATTTCCCCTGCAGCTTTAAATGCCAATCACTCTCTTTACCACACATGCAAATATAAAATGCCGCTCAGCAGCCAGAATCCAGTTAACGTGAAGTTTAAAGTGAATATTCAAGTTTCTCTCTGCATGCCTTTTTGCCCACCTGCAAAAATGAAAAAGGATAAAAGACTAATGGAACTACAAAAGGATTATTGTATGTCAAACAGCAGAAAATGGACTAACATTGCTGTAGCACTGGATGTAGTATTTCGTGCGATCCATTCCATCTCAGCTCTTCCCGTAGTTTCTCTTCAAGCTTTTCAATCTCTCCAGTCTGGTCCTGAGGATCTGTTGGAGAGTTTTTGCAGTTAATCCATTGAGTACTCTTATGTGGATAAAAAATTTCCCAGGAATTACAAGGAAATATTCCTTAATTTACTTTTTCCCAGCCAGCTTTACCCCATGATCCAGTAAGTGTCCTACCCAGATGCCCCCCTGCTTTGACCACCTCCACTGCCCAACCCACCAGTGCTTCTACTCATTTCCTCCTTACTCTTGTTTGACACTGTCCTACCAAGCAATGCCCTTAACAAGGAGACAACAGTGAAAAGCAGCATTAGGACAGATGTCTTGTACACTGTTCTGTTCTTACTCAATCATTACAACCCAAGGAGTTCAGAGAATTTACTGCTGTCAACTGACTCTGTGGTAACAAATGAAATGGGATTAAATTTCATGGGATGTTCACTAACAGAAAACTTCATTAGCAACAAAATAACAGCTCCTTATTTCTAGCAGACGAACATATGTGTATGAGAACACAGTACAATAATTACAGATGCACTAGTGCTGGGGCTCTCAACCTTTTATATGTCATGGACCAATAACATTAAGGGATCCATGGTCCCAGGTTGGGAACCCTTTGCTCTAGGCCACATCTGACAGATGCAGCCCTTTTAACAAGATATTCTCGTTGATAAAGTACCCATAAACGAAGCATTAAGTTGTACAAACCGATTTCTGGCATCAAATTAAATATAAACCCCATTTTATAATTTTAAGCTTACTATATGTGAGCTATTGTTTAGATTCATTATTAATCACATCTACATTGAAACACACAGCGAAATGTGTTGTTTGTATTGACGACACAATCTGACAATGTGCTGGGGGGGGGGGGCCAAAGAGTTGCCACACATTCTGGCACCAACAATGCATGACCACTATGGTCAGCAGAGCATACAAAGAGAAACAGCATCAAACCAACATCCCATCCAGCACACAGATGATCTTTCAACCCAAAGACAGGCCTCCAACCTCCAGATGGGAACTCAGACTCAGCAACAGTATTAAAATTTTATTATTTTACTTTATTTGGAGATACAGCATGGAATAGGCCCTCCAAGCCATGCTGCCCAGTAACCCTCCCAACAACCACTAACTTAACCCTAACCTAATCTCAGGACAATTTACTATGACCAACAAACCAGTATGTCTTTTGACTGTGGCAGGACACCCACACATTCCATGGAGATGACGTACAGACTCCTTACAGAGGACGCCAAGATTGAACTCTCGCACCCCGGGCTGTAATACATTACACCATGAAATCTAGGTCTCCAGTCCCTAGACCAGCCAACCCCTGGCCTCCAGCTCCAAGGGCATGCAAACTACGGGGACCACTGGCCCTCGTTCTTGGGGCTCTGTCCTCAGATTGCTGGCCCCTGACCTCAGAATGCTCCGATCTGAACTCCAACTTCCATGTCCTTCCCTCAACTTCTTTTTTTTAAACTGCCCCTAACATCTCACTCCTTAACTTCATACATTGCCCCCAAAAAAACTATCCTTACAAACCTAAAGAACTGTGAGCCACAAACACAATGTACAGACCCATTGAGAAATGTATGATGATGCATTTTGATAAAGGGAACAATAGTGCAGACTATTATCTAAATGGGGAGAAGGTTCAAACATCAGAGGTGCAGAGGGACTTAAGAATCCTTGTGCAAGACTCCCAGAAGGTTAATTCACAGGTTCAGTCTGTGGTAAAGAAGGCAAATGCAATGTTAGCATTCGTTTCTAGGGGAATAGATCATAAAAGCAAGGAGATAAAGCTGAGGCTTCATAAGACACTAGTAAGGCCACATTGGAGTATTGTCATCAGTTTTGGGCCCTATACCTCAAAAATGTGTTGTCATTGGAGAGTGTCCAGCTGAGGTTCATAAGGATGATTCCAGGAATAAAGGGGTTAACATGAGGAGCGTTTGGTAGCTTTAGGCCTGTACTCACTGGAACTTAAAAGAATGCCGGGGTGGGGGGGTGGAATCTCATTGAAAACTACTGTATGTTGAAAGGACTAGACAGGGTTGATGGAGAGAGCGTTTCCTACGGTGGGGATATCCAGAGCCTCACAACTGAGGGTCAGCCTTTTAGAACAGGAGAAGAAGAAATCTCTTTAGCCAGAGAGTAGTGAATCTGGAATGCTCTGCTACAGACTGCAGCGGAGGCCAAGTCCATGTGTATACTTAAGGCGGAAGTTGACAGTTTCTTGATTGGTCAGGGCACAAAAGGATGTGGCGAGAAGGCAGGTGTATGGGGTTCAGCGGGATCCAGGATCAGCCATGACGGTATGGCAGAGCAGACTTGATGGGCTGAATGGCCCAATTCTGCTCCAATGTCAAATGGACATGGTACATCATAGCTTGGCATCCAATGAAAACCCTAGTAACATTTCATAAAAAAGTAATATTTTTACTTAACTTTGCAAATCACAACTTGAAACTGGAACATTTACAAAATATTACAAAATTTACAAAGAATGGCTTCCACCCGAAGGAGGACGAGTTAAAGAATACTACAGAATTCTGGACTCAATATCTCGTGTTCTACTGGATCTCAGAGAAGCAGTGAAAATGCAGCAAGATCAGATCAGTCTGTTGTACTGGTGCCGCTAATATAATTAGCCTCAGAGCCAATAAATGAGAGGAGCTGAAAAGGTCACTCAAGAAAGGTACAACATGGCATCAAGGACTAGTGAAACCTTGCCCCAATGACGACGAAACTTTAAGAATGAGAAATAAAATTACAATAACTAGATTGGAGAATTAAATCAGCATTCAGGAGCATAACAGGCATGTGTGCATAAGTATTCCATGAATGAAGAAACAAATTACTTACCTTCAAAACTGAATAACTGTTTTATTTGCAAGTCATTTTCTGCACGCATAATTGTTCTCATTTGTTTCAAAGGTTCTTCATTATTTGTAGATTCCTGGATTTTTCCTGCTCCATCCTTTAAGGGAATAATTGCTTTCAGTTTCTGCTCTGACTCTTGATCATTTGTGGTGCCATGTATTTCAACTACATCAAAGAAGGGCTTCTTTTCACATCGCCTCCGAGGTCTTCGGCTATTTGCAACATCCTGTGGACAAGTAAGGGACCGAAGCTCAATGTTTTGTAGGAAGAAACTTCAAACAATTGCACACAAATGTTCAAAGTAAATTTATTATCAAGGTATGTATATGTCACCATATACTACTCTGAGGTTCATTTTCTTGTGCATATTCACAGGATACAATAGAATCAATGAGAAACTAGATACACATACACACAAAGACTGACAACCAACATGTAAAAGACAAACTCTGCAAATACAAAACTAATTTAAAAAAAGAAATAAGTAAATAATATTGAAAATACAAGTTGTTGAATCCTTGAAAGGGAGTCCTTAGGTTGTGGAATCAGCATTCTGCAACATCCATGTACTTGGTTATCAGCAAAACTTTCCGGACAGGAATTCCCCGATTTTAACCATGGCTTGAAAATTAAAAATTTGGTACTTTCCAAAATAAAACAAAAAAAATCTGTACAAAAGATTACTCTAAAGAAAATTTCCTTTAGGACAGATAAAGGCTTTGTCACAGACCCCATGCAAAACCTCAACAATGACAAATGAACACACACTTCTTTGACTATACCTGTAAAAACGCTGTTGCCTTTTCTCTGCCGCATCTGATCCCAGAATGAGGCTATCCTTTCAGGACATCAGAAATGTCCTCATTCTTCAAAGAATGGGGGTTTCCCTTCCTCCACCATTGATGCTACCCTCACCTGCATCTCCTCCATTTCCCAGACATCTGCACTCATCCCATCTTCCTGCCGCCTTAGCAGTGATGAAGTTCCTCTTGTCCTAACCTACCCTCCGCATCCAACATATCCTTCTCCGCAGCTTGTCATCTCCAAAGGGATCCTACCACCAAACACCTGTGAATCTTAAGGGGTCATCTACTGCTCCCAATACTCCCAATTCAGCCTCATCATAAAGCGGGGAACCACTTTGTCAAGCAACTCTGCACCACCTGCCAAAAGCCAAATTTCCCACTGGCCAACCATTTCATTCCTACTCTCATTATGATATGTTGGTCCAGAGCCTCCTCGTGCCATGATGAGACCTCTCTCAAGGTGGAGGCAGAACACCTCATATTCCATCTGGGTAACCTCCAACCTGATGGCACAAACATCAATTTCTCCTTCTGGTAAGAAAAAAATTCCCTCCAACTTCTCTCTTCTTCTATACCCCAACTCTTACCTCTTCTCTCCTGCCCATCACCTCCCCCTGGTGCCCTTCCTTCTTCCATTCCACTCTGGTCCACTCTGTTCTATCAGACCCTTTTTTCTCTAGCCCTTTCCCACCTGCCTGGCTTCACTCATCACCTTCCAGCTATGCTCCTTCCTCCCCCCCACCTTTTTATTCACCCCCTTCCTTTCCAGGCCCGAAGAAGGGTCTCGGCCTGAAGCATCAACCATTTATTTCCATAGATGCTGACGACCAGCATTTTGTGTGTGTTGCTCTGGATTTCTACCATCTGCAGAATTTCTTGTGTTAAATGACAAAGCCTGTCTCAAAGCCAATGCTTTCCCCAGCTGACTATTCTTCATCATCCTTCTTGATTAACTTGTAATTCAGTTCTTTTTTTAAACCAAATCTTTCTTCCTTAGTTTCCTCCTTTCCTTTTAAAGGAAAAAAACACAAAGCAAAGAAAACCATCTTTTCCTTCAGAACAAATTTATGTCAAAACTGTTAATCACTTTCCTCCTAACCTTTCCAATAAAGGAAGTACCTTCCCAGCTGGTGTGATAAATACATTACACTGCTCTTAGCCTGGAAGCTTATTTTTGAAGGGAGCCAAGAGGTAGAGAAAATACTCAGGACTTCTGACCAATAATCAGTAACTTCCTGGAAATGCTCTATTGGATATCATGAGATTAGGACTAGTTTAGGGAAATTAGCTACCTTCATCCCATTCTACGCCAAATTTATTCTTAATCCAATCCCATAATCAAGTATTACAGCTGTAGCTATTTGAGAACTGCTCCAACATCAAGACTGTTGGAGTAAGTGGTCCTGTAGGAACCTCAATTATTTAGAGTCTGAAGATACAGAAACAGGCCATGGAGCCTCAACTCAGCAACTTTGGCAGTATTCGCTGTGTGTCTGTGCGTGTTGGAGTGGGGAAGTGGAGGATCCATAGGAAACTCCTACATGCAAATTCCACCCAGACAGCACAGATCACAACTGAACACAGATTGAGGCAGCATTTCCACTAATAAGAATGTGTCCCATCAAAATTCCAGCTCCAGAGTTTTTCCCCCATTACTCAATTATAAAGTTTAGCTGTTATGACCGAGTAAACAGATGAGCTAAATCCTCCCTAGAAAGGGTGATAATTAAAGTGAGTCATAAATAAAGTTTTAAGCATTCACATGGCTTTCGTATACCAGCAGAAAATCTGACAAAAATATTTATTCATCTTATACAGTCAGTGGTAGAACTACTTCAGGCACAATTTGTGAGATGATTAATTTTAATGGCTGGATTAAATCAGAGCAAACCCCATAGGAAATGTGCTTAGTTTTTTTTAATATACCAAATATTTTATATCTTGGTCTGCATCTAAAACACATCCTAGCTAGCATTATGTAACATTTGGAACAATGTTATGAGACTTCAAAATATATGTTTATTTGGCCTATAGGGTGCCACGTTAGCTAACGGTTAGCACAACGCTATTACAGCTCACAGCATAGGAGTTCAGAGTTCAATTCCAGCACTGTCCGCAAGGAGTTTGTATGTTCTCCCTGGGACTGTGTGGGTTTCCTCCAGGTGCTCCAGTTTCCTCCCACAGTCCAAAGGCATACTGGTTAGTAGGTTAATCAGTCACTGTTAAGTTATCCTGTGATTAGACCAGGGTTAAATAAGTGGGTTGCTGGGCGGCGCGGCTTATTGGGCCAGAAGGGGTTGATCTGCACTCTCTCTAAATTAAATTTTACATCTAAAGATACAAGGAAATCCAGGACATGCACTCTGATATCTGTGAAGATTTCACAATATTGATACTGGGAAGAGTATTAAAGTTATTGGACTCAGGTAAATGATCTAACTGAAAGGCATCATAGTCTTTAACAGATGCATGACCTAATCCTTGGCTAAGAGTACTTACTATAACTACTCAGTCCAACACTCCAAGTATCCTTAACAATGTACTTTTTAACATTGTGCTGAAATCAGATATTAACAGACTTCCCTTGTCCCAAAGTTGTCACAGGAGGAATAAAAACAAAATGACCTCCCTACAAAGGAAGAGAAATTATTACAGGTGACCAACAGGAGTAAATATCAGGTTATGCAAAAATTGGTAGTGTAAAGGGGTCAATCCAGCCCTCGGGCCTACATGATTGAATAGGTCCCTACATACGATCTAGCTGCCTTGAGATGAAGGCCAACATTCTATGCCACTCTTCTAGAGTAAAAAGTGCTCTTAGGTTTAACTTAAGTGGTTAGCAGAGAGATATTAAAGTTACGAAGGAGTTTAAATACAAGGGCAAGAAATTTAAAATGGAAATGGAGGATTTCAAAACTGGCAAACCGTGTAGAACAGTGAGCACTGATGACAGAAGTCAGGGACAATACAAGAATGAATACAGTTTTGGATAAATTTGTAGAAGGGGGAAGTCTAGGATAGCACTGGAACCATGAGGTAGAGACAGCAATGCAGAATGTTTGAAACAAGGGGACAGATGAGTCTAACATCTGTAAGGGAGATGTTATAGAATCTAAAGTCCTTCTCATTGCCAAACAAGATCCCTGAACTCTGTAGTTCAGTTTAAGACAGTTACCAAGAACTGACTCCCCAAAAGTGGCTGCACAGGTTGATAGTGTGGTTAAGAAGGCATACGGCTGCTTGCCTTTGTTAGTCGAGGCATGATTTCAAAAGTTAGGAAGTTATGTTACAGCTTTCGAAAACTCTAGTTGGTCCACATCTGGAGCATTGCATACAATACTGGTTACCCCTTTATAGGAAGATATCGAGGCTTTGGAGAGTGCAAAAGTAGTATATCGATTCAAGTGCATGTGATATAATGAAAGAGTGGACAAACCTGGGTTATTTTCTCTGGAGCAGTGGAGGCTGAGCAGATATCCCATAGAGGTTTATAAGATTATGAGAGATATAGATAATGAAGTTTCAAACATCAGAGGTGCAAAGGGACTGAGGAGTCCTCGTGCAAGACTCCCAGAATGTTAATTTACAGGTTGAGTCTGTGGTAAAGAAGGCAAATGCAATGTTGACACTTATTTCAAGCGGAATAGAATATAAAAGCTAAGAGATAATGCTGAGTCTTTTCAAGACACTAGTCAGACCTTACTTGGAGTTTAAAAACGCAAACACGAGGAAATCTGCAGATGCTGGAATTTCAAGCAACACACATCAAAGTTGCTGGTGAACGCAGCAGGCCAGGCAGCATCTCTAGGAGGGGGTACAGTTGACGTTTCGGGGGGAGACCCTTCGTCAGGACTAACTGAAAGAAGAGCTAGTAAGAGATTTGAAAGTGGGAGGGGGAGATCCAAAATGATAGAAGACAGGAGGGGGAGGGATGGAGCCACAAGCTGGACCGGTGATTGGCAAAAGGGGTATGAGAGGGTCATGGGACAGGAGGCCCAGGGAGAAAGAAAAGGGGGGGGGGGGGGAAACCAGAGGATGGGCAAGGGGTATAGTCAGAGGCACAGAGGGAGAAAAAGGGGAGAAAGAGAGAAAGAATGTGTGTATACAGGTGTCCCCCGCTTTTCGAACGTTCACTTTACGAAACCTCACTGTTACGAAAGACCTACATTAGTACCCTGTTTTCGCTTTCAGGTGTTTTCACTGTTATGAAGAAAGGCAGCGTGCGATAAAAGGCAAAGCGCACCCCGAGCAGCCGCTCTCCCCTGGATTCGGAACAGCATTACTTAAACACGTGCTTTGAGCAGACGTTAGGAAGATGAGTTCTAAGGTGTCGGAAAAGCCTGAAACAGCTCGTAAGGGTGTTACACTTAGCGTAAAACTAGACATAATTAAGCGTTTCGATCGTGGTGAGTGAAGCAAGGACAAAGTGAGTTTGGCTTGTGGAAGCTGACGAAGATGATGTTGAAGAGGTTTTGGCATCCCATGACCAAGAACTGATAGATGAAGAGCTGATGCAATTGGAAGAGGAAAGGATAACAATCGAAACCGAATGCAGTAGTGAAAGTGAAGTCATCCAGGAACTGAATGTGAAGCAACTAGGTGAGATTTTTGCTGCAATGATAAAGTACTACTTTAATTTTGAAATGTACGTAGGTTTAGGGGATATTTGCAAGATGGTTTGAATCCTTACAAAGAACTGTGTGATATAAAAATGCTCAAGGCTCAGCAGTCAAGCAAACCTTCCACATCAGCCACAGCAGATGGCGAACCTCGACCTTCGACACCGAGGCAGGTAGTCATAGGAGAAGGTGAGCTGCCTGCCCTGATCGACGATGAGATGACACCCCCTTGTCCCACCACCCCAACCCCCGAGCCCCGGACAGATACTGTACCGATTCGCAGAGAATGCAGCAGTAGCCGGGAGGCACACAGCACATCTTTAAGAAAAAAGCCGAAATAAACATGCTAATTAATTAGGTGCGGCCTAGCACGTAATTGTCAGCCCAGATCAGTGCCGATACAATCAGCAATCGCCTCTGATCTGCGCCAACATTTACATGCCGGGCAGCACCTAATTAATTAGCATGTTTATTTCGGCTTTTTTCTTAAAGATGTGCTGTGTGCCTTCCGGCTACCCCTGCATGCTTCGCGGCAATGTATCAGTCGGCGGACTGGAGAGTTGAAGCCACTGCACCACCCAACCTGCGACGACTCAGTCTAACACACCATCATCTGTGTGCTCGATGTCTTCCCAATTCCCGTGATACTACACTGTACATACATTATTTGTACTTTATATAGGCTGTGTATTTTTACATGTTATTTGGTAGATTTGGCACTTCATAGTTTAAAGGTTACTGGAGAGCGCGTTTATGCCAACAACGCTTGCGTGAGATTTTTGCTACGGAGATCTGTGCAGGCAATAGTTGTAGGGAAGTATTTCTACTTTATATAGGTTGTGTATTTATCATATCATTCCTGCTTTTACTATATGTTACTGTTATTTTAGGTTTTGTGTGTTATTTGGCATGATTTAGTAGGTTATTTTTGGGTCAGCAAAAGCTCACATAATTTTCCCATATAAATAAATGGTAATTGCTTCTTCACTTTACGACATTTCGGCTTACGAACCGTTTCAAAGGAACGCTCTACCTTCGGATAGCGGAGGAAACCTGTACAAATAAATAACGGATGGGGTACGAGGGGGTGGTGGGGCATTAATGGAAGTTAGAGAAGTCAATGTTTATGCTATCAGGTTGGAAGCTACCCAGACAGAATATAAGGTGTTGTTCCTCCAACCTGAATGTGGCTTCATCTTTACAGTAGAGGAGGCCGTGGATAGACATATCAGAATGGGAATGGGATGTGGAATTAAAATGTGTGGCCACTGGGAGATCCTGCTTTCTCTGGCGGACAGAGCGTAGGTATTCAGTGAAACCATCTCCCAGTCTGCGTCAGGTCTCGCCAATATATAGAAGGCCACATCAGGAGCACCGGACGCAGTATATCACACCAGCCGACTCACAGGTGAAGTGTCGCCTCACCTGGAAGGGCTGTCTGGGGCCCTGAATGGTGGTAAGGGAGGAAGTGTAAGGGCATGTGTAGCACTTGTTCCGCTTACAAGGATAGGAGATCGGTGGGGAGGGATGGGGGGGCGAATGGACAAGGGAGTCGCGTAGGGAGCAATCCCTGCAGAAAGCCGGGGGGGGGGGGGGGGGGGGGAGGGAAACATGTGCTGAGACCACCCCACCAGCCTCTGGGTTCAACACATAATTCTCTGTAACTTCCGCCACCTCCAACGGGATCCCATCACTAAGCACATCTTTTCCTTCCCCCCCCCCCCCCCCCCCCCGCATCTGGTGCTCCCAATGTGGCCTTCTATATATTGGCGAGACCCGACACAGACTAGGAGACCGTTTCGCTGAACACCTACGCTCTGTCCGCCAGAGAAAGCAGGATTTCCCAGTGGCCATACATTTTAATTCCACGTCCCATTCCCATTCTGATATGTCTATCCACCGCCTCCTCTACTGTCAAGATGAAGCCACACTCAGGTTGGAGGAACAACACCTTATATTCCGTCTGGGCAGCCTCCAACCTGATGGCATTAACACTGACATCTCTAACTTCCGTTAATGCCCCACCTCCCCCTCGTACCCCATCCGTTATTTATTTATATACATGCATTCTTTTTCTTTCTTTCCTTCTTCTCCCTCTGTCCCTCTCACTATCCCTCCTCCTCCTGTCTTCTCCTATCATTTCGGATCTCCCCCTCCCCCTTTCAAATCTCTTACTAGCTCGTCGTTCAGTTAGTCCTGACGAAGGGTCTCAGCCCAAAACGCCGACTGTACCTCTTCCTAGAGATGCTGCCTAACCTGCTGTGTTCACCAGCAACTTTTATGTGCCATACTTGGAGTAGTGTCATCAGTTTTGGGCCCCATATCTCAGAAAAGATGTGTTGTCATTGGAGAGAGTCCAGAGAAGGTTCACAATTGATGATTCTAGGAATGAAGGGGTTAACTAAAAGAACGTTTGGCAGCTTAGGCCTGTACACACTGGAATTTAGAAGGCTGCTGGCGGGGGGGGGGGGGGGAGAGAAGAGAGGAGATTCTCATTGAAAACTACCGAATGTTGGAAGGACTACATAGGGTGGATGTGGAGAGGATATTTCCTATGTTGGGGGTAACCAGAACTAGAGGGCACAGCCTCAAAATTGAGGCTCTTTAGAACAGAAAGAAGGAGAGTTTTTATTTTAAAGCCAGAGTAGTAAATCTGTGGAATCAGCCATGATGGATGGCAGAGCAGACTCAGTAGGCTGAATGGCCTAATTCTGCTCCAATATCTCATAGTAGATAGTATCTTTTTCCCCAGGGTTGAAATGTCTAATACCAGAAGGCATGCATTTAAGGTGAGAGGAGGCAAGTTCAAAAGAGATGTGATGGACAGGTTTTGTGTGTTGTTGTTGTGTTTGTTTGTTGTGTGTTTTTTTTTATACACAGAGTGGGTCTGTGGAAAGCACTGCCTGGGGTGGTGGTAGAGGCAGAGGCATTAGGGATTCTTAAGAGATGTCTAGATAGGCACATGAATGTAAGGAAAAACAGAAAGACATTGTGTACAGTAGGTAGCAGGGATTAGTTCAGTTGACCATCCAATCACTAACTTAACTGGTATGGTACCACATTGTGGGCCAAAGGCCATGTCCCTTTGTTGTACCATTCTATGTCCTAAGGGGAATGGAATTGACAGCTAGGGGGAAAAAAATGCAGTGAGGGCCAAGGACAAACAGGCTTAATGTATTCCAAATGCTGAAATGGAAGAATTTCCAGTTTACCCAGCCTAATAGACAGTGGTGGGGCAGAGACCTGATATAGAATAGGAGATTTTCACCAAATGGATAGAAAATATTTGGTCTTCATATATCTTCGCTGTGGGCGAATGAAGTGGGAAAAAAATGAATTACAGGGATGTATATGGTGACACACAAGTACTTTGTTAATAAATTTATTTTGAACTTTGAATGCAGAGTTTAATTGGGGTAAATATTACATTATCTGCTTTGTAGCTAAGAATAACAAACACAGCATTACAATGGTCATAGTCATACTTTATTGATCCCAGGGGAAATTGGTGAGCTGGCAACTTGGAATTTACCGTCCTGGGTAACAGCACCAGTTAAGAGGCTGTTCCAAGAAACTACCATTGTGCTTCTGGAGTCTCATAAACCCCAAATCACACAAACACTATACTATAGCTTTTCCTTCCTGAAGACAAAGATGGGAATTTATGAAAATCTGGAGGTACCATTACCACCATTTACTATTAAAAAATTACAAAGTTATTTGAATTCCATTTCATCAGCTGCCAACTGTAAAATTCTAACTCTTGCCAGCACAAGATTTCAAGCTGCTCACCAAGTAACGTAACCATTTGTTGGAAGTGAATGGAGAAAGATTAAAAATGGTGCCATTGCTTCTATGGGCCTTTGAGGAGACCTGCAGAGCCCCAGAAAGGAGTACAGTAAAAGTACTAGAACCAGAGGTCATGGGTTAAGGGTTAAAGGTGAAATGTTTAAGAGGAACATGAGGAGGAACTTTTTCCACTCAGAGGGCATTGAAGAGGATGGAACCAGCTGCCGGAAGAACTGGTGAATATGGGTTCAATTTCAACATTTAAAGGAAGCTTGACAGGTACATGGAGGGAGGGGGCATTGAGGGCTATGGTCCAAGTGTGCTGGATGGAACTAGGCAGAATAATAGTTCGATACCGACTAGAAGGGCCAAAGGGCCTGTTCCTGTGCTGTACTGTTCTATGACTCCAAAGCTCTTAATCCAGCATTGTTGGGACTTGGGAACAAGACTGGCAGGTTTTCAGAATTACTGGATATTAATTCTATTAATTCACCACTTTTAACTCACTTTTCTTAAAAGTACAAATAATGTCTCCAGTAAAGCAAGTGGATTTAAATGGAACACATGAAACAGAGCCCCCCCCCCCACCACCCCAGGTTTAAAGGGAGTTTGGAAAACAGGACTAGGCAAGCCCAACAGTAGATCCAATTATACACTGACAATTACAAATGACACCATAATACACCAACTTCTTTAAACATTCAGTTACCACTGCATCATCACCATACAAAACAGCCAAAAACAGAGAAGTTCTGTGGTGTCTAAATTCTTTAATTTGTGCAATTTCACCTACACCTGTCAGAATTTGCAGTGTAGTTGTCAATTACTGAGGGCAAGTGCCAAGACTTTTAAATATTATTAAAGCTTACAAATGAAAGCCAACTGCTTTCTGATGACTATAAGCTTGACCAAGTTTGTTGGGCTTCCATTAGCAAGGCCACATATTTAACAAAACGTCTCCATCAAAAGTCTACAGCTGATCATTTACCTGTTTGGAGATCTTCATGTCACGAAATGCAGTGCCGTAAGGATTATAGAAGTGTTTTAGCTGCCTGATAAACTTATTCTCATACTTAGTCACAGCAAAAAACTCAGTTTGTTGAAAGACAAACGTGTAAACACGAGGATCATTCAGGTTCAGCTTCTCAATGATTCCATCAGCCACAATAATGTGTAATTGGGGGATATATCGATGCATTGAATGAAGGATTGCACTGCCTTCGGCTGCAGTAGGGCAATTGGTTAATCTGAGTTTGGCAAAAGACAATGGCCTTACCATCCACTCTTTTCCAGAAACACTGCCATTTGGATGAAAATAAAGCCTCCCCATCACATGTGGCGTTGCTTTCCCATTTATCTGCCATTTGCATCCATTGTACCTATAGCGATAGTTGTCCACTGGAGAGATGTCCATTGCCATGATGTAGTTTTTCTCAGGATCCAGCCCAGAGATGGAATATTCACAGTATGGAAACATAAACCTGCCCCTTTTGGACATTCTCATCTCGGTCCCCAAGTTGTAAAATTTGTCCCAGATGCTCCACTTTTTGAGATAGACCTTGACGTTGCCAGACTTGAGGCAGGACGGTGGAGACTTCATCACCTCACTGTCTTCAAGCTGAAGATGACGGGGGGCGACGGCATCAGTTTCTGTTCCGTCCATGGCGGTGAGTGTATGAGTGTGAGTGTGTGCGCGCGTGTTATTAAACTAGAGAGGTCTGCGCTTGCAATCCGTTGAGTAGCCTGCAGTTCGCAGCGACGCCTCAATCAATGCACGGCCATGGAGCAGAAAGGAGGGCGAGAGCAGCCCGGCAGCTCCTGGCCGCCGTCAGCCATCACCGAGTCGGTGCTCAGGCGTCCTCTCCACACTCGGCTCGGCAAGGACATCCTGGAAGGGAAGCAGCAACAACTCCCATTTATATTAATAAAGCGGCGGAGGAATAAATGGGGGGTTTAATGCGCCGTTTTCGCGGCGGCCAACTTCACATGGACCGATTCTGCAGCGGGATTTTATTTGTGGTGCTTGCCTGATAAAGAGAGAAGGGAGTCGGGATGCGTTCAGGAACGGCTGTCAGGGCAGATCGTTGAAGGCTCGCAGACAATGGGCGCAGCCGGACATGTGATTGCTCTCCATTGTGGGAGGCGGCCGGGCTGGGGCTGGGGCCCTGTTCCTGTTCTCCCCGCCGGACGAGCCAGGCTGGCTCGGGTCCGGTCAATCCAAGCGCAGCGGCGGTTGTCAGAGGTCCGGCGCCCCTTCTCACCGCTCAGCTCGCCTGTTCCTCTCTCTCAAGTGTCTGGGCAGCCCGTGGGTGGGAGGGAGGGAGGGAGCGCGCAGCCGAGGCCAACGCCAACCCCCATGCACAACCGAACAAAAGGCGCCTCGGCCTCGGCCTGGTTTTCTCCGCTAGCGGGTTGGTGTTGGTAGTAGTGGTTACTCCCCGCGCCCTCCCCTATCTCCATCCCCATCCCAATCCCACCACTACTTTTTCTCACCGCCGCACACGCCGGCCGATTCGTTACCTCGGACTAGTGGCAGCCTTCAGCGGGCGGCGCTGGCTGTCTGCTTGCCCACCCCCTGGGGGCAGCCGCAGGTGTCCGTTCTCTGGCTGTGGAGGTGCTGGAGCCCGCTGCCAGGCCTCTAAATAACACACGCACCGCCCGCCCGCACCACGTGACTCCCCACCCCCACCCCACGGGCCACGTGGTAGCAAATGGTGGCATCGGTGTTCTGCCCGGCCGAGCTGGCACCGACCTCCCGCTCGTTCGCCTGACGCAATTTCTAGAGCTGGCCGGGCAGGCATGGCCCCGGGCTGCAACGCCAGCGGGGCTCTGGTGCTATCAACAACCGCTTCCTTAGACAACGAGGTTCCCGCAAGGAATAGTCAACGTCAGTGTTTTCTTCTCTCTGCTAACGCAGTCGCATGTCCAAATAGTTTTCTCTCTCCCCCAACCGCCGAACGGAAGCACAGCCAAACTCTAGCCATGCAAAGCTGCTAGAAACTTTATCCATGTAACAGAGGCTGCCGGCAAACACTTTCGCACCGTGAGAAGATGATGGCCCATACTCAGCCCCCCATTTTCCCGCCTATTAGTTCAGTTCCATACCCCTTGGCTGCAGCACTAGAATAGCAAGAGAGTAAGGATACATTATCTCTTTTTGCAGTTTCCACATAATTGCTATGGCACTGGGTTCAGAGGCTTACTGGGAACAACAATAAAGCAATTTTGAAAATGTTTAACTTTTCCAAAAGGTGAAAATGTGTGTAATTTACTATCTAAACCAGTTTATGCTTCACTTAAAATTAAGTGTAGAGGATATTCAAAAATAGACTGGAATCACTTCTGCATTGATAGCATTCAACTTTGTGTCTCAGAAAAGGGTTACAAGAGGCAATTATAATTATACTTTAACTATAAAACTAATTAAGTATCATTGACTTGAAACCCCCATTCTCTTTCCACTGCCCCTTTTTAACCTGTCATCTGTCTCCAGTAGTTCAGATTTCCAACATTTTCAATTTTGTTTGAAACATTTCAGTTATGCAACATTTTTATTCTACTGTTGTAATTTGTTAAGATTGCACAATTTCCCAGGGTACCAGCATCAATCAAAATCCCACGTCTTGGAAAAACATTAAAAATTTTGTCACTTTGGCAATTCAGCAATTTTGCTCAATTGGAATTGTAGAATGAAGCACGCATTTGTCAAAATTCCAGAATACTAATGTAATACAGAAACAAATTCAACAAAGATCAATGTCCTTTAACAGAGCTTAAATATATCTGAAAATATAGATGCAATATTGTTGTGATCCAACACTGTTCAGGATGCAGCAAATTACAGATTTTTAAAAATGAGTTTCTGTGCTTTGTAAATCAACAAATTATACAATATTAATGCCCTGGTAGGTGGCAATCCTGCCTCAAACTCTGTGCCAGTACTCTCATTAAATATCCCCCTTTACATATTTTAACTATTTAACACTATAAATTCAAAGAGAATAAGTGGAAACTCAACATAGCATCTTTTTTTTTAAAAAAAAAAGAATGCAACTTAGCAAAAGAAGCTGAACAAAAATTGTCACTTTGTCCAAGCATTCAAGAATTTGACAACCAAACTAGGGAGCAAAGCCATCAACAGAAAGATAGAAAAAGCAATACAAAATACATAGCAATATATTTACTTTTAAAGTACTAGATTACTTTAAATTCTCTATGCTGGCTGAAGAGTGTTTTAGAATATCTGGAAGACTATACAAATATTCTTAACACAGTGTTAGTAGTTCAATAAAGTTCTTTAGAACTCAGAATCTTAACTCCCTTGTTTGGGTTGGAGATTATGTTTACTGAAAACAAACTAATTCCTTATGATGGGACATTTTCCCCCTTTGAATTTGAAGATAGTGCCCTTGTGGGAAGAGATGAATTATCAAAAAGTTGGATTCAGTTTTTGAATAAAAGAAAGACGCTGGAATCCAAGGATGTCACACAAGTTTACACCAATAATTTACAAAGCAGTCATTGCAAAGTGGGAAACGAGGCAGGTAATTCATACGCAGCAAAAAACACACAAAAGGGTGTGAAAATGATCAGTAAAATTTTTAATTAAGTCAAAACTAAACATTGGACAGGACAGCAGCAATAAAACCCCTGCTGCTCTTCAAAGTCATACGGTGGCATTTTTCAACATTCACAATCAGTCAGCCAGCATCCTAGTGCATCAGCGTCTTTGATCTTCAGACTCAGAAGATAATTTGGTTAAGACTTAATGGAAGTATCATTTCTTACTGCACAATTTGGTGAATTCGTTGAATAGCCAAATGCTTAATAAAATACAATGTTTCTAGTTTTCCTTTTACTGGAATGCTTTGCCTAATAGCTTTGAGATATGATTTCCATTATGTTCTCAATTATTTCCTCCGCTACTGTTTCTGATATTGCTTCTGATATTGTGGTTATCTGAACTGTGAAACTGATGATCGTATTTCAGCCTGGTAGCTCTATAGTTAAGCTTGTTCCTGCCTTTCTAATGAAAATTAAACTGCAGAATATTATTTAGAATAAATTCCTTTACCCTCTCCCCACCCTATGAATTATTGCAGCAAAATGCCCGAGAAATTTTAACTTTCCTGAGTTAGATATAAAGTCTTGACAGTCTGGACTAAATATAAATGTCTCTCAAATCTGGAATGCCCTTCAGCATTTTACAGTCTATTTAGTTCTTATTTTTAAAAAGTATAATTTGTGTAGTCTAGTTATCTTAAATAATTTGCACATAATGTTCCGTAACCTTAGTCATTTTGGATAGATTGTCTAGGATGCCAGGAAAAAATCCTCAGCTCTATTTCAAAAAAAAAAAACAGGCATTACTTTACCTGCAATAGTGAAACAGCTAACATTACAGCCAAGACACTACCTGCAACAGAACAGCATTGGAATTAAATCTACACTACAACGTTGGAATATCAATATACAGCAGATAGGATGGCGGCCTGAATGCACAGCCTTCTAATCAGGCTGAGAATGCTACCTCTGAGACATAGTCGAAAAAAGAGCATTGAGAAATCTGTGAAAGAAAAACAATCTTATTTCCAAAAAAGAACACAATTTCCTGTGGCAGATATATTGCCTACCTCAAACTTTATATACGCTGGGAAATTGTCCCCCATAAGTTCAATATTAGCAGCCATCAGGTTAAAAATACTCTAATGAGAGTGTACAAGAAAGAAATCTAGACCTTTAGCTGCAGAACGAACAAAAACTCAAACCAGCAAAGAAAATAAAACTGCAGAATTTCAAAATAGTATAAACTACCAGTTCAACAAGACATATACACAAAATGTTGGAGGAAGTCAGCAGGCCAGGCAGCATCTATGGGAAAAGAGTAAATAGTCACCATCCTGGGCCAACACCCTTCATCAGGACTGTCTGGCTTGCTGAGTTCCTCCAGCATTTTGTGTGTGTGTTGCTTGGATTTCCAGCATCTGCAGATTTTCTCGTTTGTAATTCAACAAGATAAATAGCTTATTATTCATAAGTTTCCAAAGTTAGGTGGTTGGAAAATTATAGCCATTGGAATTGTAAACATGGTTATATTTACCATGTGTGGTGGGCATGTCATATTGGCACTGGTAACATGGCAATACTTGCAAGATGTTCCCACCACAAATTCAGACTGTCTTGCATCAATGATCAACACAACAGATTTCACTGAATGTTTATGTACATGTGCAAAATAAAAAGATAATCTAATCTAATTACAAAAAGGCTGAAGAGAACAATGTCTCACAGGAATCAAAGGTTTCTTCAGTTTATTCAAGCATACCACACTCCATCTAGTTAAGATTATCACTGCAATTGGATTAAGGAAAGCTGACAACAGAGTCATGGTAGAAATAAAACATAATTTAATCTTTTCATTAAAAAATACTTTTATGAACAAACAATAACCATACAATGAATAATAACCAATTATTCTTAAAGTTGAACATCTCCTTCAAGGGACATGATTAGCATCTTCAATTGGTGACTGTTGAAGTGTGTAAATTAGATTTCCATCATCTTCACAAATGACTGTGAAAGTACCGGAGGGATTCATCGCCTGACCATTTGTCTGTGAGCAAGTCTGAAAATTGCAACAACAAACAACAATTAACCAAAAACTCCACAACTTCCTATGACATTGTACACATTGTCAAATTGTGAAATACAGCTTATAAAATCAGGACTTATTCCCCAAATTTAAAGAGTAAATTTTGTGAAATTCTCCCAGAACTACACAAGTTCCATGCAGTTTGATGAATAGCAGAACAAAGAGCAAAATTCACCAAGTTACTCTTACATGGTACACTAACTGCAGGTTAACAAACCCAACACTTAAAATGATCTTACAATGATGTACCAAAAATCTAGCCACAAACTAACAAAGTGCATGCCCATAATCTCAGTCTTGATTTCTGAAGCAGGGAATGAAGACAAGATACTTCTACTATGTGGGGATTTTAAAAGTCAGAATGAAAGTATTAAAAATAAATCAAAGTCAGAATTATGTATTCAGCTGTCACTAGTTGCTATTCTGACTCCTTTAACAAAAGTAAGACAAATATATTTGTTCAGTGATTTATAATATTGTAACCTTTTTAAAAAGCTGTATCAGTTTTAATCCCTGACATGCAGACCTTGAGATGATGCAGTGTTAGCAGCCCACAACATTGTGCAGAAACACCCTGAAACAATTCTGTTTCAGAGTGATGCTGTTTATTATTTCAGAACAGGATTTCATTCTGCTCTGATCCCACTCTATGCTACAAGCAAAGGATACACATTTCCCAGCCTATTATTCAATATCCTAACAACTAAGTGCTCCACATAAATTCATACCTACCTTAAGACACCTACCGCATGACATTTCACGGTAAAGCCTTGATCAAGCTTACAACACACAGGAAATACTGGAGGAACTCAGCAGGTCAGGTTGCATCTATGGAGAGAAATAAACCATCGACATTTCGGACCAAGACTCTTCACTGGGACTGGTAAGAAAGGCGGCAAAAGCCAGAATAAGAAGGTTGGAAAAGGGCGAGTACAGACGGGCAGGTAATAGATGAGATCAGGTGAGGGAGAAGGTGGGATGATGTGAAAAACTTGAAGTTATAGGTGGAAGCAGTATACAAGGCCCCAAACAGTACTTCCAGGTGAGGTGACACTTCACCTGCAAGTCTGTTGGGGTCATTTATTGTATCTGGTGCAGCGTCCTCTAAATCAGGGTTACTCAACCAAATTGGGAGCCCTGTCTGTCACAACAGCTTGGATCTCCTGGTGGCCACTCATTTCAACTTGAGTTCCCATTCATGGTCTGACATGTCTGTCCTGGGCCTCCACTAATATGTAGACTCTAACTTGATGGCATGAACATTGACTTCTCTAACCTTATCTTTAAACCCCTTCACATACCATTGTTTTTATGTTTTTCCTATTCCCACTCTGACCGCCTTCTCACGCTTCCTCTTCTCCCGGCTTTGTGATCTGCCCATCACCTCTCTCTGTTCCCCACTACCTTCTCTATATTTCATGGTCCACGGTCCTCTCCTATTAGATTCCTTCTTCAGCCTTTTACCTCTCACACCTATCAGCTTCTAGATTCTCAAATCATTCACCCTCCCCCACTCACCCACCTTCCTCAACTTCCCCTTCACTGGGTCTCACCAATCACCTGTACTCCTCCCCCTTTCCATACCCTTTCCTAACTTCTGCCCCCTTCCTTTTCTGTCCTGATAAAAGAGTCTCAGCTGAAATGTCAACTGTATTTCCCTCCACAGATGTAGCCTGACCTGCTGAGGTCCTCCAGCATTTTGTGTGCGTGTTGCTCAAGATTTCCAGCATCTCTTGATTGAACAGCATGCGCAGAACTAAAACTGATACAATGACATTGCTCAATTTGTATTGTGGTACTTGCTATCAGAAATAAATTTTCCTCAACCCCTCAAAATTCTGAGCAAACTTATATTCTCAAAAAAAAAATTTCAATTTAAAGTTTCTCTTCTTCGCAAGGTTGTCAAGAATGTTATGTCCTCTGATAACTGGAATCTCTCATGTCATTTTGGCACAATTTTAAATTCAAATTCCAGCCTCAATGTTTAATTATGAAATATGGAGCATCACTTAAACATTTCCCATGAAGTTTCTTCCAATATCTGCAATCTGATTGAGGAGGAACTATTTTAATTATATGCAACAAGAATCTATATTAAGACAGAATATTAAAGTCCCATAGCAAATATCCAAGGCTTCAATGTAACTTTGAGATCTCTCTATTAGGATGAAAGCAACTATTCTATAAATGTGTCATGATGGGTACAAGCCTTTCCAATAACGAGAACATCTCAGAATCATTATCAGAATCAGATTGTATATCACTGGCATATGTCATGAAATTTGTTGTCCTGTGACAGCAGTACATTGAAATACATAATAATAAAGAAAATTATATATTATAAGAAATATATAGCTAGTTCTGGTTTATTGGGACATTGGTTAATCAGGACAACCGTTTATTTGGGAGAACTCTTAATGAACAAAAACAACTTGAAAACAGTCAGCATTCCTTTCCTTTATTTGGGACACTATACTGCTTAATTGGATAGGAGACTTGCAGAAAAGTTTCTAACTAGCGATAGACTTGTGCACGGTGTGTGTCTGTTAGACACTACACCATGTTTAAAGTGAAGTTTTTAAAATAGTGTCATTTGCATGAGTTTGTGTTCAAACACAGTATTTTTTGTCACTGATAGTTAGAAATAAGCAGCAAGACAAATGAGAACCATTTTGTTCACTGTGGTTTTAAGCGTTCAGGCTTGGAAATGCCAGAAATAGCCGGGGGTGATAATGAAACAATTTCACTACTTCAAGTTAGGAACTATGAAGAATTACGGTATTGACAATCATCTTGAAAGTGACAAAGAATATGAAGATTTGGAAGATGCAATTGTCAAGAGCATTGTATGAAGGCAGTCCATATCTACACTAGGTGTCTGCGCTGATTCGGCTAACTTACAGTCAAAGAACATGACAGCATATACTGGATGAATTCTTCAATCGAGAACTGTTAGGAACTAATACAGTTTTATAGTACTGTAGCAGTCCTGGTAGTGCTCTAATTTATTCTGCATTTCATTTAAATAAATAATTTATTACTCAGTTTATATTTTTTTTTATATACCTTTTTAACTATTCCCATGAAAAATCGGCTTATCGGGCAGACAGTTAACTGGGCCAAAATGTACTGGTCCTAATTACCCAGAGTCCACTGCATATAAAAAAATACAATTAAATAAGTAGCGTGAGAGCAAAAGAAAGGGAAAAAGGTAGTGTACATGGGTTCATTGTTCATTAAGAAATCTGATGGCAGAAGGCAGGGAGTTGTTTCTGAAATGTTGGGTGTATGTCTTGCGGCTCCCGTACCTCCTCCTTGATGCTTTTTTGAGGCGCTGCCTTTTGAAGGTGTCCTGGATGCTGGGGAGGCTAGTGCCCATGGTGGAGCTGGCTGAGTTTACAACTTTCTGCAGCTTTTTTCTGGCCCCTCAATACCAGACGGTGATGCAACAAGTTAGAATAATCTCCACTGTATATCTGTATAAATCTGCAAGTGTCCTTGGTAACATACCAAGTCTCCTCAAGCTCCTAATGGAATGTAGCTGCTGTCGTGTCTTGTTTGTACTGGGCCAGAAAAGATCCTCAGAGATATTGACACCAGGAACTTGAAAATGCTCACTCTTTCCACTGCAGATCTCTCGATGAGGATGTGTATGTTCCCTCAACTTTCCCTTCCTGAAGTTCACAATCCATTCCTGGGTCTTACTGATGTTGAGTGCAAGTTTGTGATCCTGCAAGGTGCGGATGCCTCAAAAAGGCAGCATCCATCATCAAAGACCGCAGCCACTGAGGACATGCCTTCTTCTCATAACTACCAGAGAGGAGGTCGAGGAGCCTGAAGAGACACACTCAACATTCCAGAACAGCTTCTTCCCCTCCACCATCAGATTCCTGAATGGATAATGAACCCGTGAACACTGCCTCACTATTATTTTTCTTTTATTTTAACTCTTTTTGTATTACTTACTTAATTTTTTATATTTTTATTGTAATTTATTGTATTTTATGTATGGCACCGTATTGCTGCTGTAAAACAACAAATTTCACAACAAATATCAATGATAATAACCTGATTCTGATGTTCTTTGAAGTATAATACATTACTCTGAATTATATTATTAAGCAAACTTTTGAAAGAGATTTATATAGTCATGGAGGTAATCTTAAAGGGAAATCTAGAAGGAAAACAGAACCAAAAATATTTATTGATGCAATTCTTGAATTTAAGGTTAGGCAGGTAAAGGTGAGGATGTTAATCATGAGATGGCATAGATATATAAAAAGCTGGAAGCACTCAATCAGATTCTGCATAAAATAAAAACAGGGTCGTAAAGAATGGTTTTGCCACATTGGAGATGGGACGTTATGTTGAAGTTGTATAAGACAGTGGCGAGGCCTAACTTTGGTCAGTTTTCGTCACCTAACTACAGGAAATACGCAAATAAGGATGAAAGAGTAGAGAGAAAATTTACAAGGATGTTGCTGGGACTGGAGGTCCCAAGTTATAAGGAAACATTGAATAGGTTAGGACTTTATTCCTTAAAACACAGAAGACTGAGTGGAGATTTCATAGGGTATACAAAATTATGAGGGGTATAGATAGGGTAAATGCAAGCAGGATTTTTCCACTGAGGTTGGATGGGACCACAACTAGACGTCATGGGTTAAGGGTGAAAGGTAAAAAGTTTAAGGGGAACTGAGGGGAAACTTCTTCACTCAGAGAATCTTGAGTATGTGTAACAAGCTACTAGTGCAAGTGGTGCATGCGAGCCCGATTTCAACAGTTAGGAGCTTAGATAGTGACATGGATGGTAGGGGTCTGGGTGCAGGTCAATGGGACTGGATAGTTTAAATGGTTCATCACATACTAGATGGGCTGAAGGGCATGCGTGTGCTGCACTTTTCTATGACTATGACTCTAACTTATTTTTCAGTAGTGGAGAAGGTAGGGGTGCGATAGGTAAAACAAAAAAAAAACAGGGAAGTCTCTGGTAGGGTGAACCCAGATGAGCTAATGTAAAAGCAGCTTCTAGGACAAGATAATGCAACTTTGTCTGTGTACAGTGGATATAACAGGAAGATATGTCCTCTGACAACAGTGATAATTCGCTGATAGTATCTCATGTATTGATAACATTCGTGCCTAGCAGGTCAGACTATAAAAGTGGGGAAAAATTGACGACAGGCAGAAATGACCAGTCCTGATATAAACAGAAAGAAAGCCGGAGTGGGCTCTTACTATCTGGATTACAGAGCATGTCTTATGAGGATAGATTGAGCGAGCTAGGGCTTTTCTTTGGAGCGAAGGAGGATGAGAGGTGACTTGACAGAGGTGTACAAGATGGACAGCCAGAGACTTCCCCCCAATACAGAAATGGCTAACGCAAGAGTGTAATCTTAAGGTGATTGGATGAAAGAATAGGGGGAAATGGCAGAAAGAAGATTTTTTTAAAAAAACACACATACAGTGGTGCATGCTTAGAATGCCTGCCAGGGGTGGCAGTAGAGGCCAATATTATGTTAGGGGCATTTAAGAAACTCTTAGGTAGGAGTATGGATGATAGAAAAATGGAAAGGTATGTAGGAGGGAAGGGTTGTATTGATTAGTAGTGTAGCGGTTAGCACTACGCTATTACAGCTCCGAGCGTTCCAGAGTTTAGAATTCAATTCCGGTGCTATCTGTTACATGTTTGTACGTTCTTCCCATGAACCATATGCATTTCCTCCGGATGCTCCAGTTTCCTCCCAAAATACAAAGACATATTGGTTAGCAGGTTAATTGGTCATTGTAAAGTGTTGTGTGATTAGGCTAGTGTTAAATAGGTGCATTGCTGGACAGTGTAACTCGTTGAGCCAGAAGGGTCTGTTCCATGCTGTGTCTCTTAAATCAAATTAAAACTTAAAGTAGATTAAAATGTCAGTGCAACATCATGGGTTAAAGGGTCTGTACTGTTCTATGTTTCTTTTGCAGTATTTGATGTTGGGTCTGGAAGGCTACAACATGTGGAATTAGATATGTAGTTCTTCAGATACATGTTGGGCTTCTGAGTAATACTGCAACAGGCTACAGTTAGAAAAGGTCAAGTAATGGTTGCCTGTTGAATCAAAGTGGCAGACAAACAGAAGCTCAGTGTCACTCCTGCAGAATATAAACGAACAGTATGTGATCACCCAATCTGCATTTGGCTTTTCTGATGTAGGGAAGGCTACACTGTGAACACTGAATGCAGTGCTCCTGAATGGAAGAAACGCTGCTTCATCTGGAAAGACTGCTTGTGTCCCCAGATGGAGGAAAAGGAATGAATGAAAGCATAGATATTATATTTATATTATATTTTCCCATGGTTGCAAGGGAAAGTGCCACAAGACAGACAGCATTGAGTGTGGAAGAGCAGGTAGGATGGCTTGGGACAACAGAGGCCTCAGAGTTGCAGCTGGGAGCAAGCTACAGAAGTAGGGAGGGAGAGAGGCCATGGAGTGTTTTAAATGCAAAAATGGAATTTAAAATTTGCTTTGTTAGATTTAGAGCAAATAGATGTTGGTGAGAAGAGCTGAAAGGTAAATGAGATTTTGTGTAAGTTACAATAAGGAAGACATACTAACTTTTACAAAGGTAAAGAAGCTAGCCAGGAAAGCAGGTGGTTACTAAACCCTTTCCATAAGCCATAAGAGCAAAATTAGGCCCTTTGGCCCACTAAATCTGCTGCGCAATTCCATCATGAGTGAATTATTATCCTGCTCAACCCCATTCTCCTGCCCTTTTCCTGTAACTTTTGGTGCCCTGACTAATCAAGAACCTATCAATCTCCACCTTTTGTCTTATCACTATTAGACTTCACAAGTTCGAGAATTTCTATTAACCTTTATGACATTGTATGTTGTTTATTAGGGGTAGTGGCTAACATAACACTTTACAGCAAGGGCTTGATTCCCACTGCTTTCTATAAGAAATTTGTACATTCTCCCCTTGACTGCACGGGTTTCCTCCCACATTCCAAAGATGTATAAATTAGGATTAGTGAATTGTGAACATGTTCTGTTGGTGCTGTAAGTGTGGTGACACTTGTGGGCTGCCCCTAGCAAATCACGCACTGCGTTGGTCTTTGATGCAAAACAATGCATTCCACTGTATGTGACAATAAAACTGATAGAATCTCTTGATAAACATAGTTAATTCCACCTACCATCTCCATTATTTTCAATTTCTCCTCTGATATAATATTTTCCTTTCTCAGTTGGTCCACAAGATTTTCCATGGCTTTTAGACGGGCTGAATTCCTCCTCTCTCGTTGCTGTATAACTTTCACTTTTTTCTGCAGCCTAGCAACAATCTCTTCAAGCTGTTCAACGGTGAGGTCATTTTTGTAATATGAATGTTCATCTTGCACTTCCTGTGTATCACGTTGTGTGGTCACAACTGTTTCTACTGCCGCAATAATTGTCTCAGGAGCTATAGCTGAATGGTTTGGGTCAACTGGTAGAGTTGACATAATTGGCATAATGAGCGAAGAGGGCAACGTCAGCACTGTTTCAAAAGCAGACACAGATTTCAGAGGCTCAGTTGCTGCAGTCAGTAAATGTGGTGTCTGAGAAGGTAGGTTTGTGGGTGATAATGATTGTGAAGTTGACTCTACAGCTAAAGCATCCACATTCTCAAAAGCAGGCGTTGCAATGGCAGAAAGGACTGGTGTAGGAGGCTCTTGGAAGGATGACAATGTTTCAACATCTTGTTGGTCTTGTGCCGGTAATACAATTTCAATTGATGTAAACGTTGACTTTGGTTCATCACATGGCTGCATTGGTGTAAACTGTAAAGTTTCGACAGATGGCAGCATTGTAGTAGTTCCTACAGCATCAATTGATGCCAACGTTGATGCAAGTTGTACAGTTTCAATAGCTGCCACATTTTCAAATGGTAACACTGATTGCTCTTCTAGTAAAGTTTGAGATGGTTCCACTTTGGCTATCTGTAGTGAACCAAAGGAATTCACTGCCGTATTTGGTAAAGATGTGGTATTTGTTGTCATTTTTTGGGATATAGAGTCATCACATGGATCAACCTTATCAAATTCAGTTAGTGAATTTGATGTTGTTGCCCCTGTTAAACGAGTTGATTCTGTTGGCATGGTTAGGATGGTAAGAGCGTGTGACTCGGTCAACGCAGGAGACCTGTCTGGAACAGCTTCCTCTGGCTGCAAAAGTTCTTCTTTGCTTTGAGCTTCCAACTTCTGTTTTTGACGTTTATTTCCATTTGATCTAGCAATTGCTTTCCTTTTCTGCTGAAAGTTTTTTTTTTTTGAAGAGTTAGAAACTTTCATTAAAATTTTCCATTTCAAAAGTTTAATTTCAAAGTTACAAACAACACAACCTTCAATGAAATCATGCCAACAGCAGAACCATGACAGTCAATACAACATGCCACAAGCACATGTAGTAATGGCTCTTCATTATTGGTCTAATATGATATTCTTCAAAATTGATCTAATATGATATTCTTCAAAATTGAATGGTTACATGCTTAAAGCTATTTATGACACCTCCCTCTCCCTTCTTGACCCATTTCTGACACTTTCCTCCCCTTTCCCAATCTCTGGACCATCACTGACACGTCCCTCCCCTTTCCCGATCTCTCTGTTTCCATCTCTGGAGACAAACTTTCCAACAACATATTTTATAAACCTACCAATTCCCAATTATCTTGACTATGCCTCTTCCTACCCTGCCTCCTGTGAAAATGCCATTCCCTCATCTCCGCCTCATCTGTTCCCAGGATGCAGCATTCCTTTCCTGGATATCAGAGAGGTTCTCCTTCAAAGAACAGGACTTCCTCTTCCTCCACCATTGATGCTGCCCTCACCTGCATCTCTTTCATTCCATCTTCCCGCCATCTTAACAGTGTTAAGAGTTCCTCTTGTCCTTACCTACCACCCCATGAGTCTCTGCAACTTCCGACACCTCCAAAGGGATTCTACCACTAAACAGATCTTTACTTTCACCTTTCACTGCTTTCTGCAGGGGTTTCTCCCTCTGTGATTCTTGTTCATTTGTCTCTCCCTACTAATCTTCCTCCCAATGCTTATTCCTGTAAGTGGCCAAAGTGCTACACCTGACTATTCACTTTTTCCCTCACCTCCATTCAGGACTCCAAACAGATCTTCCCGGTGATGCGACACTTCACCTGCGAATCTGCTGGGGTTGGCTGTTGTGTCTGGTGCTCCCAATGCGGCCTCCTCTATATTAAGGCCAGTCGTAAATTGGGGGAACCGCTTCGTTGAGCACCTCCGCTCCATCTGCCCAAAGCAGAACTTTCCAGCGTCCAAACATTTTAGTTCAGATTCCCACCCCGTTTTGACATGTTGGTCTATGGCCTCTTCTTGTGCCCAGAGGCCATACTCAGGGTGGAGGAGCAACACCTTATATTCTGTCTGGGTAGCCTCCAACCTGATGGCATGTATATTGATTTCTCCTTCCAGTAAAAATATTTTCCCCTCCTCCTCTCTTTTTCTATTCTGCATTCTGACTTCTTACCTTTTCTCACCTGCCTACAACTTCTGCCAGGGTACCCTCCTCCTTCCCTTTTTCCTATGGTCCATTCTCCTCTCCTATCAGATTCCTTTCTTCCAGCCCTTTACCTTTCCTACACACCACCTTTGAGCTATCCTCCTTCACCTCCCCCCATTTTTAGTGTAGCATCTTCCCCCTTCCTTTCCAGTCCTGAAGAAGAGTGTCAGCCCGAAACATCGACTGTTTATTCATTTCCATTGATGCTGCCAAACCTGCTGAGTTCCTCCCGTAATTTGTGTGTGCTATTTAAAACTATATTTTAAAAGAAAATTATATAAGCTGTCTTCATGCCCTAATTGACATGGGTAAGATGCGGAAAAATATGACACCTTGGACAGAACTTACAAAGTATTATTACCAAATTACATAAAACTTTACAGCACAAGAACAGCTCCTACAGCCCACGATGTCTACAATACCTATCTAAACTAATCCCACCTACTTGCACATGGCCTATATCCTTTTATTCCCTGCCTATTCAAATACATCTTAAATATTACTATTGTACCTGCTTCCACTCCTTCCCCGGTAGAATGTTCACACACCTAGTAAAATAAAAAAAATCCCTCAAACCTGCTTTAAACTCCCCCCCCCCCCCCCCCCCACACACACACTTTATATTCATGCCTTCTGGTAATTGACATTTGCACCTGATTATCTACCCTATATGTACCTCTCAATTTGATTTACTTCTATTTTGTGTTAGGTTATCCAGGTAACAATTAAAGCACTTTACCACTTGACCACATCACTTTAAGGGAGGGAGATGAGAGAATCATTGAATTTCTGTTTATTATTTCGTTTATTTCCCCCACCCCAAAAAAAACTTACTTCACAGCATCTTCTATGACTTCAGAACATAGCTTTACAACTTATTCTTTTCTTTTAAATTGTGGTTACTGTTATATTGTGTATGAAATGGAGGCAAAAAAAAAAATCAAGGCTTTCCAATTACAAATTTAATTTGGTGGAAAGTGCTTGTGCTTAGATATGAAAGATTAGAACCAAGTTCAATCACAGTGCCCTTCATGGTATAATAAATACTACCACCCACTATGTGCCTCACAAATGAAGAATGACTATCCAGGAGAGACCAAAAAATAGAACTCACTCTATTGGAGCTTTCATTCAAACAGCTACAATTTATAGAATTCTATGACTGAATCATAGCGGAGGCAGAAGCTCTCTGCATATACACAGACCCTTTCATGTCAAAGTGAAAACAGACCTCTACCAAAGTGACCTAAATTAGTTGCAAATATTAAACACAAAATAATTGATGCACAAGTATTCACCCCCTTTAATATGACAAAATCATCACTGGTGCAGCCAATAGGTTTTAGAAGTCACATAATTAGTTAAATGGAGATCACCATGTGCAGTCAATGTGTTTCAATTGATTGTAGTGAAAATACAGCTGTATCAGGAAGGTCCAACTGCTGGTGAATCAGTATCCTGGCAAAAACTACACCATGAAGACAAAAGAATACTCCAAGCAACTCCTCAAAAATATTATTGAAAAGCATAAACCAGGAGATGGATGCAAGAAAATTTCCAAGTCACTGAATATCACTTCAGTGAAGTGATATTAAGTGAATTGTCAAATGGAAAGAATATGGCACAGTTGTAAATCTGCATAGAGTAGGCCGTCTTCAAAAACTGAATGATTGTACAAGGGGTCTAGTGAGCCACCAAGAGACCTATGACAACTTTGGAGGAGTTACAAGCTTCAGTGGCTGAGATGGGAGAGACTGCACATACAACAACTGTTACCCAGGTGTTTCACCAGTTGCAGCTTTGTGGGAGAGTGGCAAAGAGAAAGCCACTGTTGAAAAAAGAACTCCTATGAAATCTCAGCTAGAGTTTGCCAGAAGGCATAAGGGAGACTCTGAAGTCAGCTGGAAGAAGGTTCTATGGTTTGATGAAACCAAAATTGAGTTGCATGGCCATCAAACTAAACGCTATGTTTGGCAAAAGCCAAACACCACACATCATCAAAAACACCCCATCCCTATAATGAAGCATTGTGGTGGCTGCATCATGCTGTGGGGATGTTTCACTGCAGCAGGTCCTAGAAGGCTTGTGAAGGTAGAGGGTAAACGAATGCAGCAAAATACAGGGAACTCCTGGAGGGAAACCCGGTACAGTCTGCAAGAGAACTGTGACCTGGGAGAAGATTTGTTTCCCAGCAAGACAATGACTCCAAGCTAAACAATGGCTTAAAAACAAAGTTAATATCCTGGAATGGCCAAGTCAGAGTCCAGACTTCAATCAAATTGAGAATTTGTGGCTGGACTTGAAAAGGGCTGTTCACTCACGATCCCCATGCAATCTAACAGAGTTTGAGCAACATGCACAACACACTGGAGGAACTCGGCAAGTCAGGCAGCATTCGTGGAAACTCGGATCCACGTTTCCACGGATGCTACCTGACCTGCTGAGTTCCTCCAGCATGTTGTGTGTGTTGCTTTGACCCCAGTATCTGCAAAGTATTTTGTGTTTAGAGCTTGAGCAGTTTTGTAAAGAAGGGGAAAAAAAATGCAGTGTCTAGATGTGCAAAGCCGATAAAGACCTATCCACACAGATTCAAGGCTGTAATTCCTACCAAAGGTGCATCTACTAAATATTGACTTGAAACAGGTGAGTAATTATTCAATTACTTTGTGTTTAAAAATTGTAATAATTATAATAAATTTAGACCAATTTGTAGAAATTTGCTTTCACTTTGACACAGGAGTCTTTTCTGTTGATATCAAAAACGCCAAATTAAATCCATTGTGATTCAATGTTGTAAAACATTAAAACATGCAAACTTTTGGGTGGGGGGGGGAAGAGGAGGTGAATACTTTTTATAGGCACTGTACACCTGGTTGGGCACATTTTGCACTAACTACAAGGCTACAGACCACTAACTGGAAGATGGGATTATTTAGTTGATGAGGTGGATATAAAGCACCCATTTGCCTCCTGAAAGTATACTTCTATAATTCTACTCTGCAATGTGTTTTATTTCCTCAGCTTTTCAACTGCAAAATTCAAGCAAATTATCAATTTTTAAAAATTTAAATTTACTAAATTTATTAACAAATTTAAATGTCACCACATACTACCCTGAGATTCATTCTCTTCCATGTATTCACAATTGAACAAAGAAATACAATAAAAATCAGTGAAAAACTACACATGAAGACTGACAATAAATGAGCAAACGGAAGTAAATAAATAATTTTGAGAATATAAGTTGCAATCGTTGAAAGTCAAAAGGTTGTGATAACTTACAGTGACACTACTGTACAAGACAACTGTTAGCCTGAACACCTTTATTATTTTTCTAATTATACATGGGATTTGTTTATCCAAACTGGGGGGGGGGGGGGGGGGGAAATCACATACAAATAACCCTCAGTATTCTGCATCATTATCTGGATTCTGCCCTTAAAGCCACCAGCTGTCTAAGGAGACAAAAGCAGGGCATCCAAACAGAGGTGCCCACAACTCTGCCCAAGAGAGTGAAAGTCAGTGCCTTCAAAAGAAATGTGGAGAAACTATATAATATAAAATTCGAGTTACTGTATTTCAAATACCATTCAAACATAAGAATACCAGCCCTTTATGACCAAAATGAATGGAGGAGAATGTTAGGAGGTTACGTACCCCTGCTTATTCCCCAGCAAGCTTTATTTCATCATTAACAGCTGAGATATGCAATATGACACACTAACTTTGGTATTACAATAAATCAAAAGTGGAACCAGCTCCTTTCGATACACTGCTGAGCTTTAGCTATCAAAAGATTTTTTTTAAACTAAACATCTGTAAATATTAATTATCACCTACCCAAGAGCTCAGTGAAGGTTGTTGTACTGGGACACAAACCCCTCTTGAAACATCAACTGTTGGCACAGAAAATCCTTTATTATTCAATGTGTTTGATCACAGCTACTTTTCTGACACTTTCAAAACCCCCCACCTTTTAATTTTATAGCTGTGATCACAAAAAATGCTTGATATTGACTCAACTCCGGTACAGTGCGCTACTTTTCTATTGGATTATTTTCACAAAGCTGAAAATTAAAACTATTGAATGAGGGGTATTCGGCACATATTATAATAATTGATTTACATTTAACTGCTTTCACACCTCTGCCTGTAACTAATTAACCAGTTATAGTCAATAATTAACTAGTACCTGCATAAGTTTCCAATGTACAAATACAAGTTTTGATACCAAGGAACACATTTAGAAAACTGGCATCACTGTCATTATATCAAATCCTGCAAATCCCTCCACAATAGCAGCATTGCAGGCATAACCAGCACCCTCCACAACAGCATTGCAGGTGTACCCAGCGCTCTCCACAACAGCATTGTTGGCATACTCAATGCTTCAAGGACTGTAGTGTTTTAAAAGGGCAGTTCATCACCACCACCTGCACAAGGACAGTTAATAATGGGTATTTAATTGCTGGCTCAGCCTGCAAAGTCCACTTCCTTTGAATAAATGTTTTAAAAATCAACACATGGAAGATGTGTATTGGAAATTTGTTGAGATACTATAGATTAAGGAGTTGTCACATTGTATCTGAATATACCAGGGGTGATTGATAAGTTCATGGCCTAAGGTAGAAGGAGTCAATTTTAGAAAACCTAGCACATTTATTTTCAACATAGTCCCCTGCTACATTTACACACTCAGTCCTCCAGCGGTCGTGGAGCATACGGATCCTTTCTTTGTAGAAGTGGTCTACAGCAGGGGTGATTGATAAGTTCATGGCCTACGGCAGAAGGAGATGAGTTATACCGCTCCCGTTACATGCACGTGCAGTTCAAGTCTGAGCGAAAATGTAGAAAGTTTGAAGTTAATAACTCATCTCCTTCTACCTTAGGCCACGAACTTATGAATCGCCCCTGCTGTGGACCACTTTCTGGAGGTCTAAGACGCCGACTTCTACAAAGAAGGGATCCGTATGCCCCACGACCGCTGGGCTAAGTGTGTAAATGTAGGAAAAATAAATGTGCTAGGTTTTCTAAAATTGACTCCTTCTACCTTAGACCACGAACTTATCAATCACCCCTCGTAATACAACAAGAATGCCACCTTTAGTCAGTCATACAGGAAAGAATTGGAGTAAGTTGGATTGGAGTAAGCATCCTAGAGATGCTGCCTGGCCTGCTGCGTTCACCAGCAACTTTGATGTGTGTTGCAGGAAAGAATTGGGCTGTTTGGCCAACCAATGCTCAAAGTAGATTTATTATCGAAGTGCGTATATGTTACCATAAAGTACCATGACATTAATTTTCTTGTAGCCATTTACAGTAGAAGGAATTCAACTGTATCAGTGGAAAAGCTATACAATCAACTAACGTACAAAAGACAAACTATGCAAAAAAAATAACGAGAATGCAAGTTTCCTGTCCATCAAGTACCTATTCCTCATTATATCCATACTAACTTCATTTACCAGTAGTTGATCCTTGGCAATTCAAATGCTCTTTTAGATCTTCCGTAAATCTAAAAGAGGTAGAGCAGTGGATGTAGTATATATGGATTTCAGCAAGGCATTTGATAAGGTACGCCATGCAAGGCTTATTGAGAAAGTAAGGAGGCATGGGATCCAAGGGGACCTTGCTTTGTGGATCCAGAAATGACTTGCCCACAGAAGGCAAAGAGTGGTTGTAGACAGGTCATATTCTGCATGGAGGTTGGTGACCAGTGGTGTGCCTCAGGGATCTGTTCTGGAACCCTTTCTCTTCGTCATTTTTATAAATGACCTGGATGAGGAACTGGAGGGATGAGTTAGTAGATTTCCTGATGACACAAAGGTTGGGGGTGTTGTGGATAGTGCGGAGGGCTATCAGAGGTTACAGCGGGACATTGATAGGATCCAAAACTGGGCTGAGAAGTGGCACATGGAGTTCAACCCAGATAAGTGTGAGGTGGTTCATTTTGGTAGGGCAAATATGATGGCAGAATATAGTATTAATGGTAAGACTCTTGGCAGTGTGGAGGATCAGAGGAATCTTGGGGTCCAAGTCCATAGGACACTCAAAGCTGCTGCGCAGGTTGACTCTGTGGTTGAGAAGGCATACGGTGCATTAGCCTTCATCAACTGTGGGATGGAGTTTAAGAGCCGAGAGGTAATGTTGCAGCTATATATAGGACCCTGGTCAGACCCCACTTGGAGTACTGTGCTCAGTTCTGGTCACCTCACTACAAGAAGGATGTGGAAATTATAGAAAGGGTGCAGAGATTTACAAGGATGTTGCCTGGATTGGGGAGCATGCCTTACCAGAATAGGTTCAGTGAACTTGGGCCTTTTCTCCTTGGAGCGGCAGAGGATGAGAGGTGACCTGATCGAGGTGTATAAGATGATGAGAGGCATTAATTGTGTGGATAGTCAGAGGCTTTTCCCAGGGCTGAAATGGCTAACACAAGAGGGCACAGTTTTAAGGTGCTTGGAAGTAGGTACAGAGGAGATGTCAGGGGTAAGTTGTTTTCTCATATATAAATGCAGAGTGGTGAGTGCGTGGAATGGGCTGCCGGCAACAGTGGTGGAGGCGGATACGATCGGGTCTTTTAAGAGACTCCATAAGTACACGGAGCCTAGAAAAATAGAGGGCTATGGGTAACCCTATGTAATTTCGAAAATAAGTACATGTTCGGCACAGCATTGTGGGCCGAAGGGCCTGTATTGTGCTGTAGGTTTACTATGTTTTAAATGTTTTAAGAGTACTCGCCACCTCCACGTATGCCAGATTCCAATGTTCTCTGGGTGAAAAAGTTATCCTCATCTTTTATTTAAACAGCTTGCCCATTTCTCCAAACTTATGCCCTCTAGTTTTAGTTGCCTTTCATCGGGAAAATTTACCCTTGGCTGGTCCCTCCCTCACTCCAACAAAAACAGAACCCAGCCTATTAAGACTCTCCTCCTAACATCAACATTATGGTGAATCTCTCCAGTGCAATCATCATAAATGTACATGTTACTCCACTGCAACTAACCCATGTTTCATTAAGTTGTGCCTTAACCTCCCTGTTCTTGTATTCCACATCCAGATAACGCACGTATCCTTGTATGCCTTCTTTACCACTTTTATCTATCCATGCTGCCATCTTCAGGGATCCTTGGCATTTGTACAGTTTCCTCTCTTCCCCCTTACTCCTGGGGGGCTCTGTCATTCACTGTGCTTGTCCTACCCTTATTCGTTCACTATTTCACACTCACCAGGATGCCTCTGCTCTGTCCATTTTACCAACTCATCAATATCAACCTCTTCACTGGCAACAGCACCATCAATTTTCTCGAGATAACTTAATTCCTCTGATTAACTTGATCTATAAAATACCCAACAACAGGCAAAAAGATATTGCCGGTGCCTTCATAGAACAGCCCTTCAGCGACAATATTATGCCAACTTGTGCTAAGATCAACTTAACACTTCCCTCCCACATAGCCCTCCCTTTTCTACCAGTCATGTGCCTGTTTAAGAGTCTCTTAAATGTCCCTTATGTATCTGCCTCAATCACCACCCTTGGTAGCCCATTGCACACACGATCCACGCTGTGTAAAACATTATCTTTGACATCCCCCTATGTTATCCTCCAATTACCTTAAATTTACGCCCTCAGATATTGGCTCTCTCCGCCCCAGGAAAAAGGCTTCTGGCTATCTACTCGATCTATGTGTCTTATTATCTTGTACACCTCTATCAAGTCACCTCTCGTTCTCCCTAGAAAAGCCCTAGCTTGCTCAACTTATAAGACCTACTCGCCAATCCAGGCAGCATCCTGGCAAATCTCCTCTTTCTAAAGCTTCCTCATCCTTATGAGGTGACCAAAACTGAGCAAGCACAAAAAAAAACAAGTGTGGTTTAACCAGAGTTTTACAGAGCTGTAACATTACCCAGATCAGTTAGCAGTTCCCATCTCTGTCATTAGGAGAATAAAAGTATTTGTTTTCAAAGTATTATCAGGAATGGTATAGAAAGGCACCTTACAATTTGCAGATTTTGTTTTGAAATGGGATTTACATAATCAGTTTAAATTTAATAGCTACACTGTGATAAATCAAATGATACAATTCCAATTGATTGAACCTTATGTAATTCTGTTAGACTATAAATTATTAAACTTTGAAGCAAAAGACACAACTGAACTAGCACACTTTACGATATTGTACTCTTCGCTCTTGCATGTCAGTATTTAAACCCAGTGGGAAATGCCAAATAAAGTGATAGTTTCCTAGCAGTCTAAATTAACTATGACAGTAATAACTGCTGTATATCCAATTTTTACTGACCTATATAGTTTGTGTCTCAATATTACCTTGTATTCACATATGATTCAGGAGTGGAGTCAGTCAGTCCCTCTCTAATTTACATGTAGCCTGTTCTTCAGTAAAGGAGCTGTGAATCAGACTGATAAACTGGCTGTTTAACACATTGAGAAACCATTCAACACACCTACCTCAATCTCAACCTGTTTTCACATTTGAATTCTTGAAAAGTTCTCATTTTTTTAAAAAAAACTTCCATTTCCCTTGATTATTTGAGGTAACAGTTCTGTGTTTCTTTCTTCGATTTCTGAATTTGTGCTTTTCACTTGTTTATATGCCTGTCTTATGCTGAAATACTGATCTAAAATCAAATTTAGTTCATTATCAATGATTCTTTCTCATGAGCTCTTTTCAAGAAGTCTTTTTAAACTGCTCCTCACCTCTATTCTTCCTTTACTGATTATGGGCAAATATGTCTGCAATACAGGCTGATATTCTTCTGTAGCATTACAAAGTTTCAACAAATCAACCCAAATTTATACTCTACTGACACTGACCCCTACACTTTGGCCCAGATATTTCGCCGAGTTCAAAGAAATATGATGAGCAATCCCTCACCATTTGATGCAGGGGTCCAGCATCTGCAGAATTCCTGTTGTTTGCAACAAGAAGGGAGTTTGGTTAATCTCAACCCTTGAGGATACCATATTATGTGCACAAAATTTCAGTTCTTCATCGTTCCCACTCTTCTTCCAACTCCAAGCTGCCTTATTTCAGAACTTCAGCTTTCCAGATTAAACACAGTTTATAAAGATATACCTTGACTAATCTGGAAGGCTAGCCTCAGAAATATGATAATCACACTTTGCTGCAGACTCGTGTTACATCAAAGTAACTTAACCTGGCCCTTTTTCAGCTCTCTTTTTTTTGGAATCCATCTGATTATCAAAGGTTATTGATTCTCCAAGAAACATCCTTTATACAAAAGGCTAAAATAATCTCAAAAATGCAATGTTTTTTGATATAATGTCTCAGGTTATAAATTCTTGTACACATTTCAGACTGATTTATTTAGTGGCTATACCTGATTTACTTTTTTTTAAAAAAAGACCATAAAATTAATTCTCTGGTTTTGGCAATCAATGGAAATGTCAGTTCTTAGATCAGAGGCACCCCATGATGCAGTGAATAATGAACACCTGGGTCTAATACAAAGCTAGTAGGACAATAGTAGTCTTCCTTTCTAATCAATATAGCTGAGGTTATAGAAAGTTTGGCTGGCGGAAAGTTGCCATTTATTTCCAGCAATAAACAAAAGACTTCAAATTGTCAGTGTATGGTGGGATTTGAATTCACATTTTCAGGTTTATTAACCTAGGCCTTAAGCCACCTAGGAATCACTCTGCAGTAACAAATTCACTTAGATAATGAGGTCAGAAGACATTAAGGCTTTAACGTGTCCCTTCTCCTTTGATGCACTACATACGAAGCTAATCAGATCCATTTGCAGTAGTATTCCAGCTTTTGGTGTAGGCAACAAATTGCCAGCAAACATACCGTAGGCTGCTCCGGAAAAGAAAAAATTGTAGGTACAGCATCTGCCTTCAAGTATCGTGTTCCCCACCTCCATTCAAAGCTTTCAGGAGTAAAATGTTCACTGCAGATGTACTGGTACTGCGATGGAACCCATTTCTCCCTTCTCATATTTGAAAGCCACTGTGCGAGTCTTTCTTTGTCATTCGATGGAAACCTCAATCAAAACAAAAATGTTGCTTCTGTGAGAGTCAAAAAAAAAATGGGACTCTTCCTGCCAGTGTAAGCAATAGCTTACTCAAACCAATTATCGTTAAAGAAACATTTTCATTAGCTCTTCTGCACTCACTCTCAAGACTTCATTTACACATTTACTGTATATCCTGTAAGGATTTCTCCATGATTCAATCCCATTGTAATGTTCAAAAGTTCAAAAAGTTCAAAGTAAATTTTTTATGAAAGTACATATGTCACCCTATACAACCCTGAGATTCATTTTCTTGTGGACAAACTCAATAAATCCATAATGGGACGATAACCATAATAGAATCAATGAGACACCACACCAACTGGGTGTTCAAAGTACACAAAATACAACAAAATGAAAATACAAAAACAAAAATAATAATGATAAATATGCAATAAATATCAGGGACATGAGATAAAGAGACCTTGGAAATGAGTCCATGGGCTGTGGGAACATTTCAGTGAAGGGGCAAGTGAAGTTGAGGAAAGTTATCCCCTTTGGTACAAGAGCCTGATGGTTCTGTTCCTAAACCTGGTGGTACAAGTCCTGAGGCTCCTGTACCTTCCTCCTGATGGCAGCAGTGAGATGACAGCACATCAACCAAGATAAGCTACTAGCCCAAAAACAGACTCAGTACTAACAAACTTTCATTAACTTTCAGAGTTACTGTTTTGTACAATTGTGAAGGGTTCAGTAAATTGACCAAATTATTTCTTTTGGGTGGGGATTCAGAGACAAAGGGATCATAAATTTAAATTCTTCACACAACAAGCAAGAATTGAGTGCAATTTGATTTTGAAAAGTGATGTCAGATTAACAATTGTTTCTTCGCAGGAAAGAGAAACATCAATTTTAAGGGTAAATTAAATAAATAAATGAGAACATTGTGTCATTATTGAGACAGAAGAGAACAAAGTGCAAACAACAGGAATTCTGCAGATGCTGGAAATTCAAGCAACACACATCAAAGTTGCTGGTGAACGCAGCAGGCCAAGCAGCATCTGTAGGAAGAGGTGCAGTCGACGTTTCAGGCCGAGACCCTTCGTCAGGACTAACTGAAGGAAGAGTGAGTAAGGGATTTGAAAGTGGGAGGGAGGGGGGAGATCCAAAATGATAGGAGAAGACAGGAGGGGGAGGATGGAGCCAAGAGCTGGACAGGTGATAGGCAAAAGGGGATACGAGAGGATCATGGGACAGGAGGTCCGGGAAGAATGACGGGGGGGGGGGGACCCAGAGGATGGGCAAGAGGTATATTCAGAGGGACAGAGGGAGAAAAAGGAGAGTGAGAGAAAGAATGTGTTCATAAAAATAAGTAACAGATGGGGTACGAGGGGGGAGGTGGGGCCTAGCGGAAGTTAGAGAACAAAGTGGTTACTTTTAATTTCTTTAAACAAAGGCAGAGCAGACATTAGATGACAAATAGCTTCTAGGTGTCAAATATTATAATTTTATTAGAACATTGGCATGCAAGTGAAAGGTCTCCAATCAGGTGTCAGCTACACAAATTCTAAGCAACAGGATTGCAGACAAAAAAAATGATGAAATCCAATGCAACATGTCATAAGTATGAGACCAAATGAAAAATGCTAAACTTTTACCGGGATTATATAAGTGGCTGGACATACTAACAATACATTAAAGGTTATAGAAACCTTTATTGCACTAAAGGTTATAAGAATGCAGAAACAAGTTACGCAAATAATCAATTATCAGTTTGGCTCCATCCGTTGAATTTTATCCAATTATGGGCACTACTTAAAAATGCAAAGATTTCGAGAAGGATTCAAAAGTGACCAATCCCCAAGAGCTGCTTTAATGACTATCGCCCGGTAGCACTCACTTTTACAGTGATGAAATGCTTTGAGGTTGGTCATGACTAGACTGCACTCCTGCCTCAGCAAAGACCTGGACCCATTGCAATTTGACTATCTCCACAATAGGTCAACAGCAGATGTAATCTCAATGGCTCTTCACATGTCTTTAGACCACCTGGACAACACAAACACCTAGGTCAGGATGCTATTCATTGACTATAGCTCAGCATTTAATACCATCATTCCCACAATCCTGATTGAGAAGTTGTAGAACCTGGGCCTCTGTACCTCCCTCTGCAATTGGACAGTGTAATTTCTCAGGTTTGTGGTTACTGCCACACAGTTTATGGTCTAGCACTGGTCTTGAAGTAACTTTACTAAGAGAACTTGGGAGAAGGACAGAAGTAATTTGAGCAACTACAGTAAATAGCATGAAGTGAAACCTGCTTTAAGTACTAAAGAGATTCACTAGTCATTTTCTTCATGTTTTGCCAGAAACTGGTTAGGAATTTAATCTTTTGTACTGATGCTACCCTATCAGTAATGTGTCACTCCCTGAACTTTCTCAAATATACACATACATAGCATTTAATACCGTCATTCCCACAATCCTCATTGAGAAGCTGCAGAATCTAGGCCTCTGTACCTCTCTCTGCAATTGGATCCTCAACTTCCTAACCGGAAGACCACAATGTACAGATTGGTACCTTCTCACTGACGATCAACACTGGCACACTTCAGGGGTGTGTCCTTAGTCCACTGGTCTACTCTCTATATACACGACTGTGCAGCTAGGCATAGCTCAAATACCATCTGTAAATTTGCTGACGATACAACCATTGTTGGTAGAATCTCAGATGGAAACGAGAGGGCGTACAGGAGCGAGATATACCAACTAGTGGAGTGATGTCGCAGCAACAACCTTGCACTCAATGTCAGTAAAACAAAAGAGCTGATTGTGGACTCAAGGAAGGATAAGACAAAGGAACACATACCAATCCTTATAGAGGGACCAGAAGTGGAGAGAGTGAGCAGTTTCAAGTTCCTGGGTGTCAAGATTTCTGAGGATCTAACCTGGTCCCAACTTATCGATGCAGTTATAAAGAAGGGTACTTCATTCAGAGTCTAAAGAGATTTGGTATGTCAACAAATACCCTCAAATTTCAACAGATGTACCATGGAGAGCATTCTGACGAGCTGCATCACTGTCCACTATGGCGGGGGGGGGGGGGGGTGGAGAAAGACTACTGCACAGGACCGAAAGAAGCTGCAGAGGGTTGCAAATTTAGTCGGCTCCATCTTGGGTACTAGCCTACAAAAAACCCAGGATATCTTCAAGGAGCGGTGTCTCAGAAAGGCAGCGTCCATTATTAAGGACCTCCAGCACCCAGGACATGCCCTTTTCTCACTGTTATCATCAGGTAGGAGGTACAGAAGCCTGAAAGCACACACTCAGCGATTCAAGAACAGCTTCTTCCCCTCTGCCATCCGATTCCTAAATGTACACTGACATTGGACATTGAACCCTCACTTTATATATATATTATTTCCATTTTTTGTACAATTTTTAATCTATTCAATATATGTATACTGTAATTGATTAACTTAATTATTTTATTGTTTATTTTCTTCTATATTATGTATTGCATTGAACTGCTGCTAAGTTAACAAATTTCACGACACATGCCAGTGATAAGAAACCTGATTCTGATTTACTATGATTTCACGAATCAGAGAATTTCCTTTCGAATCCGACTCATTGCATCAATCTCCTTGTCGCCTAGACAGTTCTTTCTCCCCTTGCCTAGCTTCTATCCTATCCACTTCTGTGATAACTCACTTGCCCTCATCATTTCCCTCGCCCCAAACAACTACTTCTCAACATAGGTTTTTGCTCTCTCCACACAACCAGGGTAGTCTTTGGCCCTCAGTGAGCAAAAGCCCAAGCTGGTCCCCATTCACCACCATCTTTGTCCGGATGAACACACTTTCACATCAAACAACTTCATTATTTTAATGACTTGCTTCAAATATGAAAGCAATCTAGCAAACAATATCAAAGTGGACAGTAAAATCCTTGCTTAAAAAAATAAATGAGAGTGGATATAGGACTGCTAGAAAAAGAAGCCAGAGAAATAATAACGGGGCCAAGGAGATGGCAGATGAACTAAATGAGTATTTTACATCATTCTTCACGGTGGAAGATACTAGCAATGTGCCAGACGTTGAAGAGTGTAAGGAAGGGAAGTGAATGCAGTTACTATCACAAGGGAGAAGGTGCTCAAAAAGCTCAAAGATCGAAGGGTACACAAGTCACCCGGACCAGATGAACTGCACCCTAGGGTTCTGAAAGAGGTAGAGATCGTGGAGGCATTAGGAATGATGTTTCAAAAAAATTATTGGGCTCTGACATGGTGCCAGAGGACTGGAAAATTGTGAATATCTCTTTGCTCTTTAAGAAAGGGGGAAGGAAGCAAAAAGGAAATTATAGTCCAGTTAGCCTGACCACAGTGGTTGGGAAGATGTTGGAGTCAATTGTTAAGGATGAGGTTAAACAGTACTTTGAGACACAGAACAAGAAAAGACAAAGTCAACATGGTTTTCTCAAGGGAAAATCCTGCAGACGAACCTTTTGGAATTCTTTGAGGAGATTACAAGTTACATAGATACATTGGATGCAGTGGATGTTATATATTTGGACTTTCAGAAGGCCTTTGACAAGGCTGCTGACTGAGTTGAGAGCCCATGGTATTAAATGAGAGTTACTAGCATGGGTCGAGCATGGCTGATTGGTAGGAGACAGCGAGTGGGAATAAAAGGGTCCTTGCTTGGTTGGCTGCAAGTGAGGAGGGGTTGGTGTTGGGACCACTTCTTTTTATGCTGTATATCAATGATTTAGATAATGGAATAGATGGCTTTGTTACGCAGTTTTCAGAGGATATGAAGATTGACAGAGGAGCAGGTAGTGTTGAGGAAACAGGTAGGCTACAGAAGGACTTGGATTAGGAGAATGGGCAAGAGAGTGGCAAATGAAATACAATGTTGGAAAATGCACGGTCATGCACTTTGGTAGTAGAAGGAAATGTGCAGACTATTTTCTAAGTGGGGAGAAAATCCAAAAATCTGGAATACAAAGGTACTTGGGAGTCCTTGTGCAGAACTTCCTAAAGGTTATCTTGCAGGTTCAGTCAGTGGTGAGGAAGGCAAATGCAATGGTAGCATTCATTTCAGGAGCTCTACAATACAAGAGCAGGGATGTGATGCTGAGACTTTATAAGGCACAGGTGAGGCCTCACCTTGAGTACTGCTAACAGTTTTGGGCTCCTCATCTACGAGAAGATGTGCTGGCATTGGAGAAGGTCCAGAACGTTGGTATTTTAAACATAATTTTTTTTTAATATATAAATCGGAGCAGGCGGCTGAGAGTGAAGGAATAAGGAATCTCAGAGAGAAGTGTTTTTTTTTTCCCTCCACTGCTCGGGGTAAAGAGGCTAGACTGCACAGGTGTGTGACGTAGAGTGCCAAAGGTTTTAAAAAAAGACCACCATACACAGCGGGCAGCGGAGTGAGAGGGATCAGAGTGGGATGGCTGTGGCTCAACAGGCTTCAGCATGAACAGGCAGAGGTGAGGGTAGGCTCCAAATTTCAGTCCTGGGTATGACTCTAAACTGCAACCGGTGATGAGGCTCTAATTGGGGACTTTCAGAGCTTTGGGGAAAGTGGAGTTTCCCCTTAGTCATTCATTGCTCCCAGGGCCACTCTGACCTGGAACGGTAGCACCTGCAAGGACTCCTGCTCAGGATACGAGCGAAGGGTCAAAGGCAGATCCGGCAGGTTCAGTAACTAAACTTATGACGGAGAAGGCGGATGAGCTACGACCTCAAATGTCAACCGCTATAGTATAGGCGGATGAACATTTGGGAAGAGAAATGACGATTTCTTTAGTTCGCCCAATGGTAGGCAATAGCAAACCAATGTTGCAATTTGCTAGAAAACCATGGTCAAACTCACAAAATGCATCACACAACAGCGTCAAGAGGATCTTCACGACAACTCTGAAGATGTTTCGCTCAGTAGGGTTGATTCTGGAAAGCAGGGGATCCCCAACCATCATCAAGCTACTGCTCATAAAATTAAAGTAGCAAAAAAAAACTGCCACTTGGAATGCCAGAACCCTATATCAAGCAGGACGATTGGACAACGTGATAAATGAAATGGAAAGACTAAAGATTAACATCATGGGAATTAGCAAAGTTCGTTTGGATAGGTGCTAGAACATGTCAGATTAGAAATAAAACACTAGTTTATTCTTGTGGAACATCCCATACTAATGGAGTAGGAATTTTTATGGATGAAAACATGGCAAAAAGTGTTTTAGGACATTGGGTAATATCAGAAAGAGTGCTCCTTGTTAGATTCAGAGGGCAACCATTTGATTTAGCAATTATACAGGTATATGCACCAACAACAGATGGAACAAATGAAGATATAGATAAATTCTATGAAGAGCTTAAACAAGCAAAGAATGGATGCGAATCTCAAGATAGTTATTGGCATGGGAGATCTAAATGCTGAAGTAGGACAAAGTGCTGATGGAAATACCATAGGAAAATTTGGACTAGGGGAAAGAAATGAAAGAGGTGAGAAATGGGTAGAATGGTGCAAGATGAATAATCAGGTCATTACGAATATCTACTTTAAAAAACCATCCAAGACCCTTGTGGACCTGGAAAAGTCCAGGTGATAACACTAGAAATCAGATTAACTTTATTACTATAAACCAAAGATTTAGAAACTCAGTGACTCAATGCAAAACATATCCAGGTGCAGACTGTAATAGTGACCATAACCCAGTAGTATGCCATGTAAAAGTAAAACTTAAAAAACTAAAGCAGCAAATACCTGAACAATCCCTTAACTACTTGCAATTAATTAAAGAAGAAAACTTAAGACAAAAATTTACAACTGAGGTAAGGAATAGATTTCAAAGTCTAGAAATAGAATCGGTTGAAGATGATAGCAATCACGTAGAAATGAAATTTAACTCTCTAAAGGATGCCTTGGTAGAATCAGCTAAGTCAGTGATTCCTAAAAAAGAAAAAAAAGCACAAAGAATAAATGGATGACAGATGAAATCAAAAATGTAATGGAAGAAAGGAGACGGAAGAAAGCAAATCCTGTAGAATACAAGTCCTTAGATAAAAAAAGTTAAAAGCTTATGTCAAAAAGCCAAAGAAGAATGGTTAAACCAGGAATGTGAGCAAATAGAAAGAATCTCTATTACTGATCCAAAAAGGTTACATCAACAAATCAAGAATATCACTGGTAAGAAGCTCCTCTGTTCTTCAGGTGGATGTTTGAAAGCAAAGGACAGTACCATTATCATGAAAAAAAGATGAGATTATGAACAGATGGACTGAGTATATTCAGGAATTGTCTGAAGACGATTGAGGCGAAAAACCAGAAATTAAGAAAAACGTTGAAGGTCCAGGTATTTTAAAATCTGAAGTTTGTAATGCAAGGGAAGGCAGCAGGTCCTGATGAATTAGTAATAGAACAAATTATTGCCCTTGAAGATTATGGAATTGAGAAAGTTAATGATTTAATCAATGACATTTATCAGCCTGGAATAATACCAGAGGAGATAAAAAACAAATCAGTATTTATCAACACACATCAAAGTTGCTGGTGAACGCAGCAGGCCAGGCAGCATCTGTAGGAAGAGGTGCAGTCGACGTTTCAGGCCGAGACGAAGGGTCTCGGCCTGAAACGTCGACGGCACCTCTTCCTACAGATGCTGCCTGGCCTGCTGCGTTCACCAGCAACTTTGATGTGTGTTGCTTGAATTTCCAGCATCTGCAGAATTCCTGTTTCAGTATTTATCACTCTTCCTAAGAAACCTGGTGCAATAGAATGTGAATTACATAGGACCATAAATTTAATGCGTCATATCACCAAGATATTTCTAAGAATTTTGATGATGACAGCTGAAAGTAAGATACAAGCTGAAATAGGCAAAGAACAATGTGGTTTTGTGAAAGACAAAGGTACAAGAAACACAATATTGATGTTAAGGTTACTATCAGAACGAGCTATTCAAGTGCAAAAAGATTTGTTTTATCGACTACACAAAAGCATTTGATAAAGTGAAGCACAATAAGTTATTTGAAATATTACAGGAAACTCTAGATCTAGATTTGAAAGACCTCCGCCTAATCAGAAATCTGTACTGGGAACAAACTGCCGCTGTAAGAATGGATGATGCAAAAATGGGTCTATCAATTGCAAAAAGACAGAATGTATGGTGATATCCAAAAAGGAGAATCCTATCTGCAGGCTGAGAATAAATAGGGAAGACATAAAACAAGGACAGAACTTTTGCTACTTAGGAAGCTGGGTGACATCATATGGCAGGTGCGACTTGGACATCAAAAAAGAATAGGGATGGCAAAAGACACCTTTACGAGAATGAGGAGTATCCCGACCAATACTAAACTAGGTATGACAACCCGCCTCAGAGTACTGAAATGTTACGTTTATCCAGTTATGTCATATGGCTTAAAATGTTGGACAATATCTAGTAAGATGAGGAAACGAATTGTAGCAGCAGAGATGTGGTTTTTAAGGAGGATGCAAAGAATATCATGGATGAAACGAATATCTAGCCAGGATGTCATGAACAGAACAAAGGCGAAAAGAGAAATAATGTATGAGATCATGAAAAGGCAACGCAACTTCATTGGACATGCGATTAGGAAAGAGGAGTTAGAATGCACAGTAATTGTGGGAAAGATTGAAAGGAAGAAAGCAAGAGGAAGACAAAGATTAATGAAGACGGAGACAGCAGCCAGAGAATTGGAAATGAATACCAATGAGTTGATCCACTTGACCCGAAACAGGAGTGTGTGGGCCATGGCAGTCAAAGCTCAAACTAGGCACGGCACCTGATGATGACGATTGCCCAGAACCACAGCAAATGAGTGACTTCAGTACAGAAAATTAAGCTTTGGACTAACTGACATTAAGATGTCTATGTTCATCTGGTTTCATGATGCTAATGGAAGCAAGGGAGGAGATTGTTGGAGGCCCAAATGGAGAGTTTTGTATCTTCATTAGCCACCGGTGGTGTACCAGAAGATCAGTCAATAGTGAATATTGTTCCTTTGTTTGAAAAGGGATGAGCCTGGAAACTACGTCAGTTATTGGAAAAGATTCCAAGATACAAGATTTGTGTTGATTTGGAAAGGCAGGGAGTGATTAGGAGTCGGCATGGGAGATCATGTCTCACAAATCCAAATGACTAGGAATGTATGATGAGGGCAGAGCAGTAGAGCTGGTTTACGTGGACTTTAGTAGGGTTGGTCCACAAAGTCAAAGCCCAAAGGATACAGGGCACACTGGTAAACTGGATCAAAAACTGGTCTGGTGACGGGAGGAAAAGGGTAGTAATGCAAGGCCATATTTTCTGCCTGGAAATCTGTAATAAGTAGAGGACCACAGGGATTACTGCTGAGACTCCTGTTGTTCTAATATATACTAATTACTTGAATGTGACCGTAGACAGCATGATTATTAAGCTTTACAGACAATACATGCAGCTGGTGGATTCTGACAGTGAAGAGGGCTGAGTAAACATGGAAAGAAACATAAATCAGTTGGAGAGTTTCATGGAGAAATGCAAGATAATACATTTTGGAAGATCAAGTTCTGGTAGAATGTACAGAGTAAACGCCAGGGACCTTGGGCACAATGATGGATGGAGAGGCCTTGGGCTGCAAGTCCATAGCTTCTTGAAAGTGGTAACATCAAAGGATAAAATAGTGTAAAAGGCATTCAGAACATTTGCCTTCAGATGTCAAGGCAATAAACATAAAATTTGGGATGTCATGCTGCACCTGCACAAAATTAGTGTATTACAGCTAAAGTATTAAGTACACTACAGGAAGGCTGTGTAATCAATAGAGAGAGAAAGGAAAGAGATTCACCAACATATTAATAAACAATTTGCTGGAGAAACTCAGCAGGTTGAGCAGCATCTGTGGGGTGGAGAGTAATTTTTGTCTGGAATGAAGGGCAGTAGTTTAAGGAGAGATACTCACTGAACTGAGGAGAGACTTTGCAGGTTTTAAAAAATGAGGGGTATTGATAGGATAGAGAATCAGACTCTTCCTCCCTGGGCAGGGCAGTCTAGAATTAGTGGGAATAGGGTGAAGGCTAGATGGAAGAAATGTAGAAGAGAACTGAGTGGTAATGTTGCGCACACAGAGGCCGACAGTAGTGGCTGATATAATTTCTAAGTTTGAAAGGCTTGGAGCAACATGGGCCTTGTGGAGGCAAATATAATTAGCCTGGATGCAGTGGGTCTAGAGACCTGTCAGCACTGCACAAAAAAGTTGTCAAAGTACCCCAGCAGGTCAGGGCGCATCCATGGAGGCAAAGATATGATCAACATATCAGCTGAAGACTGGAAGCATTATGGCCACACACCAACCAATGTGTACTCAGCAAGGTCCCAGGGCAAAGAAGTTGATATTGGTGGAGGAACAAATAGAATACAACAACAATCCAGCATCCATTTGGAATTCCTGATGATCCAGCATCTGACTCTCTGGTCAGCCTGGAAAATGGGGCAGGACTCCACAAAACAAGCAGGGTACTGGTCAACATGGACAAGCTGACCAAAAGGCTTGCTTCCGTGCATCATTAACTTTACTATCGTGTGTCCACAGCAAAGCCCGAGGCCTGACCCGTTGTGGTCGAGACCAAGATTGGTATTCTGAGCAACCAGGGGCAGGGACATCGGCACATTTTGTGGCCAGACAGGGGTCCAGGGTCCTTCAGTATTTCAAACTCCCTTTAAACTTACCGGGTCCTCTGGAACATTTATAACACAACTGTGCAACATACAGGAATGAAGTAGAAAGCAAGAGAATAGGTTGAGAGGTATATTAAACCTGCCGTGGTGGATGGCCAAGCAGACTCGATGGGCTGAATGGTCTAAATCTAAAATCTAATTGCCCGGTACAAGAGCCGCAGGGTGTCGGGATAGCGGTGTCAGAAGGGCCGAGCGGCCGCCTGCTGCCAGCCAGCTCCCATGGGCCGATCACAGAGCTCTGCCCTCCGCCCAACACCCGGGCCCCACCGCCAACACCACTCACTTATAGAAGCTGATCCTCCTGTTGTCGGCCGCCAGCTGCCCCGCGTTCCGCGAGCACTCGATCACCGCGCAGTTCTTGGGCATCACGGCCGACGCCCGTGCAAACTCAAATTCAAATTTAAACCTAAACCAACGGCCGGTCTCCGGTAACGCACGCACGCCCTCTCCGCCTCACCCCCCTCACACGTGATCCGGACCAGACCGCGCGTCTCCGCATTCTGATGCCCTTATCAAATATGGCGACACCCAACGTGTCGTATGGCAAGAGTAGAGACCAATTCGCCATATTTACTCCTGGCGCTTTATTGCCACTGTTGGCCAGCTTCAAAGTCATAGACAACAGGAATTCTGCAGTTGCTGGAAATTCAAGCAACACACATCAAAGTTGCTGGTGAATGCAGCAGGCCAGGCAGCATCTCTAGGGTTTCAGGCCAAGACCCTTCGTCAGGACTAACTGAAGGATAGGAGAAGACAGGAGGGGGAGGGATGGAGCCAAGAGCTGGGCAGGTGATAGGCAAAAGGGGATATGAGAGGATCATGGGACAGGAGGTCAGGGAAGAAAGACGGGGGGGGGGGGGGAACCCAGAGGATGGGCAAGAGGTACAGTCAGAGGGACAGAGGGAGAAAAAGGAGAGAGAGAGAAAGAATGTGTGTATAAAAATAAATAACAGATGGGGTATGAGGGGGAGGTGGGGCCTAGCGGAAGTTAGAGAAGTCAATGATCATGCCATCAGGTTGGAGGCTACCCAGACGGAATATAAGATGTTGTTCCTCCAACCTGAGTGTGGCTTCATCTTTACAGTAGAGGAGGCCGTGGATAGACATGTCAGAATGGGGATGGGACATGGAATTAAAACGTGTGGCCACTGGGAGATCCTGCTTTCTCTGGCGGACGGAGCGTAGGTGTTCAGCAAAGTGGTCTCCCGGTCTGCGTTGGGTCATAGTCATACTTTATTGATCCCGGGGGAAATTGGTTTTCGTTACAGTTGCACCATAAATAATAAATAGTAATAAAACCATAAATAGTTAAATAGTAATATGTAAATTATGCCAGGAAATAAGTCCAGGACCAGCCTATTGGCTCAGGGTGCCTGACCCTCCAAGGGAGGAGTTGTAAAGTTTGATGGCCACAGGCAGGAATGACTTCCTATGATTCTCTGTGTTGCATCTCGGTGTAATGAGTCTCTGGCTGAATGTACTCCTGTGCCCAACCAGCACATTATGTAGTGGATGGGAGACATTGACCAAGATGGCATGCAACTTGGACAGCATCCTCTTTTCAGACACCACCGTGAGAGAGTCCAGTTCCATCCCCACAACATCACTGGCCTTACGAATGAGTTTGTTGATTCTGTTGGTGTCTGCTACCCTCAGCCTGCTGCCCCAGCACACAACAGCAAACATGATAGCACTGGCCACCACAGACTCGTAGAACATCCTCATCATCGTCTGGCAGATGTTAAAGGACCTCAGTCTCCTCAGGAAATAGAGTCGGCTCTGACCCTTCTTGTAGACAGCCTCAGTGTTCTTTGACCAGTCCAGTTTATTGTCAATTCGTACCCAGGTATTTGTAATCCTCCACCATGTCCACACTGACCCCCTGGATGGAAACAGGGGTCACCGGTACCTTAGCTCTCCTCAGCTCTACCACCAGCTCCTTAGTTTTTTTCACATTATGCTGCAGATAATTCTGCTCACACCATGTGACAAAGTTTCCTACCGTAGCCCTGTACTCAGCCTCATCTCCCTTGCTGATGCATCCAACTATGGCAGAGTCATCAGTAAACTTCTGAAGATGACAAGACTCTGTGCAGTAGTTGAAGTCCGAGGTGTAAATGGTGAAGAGAAAGGGAGACAAGACAGTCCCCTGTGGAGCCCCAGTGCTGCTGATCACTCTGTCGGACACACAGTGTTGCAAGCACACGTACTGTGGTCTGCCAGTCAGGTAATCAAGAATCCATGACACCAGGAAAGCATCCACCTGCATCGCTGTCAGCTTCTCCCCCAGCAGAGCAGGGCGGATGGTGTTGAATGCACTGGAGAAGTCAAAAAACATGACCCTCACAGTGCTCGCTGGCTTGTCCAGATGGGCGTAGACACGGTTCAGCAGGTAGACAATGGCATCCTCAATTCCTAGTCGGGGCTGGTAGGTGAACTGGAGGGGATCTAAGTGTGGCCTAACCATAGGCCGGAGCAGCACCAGAACAAGTCTCTCCAGGGTCTTCATGATGTGGGAGGTCAATGTCACCGGTCTGTAGTCATTGAGGCCACTGGGGCGCGGCATCTTCAGCACAGGGATGAGGCAGGACGTTTTCCCACAGTACAGGAACCCTCCGGAGCCTCAGGCTCAGGTTGAAGACATGGCGAAGTACTCCACATAGCTGAGGGGCACAGGCTTTGAGCACCCTGGTACTGACACCATCCGGTCCTGCAGCCTTGCTTGGGTTGAGACGTTTCAGCTGTCTTTTCACCTGTTCAGCCGTGAAACCCACCGTGGTGGTTTCGTGTGGGGAAGGGGTATAGTCATGAGAGCAGGGTGGGGGACTGTGAGGAGGGGTAGGAGGGGAGAGTGGAATATGTGTTGGTTGGGGGCCGACAACAGATGACTCGTGGGGGATGGGCAGGGGCCACAATGTCAAATTTGTTAAAGAACATGTTAAGTTCGTTGGCCCTGTCCACACTGCCTTCAGCTCCTCTGTTGCTAGTTTGCCGGAACCCAGTGATGGTCCTCATCCCCCTCCAGACCTCTCTCATGTTGTTCTGCTGGAGTTTCCACTCAAGCTTCCTCCTGTACCTGTCTTTAGCCTCCCTGATCCTGGCTTTTAGGTCCCTCTGTATTGACTCAGCTCCTCCCTATTTCCATCTCTAAACGCCCTCTTTTTAGCATTCAGGATGTCTTTAATGTCCTTTGTTACCTATGGCTTGTTATTTGAATAACAAAGGACAGTTCTTGTCGGAACATTGGAGTCCACACAGAAGCTGATGTAATCAGTGATGCACTCTGTGAGCCCATCAATATCCTCTCCATGTGGTATGTTAATAGACAGGGTGATAATAGCACACCAATGCTTCATCAGATGTTGAAGGAATTTAACAAGTATTGGGTGTAGTTTATATATATATATATTAAGAGCTTCTATTAAGCATAAGTGTAGAACAAAATCAAATGCTTTTTGGTAGTCAAAATAGCAACATTGAAGATCTCTGCTTTTCCATTCGACTTGATTTGGAGTTACAGAATCTATCATCAGTTGTCCTTTATATCCTTTCTGTTCTTCTGTATTATATTGTGGTTATCTAAGTGAGTGCTGATTTGTTGTGAGATGTATGATGTTGCAATTTTATATATAATTTGTAAACAGGAAATAGGACAATATTTTGATGGGTAATTTGTGATTTCTCCTTTATATCAGAAATGAGTATTTTTTTTACTTTCTGTCAAAAATTTGGGAATTTTTCAGGATTTTGAAGAAAATTGTTGATGTATATTAGTAGGTATGGATGAAGGCAAGTGAATTTTTCATATTAATAGTTATATTCTCACTGCCAGTACTTTTCCAGATTGGGTATTTTTAATATATCCATCATAACTTCAGGAGTTAATTGTCTCCAATTGGGTGAGTGCATTCTTTTACCTGCTTGATCCAGCTTGCCGCTGCTTATTATTATGACGATGACTTTCTCTTTTTCTATTTGCACATTTTGTTGTTATTTTTTGCTCTTGGTTGTTTGTCTGCCCTACTGGGTGTGGTCTTTCATTGATTCTATTGTGTTTCTTGTACTTATTCACAAGAAAATTAATCTCAGGATTGTGTACAGTGACTTGCATGTTCTTTGATAATAAATTAACTTTGAACTTCACTTTCAATAATATATCCTTCTTTACTGCTTGATGCTTTTGTATCTAAAAATGTAACTATCTCCTTCTCAAACTCAGAAGCTTTTACTGTTTGAGAATTTCACAGCTTCACTAGCCACTGAGTGATAAAAAACACTTTTTCATCTGCATCGTAACTGTCTTGCTCTGTGATTGTGATTTCCCATTCTAGACTATGCATCCTCACCGTATCTCATTTAATCCTGTGCTGTCAGAATTCTGTGTGGTTCAATGAGATTTCCTCTCAAGTTTCCTAACAATACAAATGTCAATTTGATCTCATTCAACAGATTTCCCATCCCTGGAATCTGACTAGTGAACCTTTCCTGCAGTCTTCTTATCGAAAGAATGCGCCTTCTGCAATTGTGCTTTCACCGAGGACCCATATCACTGCAACACAAGCAAAATGCTGGAGGTATCAGTGGGTCAGGCAGCATCTGTGGAAATGAATAAACGGTCAACATTTCAGGCCAAAACTCCTTGTCAGGACTGGAAAGGAAGGTGCAAGATGCCCGAATCAGAAGTTAGAAGAAGGGCAAGGAGTACAACGAAAAGGTGATAGGTGAAGCCAGGTGAGTGGGGATGAAGTAAGAAGCTGGGAGGTGATAGGTGGAAAACGTAAAGGGCTGGAGAAGAAGGAATCTGATAGGAGAGGATAGTGGACCATGGAAGAAAGGGAAGGAGGAGGAGCAGCAATGGCATGTGAGAAGAGGAGAGGTAAGAAGGGAGACAGAGTGGGGAAATGAAGAAAAGGTAAGGAGGAAGGGAAAAACTACTGGAAGAATTACCATAAGATATAGGAGTAGAATTAGGCTACTTGGCCCATCGAGTCTGCTCCACTATTTATTCATGGCTGATTCTTTTCTTTTTATTCCCTCCTCATCCCCACTCCCCAGCCTTCTCCCCATAACCTTTGATGCCATGCCCAATCAAGAACCTATCAATCTCCACCTTAAGTACACCCAAATGAGGCTGTGCCCTCTTGTCCTAGACTCCCCCATCATGGGAAACATCCTTTCCACATCTACTCTGTCTATGCCCTTCAACATTCGAAAGGTTTCAATGAGATTTCAACCCCATCCTTCTAAATTCCAATGAGTGCAGACCCAGAGCTATCAAACGTTCCCTGTATGATAACCCTTTCATTCCCAGAATCAGCTTTGTGAACTGCCTCTGGACCCTCTCCAATGCCAGCACATCTTTTCTAAGATGAGGGGCCCAAAACTGTTCACAATACTCAAGGTGAGGCCTCACCAGTGCCTCATAAAGCCTCAGCATCACATCCCTGCTCTGGTATTCTAGACCTCTTGAAATGAATGTGATCATGCATTTGTCTTCCCCACCGCTGATTCAACCCGCAAGTTAATCTTTAGGGTGTTCTGCTCAAGGATTCCCAAGTCCCTTTGCATCTCAGGTTTTTGAATTTTCTTCCCATTTACAAAATAGTCTTATTTATTTCTTCTACCAAAGCGCATGACCATTCATTTTTATCTGTCTAAGTCCTTCTGCTGTCTACCTGCCCCTCCACCAATCTTTGTATCATCTACAAACTTAGCAACAAAGCCATTTATTCCATCATCTAAATCATTTTTATACAACATAAAAAGAAGCCGTCCCAACACCGACCCCTATGGAACACCACTAGACACTGGCAACCAACGAGAAAAGGATTCATTTATTCACTCTCGCTGCCTCCTACCAATCAGCCAATGCTCTAACCATGCCAGAAACTTTCCCGGGATACTAAGGGCTCTCAGCTTAGTCAGCAGCCTCATGTGTGACCCATATCATTGTATAAAAATTCCCTTGCTCAAATATTCAAAACCTTTTGTTATAAAGGCCAATGTTCCATTTATCTTATCTGCACATTTCCTTGCTATGACTCATACAAGGGCATAGAATTCACCCTTTAAATTTCTCATTCACTCACCATTTCAAAAATATACACCTCTCTGTTTATATTGTGGGGATGGATTATTAGCTGTAGTCAGATGTATCAGTATTACAGTGGAGTAAAAGGAATTGCAGAGGTATTAGAGAGGAGTTGACCAGAATTGATTGGAAAGGGACACTGGCAGGGATGATGGCAGAGCAGCAATGGTTGGAATTCCTGGAAGCAATTCAGAAGCCACAGGATATATACATCCAAAAGAGGAAGAAGTATTCTGAAGCCAAGATGACACAACCACATTTGGAGCCCTTGTCCATTCATCCGTCCCCATAGATCTCCCTCCTGGCACTTAGCCTTGCAAGTGGAACAAGTTCTAGGCTTGCCCCTACACCTCCTCCCTCATGACCATTCAGGACCCCAAACAGTCCTTCCAGATGAGGCAACACTTCACCTGTGAGTCTTTTGGGGTCACATCGACCGCTTTGCCTTTCACCTACGTTCCGTCCACCAGGAAAAGTGGGATTTCCCAGTTGGCACCCATTCCCATTCTGACATGACAATCCATGGCTTGCATTATTGTTGCGAAGAGGCCACACTCGGGTTGGAGGAACAACACCTTATATTTAGTCTGGGTAGCCTCCAACCTGACGGCATGAACACTGATTTTTCGAACTTTCGTAATGCCCCCCCCCTTCACCATTCCCCATCCCCTTTTCCATCTCTCTCCTAATCTGCCTATCTCTGATGCTCCTCCCCCCTTTTCTTTCTTCCAGGGCCTTCTGTCCTCTCCTATCACATTCCCTTATCTCCAGCCCTGTATCTCTTTCACCAGTCAACTTCCTACCTCCTTACTCCCCCCTCCTGGTTTCTCCCTATCACCTTGAGCTTCTCCCTCCCCTACCCCCACCTTTTCCTCTACTCCTCATCTTTTTCTCTCCAGCCCTACTGAAGGGTTCTGGACTGAAACGTTGACTGTACTCTTTTCCATAGATGCTACCTGGCCTGCTGAGTTCCTCCAGCATTTTATGTGTGTTGCATTCACTATTTCCATGGTTACCCCTTTCAGTATGCTGGAAAGCAGATTATCAGCCCCTGGCTGAAGAGTCATAGATCATTGCAGCACAGAAACCTGTCACTTGGCCCCCTTGTTCATGTCCTTTCAGAGCCAGAGTGTTAAGTCTCTCTACCGAGATGAAGCATTGATGATATTTACACTTGGGTTCTTGAAGCTATTCCTCCTTGAGGACCACGACATTGGCTTAAGGTTTGGAGGCTTGCATGCCTCAGTGACCCAGAGAATTATGTTGGCTGGATTCAGGGCATTATGCTTTGGTTCTTGGTAGGGTCACCTATGCCAAACAGGTCAAAGGATAGTCAAAGAGTGGACTGCCAATCCTCCAGGTTCAGGGTTTGGCACACGGCTAACAACCCTGAGCGGTAAAATAAAGTTGTTATGGAAACAGCAATGAAGAATCCTTCTACATGTGATGGAATTCCTAAACCTCCAGCTGGGACTTGTATGATTGACAGTAGTGTAAATCAAGAAGAACATAACAAAATAAGAAATAGGAGCAGGAGTAGGCCATCCTGACAGTCGGACAGGACAGGTCTCAGAGCTTGTTAAGCAACCTCATGTGTGGCACCTTGTCAAAGTCCTTCTGAAAATCCAAATACACAACACAAAGTGTTTTTACCCCTGTCTTTGTCTATCCTGCTTGTCATTTCTTCAAAGAATTTTTCAGGCACAATTTTCCCTTGAGGAAACCATACTGACTACTACCTATCAACTCCCAACATCTTCACCACCATGAGGTCAGACTAACTAGCATATAGTTTCCTTTCTTCTGCCTCTCTCCCTTATTGAAGCGTGGAGTGACATTTGCAATTTTCCAATCTTCTGGAACCATTCCAGAATCTAGTGATTCTTGAAAGATCATTACTAATGCCTCTATGATCTCTTCAGCCACCTCTTTCAGTACCCTGGGGTGTACACCATCTGGCCCAGCTGACTCGTGTACCTTCAGACCTTTCAGTTTTCCAAGAACCTTCTCTCTTGTTATGGTAATTTCACACACTTCATGACCCCAGACACCTGGAACTTTCACCATTCTGCTAGTGTCTTCCATTGTGAAGTCTGATGCAAAATACTTATTCAGTTCGTCCGCCATTACTACCTCTCCAGCATTATTTTCCAGGAGTCCGATATCGGCTCTTGCCTCTCTTTTACACTTTATGTATCTGAAGAAACTTTTGGTGTCCTCTTTAATATTATTGGCTAGCTTACTTTCATATTCCATCTTTAACATTTTAATGACTTTTTTAGTTGTTTTCATTTGTTTTTTAAAATTTCCTAATTCTCTAACATCCCACTATTTTTTGCTTTATTATCTGCCCTCTCTTGAATGGGCTGCTGGCGACGGTGGTGGTGGTGGTGGTGGCGGAAACGATAGGGTCTTTTAAGAGACTCCTGGATGGCCACATGGAGCTTAGAAAAATAGAGGACTATGGGTAAGCCTAGGTAGTTCTAAGGTAGGGACATGTTTGGCACAGCTTTGTGAGCTGAAGGGCCTGTATTGTGCTGTAGGTTTTCTATGTTTCTCTTTGGCTTTTATGTTGGCTTTGACTTCTCTTGTTAGCCACAGCTGTGTCATCTTGCCTTTAGAATACTACTTCCTCTTTGGGATGTATATTTCCTGTGCCTTCCCAATTAACTGTTTATTTTAAGTTTTGCAGTTACTTAACTTAAGAACATAAGAAATAGGAGCAGGAGTAGGCCATCCGGCCCATTGAGCCATCCCTGCTATTCAATAAGATCATGGCTGACTGTCCATAAACTCAGCTCCATCTACCTGCCTTTTCCCCATTACCTTTAATTCCCCTACTATGTAAAAATCTTGTGTAGGTTTTGAAGGAAAAACAGTACACACATGGATTTTTGTTCTGTCTTGTCTGTGTTTTTTGGTTTGGGGTTTTTAATTTGCTTTCACTGTAATTGATTTTAGAGAATCCCAAAATTTTACACTGGCCATGTCAAATCCGGATTAATCTCTACTCCGAATATAAGCTGCCCACATTTGAGAGGGAAATGGGTGTTTGGTGAAATTGCTCATTAGTACTGTATACAGTTAATTGGGAATTTGAAATTAACAGTTTTGGAAAGATTGGAATACTAGAAGTTGCTTTATTAACAAGACTCACACACAAAAAATGCTGGTGAAGGCTCTCAGCCCGAAATGTCGACTGTACCTCTTCCTATAGATGCTGCCTGGCCTGCTGTGTTCACCAGTATTTTTTGTGTGTGTTGCTTGAATTTCCAGCACCTGTAGATTTCCTCGCGTTTGCATTATTAACAAGACTGCTTTCTTTGATAGAACATAAAAAATGTTGCTCAAGACTAGGTCCTTGTATCCCACGATACAAGCTCATTGGTTAAGACTCTGATTGAAGTTATAATTTTTTAGATTTAAATTAGATTCAACTTTACATAGAACATAGAACATAGAACATAGAATAGTACAGCACAGTACAGGCCCTTCGGCCCACAATGTTGTGCCAACCCTCAAACTCTGCCTCCCATATAAGCCCCCACCTTAGATTCCTCCATATACCTGTCTAGTAGTCTCTTAAACTTCACTAGTGTATCTGCCTCCACCACTGACTCAGGCAGTGCATTCCACGCACCAACCACTCTCTGAGTGAGAAACCTTCCTCTAATATCCCCCTTGAACTTCCCACTCCTTACCTTAAAGCCATGTCCTCTTGTATTGAGCAGTGGTGCCCTGGGGAAGAGGCGCTGGCTATCCACTCTATCTATTCCTCTTATTATCTTGTACACCTCTATCATGTCTCCTTTCATCCTCCTTCTCTCCAAAGAGTAAAGCCCTAGCTCCCTTAATCTCTGATCATAATGCATACTTTCTAAACCAGGCAGCATCCTGGTAAATCTCCTCTGTACCCTTTCCAATGCTTCCACATCCTTTCCATAGTGAGGCGACCAGAACTGGACACAGTACTCCAAGTGTGGCCTACCAGAGTTTTATAGAGCTGCATCATTACATCGCGACTCTTAAACTCTATCCCTCAACTTATGAAAGCTAACACCCCATAAGCTTTCTTAACTACCCTATCTACCTGTGAGGCAACTTTCAGGGATCTGTGGACATGTAACCCAAGATCCCTCTGCTCCTCCACACTACCAAGTATCCTGCCATTTACTTTTTACTCTGCCTTGGAGTTTGTCCTTCCAAAGTGTACCATCTCACACTTCTCCGGGTTGAACTACATCTGCCACTTCTCAGCCCACTTCTGCATCCTATCAATGTCTCTCTGCAATCTTTGACAATCCTCTACACTATCTACAACACCACCAACCTTTGTGTCGTCTGCAAACTTGCCAACCCACCCTTCTACCCCCACATCCAGGTCATTAATAAAAATCACGAAAAGTATAGGTCCCAGAACAGATACAAAGCCAATGAAATGCATTTAGCATCTGACCGGAAATGCAAAGAATAGTGTTATTTACAAAATAACTGTGAATAAAAAAAGTGGTATAGCACACAAATATAAAAGTACTGAGACAGTACAATATGGGTGCAATACTGCTTAGCACTGTGATGTGAGGTTCAGCAGTGTCACAGCCTCAGGGAAGAAGCTCTTCCTGTGCCTGCTGGTGCGGGAGCGGAGGCTCCTGTAGCGCCTACCGGATGGGAGGAGAGTAAAAAGTCCATGGTTGGGGTGAGGTGCATCCTTGATAATGCTTTTCACCCTGCCCAGACAGTGTTTATGGTAGATGTTCTCAACTGGGTGCCGATAATCCGCTGGGCAGTTTTCACCACATGCTGGAGTGCTTTGCAATCCGATACGGGACAAAGCCCTGCAGCCAACGACTCATAGGAGAATGAAGTATTTCCTAGGGATGATTGGGTATTGTAGACAGTGGATTTTAGATTATGCAGTTATTGTTAGGGCCATCTAGAATATGTGTCCTCCCTATCAACCAGATCTGTTATGCTGGATGGCGGAAGCTGAGGAGGCATTTGAATGAATAAAAGAGGCAAGATATCAGCCCAGCTTTGGGCCTCCCAGACTATAGTAAGGAGTTCCACATTTTCATTCACCATAAGGGTGGCTTTTCTCAGGCCATGTTGACTTGGGACCATGGGGGAAAGCAAAAGCTGATTGCTTATTTCAGATATTGAACCTGGAGATTAGGTGGTGCTGTAGACATTGAAAAGAAAGAACTGTTTGAAACTTTGATCTGGAATATCATTTCGGGTATTGCTGGTCACTAACACAGTCATCAGGGTAAAGGAGAAGCCGCAGCAGGTTCACGCTTCTCACTGTGGGAAGGTGCCTAACGACATAAAGAAAATGTAAACCGCTGAGACGATGACTGGATCAGCTTGTGAACCTAACCTGACAGATGTGACAGCCAGGAACATTCAAGCTGCTGGCAGCACGTAGAAAAGCCCCTTTCTCCCCTTTTTGATACACCCAAATGTTATTGGGGGAAGATGGGGAGATAAATTTGGAAACAACGAGTGTTTCAGAGGATGGCATACCCCTATAGGATAATGCTATCTCCAGGGTAAAAAAACTTAATATTTTCCTTGCTGAAGGTAACACTTGTCCAGGGAGACAGTAAGCCAGTTAGGGAGCTGACTAATATGGCATTAGCATTGGAAAAGTTAGCAAATGAAACTGCAGGAGAAGGAGAAGATGGTGGTGCGACGCAGCGCGCGCAGCCTCGCCAGTGAAATGATATCGTATTTGTTAAATAGGGTACCGTGCACAATTCTGATTTGACGGAGACAGCCGTGAGAAGGATAGAGGAACATCTGGAGAAACTTCTGAAATGCCCGCCTCGCTGCTGCTGCTACTGTACGATCGAGAATCTCCGGAGGGAAGGCCCCAGATCCTCGGCTTTGCCTGCTGCTGGCGGCTGGGGCTGGGGTTGAAGCGCTCGGCAGAGATGGTGCTTGGTGCTCGGTGTCAGAGGGCTGGACGGAGGCTCGAAGTTTTCGGACGACTCAGAGTCGGACTGTGGTCGGGCATGGCAGGGAGAGTTTTGTTCCTTCTCCCGTCTGCGTGAGATGTGGGACCTTCGAGAGACTTTGAACTTTTTTTTACTGTGCCTATGGCCTGTTCTTCATCACGTTACGGTATTGCTTGCACTGTTGTAACTATATGTTATAATTATGTGTTTTTTGTCAGTTTTTCAGTCTTGGTCTGTCCTGTGTTTCTGTGATATCACACCAGAGGAATATTGTATCATTTCTTAATGCATGCATTACTAAATGGCAATAAAAGAGGACTACGTGTCCTCATAATCTAATCTAATCTAATATATTTGTGATCAAACCCAACAAGCAATATCTGAATTGTTGGCAGAACTGGTGGCAGTGCAAATCTGAATGGCATTCGACGCTGTTTCATCCAAGAAAGGTGGCACGTATGGCCTGATTGAGCAGGAATGTTGCACTAGATGAATCAGAAGAATATAACTCACTTGACAGATCACATCCGAGAAGGACCAGGAAGATAAAGAAAGTAGGAGACCATTTCCACAGTTGCTACCTCCATGAAGTTGGTGGTCACTTAGGATGGTGGACTGCTGCCCTGCATTACGGAGTGAGTATTGGTATTATAATATTGGTAGCCATCCTCTTGCAAGAGTAACACTTGCCTTGCCTAGCGGCTTAATCTAGGGGGTGATAACCCCCTGCCCGGCCAAACTTAAGAAATCTTGCTTGGGTGGATGCTGCATGATGTGTCCCCTGTTACAAATCAGTACCCCGAAATAACAAACAGTACACAATATGTGATTAAACGATTAAGCTTTATAATTCTTACTTTGACTATATGGTTAGTAGAGAAACAAAATATAAAAGAAAAAGGGCCCAAATCTTATTAAACAATCTGTGCACAAAGTTGGAGCTCACTTACAGGCAGATCAATCCTCATTGACCTCCTCCGATCGTCGCTGCCATTCGGACCCTTGCTCCGAGTCCACCTCATCCAGCGGTCTACCAAATCTCTCCATTCGTGTCTTCTCTCTTCATCACTCTCTCTCCCTCTGGCAAAAGTCTGTGAAATCAACTGCTTCCAGAATCTCAGGACAGGGCAACAAAATCCTGATTGGCCAACATGCAGCTACACTCCTGTTATCTCCAGCCATAACCCAAACATTGCTGCTACAGAGAAATCATTACTTCAGCAGTGAACATTACGAAAAAACCATTACATTAGCAGTGAAACCTTACAGAGCGTTACATAAGTTTGTGTAATATATCAGGACTAAGAAGGAGAGGATATTGAAAATTGGTATAATGCATTTTGATAAAAGGAACAATAGCGCAGACTATTATCTAAATGAGGAGAAAATTAAAATAACAGAGGTGCAGAGGGACTTGAGAGTCCTTGTGCAAGACTCCCAGAAGATTAATCTACAGGCTAAGTCTGTGGTAAAGAAGGCAAATGTAATGTTGGCATTTATTTCAAAGGGAATAGAATATAAAAGTAAGGAGATAATGCTGAGGTTTTATAAGACATTAGTCAGGCTGCACTTGGAGTATTGTCAAAAGTTTCAGGCCTCGTATCTCAGAAAGATTGTGCTGTCATTGGAGAGAGTCCAGAGGAGGTTCACTAGGATGATTCTGGGAATGAAGGGGTTAACATATGAGAAGCGTTTGGCAACTTTGGGCCTGAACTTAGAAGAATGCTTGGGGATCTCATTGAAACCTACTGGATGTTGAAAGGACTGGGTAGGGTGGATGTGGAGAGCATGTTTCCTCTGGTGGGGGTATTCAGAACTAGAGAGCACAGCCTCAAAACTGAGGGGCAACTTTTTAGAACAGAGGTAAGGAAGAATTCTTTTAGCCAGAGAGCAGCGAATCTGTGGAATGCTCTGCCACAGACTGCGGTGGAGGCCAAGTCCATATTTAAGGTGGAAGTTGATAGTTTCCTGATTGGTCAGGGCGTCAAAGAATATGGTGAGAAATCAGATGTATAGGGTTATGGGATCTGGGATCAGCCATGATGGAATGGCAGAGCAGACTTGATGGGCTGAATGGCCTAATTCTGCTCTTATGGACTTTTAAAAGGGGATTTTGCTTGACTAAATCTGAGACTGTGTCATTATATGAAGTTCTGAAATCACTTTGATTACTGCATTCCAAAGCAGAAGATTATGAAATTATGGAGTTGTCAAGTAATGATAAAAAGAAGGTAATGGGAAATGTAAACAACAGGAATTCTGCAGATGCAGGAAATTCAAGCAACACACATCCCCTCCCCCTCCAACTTTCAAATCCTTTACTCACTCTTCCTTCAGTTAGTCCTGACGAAGGGTCTCGGCCTGAAACGTCGACTGCACCTCTTCCTACAGATGCTGCTTGGCCTGCTACGTTCACCAACAACTTTGATGTGTGTTGTAATGGGAAATGTATTTGAAGGGTTAAGATTTTTATGTATTTAATCTTGTAATGTGACAAAATGGAACCTATATAATCCCAGAGTACTTTTGTACATGTTGAATATGTATGTGACAGGAGGTATATGATGTATGTAATGAACTAAATGAGTATTTTGCATCATTCTTCACTGTGGAAGACACTAGCGGTGTGCCTGATGTTGTAGTGTGTAAAGGAAGAGAAGTGGGTGCAGTTACTATTACAAGAGAGAAGGTGCTCAAAAAGCTGAAAGACCTAAAAGTACATAAGTTACTTGGACCAGATTAATTGCACCTAGGTTTCTGAAGGAGGTAGCGTTAGAGATTGTGGCGGAAATAGCAATGATCTTTCAAAAATTACTGGACTCTGGCATGGTGCTAGAGGACTGGAAAATTGCAAATGTCTCTCCGCTATTTAAGAAAGTAGGAAGGCATCAGAAAGGAAATTATTGACCAGTTAGGCTGACCTCAGTGGTTGGGAAGATGTAAGAGTCAATTGTTAAGGATGAGGTGATGGAGTACTTGGTGACACAGGACAAGATAGGACAAAGTCAGCATGGTTTCCTCAGGAAAATTCCTGCCTGACGAACCTGCTGGAATTCTTTGAGGAGATTACAAGTAGGATAGACAAAGGGGATGCAGTGGATGTTGTACATTTGGACTTTCAGAAGACCTTTGACAAGGTGCCACGCATAAGCAACACACATCAAAGTTGCTGGTGAATGCAGCAGGCCAGGCAGCATCTCTAGGAAGAGGTACAGTCGACGTTTCAGGCCGAGACCCTTCGTCAGGACTAACTGAAGGAAGAGCTAGTAAGAGATTTGAAAGTGGGAGGGGGAGGGGGAGATCCAAAATGATAGGAGAAGACAGGAGGGGGAGAGATGGAGCCAAGCGCTGGACAAGTGATTGGCAAAGGGGATACGAGAGGATCATGGGACAGGAGGTCCGGGAAGAAAGATGGGGGGGGGGAACCCAGAGGATGGGCAAGGGGTACATTCAGAGGAACAAAAGGAGAGTGAGAGAAAGAATGTGTGTATAAAAAATAACAGATGGGGTACGAGGGGGAGGTGGGGCATTAGCAGAAGTTAGAGAAGTCGATGTTCATGCCATCAGGTTGGAGGCTACCCAGACAGAATATAAGGTGTTGTTCCTCCAACCTGAGTGTGGCTTCATTTTTACAGTAGAGGAGGCCGTGGATAGACATGTCAGAATGGGAATGGGATGTGGAATTAAAATGTGTGGCCACTGGGAGATCCTGCTTTCTCTGGCGGACAGAGCGTAGGTGTTCAGCAAAGCGGTCTCCCAGTCTGCGTCGGGTCTCGCCAATATATAAAAGGCCACATCGGGAGCACCGGACGCAGTATATCACCCCAGCCGACTCACAGGTGAAGTGTCGCCTCACCTGGAAGAACTATTTGGGGCCCTGAATGGTGGTAAGGGAGGAAGTGTAAGGGCAGTGTAGCACTTGTTCCGCTTACAAGGATAAGTGCCAGGAGGGAGATCAGTGGGGAGGGATGGGGGGGACGAATAGACAAGGGAGTCGCGTAGGGAGCGATCCCTGCGGAAAGCAGCGCGGGGGGAGGGAAGGATGTGCTTAGTGGTGGGATCCCGTTGGAGGTGGCGGAAGTTATGGAGAATAATATGTTGGACCCGGAGGCTGGTGGGGTGGTAGGTGAGGACCAGGGGAACCCTATTCCTAGTGGGGTGGCGGGAGGATGGAGTGAGAGCGGCTGCTTACCAAGTTAAGAGCCCATGGTATTACAGGAAGGTTACTGGCATGGTTTGAGCATTGGTTGATAGGTAGGAGGCAGTAAGTGGGAATAAAAGGATCCTTTTCTGGTTGTCTGCCAGTGACTAGTGGTGTTCTGCAGGGGTCGGTGTTGGGACCACTTCTTTTTATGCTGTATATAAATGATTTAGATGATGGAATAGATGGTTTTGTTGCCAAGTTTGCAGATGATATGAAGATTGGTGGAGGGGCAGGTGGTGTTGAGGAAACAGGCAGGATGAGAAGGACTTGGACAGATTAGGAGAATGGGCAAGAGAGTGGCAAATGAAATACAATGTTAGAAAATGCATGGTAGAAATAAATGTGCAGACTATTTTCTAAACGGGAAGAAAATCTAGGAATCTGAGAAGCAGAGAGACTTGGGAGTCCTTGTGCAGAACACCCTGAAGGTTAACTTGCAGGTTGAGTTGGTGGTGAGGAAGGCAAATGCAATGTTAGCATTCATTTCAAGAGGTCCAGAATACAAGAGCAGGGATGTGATGCTGAGGCTTTATAAGGCACTGGTGAGGCCTCACCTTGAGTATTGTGAACAGTTCTGGGCCCCTCATCTTAGAAAAGATGTGTTGGCATTGGAGAGGGTCCAGAGGAGGTTCACAAGGATGATTCCAGAAATGAAAGGGTTATCATACGAGGAATGTTTGATGGGTCTGGGTCTGTACTCACTGGAATTCAAAAGGATGTTGGGGGGGGTGGTGGTCTCATCAAAGCCTTTTGTATGTTGAAAGGCCTAGACAGAGTAGATGTGGAAAGGATGTTTCCCATGGTGGGAGAGTGAGTCTAGGACAAGAGGGCACAGCCTCAGGATAGAGGGGCACCCTTTCAAAACAGAAGTGTGGAGAAATTTCTTTAGCCAAAGGGTGGTGAATTTGTGGAATTTGTTGCCACATGCAGCTGTGGAGGCCAAGTCACTAGGTGTATTTAAGGGAGAGATTGATAGGTTTTTGACGGGACACGGCATCAAAGGTTACGGGGAGAAGGCCGATAACTGGGGTTGAGGAAGATATTGGAAAAATGGATCAGCCATGTTTGAATGGCGAGGCAGACTCAATAGGCCGGATAGCTAATTCTGCTCCTACGTCTTGTGGTCTTATGTTGTGATCACTGTTCATTGTCAAAGTAAGGGGATATTGGTCAATAGCCTGGCCTTGAACAGAATAGCCACTGCAAAGTGGGGAAGCTGACACACCCAGAACAGCCAAAGAAATGTATAAAAATGAACTTTTTAAGCAGCAAAACAGAAGCCGCCTGTCATCCATTGTAAGGAGTGGAGGTGGACTTACCTCGCAAGTAATAAGCATGGTTTTGAACAGATTCACTCTGTATTTTTAGTTCTTTGTTATAAAACCTAGCAAAAGGTACATGAGACATCTTTCCTCCCTCCCCCTCTTTCTGCTTTCCACAGGGATTGCTCCCTACACAACTCCTTGTCCATTCGTCCCTCCTCACTGACCTCCCTCCTGACACTTATCCTTGCAAGCGGAACGAGTGCTATACCAGCCCCTACCCCGCCACCCTCATTACCATTCAGGGTCCTAAACAGTCTTTCCAGGTGAGGCGACACTTCACCTGTGAGTCTGTTGGGGTCATATACTGTGCTCAGTCCTCCCAGTGTGGCCTCCTGTATATTGGTGAGACCCGACGTAGATTGGAAGACTGTTTCGCTGAGCACCTACGCCCAGTCTGCCAGAAAAAGCGGGATCTCCCAGTGGTCACCCATTTTAATTCCACTGTCATGATGAGGCCACACTTAAGTTGGAGGAACAACACCTTGTATTCCATTTGGGTAGCCTCCAACCTGATGGCATGAGCATCGATTTCTCAAACTTCTGGTAATGCCCCCAACCCCTACCTTCCCATCCCCTTTTCCCTCTCTCACCTGATCTCCTTGCCCTCCCATTGCCCCCCTCTGGTGCTCCTCCCTACTTTTCATCCTTCTATGGCCTTCAGTCGCTTTCACCAATCAACTTCCCAGCTCTCTACTTCATCCCTCCCCCTCCAGGTTTCACCCATCACCCTGTGTTGCTCTCTCCTCTCCCCCACCTTTTAAATCTACTCCTCAGCTTTTTTTTGCCGTATTTCTGCTGTGCGTTTCCCTGAGAACATCTGCTCCCAATTTATGTTCCCAGGTTCCTGCCTAATAGCATCATATTTCCCCCTAACCCGATTAAGTGCTTTCCCTAATTTTCTGCTCCTATCCCTCTCCATTGTTATGCTGAAGGAGATAGAGTTGTGATCACTACCTCCAAAATGCTCTCCCACCGAGAGATCTGACATCTGACCAGGTTCATTTCCCAATACCAGATCAAGTACAGCCTCTCTTCCAGTTGGCTTACCTACATATTGTGACAGGAAACCTTCCTGAACACACCTAACAAACTCCACCCCATCTGATCCCCTTGCTCTAAGGAGATGCAAGTCAATATTAGGAATGTTAAAATTACGCAGCACAACAACCCTATTATTATTGCACTGTTCCAGAATCTGCCTCCCTATCTGTTCCTCAATGTCTCTGTTGCTATTGGGTCTATAAAAAACAGCCATTAGAGTTATTGCCCCTTTCCTGTTTCTGTCTTCCACCCACAATGACTCAGTTGACAATCCCTCCAAGACTTCCCTCTTTTCTGCAGCCGTGACACTATCCCTGATCAGCAGTGCCACACCCCCACCTCTTCTGCCTCCCTCCCTGTCCTTTTTGAAACATCTAAAGCCTGGCACACTCAGCAGCCATTCCCGCCCCTGAGCCATCCAAGTTTCTGTAATGGCCACACATCATAGTTCCATGTATTGATCCATACTCGATAAGTCATCCACCTTGCTTATGATACTCCTTGCATTAAAATAGATGCATCTCAAATCATCTGGCTGAGTGCATCTTTGCTCTATCATCATCTGCCTATCCTTCCTCATAAACTCCCTACAAGCTGTCACTACTTGTGTGCCAACCGCCCCATCCTCTGCCTCTTCACTTTGATTTCCACCCTGCTGCAAATCTAGTTTAAACCCAACAGCATCTGCAAACCTCCCTCCCAGGATATTGGTTTCCCTCCAGCTCAGGTGCAACCTGTCCCACTTGTACAGGTCACCCCTTCCCCAGAAAAGATTCCAATGATCCAAGAACTAGAAACCCTGCCCTCCGCACCATCTCCTCAGCCACTCACTCATCTGCACTATCTTCCTGTTCTGCCCTTCCCTAGGTTGTGCTACTGGGAGTACCACCTTGGAGGTCCCGCTTTTCAGACTCCTTCCTAACTCCCTAAACTTACTATGCAGGACCTCTACCTCTCTCCTGCCTATGTCATTGGTGCCAACATGTACCATGACCTCTGGCTGCTCACACTCCCCTTCAAGAATATTTTCTAACCGCTCAGAGACATCCTGGACCCTAGCACCCAGGAAGCAACACACTATCCTGGTGTCTCTTTTGCTGCCACAGAATTTCCTATCTGTTGCCCCTAATGATTGAGTCCCCTATGACTATTACTCCACCTGACTTCACCCTACTCTTCTGAGGCTCAGAGCCGACCCCAGTGCTATTGGTCTGGCTGCTGCTGCCTTACCCAGATGGGTCATTCCCCTCAGTAGTATTCAAAGGGGTATACCTGTTGCTGAGGGGAATGGTCACAGGGGGACCCTAGAATGACTTCCCTCTCCCTTTACCTCTCCAGGTGTTCACTCATCTACTCCCCAAATTCTGCACTCTGCATTTAACCACCTGCTCAAAAGTCATACCTATCAACTGCTCTGCCTCCCAGATGATCCCAAGTTCAACCAACTCCAACTCCAGCTCCTTAACGCGGTCTTTCATGAGCTGGAGTTGGCTGCACTTCCCACAGGAGTAGTCATCAGGGAGACTATCAGGTTCCATGAATTCCCACATCCTACAGGAGGAGCATTCCACTGCCATATCTGCCATCCTGCCTGCACTGCACAATGGGCAACCAAGACCAAATCTTCTAACCTCTTCCTTTGGCCTCAGCCTCGTCTCGTCGAAGTCTCTTGAGTCGAAGCCTGATGCCCTTAGACTCACCGCTGGTCTACTCCCAACAATGACGGCCCCGCGTGCCCCTTCTGTACTTTTATCTAATTCTCAGTGCTTTGTTCCTGATGCTGCATGGACCTCTGGAATGGAACTTCTTTCAACTTCACTTGCCCATTCATTGAAATGTTCCCACAACCTCAGGCCTCACTGTCAAGTACTCTTCATCTTATGTTCTCAATATCTATTGCTTATTTATTCATTATTATTGTTGTTATTTCTTTCATTTCCATTGGCACAGTTTGTTGTGTTTTGCACACTGTTTAAACACCCAAGTTGGTGGGGTCTTACACTGATTCTATTATAGCTATTATTCTATTATGGATTTATTGAGTATGACCAAAAGAAAATACCTTTTCAGAATGGCAGGCAGTGACTAGTGGGGTACCGCAAGGCTCAGTGCTGGGACCCCAGTTGTTTACAATATATATTAATGACTTGGATGAGGGAATTAAATGCAGCATCTCCAAGTTTGCGGATGACACGAAGCTGGGCGGCAGTGTTAGCTGTGAGGAGGATGCTAAGAGAATGCAGGGTGACTTGGATAGGTTGGGTGAGTGGGCAAATTCATGGCAGATGCAATTTAATGTGGATAAATGTGAAGTTATCCACTTTGGTGGCAAAAATAGGAAAACAGATTATTATCTGAATGGTGGCCGATTAGGAAAAGGGGAGGTGCAACGAGACCTGGGTGTCATTATACACCAGTCATTGAAAGTGGGCATGCAGGTACAGCAGGCGGTGAAAAAGGCAAATGGTATGCTGGCATTTATAGCGAGAGGATTCGAGTACAGGAGTAGGGAGGTACTACTGTAGTTGTACAAGGCCTTGGTGAGACCACACCTGGAGTATTGTGTGCAGTTTTAGTCCCCTAATCTGAGGAAAGACATCCTTGCCATAGAGGGAGTACAAAGAAGGTTCACCAGATTGATTCCTGGGATGGCAGGACTTTCATATGATGAAAGACTGGATGAACTAGGCTTGTACTCGTTGGAATTTAGAAGATTGAGGGGGGATCTGATTGAAACATATAAAATCCTAAAGGGATTGGACAGGCTAGATGCAGGAAGATTGTTCCCGATGTTGGGGAAGTCCAGAACGAGGGGTCACAGTTTGAGGATAAAGGGGAAGCCTTTTAGGACCGAGATTAGGAAAAACTTCTTCACACAGAGAGTGGTGAATCTGTGGAATTCTCTGCCACAGGAAACAGTTGAGGCCAGTTCATTGGCTATATTTAAGAGGGAGTTAGATATGGCCCTTGTGACTACGGAGATCAGGGGGTATGGAGGGAAGGCTGGTGCAGGGTTCTGCGTTGGATGATCAGCCATGATCATAATAAATGGCGGTGCAGGCTCGAAGGGCCGAATGGCCTACTCCTGCACCTATTTTCTATGTTTCTATGTTTCTATGTAAAATAAACCCCAGGGTTGTATATGGTCACATATATACTGAGTTGAACTGACTTTATTTCTTACATCCTTCACATACACGAGGAGTAAAAATCTTTATGTCACATCTCTGTTTACGAGAATGTTACCTGGGTTTCATCACCTAAGTTACAGAGAAAGGTTGAACAAGTTGGGTCTTTATTCTTTGGAGTGTAGAAGGTTGAGGGGAGACTTGATAGAGGTGTTTAAAATTATGACGGGGATAGATAGAGTTGACGTGGATAGGCTTTTTCCATTGAGAGTGGGGGAGATTCAAACAAGAGGACATGAGTTGAGAGTTAAAGGGCAAAAGTTTAGGGGTAACATGAGGGGGAACTTCTTTACTCAGAGAGCGGTAGCTGTGTGGATCGAGCTTCCAGCAGAAGTGTTTGAGGCAAGTTCGATGTTGTCATTTAAAGTTAAATTGCATAGCTATATGGACAGGAAAGGAATGGAGGGTTATGGGCTGAGTGCAGGTCGGTGCGACTAGGTGAGAGTAAGAGTTCGGCACGGACTAGAAGGGCCGAGATGGCCTGTTTCCGTTCTGTAATTGTTATATGGTTAAATGTACGATGTGCAATTTACAGTAATTTGTAATAAATACTATGTACAACAGGACAATTGATATAACATAGAAATACAGTTGTGTCAGCATGAATTAATCAGTCTGATGGCCTGGTGGAAGAAGCTGTTCCAGAGCCTGTTGGTCCTGGCTTTTATGCTGTAGTACCATTTCCCGGATGGTAGCAGCTGGAACAGTTTGTGGTTGGGGTGACTCGGGTCCCCAATGATCCTTTGGGCCCTTTTTACACACCTGTCTTTGTAAATGTTCTGAAAGTGGGAAGTTCACATCTACAGATGCACTGGGCTGTCCGCACCACTCTCTGCAGAGTCCTGCGATCGAGGGAGGTACAGTTCCCATACCAGGTAGAGATGCAGCCAGTCAGGATGCTCTCAGTTGTGCCCCTGTAGAAAGCCTGTTGGAATTGGGGACTCCTGCCAAACTTCTTCAACTGTCTGAGGTGAAAGAGGTGCCGTTGTGCCACGTGAAATCCTCGGTGATGTGGATGCCGAGGAACTTAAAGCTGTTCACCCTCTCAACCCCAGATCCCTTGATGTCAATAGGGGTTAGCCTGTCTCCATTCTTCCTGTAATCCACAACCAGCTCCTTTGATTTTGCAACATTGAGGGAGAGGTTGTTTTCTTGATACCACTGACGGACTTTTACCGCTATACCATTGAGAGCATACTCACCAACTGCATCTCAGTGTGGTGTGGCAATTGTCCCGTTTCGGACCACAAAGCACTCCAGCGTGTGGTGAAAACTGCCCAGCCGATTATCGGCACCCAATTGCCCACCATTGAGAACATCTACCATAAACGCTGCCTGGGCGGGGCGAAAAGCATTATCAGGGATGCATCTCACCCTAACCATGGACTTTTTACTCTCCTCCCATCCAGTAGGCGCTACAGGAGCCTCCACTCCCGCACCAGCAGGCACAGGAAGAGCTTCTTCCCTGAGGCTGTGACCCTGCTGAACCTCACATCACAGCACTAAGCAGTATTGCACCCATATTGTACTGTCTCAGTACTTTCATATTTGTGTGCTGTAGCACAATTTTTATTCACAGTTATTTTGTAAATAACACTATCTTTTACATTTCTGGTCAGATGCTAAATGCATTTCATTGGCTTTGTATCTGTACTCGGCACAGTGACAATAAAGTTGAATCTAATCGAATCTAATCTGTCAACACACACCAAAGTTGCTGGAGAACGCAGCAGGCCAGGCAGCATCTCTAGGCAGAGGTACAGTCGATGTTTCAGGCTGAGACCCTTCGTCAGGACTAACTGAAGGAAGAATTAGTAAGAGATTTGAAAGTGGGAGGGGGAGGGGTAGATCCAAAATTGATAGGAGAAGACAGGAGGGGGAGGGATGGAGCCAAGAGCTGGCCAGTTGATTGGCAAAAGGGATATGAGAGGATCATGGGACAGGAGGTCCGGGGAGAAAGAAAAGGGGGAGGGGGGAAAAAACCCAGAGGACGGGCAAGGGGTATAGTCAGAGGAACAGAGGGAGAAAAAGGAGAGAGAGAGAAAGAATGTGTGTATATACATAAATAACGGATGGGGTACGAGGGGGAGGTGGGGCATTAGCGGAAGTTAGAGAAGTCAATGTTCATGCCATCAGGTTGGAGGCTACCCAGACGGAATATAAGGTGTTGTTTCTCCAACCTGAGTGTGGCTTCATCTTTACAGTAGAGGAGGCCGTGGATGGACATGTCAGAATGGGAATGGGACATGGAATTAAAATGTGTGGCCACTGGGAGATCCTGCTTTCTCTGGCGGACAGAGCGTAGATGTTCAGCAAAACGATCTCCCAGTCTGCATCGGGTCTCACCAATATATAGAAGGCCACATCGGGAGCACCGGACGCAGTATATCACCCCAGTCGACTCACAGGTGAAGTGTCACCTCACCTGGAAGGACTGTCTGGGGCCCTGAATGGTGGTGAGGGAGGAAGTGTAAGGACATGTGTAGCACTTGTTCCGCTTACAAGGATAAGTGCCAGGAGGGAGA